>NC_092718.1:16849855-17449855 GCF_047496885.1 Scyliorhinus torazame | reverse complement strand
CAGAACAATGAGAATCAATAATAAACCTGGTGGACAGGTATTAAATATTCCTGTAATAATGTAGAAACAGAATAACTTAAATGTTATTCTTCGCACCGCTGTAATGTTTAAATAAGAGTTCCCAATTGGTGTGGCAATATATTGTCTTCGGCCCAAACTCTGTTCCCTCGTGACTGACTCCATCCCCCTTCGTGGCAACAGTCTGCGATTAAGCCAGTCTGCCCATACCCTGGGTGTCACCTTTGATCCCCAGCTGAGCTTCCAATCGCGTACTCGCACCATCTCTAAGACCGCCTATTTCCACTTCTGATACATTGTCTGGCTTCAACCCTCGCAGCTCATTGGCTGCTGAAACCCTCGTCGGTGTCTTTGTTCCCTCTGACCTGGCTATTCCAGTGCCCGCCTGACTACTCTCCCACAGCCTACCCTCCTGTAACCTTGAGGCCAGCCATACCTTCCTAACTCACAACAGGTTCTGTTGACCAATCGCTTCTGTGCTCACTGACCTACACTGGCTCCGGGGGCGCGATTTAACGGGGGGGGGGGGGGGGGGGGGGGGGAAAGGAGTCCCTTTTTGGGCGCATTTCGCGGGGTCGTTCTCGGTGCTCTATCAGACAGGACTCTGTTTTTGGCCGCAGTGAGGAATGCCGCATCAAGGCCACACTTCCCTTCATTTCCTGCATTAACAAACTGAGCCAGGGTGGCAATGCCGGGGTGCCCAGATGGCAGTGCCAAGGTACCAGTCTGGCAGTGGCACGCTGCCGGGGTGTCAGCAGAAGTGCTTCGGCCCCACAATCCACCGGGATCTTTGCATTCTTCTACCTTGATCTCTTGAGCACCCTGGATTTTAATCGCTCCACCATTGCTGGCTGGGCCTTCAGCAGGTTGCCCGCCCCTCAGCTCTGGAAGAGTCTCCCTCCCTCCATCTCTCTCTGCTTCCCTAACTTGCTCTCCTCCTTTAAGACGCTCCTGGAAACCAAGCTCTTTGATCAAACTTTAAGTCATCAGACCCATCTGCGACTCTGGGTCATATTTTATTTTCATAGAATCATAGAATTTACAGTGCAGAAGGAGGCCATTCGGCCAATCGAGTCTGCACCGGCCCTTGGAAAGAGCACCCTACCTAAGCTCACACCTCCACCCTATCCCCGCAACCCAGCAAACCCCACCTAACCTAAGGGCAATTTATCATGGTCAATCCACCTACAGCTGAACATCTTTGGACTGTGGGAGGAAACCGGAGCACCCGGAGGAAACCCACGCACACACGGGGAGGATGTGCAGACTCCGCACAGACAGTGACCCAAGCCGGAATCGAACCTGGGACCCTGGCGCTGTGAAGCAACTGTGCTAACCACTCTGCTACCGTGCCGCCCTGTATAAATATAGGTTGTTGTATAATGGCTGCTTTTAGTTCCGATTTGCAGCCATGTATGAAAGGTTCACCATTCAATAGCTTGAGTTTCTGTAATTCTCTTACATCCAATAACCTTGATGTGGAGATGCCGGCGTTGGACTGGGGTGGGCACAGTAAGAACCAGGTTAAAGTCCAACAGGTTTGTTTCAAATCACTAGCTTTCGGAGCACTGCTCCTTCCTCAGGTTCCTTCACCTGAGGAAGGAGCAGCGCTCCGAAAACTAGTGATTGGAAACAAACCTGTTGGACTTTAACCTGGTGTTGTGAGACTTCTTACTGTATCCAATAACTGGTTTATAACAAAACAGTAACAGTGTTGCAAAAGAGCTTCATTTGTTGGAAGTACGTCTGATGTTCCTGAGGCTGAGGAAGGTGCTCTATAAATGCAGGTCGATAACCCAGCGCAATACAGATTGTTACTTTATAATCCCAGATCAGAGAAGGCCATTCGGCCCATTGTTCCTGTGCTGGCACAGTTAGTCTTATTCCTTTCTTCTTATCAACCTAGACCTGAAGATATTTGCAGATATAAATAAGATATTTTAACATTTTTTTTGAAAATGTATTCTTAAATCCCTCCATTTGCAAGTACTGGACCGAATTAGCTTTAGTGCAGCAAAACTAGCCTTGGTCAAATCAAACAATCTGAAATGAATGAAAATCGTTTTCATTCATTTCAGATTGTTGAAATGAAATGAAAATCGCTTATTGTCACAAGTAGTCTTCAATAAAGTTACTGTGAAATGCCCCTAGTCGCCACATTCCGGCGCCTGTTCAGGGAGGCTGTTACAGGAATTGAACCGGGATGCTGGCCTGCCTTGGTCTGCTTTCAAAGCCAGCGATTTAGCCCTGTGCTAAACAGCTTGATTTGACCAAGGCTAGTTTTGCAGCACTAAAGCTAATTCGGTCCAGTACTTGCAAATGGAGGGATTTAAGAATACATTTTCAAAAAATATATTAAAATATCTTATTTACACCTATTCTTGAGCTGAGAACACAATGGAACTGTTGAGATCAGTGCGTTACTGTAGCTGCGCACGTAACTGCTATTCATTGTTCTTCCACAGGGTGGTGGTGTTGCCTCTATAAATCAACACTTCATCTGTCCCTTCGTCCAAAGGCTGCACTCAACCTCCCTCAGCCTCTAGCAATACACTGGCTTAACTTCCAACTCTTAACACCCGCCTGTTTTCATCCAGTCGGTTCAGTGGAATGAAAATTGCATTGCTTAGACAGCAGATGGGCAATCTGCCCTTGCAGATTACCGCCCAGCTGGTAGGCACACCTCCCCTGCCCTTGCCACACCTTCCAAACTTAAAACCACGGGAGGTTCCCGAGCTACTTATGATTTTCCACCCCGTCCATCCAGTAACAGCTGCTGTTCGTACTCCCACCAGCGGTGGTGCTGCAGCCTTCCATCGGCAACACCTGAAACAAAAGACTTGCGTTTATATATCACCTTTCCCAACCACTGACATCCCAAGCACGTCACAGGCAATTAAGTACTTTTTGAACTGTTGTAACACACAGCAAACTTGCATAAACAGCAATCTAATAACGACCAGATAATCTGACCTATCGCGACGTTGATTGGCTGGGACACCGGGAATCAGCCGCCCACTCTTCCTCGAGAGAGTGCCCTGGGATCTTTCACATCCACGCGGGCAGGTAGATGGGGCCCCTCGATTTGACCTCTCTTCGAACAATTGGCAGCTCGGCCTGTGCTGCATTCCCTCAGCACTGCGCCGCTAGCATCGACCTAGACTGGTACACTCAGATCCTGGAATGGGAATCGAACCCACAGCTTTCTGACCCAGGTGCGGGGGCACTTCGCACTGAGCCACAGCTAGCCTGTTGTTTCTACAGAGCTCGGCCTGTCCCACCCGGTTTCAGAAGGGCACCATGATACCTTTGTCACTGAACATGGGCAAGGCCAGCGGAGATTCAGCAACGCGTCCATAAAAGTGTTCCGGCTGTCACACAATTTGTCGCATTTCCAAATTTCTGCGTCCCCCACCTTCTCGATACAAAAAAAGGGATTCAGTCAATTCCTATGAATATCTTCAGAAGGATTTGTTGACGAACCTCTACTTAACCTCAGAATGCTGAGCAAGTAGACCTCATGCCCTTCAGTAACAGGCTGGCATTGCTGGCTGTCACATTTTGAGCTGGTACAGATGAGGGGGGGGGGGGCAATGCTTTGCCTTACAGATGGGGTTTCTTTATTGGTACAGACTGTGGGTTGAAAGGGTCAGTGGTGAGCGAGCGTGACGTCGCTCAGTGGTCCCTGTAATCCCTCCGTGTCAATCCTCAACATGAAACTGTAATTAGTGTACAAACAGCTTGCTTGTTCCTGAGAGTAAACTTTTGTCAACCTCCACACTTATTATTCTGACCCAACCCTGCCTCTGCCTCGGAATCTGGGCGCTGTCGCTGGTGTCTGTCTCCCAGCCCTGCGTCCCTCCTCCGCCCTGGTCTGAAAGCAGAACCTCACTGATAAGCAGCCACCCACATTCTCATTCAATCTACTCCAAACAATTAGCTGACAGAAGCAGTCAGTGCCGGCCCGCAGTCCGTTGTAAATTACAACCCTGCTCAGATCTTTCACTATCTCTGGCCGCCGTGGCAGACGCTTCGTTTTGGAACCTCTGTTCCCTTGCGATGTCGATTAACAGGAAGCTAAACCTTTGACCCAGGCAGTGCCGTCTGCCGCAGGAGCAGGATTCCCAGCACTATAGAATTATAGAATCCCAACAGCGCAGTAGGAGGCCATTCAGCCCATCGAGTCTGCACAACCCGCCGAAAGAGCACCCGATCTAAGCCCACTCCCCCGCCCTATCCCCATAACCACACCTAACCTGCACATCTTTGGACTGTGGGAGGAAACCGGAGCACCCGGAAGAAACCCACGCACACACGGGGAGAACGTGCAGACTTCGCACAGTCACTCCAACGTGGGCCGCTTCTGTGTAGGAGCTCGCTTGGCAGCTGGTTAGGTGGGTTGGCCATGCTAAATTGACCCCTAGTGTCTAAAGGTTAGGTAGAGTTATGGGGATAGAACAGGGGAGTTGGGCTAGGTTAGAGTGTTCTTTTATAGGGTTGGTGCAGACTTAATGGGCCGAATGTCCTCCTTCTGCACTGCAGGGATTCTACGGGATTTTATGGGAATGCCCCCAAATCGCCCCTTGCTCTCCCAGTAAACACTTCCAGGTTTCTCTGCTGAGTCGTTACACTAGATAGGGGCTCATCACGCACTGAAAAATACTGTCGGGTGGCGCAGGTAAGACCTGGGCCGGGATTCTCCCAGCCCGTGCCGGGTCGGAGAATCGGCGGGGGGGCCGCGAGAAACCCGCCACGCCACTCCGACACTGGGCCGCCGATTATCCGGCGACCGGAGAATCAATGCCAATCGCGCCCCCGCGGTCGCCGTCGCACCGGTCGGGGGCCGTTGAAAGTGCCCCCCCCCCGCCCCCCCACTCCCCCCGGCGATTCTCCACGCTCGACGGACCGAGTCCCGCCGGCGTGGTTAACATATGGTGCTACCCGGCAGGACCTCGGCGTTCCGGCTGCGGGGCCGTCCTGGTGGGGGGGGCGGGGGGGGGGGGGGGGGGAGCCGACTCCAGAGGGGGGGGGGCCTCCACGGTGGCCAGGCCCCCGATCGGGGGCTACCGATCGGCGGGCGCGCATTCCGGGGAGGGCCTAGGTTCCTCCGCGCCGGGCCCCCGGAGGGCTCCGCCATGCTGCGCGGGGGCCGTCGCGGAGACGGCCGTGCAGGGCCGGCTTTCGGCACCGGAGAAGCGTACAGCACTCTGGCACCGTTCTAGTCCCCTGGAATCCGGAGAATAACTGGGCCAGGAGGCCCGTTGAGGCCGGCTTACAGCACTCCGGTCGGTGTTTACGCCGGCGTCAACACTTGGCCAGGATTTCGGAGAATCCCGGGCCTGATGAACCTTCTCCCTCCACTGGGGAGAACTCAGTGTCCTTTGCAGTGGAACAGAGTCTACAAATACTTCTGCCCACGGCCGATCCCTCCCATTTGGACACAGTTGCCAGTGGCTGCTGGCCAGTTCACGGAGTGCGAATAGGAAAATGTGGAGCTGGTGGAAACCGGCAGAGACAGGAAACTTCCAGAGATTGTGTTTTGTGGAGCCCTCATTTAGAAACTTGCTGGCAGCTTTCTTGCCCTGAGTCAGAAGATGATGGGGGGATTCCCCGATCTCCCACGCCGAAATCGCGTTCGGCGACCAGCGGAGAAACCCGTTGGCACCGGAATTGGGGCTGGCACCGCTTTGGTGATGCCCTGCCCCCCTCCAAAACGCCGGACGGCCTCAGGATGTCATCTGAGGGCCTCCCCCAAATGCTACGCCCCTGATGGACCCAGTTCCTGACGGCGTGGGTCACCCATGCTATTTGTTTCCAGGAACACGGTGAGGCGGCTGCGGACCCAGTTCAGCGCCACCACAGACGGGGGGAGAGCCCATCCGCGGGCGGGGGGCACAGGTGCGGGGTGGTCCGGCGATGGCGAGCCTGGCCTAAGGGGGCCACTTTGTCAGGCCAGGTCTGCGCGCAGCTGGTGCCATGTTGCCCGGCGCGGCCATGGATCCGGCAATTCTCCGGCCGTATCGGCAGCTAGAGCCGGCTGCTCTAAGCTGCCAGCATGCTAGGCCCCCCCACCAGAAGGAGGATCAGTGGGCGTTTGCACCGTTTTCTCGGTCGTAAATGTCACCGTTCCCACGTCGGCGTCAGGACATAGTCTCCAAATCGGAGAATCCAGCTCCATGTGTTCAAGTCAACTCAACTCCCGATAATAATTGGGGGGGGGGGGGGGTGGCGGGGGGCGGGGCCAGTCTGATGGGCTGGGAATGGCTTTGCCTAATTGAATTAAATTGGCTGCAGATCTTCCACATGAACTGTCATAACCCCGTGGTGGACCATGGGAAACAATCATTGACGCCCCGTGGGACACATGGGGCACGGGCTCCCCAATAGGGGACGGAGGCCAACCATCTGGGGCATGTTATGAGCGAGGTATTAAAGCAGGGCCAACTCAAGGCCCAGTGAGACACGACCTCCCAGTTAGGATTGCTCTGGGAGTGAGATGCTATTTTACGCAAACTATGGTAAATATGTAAATAAATCCTTCTCCGTTTACAGCAACTTTCCTCTGAGTCATTATATTAACGGACGAGGTCTTCATGACATTTTTTTAAAAAATCAAGTGTTTTCCAAAACGAAAGTGGGCACGGAGGCGCAGTGGTTAGCACTGCTGCCTCACGGCGCCGGGGACCCGGGTTCGATCCCGGCCCCGGGTCACTGTCCGTGTGGAGTTTGCACATTCTCCCTGTGTCTGTATGGGTTTCATCCCCACAACCCAAAGATGTGCAGGATAGGTGAATTGGCCACGCTAAATTGCCCTTTAATTGGAAAAATAAAATAATTGGGTACTCTAACTTTATACAAAAAGAGAGTTTTCCAAAACGTGTTGGGCAAGATGCAGGGCCTTGAAGCAAAGATCAACATGGATCCAGAGGCCACGCCCAAGTTTTTCAGAGCTCGATCCATCCCCTATGCCTTATAGGTGAATGCTGAATCGCAACTTAATCGACCAGAAGAATTAAGTATCGTCAAACCTGTACAGTTTTCAGAGTGGGCGGCTCCAATCGTGCCAGTTGTGAAGCAGGATGGAATCATCAGAATACGCGGAGACGACAAACTAACTGTGAATCAAGCAGCCAAATTGGGTTGGAACCCAACACCAAGAATTGAAGATTTGTACTCTAAATTAGCAGGAGGTTTAACTTACACCAAACTTGATGTGAGTGATGCATACCAACAATTAGAGAGTAAGACAAAACTCTCAGGTAATTTGTTACCATAAATACCAACACAGGCTTATACCAATCTACCCAGTTACCCTTCAGAGTCTCATCTGCCTGTGCGCTATTCCAGTGCACGATGGAACGTTTACTACAGGACCTTCGCGCGGTGATTGTCTATCTCTTTTTTTTCATACCCAATTCAATTTTTCCAATTAAGGGGCAATTTAGCGCGGCCAATCCACCTACCCTGCACATCTTTGGGTTGTGGGGGCGAAACCCACGCAAACACGGGGCGAATGTGCAAACTCCACACGGACAGGGGCCCAGAGCCGGGATCGAACCTGGGACCTCGGCGCCCTGAGGCAGCAGTGCTAACCACTGCGCCACCGTGCTTCCCCCGTGATTGTCTATCTCGATGATGTACTGATTACAGGAGCATCTGAAAAGGAGCAACTGGCAACTCTCGAAGAAGTTTTTAAAAAGATTTTTGAAAGGACGGAGTAAGGCTGAAAAGGGAAAAATGTACGTTTTGAGCTCATGAAGTGACACACTTAGGATTCAGGTCTTTGGAGGAGAAGATCAAAGTCATTAAAGATACGCTGACCCCCAAAAATACATTGGAATTGAAATCCTTTTCAGGAATGGTGAACTATTGCGGCAGATTTATTCCCTAATCTTTCCACAATGTTGGCATCATATCTGCACCAACCCTTGGAAAGAGCACCTAACTCAGCCCACAGCCCCCATCCCCATAACCCAGTCACCCCACCTAACCTTTTTGGTCACTAGGGAGAAACGTAAGAACAAAGAACAATACAGCACAGGAATCTTCAGCCCTCCAAGCCTGTACCGGTCATGATACCACTGTGATATTATACAGCATGTGAGGAGTTAATGTTATGTTCAGCCTAGCCACTAGGGGGAGCGAATCATAGAATTTACAGTGCAGAAGGAGGCTATTTGGCCCATCGAGTCTGCACCGGCTCTTGGAAAGAGCACCCTACCCAAGCCCATACCCCCCACCCTATCCCCATAACCCAGTAACCCCACCCTAACGGCAATTTTGGACACTAAGGGGCAATTTTTTTTTTAGCATGGCCAATCCACTTAACCCGCACATCTTTGGACTGTGGGAGGAAACCGGAGCACCCGGAGGAAACCCACGCACACACGGGGAGGATGTGCAGACTCCGCACAGACAGCGACCCAAGCCGGGAATCGAACCTGGGACCCTGGAGCTGTGAAGCAATTGTGCTAACCACTATGCTACCGTGCTGCCCAGGGACAGTACTATAAATTGCACTGGCTCTTAAGCTAAGGGGAGGAGTTTAGACTGTATCTGAAGATAAGATTCACAGTTTATTGCAGAGTTAGTTAAGATATAATTGTTATAATTAGTAGATAGAGATAGTGTTAGTGAGTGTAGTTTAATTCTTACATGTATGTTTGCTATTCAGAATAAGTGTCGAACTCAAATTTAGTAGTCTTAATAAAATTAGTTAAGTTCTTCAAAATAGCTTTGTGCATCTTTGTGATTGCTACGCCCTTCGTCCTGGAAACCCCTCACAAGGATCACCACAGCCACCTTCGCATGTTCAATCCACCTAACCTGCACATCTTTGGACTGTGGGAGGAAACCGGAGCACCCGGAGGAAACCCACGCAGACACGGGGAGAACGTGCAGACTCCGCACAGCCAGTCACCCGAGGCCGGAATTGAACCCCGGATCCCTGGCGCCGTGAGGCAGCTGTGCTGACCACTGTGCCCCATGTGCCGCCCTGGTTTCCTGGCCACTATTGCCGAGGTTAGCTTTGCAATTCCAGATTTATTTAATGAACTGAATTTCAATTCCCCCAGCTGTCGTGGGAGGTATTTTGCCTCCCGATCGTTAGCCTAGGTCTCTGGGTTAATGGTCCAGTGACACCCCCCCCCCCCCCCCCCCCCCCCCCGCCCCCCCCACCTTCTCTCCATCTGGCCCATGGAGGTGGTGGGTTTTTGGGCTGCTGGGGACGACTGTGTGTGATTAACGCAAATGGAACAAAGAAAGCAAAGCGCTTTTCCCTCACCATTGTGAAGAATTACAGGCTGGCGCGAACCGCAGATTAAATAAATGACCCATTCCAGGCAGCTGGCATTGTGGGTTGAATGCCTGTTGCTATGGGATCGCCGGGGCCTGTTGTTGACACATTCCTGCTGGAGAATTCATTTAAACTGACATCTTTTCCATTAAAACGTGGGGCACCTGTGTGGATAATTTCTTTTTTTGGGGGGTCCAGTGCCATCTATGACTGGCTGCTCCCACGGGACTCCATGTATTAGGTTGTAATTTTCACTCAGTGTGGATTATGTGGGGTGGTGGATGGGATGGGGGGGGGGGGGGTACATCCAGGAGAGTGGGGGATGTTTTTTAATTAAACCAAAGTGCATGAAATGTAGTGAGGGGTGTAGCATCGTGCTGCGTAACATTTGTTGGAAAGTCCTGACTTAGGGATCACAATGTTTTACACTAAATGAGGGGGTGGGCACTCTGGGTACATAGCGAATTCCTGAGCTCCTCACACATCGGCAGAACCTTTGATTGTAGCCGGTCTTTTGTCCCCCAGTTTTATGCCTCCCCTGCCCGTGTATTCCTTTCTCAGCTCTCCGCCCCCCCCCAGCTGTGAAGCTGTTTGCTTTCTGATCCCTTTGCTCTCTAATTCGGTGCACTGTAGCGGGGTCTGTGTTAACCTGTCTCACAGCGCAGGTAGCTGTGTCCTGTAACTGCTGGCTGGGCGCCCCCCAACCCCTCCTCCCCCTCCCCCACGGTGGGGTGGGGAGGGGAGGGGAGGGGAGGGGGCGCCGGGCAGAGATCCAGCTGGATTGCGTCACCTCCACAGCTGGCCCGAGACGACCTGAACTCTCACACGGCACGGTTACGAGGGATTTCCTGTAATTCTTAATGCCGACTCTGGGGGGGGTCCACGCTCTGTGAGAAAAAGCTACATCAGAGATTTGACCCTTGCAGCAAAATAACTTGCATTTATATAGCACGGTAGCACAGTGGTTATCACTGTTGCTTCACAGCTCCAGGGTCCCGGTTTCGATTCCCGGCTTGGGTCACTGTCTGTGCGGGGTCTGCACGTTCTCCCCGTGTCTGCGTGGGTTTCCTCCGGGTGCTCCGGTTTCCTCCCACAGTCCAAAGATGTGCAGGTTTGGTGGATTGGCCGTGATAAATCGCCCCTTAGTGTCCAAAAAGGTTAGGTGGGGTTACTGGGTTATGGGGTGGAGGTGTGGGCTTGGGTAGGGCGCTCTTTCCAAGGGCTGGTGCAGACTCGATGGGCTGAATGGCCTCCTTCTGCACTGTAAATTCTATGATTCACGACCAGCTGGCCTCTCAAAGCACTTTGCAGGCCAATTAAGTATTTTTGAATCACTGCCTGAACAAATTGCAGCCAATCTGCACACAGAAATAAAAATGAGCAAATATTTTTGTATCTCTCTATCCCCCTCTTTCCCTGATCTCCTCTGACCATGGTAACGTTCTGTGTCCCAGTAATCCCTCTAACAGGAACACCGGCCTGAATCCCTTCTTTACAGCTATAACACTCTTTAATCGTATTTGCGCTATCAGGGATGTTTCCGAGTTGGGACTTTAGAAGCATTCCCAGTCACTGCTTAATTTGTTTATTTTTCTTCACTGGGTGGGCGGTTCTGAGAGAGGGTCTGGCAGCGAATCCGACTTCCTGTACAAACTACAGCGTGATGCTGCCTGTGCCTGAGGTTGCCATGGCTTCACCTTGCCGTGGAAATGCTTCTTACCTGTTCCAGTGGAATGACGAGAAAGGAGCCTCCGCCGGCAGCCTCCGTCACTATGGCGAGGAACTTGGGGTTGATGGCACAGAAGTGGTTGTCGTGGACGTTCTTGGTGATGGAGATGCCGTCGAAGCAGTGCTCCCTGCTGGCTGCCTTCCCGTAAACATTCCGAAACTTGGAGCTGCGATACTGTGGGCGCCATGACATCTGCAAAGCAAGCGGAGGCACCGTGTTAGTACCGATCCCCAGGTGCCAGCCAACATTCGGTGGCAACGGGCACATGACAGTGAAAGTCCCCTCTGGTGACCCATGTCCGCCTGACAATGAAATGTTGGACGTCCAACACCCTTTACCTCACCAAAGTTTAACCTAGAGACGGGCAGGAGAAGGGCAAAGCTCCCCATCTGCCGTGCCATTGTAAACCCATTCACCGAGAATGTTCTCCTTGTGACAAAATCACAGCTACATGTTTCTGTAACAGGCTCACAATGTCATGATGAATAACAAACCAACGAAACCTTGCCCTGTAAAGCACAGGATCATACGAAACACAAGGAGGCCATTTGACCCTGCCTCCCTGTTGCAGCTCCATTAAAGAACTCTCCAGTCGTGCGGCCCGGGGGCCACAGGTGGCCCACCTGGGTTCTGAGTGCATCACACGAGACATTTTGTTGACCGTTGCCCACGCGCAGGGTTGACACTTTCACCGACTTCTGTCCGCGTAGTTTCTTTCCCTCCCGGTATGACTCAATATTTTGGGCTGGGTTCTCCCGTTTCTGCACGAACCCCTCGCCGATTCCGGTACCGGTGAGGGGCTAGCACCGGCGGCGTGTGAAACACCCGCGGATCGTGCAGAAAATGGCTGGAGAATCGCCGGTTCCCAGGCTGACCAGCTGCACCGGTCACGCCGGAAAACACAGCGGCGGCCTGGCTGGACTGCATACACGCCCACCCTGACCCCACAGCCCACCCCCTGCCCACCCCCCCACCACTCGCCCCAGCCCGCGCAGACGCGCCCCCGGCCAGCGGCACGGATCCCGGCCGAGTGTGGCGGCGCTGGACACCGTCTGCAGCCGGCACGGCAGGTTCCCGACCTCTGGGACCGCACGTGGCCCCCGCCGTCGGGAACTCAGCCCGTCGGGGGCGGGTCAGCTGATGACGCGCCAACGGCCTTGCGACTCCGTGCGTCCCGATGCCGCCGATTTGGAGGGGGCGGAACATCGCGAACCGCCATCAAACCGGCGCCTGCCCCAATTCCGGCGTCGGAAGCCATTCTCCGCCGGATCGTCGATCCCGATTTTGCCGTCAGGCCAAGGAGAATTCCACACTTTGTTTTTACCATTTGAAGTTGGTGACAGTTGAAAATGAAATGAAATGAAAATCGCTTATTGTCACAAGTAGGCTTCAAATGAAGCTACTGTGAAAAGCCCCTAGTCACCACATTCCGGCACCTGTTCGGGGAGGCTGGTACGGGAATTGAACCCATGCTGCTGGCCCGACTTGGTCTACGTTCTGTTCATACAAAAATGATTAAGCATTTTCCATAACTCATTATGAAATATTCAATATGTATTAAATGTGTTTAACTTTATTCCTGGTTAGTGAAGAAACCTGATTTCGATCTTGCGGCTCACAGTGATGAAGGAGGGCCTCTCGTGCGGCCCATTCACTAGCCAAGGATGCCCATTGCTTATCCAATGTGTCCCACTCTCTCTCTCCTCAGCAATGAAATTGTTCCCCGTACAAATAAACACGCGGCTCTCTTTTGAAAGTTGGGGCGAAACCGCTTGCACCATACTGCTTGCACCATACCGCTTGCACCATACCGCCTGCACCATACCGCTTGCACCATACCGCTTGCACCATACCGCTTGCACCATACCGCTTGCACCATACCGCCTGCACCATACCGCCTGCACCATACCGCCTGCACCATACCGCCTGCACCATACCGCTTGCACCATACCGCTTGCACCATACCGCTTGCACCATACCGCCTGCACCATACCGCTTGCACCATACCGCTTGCACCATACCGCTTGCACCATACCGCTTGCACCATACCACTTGCACCATACCACTTGCACCATACCGCTTGCACCATACCACTTGCACCATACCGCTTGCACCATACCGCTTGCACCATGCATCCTTCACCTCTGATGGAGAATAAATGTTACCATCCAGACAGAGCATTGCTCGAATCAAGTGTGGGCGTGGAAGCAGTGAAACCACTTTGAAACTCCAACCACTCTCGTGCCCAGAGAATGGCAAGTGGTTTCTGTCCTTGCGTCTACCATGGAGACGTTATCTGTGGTGCAAGCACCAGATACAATAAAAATCCCTTCAATCAAATGGGAATAATGTGAACATTTATTGTAAATTTAGTTTAACAATTTCAAGGTTTCAGACTAATCCCTTGGTAGAGGCACCAATTATAAACTACTTAAGCTTTGCTCTTACAGCGCTAATACTGTTGGAATCCCGCACAAGATTAATACCACATAACAGTCCCCCGGCATCCACAATATTAGACAACCTTTAGAAGCTCTGTTCTGAAGCAGAAATGGAGGCATCGACTATTTTCTAAATGGGGAAATGCTTCAGAAATCAGAAGCACAAAAGGACTTGGGAGTCCTTGTTCACGATTCTCTTGAGGTTAGCGTGCAGGTTAAGTCGACAGTTAGGAAGGCAAATGCAATGTTAGCATTCATGTCGAGAGGGCAAGAATACAAGACCAGGGATGTACTTCTGAGGCTGTATAAGGCTCTGGTCAGATCCCATTTGGAGTATTGTGAGCAGTTTATGGCCTCGTACCTAAGGAAGGATGTGCTGGTCTTGGAAAGGGTCCAGAGGAGGTTCACAAGAATGATCCCTGGAATGAAGAGCTTGTCATATGAGAAATGGTTGAGGACTCTGGGTCTGTACGCACTGGAGTTTAGAAGGATGAAGGGGGGATCTTATTGAAACTTACAGGATACTGCGAGGCCTGGATAGAGTGGACGTGGAGAGGATGTTTCCACTTGTAGGAAAAACTAGAACCAGAGGACACAATCTCAGACTAAAGGGACGATCCTTTAAAACAGTGATGAGGAGGAATTTCTTCAGCCGGAGGGTGGTGAATCTGTGGAACTCTTTGCCGCAGAAGGCTGTGGAGGCCAAATCATTGAGTGTGTTTAAGGCAGAGATAGATAGATTCTTGATTAATAAGGGGATCAGGGGTTATGGGGCGAAGGCAGGAGAATGGGGATGAGAAAAATATCAGCCATGATTGAATGGTGGAGCAGACTTGTTGGGCCGTGTGGCCTAATATGGTCTTATTTGCCTCAGCTTTCTGTGTCCCTCTCTTGTAGCTGAATGCGAAATTAAAAAATTCTGCAGAACCTTTGGCCACCTCGGGATATCCTGGTGAAGCACCTTTTGAAGTGTAGCCACTTGTTGAAATGTGGGAAATGCAGCGCCCAATTTACACACAGCAAGATCCCATCACAGCCTGGTATGGCAACTGCTCGGCCTATGACCGCAAGAAACGTCAGAGAGTCGTGAACACAGCCCAGTCCATCACACAAACCTGCTTCCTATCCATTGACTCCATCTACACCTCCCGCTGCCTGGGGAAAGCGGGCAGCATAATCAAAGATCCCTCCCACCCGGCTTACTCACTCTTCCAACTTCTTCCATTGGGCAGGAGATACAGAAGTCTGAGAACACGCACGAACAGACTCAAAAACAGCTTCTTCCCCGCTGCTACCAGACTCCTAAATGACCCTCTTATGGACTGACCTCATTAACACTACACCCTGTATGCTTCATCCGATGCCGGTGCTTACGTAGTTACATTGTATACCTTGTGTTGCCCTATTATGTATTTTCTTTTATTCCCTTTCCATTCCATGTACTTAATGATCTGTTGAGCTGCTCACAGAAAAATACTTTTCACTGTACCTCGGTACACGTGACAATAAACAAAATCCAAATCCAAATCCAATCCAAACATCAGATAATCTCTTTTAAGTGATGTTGGTTGAAGGATAAATAGTGATCCGGGCACCAGGCTCTGCTCATCGTCAAACAGTGGCTGTCGACCGAGTGGTCACGCGATGACGTGGTTACTTAAGAGGTCACATGACCGAGTTCTCAGCAGAGTGCGGGTAGAGTACAGGCATGTAATAGATGCTCAGATAGTGAGTAAGATGTTGTTTGTGACAAGTCCTTGGTCGCCAGGCTTTGGGAATACAGCACACAGTGTCCATGGGATTTTTATGCGTTCACCATAGAGGGTTTAACCTTCTCAACTTAAAGTCTGCACCTCCAACAATGCTGCACCCCCACCCCCCTTGCAGTAATACACTGGGAGTGTCAGTCTGGAATACATGTTTAGGTTCCCACAGTGGTGCTTGAACCCATAATATTCTGACTCTGAGGCATAAAGTTAATTACAGCACACCAAAGATAGTGAACTGGCTAATTATACAATGTCATTGAGCCATAGAACATAGAACAGTACAGCACAGAACAGGCCCTTCGGCCCTCGATGTTGTGCCGAGCATTGTCCGAAACCAAGATCAAGCTATCCCATTCCTTCATTCTGGTGTGCTCCATGTTCCTATCCAATAGCCGCTTGAAAGTTCCTAAAGTGTCCGACTCCACTATCACAGCAGGCAGTCCATTCCACACCCTAACCACTCTCTGTGTAAAGAACCTACCTCGGACATCCCTCCTATATCTCCCACCCTGAATCTTATAGTTATGCCCCCTTGTAACAGCTATATCCACCCGAGGAAATAGTCTCTGAACATCCACTCTATCTATCCCCCTCATTATCTTATAAACCTCTATTAAGTCGCCTCTCATCATTCTCCGCTTCAAAGAGAAAAGCCCTTGCTCCCTCAACCTTTCCTCATAAGACCTGTCCTGCAAATCAGGCAGCATCTTAGTAAATCTCCTTTGCACCCTTTCCAATGCTTCCACATCCTTCCTATACTGATGTGACCAGAACTGCACGCAATACTCCAAATATGTATAGTTGCAGCATAACCCCGCGGCTCTTAAACTCAAGCCCCCTGTTAATAAACACCAACACAGTATAAGCCTTCTTCACGGCTCGATCAAAATGACCTGGAAGGACTCATCAGATTATCTATAAGTTTATATTTTCTCACCGGTGAAATTTAGCCCCGATAATATTGGGGGAACATTTTCATCCTGCTAAATCAGCTGCTGAAAATTCATGTTTGTGTTTCGCCTTTTTATTAGCGAAGTGCAACAAATGTTTTAAAGAAACGGTGAGAACAGAAAAGAGAGACACGGTGCGGAAGTTTTTCATCTTGGACTCATCAGAACGATCAGGCGATCACAACAATTTACACTGCGGGAGGAAGGTGGTTCTGGTTGGTTGGCAAATCAACTCTGATTGGTCGAGGCAGTGCCATGGAGACAGCAACGGGGCACTATGGGCTTCCCAAACTCTTTGCGGCCCCCAGACCTCGTCAGCCAGAGTCAACCTGCCGACCAATCAGCAACCCTTTTCTCCTGAAGGACAAATTGCTGTATTTGTTTGAAATTTTCATTCGGCGGGAGTGGACGACGTACTGGTAATGTCACTGGGCCAGTAATGCAAGACATCCTGGCAAATGTTGTGGGGAACAGGGTTCCACTCCCACCATGGCAGCTGATGGAATTTGAAGTCAAGTTACAATCTGGAATTATAAAGCTAGTCTCAGTAATGATGACCATGGAAACCATTGTTGGCTCTTGGTTCACTAATGCCCTTTAGGGAAGGAAATTTGCTGCCCATACCTGGCCTGTCCTACATGTGACTCCAGCCCCAAGGCAATGTGGTGGACTCAAGGTTCGAGGGCAATTAGGGATGGGCAACAGATGCCGGCCTTGCCAACGACCCCCACATCCCATGAAAGAATAAAGAAAAAGAAAAATTCCCATGTTTGACCTGATGAGTGAGAGATGAAAAACTTTGGCGTCATGGCTCCTTTTTCAGCAACGCTCAAGTTCTGTCCAACCAAGTGGTTGTAAGTAATGGTAGATGCAATCCTGCAGGTCGAGGTCTCAGCCTGGCACTATCGTGATTGTAATATGGGCAGCCGCCAACTTCGGTTGGTACCTCACCCTGCTGGGAGGGGCATGATTACAGCCACAGTTACAGTACAGTACAGGGATGTGGACGTGTAGCAGGGGAGGAGGGGGGGGGGGGGGCGCAGGTAACAGGACTGAGATCAAAAGACAGAGTAAAATAATCACTTACTGCAGATGTCAGAATAACTCATGTTGCTGCTAGTCAACTTTGAAGGGCTGCGCCGAGGGAAATATTTGGCAGTCAAATAGTGAAAACTACCGTGCCACGCACATTTTCCGAAGGGCGGCCTGTCTCGACCACCATAACTATCCATTCTCGCAGTCCTGTCACATGTGAAATGTGAAGTTCTATTTGTTCGCGGATGACTTCATTTCTCGTGATTTACAGGGCAAATTGCACCAGTTCACAGGCAAGAGCAAGATCTATCCTTTCCAACACATTGTCGTGGATTCTCACTCCGCTGCGATCTGCTTTTATTGGACGCAGTGTTGCACAGACAGGCTGACCTGACACTGGACCCTAATGAACTGAGAGAGCCCTCTGCCTGCCTGAATGAGACAGTTTGAGGAATACAACAGTCCCATTTTTCCTGTAATTAAAGAAAAGCCGAAAACAGCAACAGGCAAGTGTTGGTCCCTCAGAAGTGCTGGGCAGCTGCTTGTACAAGAGCCCTTTATAGATCCAAACCCCGAACAATCAAAACATTCACATTTAGAATAGGCACCCGCTTATACCAGACAATAAGTGAGGAGCATTATCCATTTACATTAACGTCCATCTCAAAGTCGCCGCTTACAGAGTCCTTAGTGTGCCGGTTATTTTAGGGCAGAGACAGCTGTGTGCCCTCCTGAATTGACACCTTATTAAAAAGGTGGCAGTGATGGCTCAATGGTATCAGTCTCGCTGCTGTGTCAGAAGATCACTGGGCTGAAGAACCACTCCAGAGACTTGAGCACAATCACTTAGGCTGACGCAACAATTTCACCATCGGCCAAGGTGGGATTTGAATCCGGGTCCCAGGGGTGTCGACCTGAATCTCTGGATAGGGCGCGGTATTCTCCCCCCCACGCCGGGTGGGAGAATCGGCGGGGCGTCGCGCAGGCCGCGCCACGCCGCCCCGACACCCGCACGATTCTCCCAACCCCCCCAAAACCAGCGGCGCGAGAATCGCGCCGGGCCGCTCGGAGAATCGCCGCAAACGGCGAGCGGCCATTCTCCGGCCCCAATGGCCCGAGCGGTCGGCGAAAAAAATGACAGTCGCGCCGGTGCCGTTCACCCCTGGTCGCTGCCAGCGAGAACTGTGCGGGAATGCTGGGGGGCGGCGGCCTATGGGGGGGGGGCGGGGGGGGGGGGGAGGGAGGGGGGCTCCTTCACCGGGGGGGGCCTCCGATGGGGTCTGGCCCGCGATCGGGACCCACCGATCGGCGTGCCGGCCTACTCCCCCCACCGGGCCTACCTCCTTCCTCGGCCGGCCCTAGAACCCGGCGCCATGTTGGTGAGGGGCCGGCGCACGTAAGAAGTTCCCCCCGCATGCGCAGGAATGAGCTACCCCAATTGCGCATGCGCGGGTTGGCGCGGCGCCCGATTGGTGCCGCATAAGGAGGCTGGAGCCCCCCCCCCCGGACCATCTGGAGTCAACACCCCCACCAACCCCCAATGCCACCCAAGGGATCACCACGGAGAAGGGCTCCGAGGAGACCACCATCAAGGTGTCACAGCTATCACCCCCATCAACGCAGAGACACATACCTCGGTGCGCAGCATTACTGTGCAGGCTTCTTGGGTACAATCTGGTGAGCTCCGCATAGTTGCTGATGCACACCATGTGGAGGCAGGAACATCCAAGGGGGACAGCAGTCGGAGGTCCGCTGGATCCCAGCGCACAGCTGAGTCCCAGTCAGATGCTGAGCCTCTGGTTACGGTTATCCCGGAGCTGATGTGGATACTAGGACACGGTCATGACATTCAGGAGGGGTCAGTGACACTCCAGCGAGTGCATAGCCAATTGGAGGAGTCCCAAAGGCTACGGGCCCAGGAGATGATGCCGACAATGTGTGGCACCGATGCCAACACTGCCAGGGTGGCAGCTGCAATGGAAAGCCTGGAGCTCGAGGTCAGCTGAGTGGTGGTGTCCAAGGCATGGCTCAGTCTGTGATGACCATGGCTGAGGGCCTCGACATCATGTCCCAGTCGATGAGGGACATGCCCCAGATGCCAGTGGACATTACCGAGGGACTACAGAGTGAGGCCCAGTCACTGAGGAGCATCGCTGAGGGCGTCAACACCATGGTGCATTCAACGGGGAGACACCAGGACTGGCGGAACCAGATGACGGGCGGAGCCAGAGGCCTCTGGAGCTTATTCCAGCTGCCCCTTCATCCCATGGATTCCCGCAGGGCCGAATGGGCCGAGGAGGAAGCACTGGAGGCAAACCCCGTGCCTGTCACCAAGGAAACGATGGCAGGGTAATTGAGGGGGAGGGGGGAAGGATGCGAATGGCCTCTTCCTATGAGAAGCGGGCTACTATGAGGCCCTCCCTGGTCCTCCGGGCATGCAGGACCCTTGCCAGTCCTCCATCCTCCGGCTCCTCTTCTGCATCTTCCCCGGGCTCATCCACCATCCTTTTCTGGTCCTCCTCTTCCGCAGACAAGGCCGCACGTTCCTCCTCCTCCAGAATGTCACCGCGCTGCTATGCCAGGTTGTGATGGGCACAGCGGACCACCACAAAGCGGGAGACCCTCTGGGGGGTGTACTGCTGGGCACCACCACAATGCTCCAGGCATCGGAACTGCATTTTGAGCAGTCCGATACAACGTTCAATGACAGCACAGGGGGCAACATGGGCCTCGTAATATTGGGTCTCCGGCCTCTGCACTGACATCATCAGCCAGGGCCTCAGCAGGTACCCCTTATCCCCCAAGGGCCAACCCGTCATCCTGGGGTGGTCCTCCAGGATGCCGAGGATCTCTGAGTGTCTGAGGATGTATGTGCCATGCTCCCTGGGAAGTGTGCACACACGTAAATGACCCAGGGGTGGTGGTGGCACACAAGTTGAACATTGAGGGAGTGGAATCCCTTCCCGTTAATGATGGGCACTCCCTGATGCCCCAGTGCGCGCAAGGCGACTGCGTGCTGTCGGTTATTCCCTAGACCTGGGCCATTCCAGCGATGGCGGAGAATCCTGTAGCTTGGGCATCCTGGCCCAGCTCAAATTTGAGGGGCGGCACATTAGCACAGTGGTTGGCACTGTTGCTTCACAGCATTAGGGGTCCCGGGTTCGATTCCCGGATTGGATCGCTGCCACTACCTGTAGTCTGCACGTTCTCCCCGTATCTGCGCGGGTTTTCTCCGGGTGCTTCGGTTTCCTCCCACCAGTTCTGAAAGACATGGGGCGGGATTCTCCGACTCCCCCCCCCCCACCACCACCCAACCCCCACCCCCCCCCCCCCCCCCGATCGGGTCGGAGAATCCCCGGGGGGGCGGCGTGAATCCCGCCCCTCCGACGCCGGCTGCCTTATTCCCCGGCGCCGGTTTTCGGGCGGGGATCGCGCCGGTCAGGAGCCGTTGGCAATGGGCCCCCGGAAATTCTCCGGGCCCCAACGGGCCAAGCGGCCGTGGGTTTCTGGCCAGTCCCGCCGGCGTGGATTGGACATGGTCCCACACGGCGGGACTTGGCTGGTAGGTCGGCTGGTGCGGTCCTTTGGGGGTGGGGGGTGCAGGGGCATCCGGCCCGGGGGGGGGGGGGGGGGCCACAGTGGCCTGGCCCACAATCGGGGCCCACCGATCTGCGGGTGGGTCTGTGCCATGGGGGCACTCCTTCCTTCCGCAGCCGGCCCCTGCAGGGCTACACAATGGCCGGCGCGGAGAAGACACCCCTCTGCACATGCGCTAGAATACGCCGGTCTGTGCATGCGCGGAAGCACGCCAGCGATTCTGCGCATGCACTAACTCACGCTGGCAATGAAGTTGCTGTGAAAATTTCCTAGTCGCCACACTCCGGCGCCTGTTCGGGTACACGGAGGGAGAATTCAGAATGTCCAATTCACCTAACAAGCACGTCTTTCGGGATTTGTGTGAGGAAACCGGAGCACCCGGAGGAAACCCACGCAGACACGGGGAGAGTGTGCTGACTCCGCACAAGACAGTGACCCAAGCCAGAATCGAATCAAGGACCCTGGCGCTGTGAAGCGACAGTGCTAACCACTGTGCTACCGTGCCGCCCAATGTGGTTCGATAAGCCACAAACTTATTTTGTGGCATTCCGAGGTGTCATAAGTGTGGAGTGCCAAGAGGAGACATGGAGCACTTATCCTGGCCGATCGCAGGTACGTCACTCATCTTCCACCGACACTGCACTTCAGCCCTCTTGGTCAGCCTGCTGGCACTGCCCAGTGCTGCCAGCGTCTCCCAGTCGGGATTGGTGACCTCGCTGGAGGGTCTGCTGCCAATCTGAGGGTAGGTAGCTGCCCTTCTCTTCTCCAAGGCATCCAAAATTCTTGTGAGGACCCCCTTGGTGAACCATGTAGCAGGCCTCTTGGCTGCCATCCCCCTGACCTGACTGTGAGCTACGGAGTCATTTAAACGCAGCGCTCTCTCGATTGAAGCTCTCGGCGATCCTCTGGGTTGGGCGAATCAGACACTTCGCCTCTCAGTGCGCCATTTTGCACGTGGGGAGAACATTTTTTTTAAAGTGCCTACAGAGTGCGATCCACATCACGCCGGGGGGAATCAAACCAGTTTTATCGCCGAAAATTACACTTTGTCTTTTTGGGGAGAATATCCTCCCAATGATTCTTCCAATGCAACCAATAACTTGTTGATTATCCGTGGTAAGACATGGCAACATACCATGTAAACCTTCTAATATTTGAAGTGTGTTTTTAAGAGACGGATGATTGTGGTGGGAATGGTATAAAATGAACAGTTACAGCTGCCCCTTTACTCCAGTTTGTGGCTTATCGAACCACATTGGGTGGCACGGTAGCACAGTGGTTAGCACTGTCGCTTCACAGCGCCAGGGTCCCGGGTTCGATTCCTGGCTTGGGTCACTGTCTGTGCTGAGTCTGCACGTTCTCCCCATGTCTGCGTGGGTTTCCTCCAGGTGCTCCGATTTCCTCCCACAAGTCCCGAAAGACGTGTTTGTTGGGTGAATTGGACATTCTGAATTCTCTCTCTGTGTACCCGAACAGGCGCTGGAGTGTGGCAACTAGGGGTTTTTCACAGTAACTTCATTGCAGTGTTAATGTAAGCCTACTTGTGACTCTAATAAACATTATTATTATTAAAGTCAGGTGCCCTGGCATACAGGGCATCTGTGACCTCATCTTGTGGGCTGTAAGATTGTGAAATGCTGCGCAAGTCCCTGTTCGAGCCCTGGAACCGATGGCATAAATGTTCAGGGCTGCAGTGACCTTCACAGCCACCGGGAGAGGGTGTCCTCCTCCTCTATTGGGTGGCAAGGCCGTGATGACGTGGCACAGGTGCTGCACTGTCTCTTTGTTGAGACAGAATCTCCTGCGGCATATTCGGTCTGTCATCTCCTTGAAAGAGCAACAATGCCTGTACACCTTGAGCAATCGGCAGCGTCCCCCTCTGGGTCTGTCCTCAGCCTGATGGGCGCCTCGGTCTTCATGGTGTGCGGCGACCCCCTGCACATGGGTGCCGCCTCAAGCCTGCGTTGATACTGCTGCCTTCTCCGGCGTCCGGCTGCCTGGGCTGCCGCCAGCACGACGAAGGCAATCTCTGCAGGACTGACACCGCCGCCCATTTTGGTATCAGCAAGGAAGTGGAGAAGGAAGGAGACCGACAATCGGTTAGGGCTTCCACCCTGGGACCCTCAAATCCCCCAAGCCTCCCCACCCTTGCGTGTCCCGCCTTCTCTCTGAGTGCCATCCACCGAACCAGTTGTGCTGGAAAACCTCGCTCTGCACACTCACCCCCGGCCACAATAGGAGCCCCTAGACCCCAGACCCCTGCCAGGAAAGTTAGGGAGACCGTGCTCAGGTGCCCTCCCATGATCCACACTCTCACCCTTTGGTCATGATGCTAAAACTTCGAATATATTCAAGAGGTGGCTGGATATAGCACTTGGGGAGAATGGGATCAAAGGCTATGGGGAGAAAGCAGGATTGGGCTATTGAGTTGGATGATCAGCCATGATCGTGATGAATGGCGGAGCAGGCTCGAAGGGCCAAAAGGCCTCCTCCTGCTCCTATCTTCTATGTATTTGTGTATCTATGTGAGGCTAGCCCTAGTGCTGAAGCCCAACTCTTGAGTGTTTGATTATTGGCTGCTGCCTCTATGGTGCTGACACTTCTCGAGGTCAGGCAAACTCTTCAGGCTCCAAACTTTGGATTGAAATGCGATGTAACAATCACCGTCGAGACATTGCACAAGTACCCAGGAGAATGCACTGGAGAGCTGTGAAGGGCTCTCACAGCTAACAAGGCAATACCTATTGACAATAGTCTTCTGCTGTGGAGCTAGAGGCTGCTCCAGTACCCTTGAGCTGCGTGCCCAGAAATGGAAATGGCTCCTCCGTTCCCCTCAGCAGCCATTGTGCCAGCTTCATGTTTTTAAAAAGGAGCGCTAAACGACGCCTGCGTGATCTCGCTGGGGAGCCGGTTAATTCCTCGAAAGCTGTTGCATTCAACTTTCTTATCCCAGTTTCTTATCTCCCACACCAAAACTGTGAAAATGTGGGGCAGAATTCCACATTTCTGAGACGTTGACGCCAACGCAGAATCCGTGGCCTTTTACGACAGACAAACCGGCGCCGCACCTGGGACCGATTCCGCTACCGTTGAGGGGCTGGCACCGGCGGGGCGGGGAACACAAGCGATTCCATTGAAAAACGGTGCGGGATTCGCCGGGTCCGTGATCGACACTCAGGAGGCTGACAAGCTGCAGTCGCGCACACACGTTACACTCCCCACACACACTCATCCCAGCCAACATGATGCCACGGATTGTGCTGGAGTACGCCCGTACAGCTGATGGGTCGGCTGGGGCCAGGGGGCACCCAGGGGGGTGCCCCGCGGAGACACCTATATGACCTGTGAACTTTGAGGGAAGAACAAACTATAACCAATGTCCGAAGTGTGGTGATATACATCACTGTAAGTACACAAAGGGTTAATGTACATACACTACACCTAGCTGGACACTAGAGGGAACACCAGAGACTAATGACACACAGACAGCCAACCAATAGGTCAGTAAGATAGGACACGACCAATGGGCAGTCACGATACACACAGAGGTGACACTACCACAGGAGGGCATTACACCAACCCATATATCACACATGCTCAGTCTCTTGCCAGTGGAGACTCTGAGTGAGTACAGACACAGGGTTGATTGAACATCACTCCCACCACATGGATTGTAGCAGACTGGTTCGTCAGTCTGAGTAGCTATAGCAGGATTTTTTTTATTTTTATTAAATATGTTTATTAAGAATTTTTAAACAAAATTTTCAACCATACAAACAACCCCCCCCCCGTAACACAAAAGAAAGAAAGCTCTCGTAGCAAGACATGAACTTGGCAAGTCAATATGATACAGAACTTTGTACATTGGATTCCTCCTGTATATTTCAGTTTTCCGGATCATTCATGTATTTTCTTGCTCAAATGCCCCCCAGAAAACCCCCCCTTCCCCCTCCCTCCCTCCTCCCACCACAAGAAAGATATCCCCCCTCCCCCACCCCCCACCCCCCTCCCCCCCTGGGTTGCTGCTGCTGCTGTCCGACCTTCATCTAACGCTCCGCGAGATAGTCTAGGAACGGTTGCCACCGCCTGTAGAACCCCTGCACAGACCCTCTGAAGGCAAACTTTATCCTCTCCAACTTGATAAACCCTGCCATATCATTTATCCAGGCTTCCATGCTGGGGGGCTTCGCCTCTTTCCACACTAACAAGATCCTTCGCCGGGCTACTAGGGACGCAAAGGCCAGAATGCCGGCCTCTTTCGCCTCCTGCACTCCCGGCTCGTCCGCTACTCCAAATATTGCTAGCCCCCAGCTTGGCTCGACGCGGACTTTCACCACCTTAGATATTGTTCTCGCAATTCCCCTCCAGAACCCCTCCAGTGCCGGGCATGACCAAAACATATGGACATGGTTCGCCGGACTTCCTGAGCACCTCCCACATCTGTCCTCCACCCCAAAGAACCTACTCAGCCTCGCCCCCGTCATGTGCGCTCTGTGAACCACCTTAAACTGTATCAGGCTGAGCCTGGCACACGAGGAGGAGGAATTAACCCTACTTAGGGCATCAGCCCACAAACTTTCCTCAATCTTCTCCCCCAGTTCCTCTTCCCATTTACCCTTCAGCTCCTCTACCAAAGCCTCCCCCTCTTCTTTCATCACCTGGTATATCGCCGACACCTTGCCCTCTCCGACCCATACGCCCAAAATCACCCTGTCTTGAATCCCCTGTGCCGGGAGCAGCGGGAATTCCCTCACCTCCGCCTCACAAACGCCCTCACTTGCATGTACCTGAAGGCATTTCCCGGGGGTAGCCCAAACTTCTCCTCCAGCGCCCCTAAACTCGCAAACGTCCCATCAATGAACAGGTCCCCCATTCTTTTAATCCCTGCACTGTGCCAGCTCTGAAACCCCCCGTCCATCCTTCCCGGGACAAACCGATGGTTACCCCTGATCGGGGCCCACACCGAGGCTCCCATCGCACCCCTGTGCCGTCTCCACTGCCCCCAGATCTTTAGCATTGCCACCACCACCGGGCTCGTGGTGTACCTTGTCGGCGAGAGCAGCAGCGATGCCGTCACCAGCGCCCCCTGGCTCGTTCCTTTGCAGGACGCCATCTCCAACCTCTTCCACGCCGCCCCCTCTCCCTCCATCACCCACTTACGGATCATCGCCACATTGGCTGCCCAGTAGTAGCCACCCAAATTCGGCAACGCCAGCCCTCCTCTATCTCTACTGCGCTCCAGAAACCCCCTCCTTGCCCGCGGGGTCTTATTCGCCCACACAAAGCCCATAATGCTCCTGCCTACCCTCTTAAAAAAGGCCTTGGTGATCACAATTGGAAGGCATTGAAATACAAAAAGAAACCTCGGAAGGACCACCATTTTAATCGACTGGGTGTGCAGAGGAGATTCACTAGGTCAATCCCAGAGCTGAAGGGGTTGGATTACGAGGAGAGGTTGAGTAGACTGGGACTGTACTCGTTGGAATTTAGAAGGATGAGGGGGGATCTTATAGAAACATATCAGATTATGAAGGGAATAGATAGGATAGATGCAGGCAGGTTGTTTTCACTGGCGGGTGAAAGCAGAACTAGGGGGCATAGCCTCAAAATAAGGGGAAGTAGATTTAGGACTGAGTTTAGGAGGAACTTCTTCACCCAAAGGGTTGTGAATCTATGGGATTCCTTGCCCAGTGAAGCAGTAGAGGCTCCTTCATTAAATGTTTTTAAGATAAAGATAGATAGTTTTTTGAAGAATAAAGGGATTAAGGGTTATGGTGTTCCTCCTCCTCGTGTGCCAGGCTCAGCCTGATACAGTTTAAGGTGGTTCACAGAGCGCACATGACGGGGGCGAGGCTGAGTAGGTTCTTTGGGGTGGAGGACAGATGTGGGAGGTGCTCAGGAAGTCCGGCGAACCATGTTCGGAAAGTGGAGCTGAGTCCACAAAAGATCAGCCATGATCTCATTGAATGGTGGAGCAGGCTCGAGGGGCCAGGTGGCCTACTCTTGCTCCTAGTTCTTATGTTCTTATGACTGTACCCTGCCCGCTAGCGAGAGTGGCAACATGTCCCACCGTTTAAAGTCCTCCTCCATCTGCTCCACCAGCCTCGTCAAGTTAAGTTTGTGCAGGGCCCCCCAGCTCCTAGCTACCTGGATCCCCAAGTATCGAAAGCTCCTATTCGCCCTCCTCAGCGGTAGGTCATCTATCCCTCTTCCCTGATCCCCCGGATGCACCACAAAGAGCTCGCTCTTCCCTACATTGAGCTTATAGCCCGAAGCTATAGCAGGATTAACAATAGCGTTGAATCCAAGTAGGAGAATTGTTAATAGATTAATAAACGTGTTAAAGCTATCTCCAAGTCTGAACCTTCCTTTGTCAGAGTGCACATCAAGGAAGCAGCTTGTGCTACGACAAGAGCATAACAAAAACATGGGCCGAGATTCTCCGACCCCCCGCCGGGTCGGAGAATCGCCGGGGGCTGGCGTGAATCCCGCCCCTGCCGGTTTCCGAATTCTCCACCACCGGATATTCGGCGGGGGCGGGAATCGCGCCTCGCCGGTTGGCGGGCCCCCCCTCCCCGCGATTCTCCGGCCCGGATGGGCCGAAGTCCTACCGCTAAAATGCCTGTCCAGCCGGCGTAGATTAAACCACCTACCTTACCGGCGGGACAAGGCGGCGCGGGCGGGCTCCGCGGTCCTGGGGGGGGGCGCGGGGCGATCTGGCCCCGGGGGGTGCCCCCATGGTGGCCTGGCCCGCGATCGGGGCCCACTGATCCGCGGGCGGGCCTGTGCCGTGGGGGCACTCTTTCCCTTTCGCTTTCGCCACGGTCTCCACCATGGCGGAGGCGGAAGAGACTCCCTCCACTGCGCATGCGCGGGAATGCCGTCAGCGGCCGCTGACACTCCCGCGCATGCGCCGCCCGGGGATGTCATTTCCGCGCCAGCTGGCGGGGCACCAAAGGCCTTTTCCGCCAGCTGGCGGGGCGGAAATCCGTCCGGCACGGGCCTAGCCCCCTAAGGTTGGGGCTCGGCCCCCAAAGATGCGGAGCATTCCGCACCTTTGGGGCGGCGTGATGCCCGACTGATATGCGCCATTTTGGGCGCCAGTCGGCGGACATCACGCCGATACCGGAGAATTTCGCCCATGGTCCCTTTGTGTACTTACAATGATGTATATCACCACACGAAGAACACGCGAAGCGAAGTTAACATGCATTACAGCTTGTCTGCGGTAACTGGGTAGGGAAATGTTTCAACCAATTTGCACACATCAAGATCCCAGAAGCAGCAAGTGAGACGAAAACCAGCACATCTGCATTTGCTGGAGTTGGCGCAGTGAGGAATGCTGAACAGGGCATCGCCAGGGCTGCCCGCTCTTCTGAGAATAGAACAGAACTGGACCTCGGCTTAACATTCCGAAGGAAGACTCCTCTGATGGTGCAGCGTTCCTCCAGTTTTATGGGGAAATATCGGCCCAGGTTCCGTCCTCATTTCCAGTTTCAGGTGCATGGTTTCAGCATGGAGTAATCCCAGGTCACGCAGAGTTCAGTTAGAACGAGTTAAGCTCCCTCTTGACTGCAGCAACAATGGACCTTCGCAGTCAGGCTCCTAATTACCAGCGTAGCATTTTTCTCATCTCGGAGTGAAATGATCACGCAAGGGCCTGATCTGAGGATCGACCCACGGACCTGGTCCTTTCCAAAACCATTTCGCACAGGTCGCATGAAACTAATGGACAGCGCTAAAGTTAAGGGGCGGGGTTGTGGGGAAGGGGGGATATGGGAGAAGGGGGTTATGGGGAAGGGGGGATATGGGGGAAGGGGGGATATGGGGGAAGGGGGGACAGACCCGGCCCATCAGACAGACATAGAACATAGATAGAACATAGAACAATACAGCGCAGTACAGGCCCTTCGGCCCACGATGTTGCACCGAAACAAAAGCCATCTAACCTACACTATGCCATTATCATCCATATGTTTATCCAATAAACTTTTAAATGTCCTCAATGTTGGCGAGTTCACTACTGTAGCAGGTAGGGCATTCCACGGCCTCACTACTCTTTGCGTAAAGAACCTACCTCTGACCTCTGTCCTATATCTATTACCCCTCAGTTTAAAGCTATGTCCCCTCGTGCCAGCCATTTCCATCCGTGGGAGAAGGCTCTCACTGTCCACCCTATCTAACCCCCTGATCATTTTGTATGCCTCTATTAAGTCTCCTCTTAACCTTCTTCTCTCCAACGAAAACAACCTCAAGTCCATCAGCCTTTCCTCATAAGATTTTCCCTCCATACCAGGCAACATCCTGGTAAATCTCCTCTGCACCCGCTCCAAAGTCTCCACGTCCTTCCTATAATGCGGTGACCAGAACTGTACGCAATACTCCAAATGCGGCCGAACCAGAGTTCTGTACAGCTGCAACATGACCTCCCGACTCCGGAACTCAATTCCTCTACCAATAAAGGCCAACACAATGATCATATTATTCCTATCTAGATGATTATAAATCTTGTCTCTTATAATCCCCTCCAAGACTTTACCCACTACAGACGTGAGGCTCACCGGTCTATAGTTGCCGGGGTTGTCTCTGCTCCCCTTTTTGAACAAAGGGACCACATTTGCTGTCCTCCAGTCCTCTGGCACTATTCCTGTAGCCAATGATGACATAAAAATCAAAGCCAAAGGTCCAGCAATCTCTTCCCTGGCCTCCCAGAGAATCCTAGGATAAATCCCATCAGGTCCCGGGGACTTATCTATTTTCAGCCTGTCCAGAATTGCCAACACCTCTTCCCTACGCACCTCAATGCCATCTATTCTATTAGCCTGCGGCTCCGCATTCTCCTCCACAACATTATCTTTTTCCTGAGTGAATACTGACGAAAAATATTCATTTAGTATCTCGCCTATCTCTTCAGACTCCACACACAATTTCCCATCCCTGTCCTTGACTGGTCCTACTCTTTCCCTAGTCATTCGCTTATTCCTGACATACCTATAGAAAGCTTTTGGGTTTTCCTTGATCCTTCCTGCCAAATACTTCTCATGTCCCCTCCTTGCTCGTCTTAGCTCTCTCTTTAGATCCTTCCTCGCTACCTTGTAACTATCCATCGCCCCAACTGAAACTTCACACCTCATCTTCACATAGGCCTCCTTCTTCCTCTATACAAGAGATTCCACTTCCTTGGTAAACCACGGTTCCCTCGCTCGACGCCTTCCTCCCTGCCTGACCGGTACATACTTATCAAGAACACGCAGTAGCTGATCCTTGAACAAGCCCCACTTATCCAGTGTGCCCAACACTTGCAGCCTACTTCTCCACCTTATCCCCCCCAAGTCACGTCTAATGGCATCATAATTGCCCTTCCCCCAGCTATAACTCTTGCCCTGCGGTGTATACTTACCCCTTTCCATCCTTAACGTAAACGTCACCGAATTGTGGTCACTGTCCCCAAAGTGCTCTCCTACCTCCAAATCCAACACCTGGCCTGGTTCATTACCCAAAACCAAATCCAACGTGGCCTCGCCTCTTGTTTGCCTGTCAACATATTGTTTCAGGAAACCCTCCTGCACACACTGTACAAAAAACGACCCATCTATTGTACTCAAACTATATCTTTTCCAGTCAATATTTGGAAAGTTAAAGTCTCCCATATTAACTACCCTGTTACTTTCGCTCTTATCCAGAATCATCTTCGCCATCCTTTCCTCTACATCCCTAGAACTATTAGGAGGCCTATAAAAAACTCCCAACAGGGTGACCTCTCCTTTCCTGTTTCTAACTTCAGCCCATACTACCTCGGAAGAAGAGTCCCCATCTAGCATCCTCTCCGCTACCGTAATACTGCTCTTGACTAGCAGCGCCACACCTCCCCCTCTTCTGCCTCCTTCTCTGAGCTTACTAAAACACCTAAACCCCGGAACCTGCAACATCCATTCCTGTCCCTGCTCTATCCATGTCTCCGAAATGGCCACAACATCGAAGTCCCAGGTACCAACCCATGCTGCCAGTTCCCCGACCTTGTTTCGTATACTCCTGGCATTGAAGTAGACACACTTCAAACCACCTACCTGAACACTGGCCCCCTCCTGTGATGTCAAATCTGTGCTCCTGACCTCTATACTCTCATTCTCCCTTACCCTAAAACTACAATCCAGGTTCCCATGCCCCTGCTGCATTAGTTTAAACCCCCCCAAAGAGCACTAACAAATCTCCCCCCCAGGATATTTGTGCCCCTCAGGTTCAGATGTAGACCATCCTGTCTGTAGAGGTCCCACCTTCCCCAGAAAGAGCCCCAGTTATCCAGAAATCTGAATCCCTCCCGCCTGCACCATCCCTGTAGCCACGTGTTTAAATGCTCTCTCTCCCTATTCCTCATCTCACTATCACGTGGCACGGGCAACAACCCAGAGATAACAACTCTGTTTGTTCTAGTTCTGAGCTTCCATCCTAGCTCCCTGAAAGTCTGCCTGACATCCTTGTCCCCTTTCCTACCTATGTCGTTAGTGCCAATGTGGACCACGACTAGGGGCTGCTCCCCCTCCCCCCTAAGGACCCGGAAAACACGATCCGAGACATCACGTACCCTTGCACCTGGGAGGCAACATACCAAACGTGAGTCTCTCACGCTCCCACAAAATCTCCTATCTGTGCCCCTGACTATAGAGTCCCCAATTACTAATGCTCTGCTCCTCTCCCCCCTTCCCTTCTGAGCAACAGGGACAGACTCCGTGCCAGAGGCCCGTACCCCATGGCTTACCCCTCGTCAGTCCCCCCCCCCACAAGTATCCAAAGCGGTATACTTGTTTCTCAGGGGAACGGCCGCAGGGGATCCCTGCACTGACTGCTTTTTCCCAGTCCCTCTTACAGTTACCCACCTATCTCCAATCTTTGGTGTAACTAATTCCCTGAAGCTGCTATCTATGACCCCTTCTGCCTCCCGAATGATCCAAAGTTCTTCCAACTCCAGCTCCAGTTCCCTAACTCGGTCTTGGAGGAGCTGGAGATGGCAGCACTTCCTGCAGGTAAAATCAGCAGGGACACTAACTGCATCCCTCACCTCAAACATCCTGCAGGAGGAACATTGCACTCCCTTCCCTGCCATCCCTCTAACTTTCTACCAAGATCTGGCTAACAACTAAATTAAATTTTTTATAAAAAACAATAATAAAAGACCCTAACACACAGGACCCTAACGCACAGGTCCCTAATACACAGGACACCACCCCCAGACGTTCCAGGGCGGCCACGAGCCAGGGACAGACCCGGAGCACCAGGCGGACGCCGCCCACATCTAGTGCGAGTGCGGCGACGCCGGCGGGCCACACCCAGCGACGAGGAGGGCAGCCGCAGCAACAGGCCCCCGTCCCAGCCGACCCCCAGGACACTGACGCACAGGACACTGACGCAGAGGTCCCTAATACACAGGACACCGACGCACAGGACACTGACGCACAGGACACTGACGCACAGGACACTGACGCACAGGTCCCTAATACACAGGACACCGACGCACAGGACACCGACACACAGGACCCTAACACACAGGACCCTAACACACAGGACCCTAACGCACAGGTCCCTAATACACAGGACACCGACACACAGGACCCTAACACACAGGACCCTAACACACAGGACCCTAACGCACAGGTCCCTAATACACAGGACACCGACACACAGGACCCTAACACACAGGACCCTAACACACAGGACCCTAACACACAGGACCCTAATGCACAGGTCCCTAATACACAGGACACCGACACACAGGACCCTAACACACAGGACCCTAACACACAGGACCCTAACGCACAGGTCCCTAATACACAGGACACCGACGCCCAGGACACCGACGCACAGGACACCGACACACAGGACCCTAACGCAAAGGTCCCTAATACACAGGACACCGACACACAGGACCCTAACACACAGGACCCTAACGCACAGGACCCTAACGCACAGGTCCCTAATACACAGGACACCGACGCCCAGGACACCGACGCACAGGACACCGACACACAGGACCCTAACGCACAGGTCCCTAATACACAGGACACCGACGCCCAGGACACCGACGCACAGGACACTGACGCACAGGACACCGACGCCCAGGACACCGACGCCCAGGACACCGACACACAGGACCCTAACGCACAGGTCCCTAATACACAGGACACCGACGCCCAGGACACCGATGCACAGGACACCGACACACAGGACCCTAACGCACAGGTCCCTAATACACAGGACACCGACGCCCAGGACACCGACGCACAGGACACTGACGCACAGGTCCCTAATACACAGGACACCGACGCCCAGGACACCGACACACAGGACACCGACACACAGGACCCTAACGCACAGGACCATAACACACAGGACCCTAACGCACAGGTCCCTAATACACAGGACACCGACGCCCAGGACACCGACGCCCAGGACACCGACGCCCAGGACACCGGCGCACAGGACACTGGCGCACAGGACACCGACACACAGGACCCTAACACACAGGACCCTAACACACAGGGCAATAACACACAGGACCCTAACACATAGGCCACTGATGCACAGGACACCGACACACATGACCCTAACACACAGGACCCTAACGCACAGGTCCCTAATACACAGGACACCGATGACCAGGACACTGACGCACAGGACACCCACACACAGGGGACGGATGGAAAGGAATCACCACTCCAGGGGACTCCGGACTTCGGGTCGGATGAGGAGCACGCCATTACGCCACTGCTGTCTCCGTTACCCTCCACCATCGCAGAGACACTCACCTCGGTTGAGCACTTTTGCGATGAGGCATCTGGGACACTAACTGGTGCGCACAACACAGCCGTCCCGGTACAGCAGGTGGAGGCCGAAGCAGCCGAGGGGCCGATCGGTCGGAGGGCAGCCCGGCGCAGGCAACCGTCTGCTGCCCAGACGGGTCCCGGGTTCTTGGGGTTACCACGCCCACCCATAGACCCGATGCAGGCACGGACCAAGGGACGATCTAAGGGGGTGACGGCCGGCTTGCGGCAGCTGCAGACGAGGGTGGAGGAGTCCACCTGCGTGCAGGAGCAGGTAGTGGTGCCGGTCATGCATGCCATCCAGGCTGACACCGCACGGGTGGCATCCGCGGTGGAGGCAATGGGTGCGACGGTGTCAGACATGGGTCGCAGTATGCAAGGTGTGGGGCTTTCGTGGCCCAGGACATGGCTGCCCTCTCACAGGCAGAGGCGCTCAACGCCGTGGCCCAGTCTCAGCAGGCAATGGCCCAGTCTCTGCAGGCCATCGCTGAGGGCATCGGCGCCATTGCCCAGGTGCTGGCTGGCGTCGCCCAGACACAGACAGGGATGGCCAACTCCCTGAGCTCCATGGCTGCAAACCTGCAGACCCTTTTTGATACCAGGGCGGGCCTCCAGGACTGGCAGCACCAGGTGTCGGGGAGGCGTCGAGTGCTCGGTCCGTTTGCATCCCTGACCCATGTAGAGGCCTGGGGTCCATCGGGCCCCCCGAGGGAGGAGGAGGTGCTGGGGCCCGTTCCCGGTCCCCCTGTAGGTGTGGTCCCGGAACACCGCAACCCCCCCCCGCAACCTTCCGTCCCAGGTGCATCTGGTGGGCAGCGGGCAAGACAGGCTGGCAGCTCGCCATCCCAATCGCCCGAGCCACAGCCTGGCCCATCTAGGCCAGGCCGCCCCAGGAAACGGCCGCCAAAGGGGTCCCTAGTCACAGGGCAGGAATCACAGGAGTCCGCCTCCACTTCTGCTGTACCGTCTGAGGAACCACCGAGATGTAGTCATAGGGTCTGTAAGGCCAAAAAATTAGACATTGAGTAAGTTGGCACGGGTGCAGGGCACAGATTAGTTCTGGGGCTAGGGCACGTGTATGAACTGTTTGTTATTAAAATCACTTTCACACCTACAGAAGCTGTCTTTGTGCTCTGTCCGATGCGTGCGGAGGTCTGGTATGAGGTGAGCGCCAGTGGGTGTGCGAGGGGTGATAGAACGTCGGCCTCAGGTGAGTGTGCCACCACCCCCTCCCCCTGAGTCGCCCTCGCCATGCCCCCGGGCAGATGACGGGACCGTGCGCTGCAGTGTCACGGCCGCATGCAGGGACGGTCCGGGTGGAGGGTGGTACTCTGGCCATGAGTCAGACAGTGTCCAACGATGTAGAGCCAGGAGCTCATCGCAGAGCGGGTTGTCATCGTCCTCCATGGCCTGCAATAGACACGCTTCCACCGGCGACCGCGTGAGCCCGGCCCGTTGTGCCGCAGCTGGATGTTCAATGGAGGGGTGGTGTGCATGCGGGAGGTGTGCGGGTGGTTGGTGTTGGATGGGCGGGGTGAGGGTGGGTGGTGGTGGGTGGGTGGGGTGAGGGTGGTAGGCTGGTGCCGTAGTGTGCAGTCTGTGCCCATACTCGGCGATTTCCACGCCCCCCCTCCCCCTAGTCCATGAACTGGGCGGCTATCAGCCTGTCCCGTGCCCACTGGCCCAGCCGGTAACGGTGGGCAGCCTCCCGTCCATGTCCAGCCCGTCTGTCCTGACCATTGCCCCCATCCTCCTCATCTGGGGAGGCCTGCGCCTCGTCTTGCTGCTCCTCCCCTTCCCCCTCCTCTGCCTGCGGCACATCGCCCCTCTGCTGGGCTATGTTGTGCAGGACGCAGCACACCACAATGATGCGGCCGACCCTATCTGACGGGTACTGGAGGACCCCTCCAGAGAGGTCCAGGCACCGAAAGTGCATCTTTAGCAGCCCAAAGCACCTCTCTATCACACCCCTGGTCGCTGCATGGGCATCATTGTAGCGGTTCTCCGCGTCACTCTGTGGCCTCCGTATAGGCGTCATCAGCCACGACCGCAACGGGTAACCCCTGTCGCCCAGCAACCAGCCACCCAGCCGGGGGGGGCATCCCTCGAACTTGGTGGGGATGAAAGATTGCGCCAATGCAAATGTACTGGGCGCAGACGTGCAGGATCACCATGCGGTGGTCACAGACCACCTGAATGTTCATGGTGGTGGGGGATGGGGGTGGGGGGGATAGGCAACATGTCACCATTGACCATACTCCTCGCCCCGCAGCCAAGTGCCAAGGGCTGCATGGTCGCAGACGTTGCCAGCTGGCACATGGCCAGGCAGACACCCCACCCCCTCCCCTGCACGCACCGTCCCCAAACCCCCCCCCTCTCATCCCCAGCATGCACCCTCCCCAACCCCTGCCCTCCTCCCCGGCACGCACCCTCTCCATCATGCACCCTCTCCAACCCCCCCCCATGTCCCCTCCCCTCCCCAGCCCCTCCCCACCTGCCCCTCCCCCCCCCCCCCAGCACCTCCCTCCCCAGCCCTTCCCCCCCAGCTCCTCCCCTCCCTCCCGGGATGCACACTCCAACAGCTCCTGCGACCCCCCCCCCCCCACCACCTGCGGCCGTGCCGTCACTTCTCCGGCGGCCACCCCACGCCGACCCCTACCTCCGCCCTGGCCTACGCCAACCATCGCGACTGGTTGACGCCGTCAGATAGGCGGTTTAATTTACGCCAGCGCGATCCGGGCCGGAGAATTGAGGCGGCCCCGGGGCCCGTTGCGTTGCGCCGGTCCTCGACATTCTTCGAAGCGCGCGGCCGAAGAACATAGCGGGGCGGCCGTGCGGGATTTACTCCGCGCCCCCCCCCCCATCCCCACCCCCCGGTGATTCTCCGACCTGCTGGGGGGTCGGAGAATCCCGCCCACTGAAACTGAAAATCAGGAGAGATCCCAAGATTTTAATCACCGTGTCCATTGGCGCGTTAAGAACACTCTATGATTGATGGACAACGAATGCAAGGTGACTGTGTTCCTCAACTTGCTGATTGCAATTCAAATTCCCATTCATTTCTTTCATGATATTAGTTTGGATGGACAACCTGCTCTTGTTGACGGTCAATGGTGGTGACGGATCACTCGTGAGTGTTTATAATGGCACTGGTCGCCCATGTTAATAATAATAATCCTTATTGTCACAAGTAGGCTTACATCAACACTGCACTGAAGTTGCTGTGAAAATTTCCTCGTCGCCACTCTCCGGCGCCTGTTCGGGTACACAGAGGGAGAATTCAGAATGTCCAAATTCACCTAACAAGCACGTCTTTCGGGACTTGTGGGAGGAAACCGGAGCACCCGGAGGAAACCCACGCAGACACAGGGAGAGCGTGCAGACTCCGCACAGACAGTGACCCAAGCCAGAATCGAACCTGGGACCCTGGCTCTGTGAAGCGACAGTGCCAACCACTGTGCTACCGTGCAGCCCAATGTGGTTCGATAAGCCACAAACTGGAGTAAAGGGGCAGTTGTAACTGTTCATTTTATACCATTCCCACCACAATCACACGGCTCTTCGAAACACACTTCAAATATTAGAAGGTTTACATGATATGTTGCCATGTCTTACCACGGATAATCAACAAGTTATTGGTTGCATTGGAAGAGTCATTGGGTGGGTATTCCCCCCAAAAAGACAATGTGTAATTTTCGGCAAGAAAATTGGTTTGATTCCCCCCGGCGTGAGTTGGATCGCACTCTGTAGGCACTTTGAATTTTATTTTCTCCCCACGTGAAAAATGGCGCACTGGGAGGCGGTGTCTGATTCGCCCAACCCAGAGGATCGCCGAGAGCTTCAATCGAGAGAGCGCTGCGTTCAATGGCTCCGTCGCTCACAGTCAAGTCGGGGGATGGCAGCCAAGAGGCCTGCTACATGGTTCACCAAGGGGGCCCTCACAAGACTTTTGGATGCCTTGGAGAAGAGAAGGGCAGCTACCTACCCTCAGATTGGCAGCAGACCCTCCAGCGACGTCACCAATGCTGACTGGGAGACGCTGGCAGCACTGGGCAGTGCCAGCAGGCTGACCAAGAGGACTGAAGTGCAGTGTCGGTGGAAGATGAGTGACGTACCTGCGATCGGCCAGGATAAGTGCTCCATGTCTCCTCTTGGCACTCCACACTTATGACACCTCGGAATGCCACCTGGAATCCATAAACCGCCACCTCTCAGATTCCCAGCACCCAAAAACGCCTCATCCTCAAACCCTCCGTGCACTCCTCATCAGAACCCCTTCCTGCTTAGGCACAGTGCCACACATGCCAGTTGTCATCGACTCTGACCCACCAGGGGTCCAGCTCATATTATCTCAATTTGTGTCCCTGCAGGAGAAGGTAGCGCACGACCGCTGAGAGTGAGAAAATGGGCGGTGGAATCTCCAAGCTGAGGATCCTGACTCCATTCGAGCACAGAGCCATGGAGCTCGCAATGGACGAGCAGGATTGGGCCTGCACTGAGAGAGAGGTTGGCCTGCGGGAGAATAGTGAGGCGCCACTGCACCTTCATCCAGATGACCGGTCTCGAGTAAGTGCTTTGTTGTTCAATCCCTTCACTAGGCCAAGTACTAAAAGTATGTCTTTGGCTTTGCGGGAACATCAAGCGAAGAGCCTGTCCCTTCGAGCAGCTGTGCCTTGTCATGATATCCACATTAGCATATCATGGTGCAATCACACACACACTGATGGACCAACCAACACACACACAACATCGCAGCCAATCACCAGTGAGAGCACACGCACTATAAAACAGGGAACACCACAGTTCCCGCTCATTCTACCAGGAGATAGCTCAGAGCACAGAGCTCACAGCGTGCCACTCAGACATACACCATGTGCTGAGTGCCTCACCAAGATAGTGAAAGGGCTGGGTCCACAGGTTAGCTGGTGAAGTACGAACCTCAGCCAGCAGTTTTTAGTTGTTATTGTTCAAGACAATAAAACAGAGTTGTACCATCTACAACCGTGTTGGTTCATTTGTGTATCGGAAAACCCAACACGACATGATACCAGAACTGGAAACTAGCCAGCGACTGTGATACCTACCTGCACCTCTTCAGAAATCCACCATCCTGCTCCATGGAAAACATCAGCCCGCTGGGGTCACCTCGGACACCCTACGCTAGCAGCTCCTCAAAATAAAGCGCCCCACCCTAGCGACTGCCATCGAGACCTGCGTCCTCCATGAGAACGTGACCAGCAGGTACTCCCAAATCCAGGCGGTCGAATCGGCACGGCAGGGGTCCGACGAGGTCGAGTTGGTTCAGTTGATCGAGCTCCTCCCGGCCCGCGGCCCGGACGAGGACAGCTATTTTGTGCGCTTTCCGAGGCCTCCCGGGCTTGTACGCGCCAAAAGAGGGGACGTCGACGCAGAGGGACGGGATGCGCAGGCACGCTCTACGCAGGACCGCACCGCGCATGCGCGGTGGCGCAACGAACGCCATGACGTCACGACCTGCGGCAACTGTGGCTCCGCCCACTTAAAGCGGCAATGTCCGGCCAAAGCGCGACAATGCCTCCGCTGTGGCAGGATGGGCCACTACGCTGCCTGCTGTCGAGCAGCTTAACTTGCCAACTCTCAACAATTCCGCCAGCCTCGCAGGGACGTGCGGGCCATTCAGCCCCCATACACTGAGTCATATCCAGACAGTATGCAGACCAGTGATACCGACGACAGGGAACCCTCCCGCGTTGCGGTAATAGACAGGAACCGGATGTCCCCAAGTCGGAACCACCAGCCGATGCCAGTGCACAGCATTGATCCGGGCGATGAGTGGTGTGCCACCCTAACGGTCAACCCGAATTCGTCGCCCACCTGATAGACTTGACTTATGAGCCTGTTAGCACATTGGACTCACTGAATTGTTTACAGTACTGTTAACGCGTTTCTTTCTTGTCGTTCCAGAAGTTCTCTCTCGACGTTTGCTGATTGCATTTGTTTTGTTATGAAATGAAAATGAAAATGAAAATCGCTTATTGTCACAAGTAGGCTTCAAATGAAGTTACTGTGAAAAGCCCCTAGTCGCCACATTCCGGCGCCTGTTCGGGGAGGCTGTTATGGGAATCGAACCGTGCTGCTGGCCTGCCTTGGTCTGCTTTCAAAGCCAGCGATTTAGCCCAGTGTGCTGAACAGCCCCTGGTACAACCTCGTTGCTCTGTTGCACCTGACACCTTCCTCTGTATATAGTTTAGCCTCATGTACATGTTGTAAATATTGCACACACATACTCAGGTGCACTCAGTACACACTAATATTTATTAGCATGTAGGCACATATCCTTGTGAAAAGGGGGGATGTCATGCTATCCACATCCGCATATCATGGTGCAATCACATGTACACTGATGGACAGGCAGTTGGACCAACCAGCACACGCACAACATCGCAGCCAATCACCAGTGAGAGCACACGCACTATAAAACAGGGAACACCACAGTTCCCGCTCATTCTACCAGGAGATAGCTCAGAGCACAGAGCTCACAGCGTGCCACTCAGACATACACCATGTGCTGAGTGCCTCACCAAGATAGTGAAAGGGCTGGGTCCACAGGTTAGCTGGTGAAGCTCGAACCTCAGCCAGCAGTTTTTAGTTGTTATTGTTCAAGACAATAAAACAGAGTTGTACCATCTACAGCCGTGTTGGTTCATTTGTGTATCGGAACGAGCAGCAGTGCCTCACCCCCCATTCGCGAACGTACCATGGAGGAGACCTCGGAGGAAGGCACTGAAGATGTGTCACGGCTATAACCCACACCATCCACCATCGCAGAGACACAACTCAGTGTGCGAACCTAGCAGGTGGGTTTCTGGGTCACTAGCTGGTAAGCACCACACTGCTTCTGATGCACATCAGGTGGAGGCAGGAACGTCCCAGGGATTGGACAGTCGGTGGATTGCTGGATCTTAGGACTCAGCTGTGCCTCAACCAGGTGCTATCCCTCAGCTGCTTGAGATGCAAAGGCAGAGCTGGAATTCCAGGAGGGGGTGTCGGTGACAGTCCTGCAACTGCAATGTCAAACGGTGGAGGCACAAAGCCTCCTGTCACAGGAGATGTTCGCCGGGGATGTGTGGCACCCAGACCAACACTGCAAGGGTGACGGATGCAGTGGAAAACCTGAGGCAAGATGTCAGTTCCATAATTGCTGAACTCAGAGGCCAGGCGCAGTTCCTGAGGGCCAAGGCTGAGGGGTTCGACACTGGCGGGCCTCCAGGATTGGCAGCACCAAATGATGTTGAGACTCTGGGGCTCACTCCCACTGACCCTCCCTTCCATGGAGTAACCCACAAACATCTGGAGGGAGGAGGAACTGCTGGAGCACCTCTCGAGGCCTTTCACGCAGGAGAGCCTGGGAGTGACCAACCAATGTGAATCCCCACTTCCTGATCCCGGCACACCTCAGGATTCAGCAGGCTGAACAGGGTGGTGCAGCAACATCAGTGCCAGCCGAGAGTAGGCCAGGACCCTCCACGTCCCAGCCGTCCAGATGTTACCCGCCAAGGGAATCGCAGATAACAGGGTGTGGAGGGCAAGAGGCACCTGATGTGCATCCTGAGAATAAACTGAGATACAAAGGGAGGGTTCACAAGGCTAAGGAATTGTAGCGGCTCATGGTGGACATGGGTGCATTTAGGCCCAAATAGCGGAGGGTCTTTATCAAATATCACAAATGCACGTGTCACCACAGTAAGAATTCTTGTTTTTCACAACCTTAAGGTCTCGCCATCGTTAACCCTCCTCCCAGTGGGATCGCACTTCACCCCATCAGGACACAGCGCTTCGCACAGGACCTCACTGTCCGGCAAACAGTTAGGCCCACTGAAACTGAAAATAACATAATTTCTGAAAGAACTCGGGCATTAATCAGTGAGCCCTGGATGCCCGCCCCTAATCCTCCTCCAGTGCAATGTGACAAAGGGATCCAGAGCCGAACCTCACTCGCACACGAGCCGTGAGTCAGCGTGCTGGCAACAGGCAGGCAGGAGTCAGACATACGCAATAGCTGAGGAGCATCACAGAGCTTTCCTCGCTGCAAGTTGCCTGATCAGCAGGCACAAGGACTCCCCACGCCCACAGTTTGATGACTCAGGTTTTGGTCTTCGTGAGGTGTTGGACAACGTGGAGTTCCAATAGTATGAAGCGGGAAATGAGGGGAGCAGCCTTGGTCCTACTGCCCATGCAAACTCTCGCCCCTGTCTGGCCCCCATCCCCTGGCTTCTCTCTGGCCTCTTGCTCCACTCCCTTCTGGTCTCCTCCTCATCCGAGGAGATGTTCCACTGCTTCAGGTCCTCATCAGCAAGGTGTGAAGGTGTTGCATTATGTAGGGCACAGCAAACCACCACGAAGCAGGAGGATGGCACAGTAGGACTCCACTGGACCTGGCGAGGCAGCGGGAGCGCATCATCTGAAGCCTGCCGCACCACTCAATGACAGACCAGGTGGCATTGTGAACCTCATTGTACCAGGCCTCTGCTTCTCCGCACTGGCATCATCAACGAGGACCTCAGCGGGTATTCTTGTCCCCAACAAGCCATCCCTGCAGCCTTGGTGGACCCTCAAATATTCCAGGGAATTACGATTGCCCAAGGATGCAGCTAGCAAGGATGCAGCTATCATGCACGCTCCCTGTTAAACATGCACACACATGCATGAGTCTCATCTGGTGGTCGCACACCACCAGGACCCCCTTCCTGCTGATGAATGGGGCTCCCTGATGCCACGGGGCACGCAGAGTGACATGACCACCATTGATCCGCCCCTGCACCTGTGACAGACCAGCTATGGTGCTGAATCCTGCAGCTGTACCACCCTGTTGGGCCTGGTCCAGGTTGAAATGGTTAAAGTTCAAAGCCCTCACATAGAGTGTATCCGTGATCTCACGGACACATTTCTGGGTGGATGACTGTGAATTGCCACATGGCAACCCGTGGAGCCCAGCGCGAACCCGTTGTGTAGAAGTTGAGGGCTGCAGTGCCCTTCACGGCCACTGGGAGGGTATAAAGGACCCATGTGTCCCTCATGGAGCTGTCAAACGACGTGTGCTGCAGGAGACTCCACCTCACCAGGGGGACAGTGCGGTACTTGGGCCACATTCTGTCCAACTTGGTGCCACGTGGAGATGGAGGCACGCCCCCCCCCCCCCCCCCCCCCCCCACACCAAGGTTCATCTGAAGGCAAACTGGCCTTTCAGGTAACTTGCAGTTTCAAAAGATCAATGTCTTCCTAGTTTCAATCCAGTTTAATATTTAATTTGGAATTGTCCCACTGTAACCGCGGGATCAGGTTCTATATTTTTATTAGGTTGCACTTCCTCCTCATGCGTTTTTAAATGAATTAATGATTGCACTGCATTAGTACTGTCAGGAACCTGTGCAAACGTGTCACCTCGCGTGCTAAACTTAGCCCGCAGATTAAACTAAATCGCCTGGAATTTAAAGGTGAGCACAAAACTATGTTCACACTTCAGCTGCCGAGCCAGCCGAAAAATATTTCGCCTCTCGATAATACTACAGTTACAGGAGTAAGGATTAATCCAAGACTATTCCCAGCTTTGGGATGTTAATATTAAGGACAGGAGTTTTAGCCCCCAAAGGGGTGAACACAGAGGCAAAAGGACGTGAACATTTGTGCCGCTGGCCATGAAACCGCTGACAGCACCATTCAGCACCTGGGTCATTTTCCCGGAGGCAGGATGGGGGTGAGTCAGGGTCAGCTCCCCCATAAGGGGCGAAAAGCCGATTTTGGGTCTCTCGAGGTCACTTAAGAAGGCCCATTGTCAGGCCGAGGCCCACTGGAATTTTCCAGCCAGACGGAAGCCTGACCCGAGGTATCAGTGACTACCTGATATGGTAGATCAGCAGAAAATTTCAGTGCAAATCAAAGGTTGGGAACTTTCCCTGGTCACTATTGAAATCTATACGTCCAGAAGTTTACTGGCAATGTGATCTTACAATAGAATCTGCTTCAGAAACTACTGATCCATCAAGAGCTTTAAAAAGACACTTGAGACAAATGAGTGATCTTTCATAACAGCATAGTGTAGATGTACCTGCACCAAGCAGGTGGACTGCTGTACTTCAAGAAGATCATTCACCAACATCACTGGGCAATTAGGGATGGGCAACAGATGCCAGCCTTGCCGGTGACGCCCACATGCCATGAAATGATTTTTTTTAAATCAGGAGATTGTGGGTGATGTGTTAAGTGAGTTGGTTCAACGTTGACTGCAACTGGATGCAGTGAAACTAGAAACAGGCTTCTGACACAGGAGATGGTCCAACACTGTTTTATTGAACTTCCTGATTGCTGTACATAGTCTGCTGTGAGTTGACACTCTATTAATCTAACTGATAACCTCCTACTGGCTTGACCAGACTAACTCTACCTCATGGTGATAGTGCTCACTGGCTTGTGCACTCTAACTATCTCAGTAGCTGTGTCCTGTAGAGAGAGGGAGAGTCTTAATGCCCTGTGGGCTTTATAGTGGTGGTGTCCTGTTCTGTGTCGTGTGTGTTCATTGGTTATCCTGTGTATCAATCACTGCCTGTCTGCATCTCATTATATACATGAGTGGATATTATGACAGTGGGTTTGAGTCAAGGTCCAAGTCGTCAGTTAGTGACCTAGGTTGAGGTTCCATTGCAGCCTTGAAGGTTGTTGAATTGCATTGTTTCAAAAAAAATATTTTTATTCTCCTTTTTCACATTTTCATCAAAATTTACAACAATCAACAATAGCAACAAATCCAATGGTAATGCCCCAGCCAACAATCCCCTTATCGCACCCACCCTCAAACAGCTCCCAACACTTTGAAAGCAAAACATCAACAAAAAGGAATAATCAGTAACATTTAACTACCCCAACCCTGTGCCCGCACTCATGTTCGATGTCACCCAATTCATGAAAATGCACGATGAACAAGGCGCATGAGTTGTAGAACCCTTCCATCCTCCCCCTCAACTCAAACTTTCCTTTCTCGAGCGTTAAGAACTCGGGTCCCCCCCGCCATGTCGAGGCACAGGGCGGGGAAGCCGACCTCAACCCCAACAGAATCCGCTTTCGGGCAATCAGCGAAGCGAAGGCTAAGACATCTGCCTCCGCACCCGCTTCCAACCCCGGCCGATCCAACGCCCCGAATATGGCTTCAAGGGGAACCGGTTAGAGTCTCCCCCCCCCGCCGCCATTGATGAAGGTTTCACCCTCAGGTGAGATTGTAAAGTGAGATACTGGCCACGATTTAATGGAAAAAAAGAACAGAATCTCGTTTTGGGCAAGAGATTGGGCCACTATTTAAAAATCATGCCCCGATCTCTCGACCACTGCGGCTCCGGACCCATCCAACGCCCTAACTTACCAATTAGGGGTCCTTGTGCCTCCCTGACCCCGCCTAATAAGGGCAGGGCATCCCCAGCATGGGCAGGATGCCACCCAGGCACCTTGGCACTGCCAGCCTGGCACCCTGGCAGTGCTCCTATCGACCTGATAGTGTCACCTGGGCACCCTGGCATTGGGTGCACCCAGGTGCACTTCTAGGGTGCCAGGACCATGATGCCCAGGTGGCATTGGGAATGCCAGAGTACCAGCCTGCCTAGAGCCCGGCCACCCTGGGTCCCCGATCGCCTTGATGAACCCACTTCAAGTGCCGTCACGCCTGGTCCACTTTGGTGGAAACCAGTGTTAAAAGGCGCCACAGGGAGGTCTCTGAGGTGAGGCATTCGAACCGGCACCGTGGGTGACTCCAGCACAGACATACTCAAGCGAGACTAACTACTCACATGAACATGCAAATCCGGATCATGCCTAGTGAGGGCGAGATGCAGATCGCGATGCCTTGCAAGACCTCATTAGATCTCGCAAGGCGTAACGAGTGTCGGAAATTGCGCAAGAGGCCTCTCGTGAGATTTACCGGCCTCATCTTACTCCGACTCGGGTACGACAAGGTCAGTAGATCACACCCACTATCTGTCTCTGACTGAGGTGCACGTTAAAGATCCCATGGCAATATGTTGAAGGGTAGCAGGAGACCTCTAAGTGACCCATCCAGCATTAATCCCACATCCAATAGCAAAATGAATATAATACCTTTATGAGGAAGCTCGATCTGTGCATGAGGGAGAAAGCAACAGTAGGCGCAGTAGAGCGCACGGAGGGCTCACGTGGAGCATAAAGGACTAGTTTGACCGAATAACCAGTTTCTGTGTTGTAAATTCAACCTAATATTTTTTTTAAGTCAACTATATGGCCATTCATCACATTGCTATTTGTGGGATCCTGCTGTGTAAAACAGCAGCCATGCCTTCCTACAGAACATAACAGGAGTGACCGCGCTTCACAATAACTAATTCTATGTGAAACCCTGAACTGTTTCCGAGCCACACGATTAAGAGCGATATAAATCCCCCGAGTTGCTCTTTTTTCAAAACCAATAACCTGGAATGAGAAAGCAAATTGTTAAATCTTCCTCAGCGGCAAGGTTAACTGTAACAAAGAGGTTTCTTATGCAGGGCTGTGCAAAACGGGAGTGAGATACAGGGACGTATGCAAGACATTATCTACCCCAGTCTGGTATGGGAGCATCAATCTTTCACCATGCGAGTTGTGAAGAAAAGCTATTGGGTGCTTTCCAAGAAACAGTGAGCCCAGACTTCACTTTTCCATTCTTTCTCCTTTTTCATTGATTCCAATGGTCAGGATTCTGGAGTCAGGCCACTGGAAAACTGCAAAGCTCCTCACGTCAATGTCCTTCTTTCTATTTACAGCCACCAAGATTTTAAAATCCAAGCTTATAGCCGCTTGTCACCATATCTCCCGATCCTTCCTGGTCCTTTTCCCGCTTGGTGCTATCCCGAACTATGTTGGCCGTTTACCAGGTTTTTCAGCAACAAAGCCAAACCTTGGCAACGTTCCTGAATGTTGATTTATCACCAAAGTGAAGTGGAATTCTGTACCCCTCCCCACCCACCCTTCACTGCAAATCTTTTCCTTTCTCACGCAATTGCTCTCTTTCTCTCTCTGGTAGTAATCAGTTACCACACTATTGTCCTCTGCCAACCCCAACATATCAAATCACCATAACTGAACTACAACCAATGGCATTTAAAATCTTAACCTAGTGACAGATTTATTGTTATTCCAGTGCTTCTGGGAGAACACTCGTTGGAGCTGTCAAACACCAGGCAATTATTAGATTCTATGACCACAAACCCATTGAATCATAGAATTTACAGTGCAGAAGGAGGCCATTCAGCCCATCGAGTCGACAACGGCCTTGGAAAGAGCACCCTACTTAAGACCACACCTCCACCTGTAATCCAGTAACCCCACCCAACTAAGGGCAATTTAGCATGGCCAATCCACTTAACCTGCACGTCCTTGGACCCAAGGAAACCCACGCCGGCACGGGGAGAATGTGCAGACTCCGCACAGACAGTGACCCAAGCCGGGAATCGAACCTGGGACCCTGGAGCAACAGTGCTAACCACTGTGCTACCATGCTGCCCCAACTGCAGCACTGACTGTTTTATTTATTCGTTCATGGGACATGGGCATTAATTGCCCATCCATAATTGCCCTTGCAGGGGGCAGTTAAGAGTCAACATTTGCCATCATTAGACTTCTAGGGCGAAATTCTCCGTTATCGGCGGAAACTCCGCCGATCGGCGCAAAAAACGGCGCAAATCCCACTTGCGTCACGTCATAAAAATGGGCCGATAGTCTGCGGCCCGAAATGGGCTAGCAGCGACGTAACGGGATCCGCGCTTGCGCAGTGGTTCACGCCATGCAGCGTCATACGCGCTGCACGGCGTGACGGCTCATAAGGCCGCGCAGCTCCCCCCCACCCGACCGGAACAGCCGACCGCAACACCCGACTTGATGGCTGGCCGTCGCTCAGCCCCGAGGTTCGAGTCACGCGATGTGGAGGCGCTCCTGGATGCGGTGGAGCAGAGGAGGGACGCCCTGTATCCCGGGCACGGCCGCAGAGTTGCCCCACGCCACAGCCGGCGTCTGTGGAGGGAGGTGGCTGAGGCCATCACCGCTGTGGCCCTAACACCACGGACAGGCACCCAGTGCCACAAGAAGGTGAACGACCTCGTCAGAGCAGGCAGGGTGAGCCTCCCCCATATCCCCCATATCCCCTCTCCCCCAAATCCCCCCTCCCCCATATCCCCCCCTCCCCCATATCCCCCCTCCCCATATCCCCCCCTCCCCCATATCCCCCCTCCCCCATATCTCCCATATCCCCCCTCCCCCATATCCCCCATATTCCCCCCTCCCCCATATCCCCCTCCCCCATATCTCCCATATCCCCCCTCCCCCATATTCCCCCCTCCCCCATATCCCCCATATCCCCCCTCCCCCATATTCCCCCTCCCCATATCCCCCTCCCCCATATCCCCCATATCCCCCCTCCCCCATATCCCCCATATCCCCCCTCCCCCATAGCCCCCATATTCCCCCCTCCCCCATATCCCCCCTCCCCCATATCCCCCTCCCCCATATCCCCCATATCCCCCCTCCCCATATCCCCCATATTCCTCCCTCCCCCATATCCCCCCTCCCCCATATCCCCCATATTCCCCCCTCCCCCATATCCCCCCTCCCCCATATCCCCCATATTCCCCCCTCCCCCATATCCCCCTCCCCCATAACCCCCATACCCCCCTCCCCCATATCCCCCATATCCCCCCCATATCCCCCCTCCCCCATATCCCCCCTCCCCCATATTCCCCATATCCCCCCTCCCCCATATCCCCCATATCCCCCCTCCCCCATATCCCCCATATTCCCCCTCCCCCATATCCCCCCTCCCCCATATGCCCCATATCCCCCCTCCCCCATATCCCCCATATTCCCCCCTCCCCCATATCCCCCCTCCCCCATATCCCCCATATCCCCCCTCCCCATATCCCCCATATTCCTCCCTCCCCCATATCCCCCTCCCCCATATCCCCCATATCCCCCCTCCCCCATATCCCCCATATTCCCCCCTCCCCCATATCCCCCTCCCCCATATCCCCCATATTTCCCCCTCCCCCATATCCCCCTCCCCATATCCCCCCCTCCCCCATATCCCCCTCCCCATATCCCCCATATCCCCAAGTGAATCCAGCCCTAACCTTAACCTCTGCAATGCACGCGCAACCGATGGCGTGCATTCATATACCTGCCTAACACTGTTGCCTTTTACCCCTGCCACCACCCCCCCCCCCCCAGGAGAAGCGCGCACACAACAATAGGGAGCATGTGAGGACTGGAGGAGGGCCCGCTGATGAGAGGCCACTGACCGTACACGAGGAAAGGGCCCTGGAACTGGCTGGCGGACCTGAGGACCGGGAGGTTGCTGATGCAGAGGTCGGGGCCCCACGAGCAAGTGAGCCACCAACAGCCCGTCCCCATATCCCCCCTCCCCTATATCCCCCTCTCCCGTATCACCTGATCACTGCCTGATGTCTAACCATGCATGCTTCATTGTGTATCGCAGGACCAAACGTCCAGGCACCCATCCCCGCAGATGCAGACCGCCGCAGGATGCCCCTCGGAGACCACAGGAGACGGAGAGACCCGCACCCTCCAGCATGCGACGCCCGCAGGATGCCCCTCGGAGACCACGGGAGACGGAGAGACCCGCACCCTCCAGCATGCGACGCCCGCAGGATGCCCCTCGGAGACCACGGGAGACGGAGAGACCCGCACCCTCCAGCATGCGACGCCCGCAGGATGCCCCTCGCACACCATGGGAGACGGAGAGACCTGGAGCAACAGGGAGACGACACCCCCGTCACGTGCGGGAGCGACCACCCAGCGATGAGGGGGGCAGCCACAGGCCCCCGTCACACCCGAGCCAGGACACCACTACCCAGGACACCACTATCCAGGACACCCCTACCCGGGACACCACTACCCAGGACACCCCTACCCGGGACAGCACTACCCGGGACAGCACTACCCGGGACAGCACTACCCAGGACACCCCTACCCGGGAAGACGAAATACCGGACAGTGACTCAGAGTGGATGGGTGGAGACGAACCCCCACCCCAAAGTGCCATGGACTCAGAGTGGGACGAAGAGCACGACACAACGCCACTGCTGTCACCAACACCCTCCACCATCGCAGAAACACTCACCACGGTTGGGCACTTTAGTGATGAGGCGTCTGGTACACTCACTGGTGCGCACAACACAGCCGTCCCGGTACAGCAGGTGGAGGTAGGAGCAGCAGAGGGACCGGGCGGTCGGAGGGCAGCCCAGGCCAAGCGAACATCTGCCGCCCAGATGGATCCCGGGTTCCTGCAGTTACCACACCCACACATAGATCCGATGCAACCACTGACACGGAGACGAGCGAATAGGGTGACGGGTGGCTTGCGGCGGCTGCGGTCACAGGTGTAGGAGTCCACCCGCGTCCAGGAGCTGGGAGTGGTCCCGGTCATGCGTGCCACCCAGGCTGACACCGCACGGGTGGCGTCCGCGGTGGAGGCAATGGGTGCGACGGTGTCAGACATGGGGAACGGTTTGCGAGGCCTGGGGCCTTCCGTGCAGGCGGCATCTGTGGCCCAGGAAATGGCTGCCCTCTCACAGGAGGCCATGAGCCAGTGCCAGCGCCAGATGGCAGAGGCGCTCAACGCCATAGCCCAGTCTCAGCACGCCATAGCCCAGTCTCAGCAGGCCATGGCCCAGTCTCAGCAGGCCATGGCCCAGTCTCAGCAGGCCATAGCCCAGTCTCTGCAGGCCATGGCCCAGTCTCTGCAGACCATCGCTGAGGGCATCGGCGCCAGTGGCCATGTGCGAGCTGGCGTCGCACTGTCGCAGACAGGGTTCGACAACCCCCTGGGCTCCATGGCTGCAAACCTGCAGACCCCTGTCGATACCAGCACGGGCCTCCAGGACTGGCAGCGCCAGATGTCGGGGGCGCGTCGGATGGCCAGTCCGTTCGCATCCCCCACCCATGTAGAGGCCTGGGGGCCATTGGGCACCCCGAGGGAGGAGGAGGTGGTGTGGTCCGTCCCGGCTCCCTCTGTAGGGGAGGTCCCGGTACACCGCGACACCTCGGACTCCCCCCCTTCCGTCCCAGGTGCATCGGGTGGGCAACGGGCAGGACAGGCTGGCAGCTCGCCATCCCAGTCGCCCGGGCCGCAGCCTGGCCCATCTAGGCCAGGACGCCCCAGGAAACGGCCGCCAAAGGGATCCAGTGTCAGAGGGCAGGAATCACAGGAGTCCACCTCCAGTTCTGCTGTACCGTCTGGGGAACCACGTAGACGTAGTCAAAGGGCCCGTAAGGCCAAACAATTAGACACTGAGTAAGTTGGCACGGGTGCAGGGCACAGATGAGTTTTAGGCGCTAGGGCACGTGCATGAACTCCTTTGGTTATTAAAGTCAATGTTACACCTACCGAAGCTGCCTTTGTGCTCTGTCCAAAGCGTGCGGGGGTGTCATGTACGTTGAGCGCAAGTGTGTGTGTGAGGGGTGGTCTTACCTCAGCCCCAGGTGAGTCTGCCCCCTTCCCCCTGGGCCGCCATCAACATCCCCCGGGCAGAGGACGGGACCGTGCGCTGCAGTGTCACAGCCGCATGCAGGGATGGTCCGGGTGGATGGTGGTACTGTGGTCATGGGTCAGACATAGTCCAACGATGTAGAGCCAGGAGCTCATCGGAGGCGGGTTGTCATCATTCTCCATGGCCTGCGATAGACACGCGTCCACCCGCAACTGGGTGAGCCCGGCCCGTTGTGCCGCCGGTGGATCGGCAATTGGGGGTGGGGGGGTGGTGTGCATGCGGGTGGGGTGTGTGGGGTTGGGGAGGGGGGTGAGGGTGCTGGGTGGGTGGATGGGTGGGGGGTGTGGGTGGTTGGCTGTTGTCATGGTGTGCGGTCTGTGGCCATACTACCCGATTCCCACGCCCATCTAGTCAGTGAAGCGGGCGTCTATCAGTCTGTCCCGTGCCCGCTGGGCCAGCCGGTAACGGTGGACAGCCACCCGCCTGTGTCTACCCCGTCTGCCCTGACCATTGCCCCCATCCCCCTCATCTGGGGAGGACTGGGCCTCTTCCTGCTGCTCCTCCACTCCGCCCTCCTCTGCCTGCGGCACATCGCCCCTCTGCTGGGCTATGTTGTGCAGGACGCAGCACACCACAATGATGCGGCCGACCCTATCTGACCGATACTGGAGGGCGCCCCCAGAGAGGTCCAGGCACCTGAAACGCATCTTCAGCACGCCAAAGCACCTCTCGATCACTCCCCTTGTCGCTACATGGGCATCATTGTAGCGGTTCTCCACCTCATTGCGTGGCCTCCGTATAGGCGTCATCAGCCACGATCGCAATGGGTAGCCCCTGTCGCCCAGCAACCAGCCCCTCAGCCGGGGATGGCGTCCCTCGTACATGCCGGGGATGGATGACCGCGACAACACGAATGAGTCGTGTACACTGCCTGGGTGACGGGCGCAGACGTGCAGGATCATCATGCGGTGGTCGCAGACCACCTGTACGTTCATCGAATAGGTCCCCTTCCTATTAGTGAACACGGCCCTGTTATCTGCAGGTGGCCGCACGGCGACGTGCATCCCATCGATCGCGCCCTGGACCATGGGGAACCCGGCAATGGCAGAGAAGCCCACGGCCCGGGCATCTTGGCTGGCCCGGTCCACGGGGAAGCGGATGTAGCGGTGCGCCATGGCATAAAGGGCATCTGTCACTGCCCGGATGCACCGATGCACCGATGTCTGCGATATGCCGGACAGGTCCCCACTCGGTGCCTGGAATGACCCCGTTGCATAAAAGTTCAGGGCCACCGTAACCTTGACGGACACGGGGAGAGGGTGTCCCCCGCCAGTGCCACGCGGTGACAGGTGTGCCAGCAGGTGGCAGATGTGTGCCACGGTTTCCCGGCTCATCCGGAGTCTCCTCCTGCATTCCCGGTCCGTGAGGTCCTGGTATGACTGCCGGGGCCGGTACACACGGGGCGCCCTCGGGTGCCTCCGTTGCCGTGGGGCCGCGACGTCCTCCTCCCCCTCCTCGTCCTGTCGGTCAGGTGTCCCTCCAGCCTGGGCGGCTGCCGCCTGCCCCTCTGCGGCAGCCTGCGCCGCCTCTCTGGCACGCTCCTCCTCCTCCTCCTCCTCATCCAGGGCAACATAGACATGAGCGGCTGCCACCACGGCGGCCAACATCGCTGGATGGTCTGAAAACATGACGGCCTGGTGGGGGGGAGGGGAACGACGACATGTCATCATTGCCCATATCCCCTCCTCCCCCCAGCCAGGTGGCATGGACCGCATGGGTCCAACTGTTGGAGGCTGGCACCTGGCCAGGTGGACCAACTCATTTGCCCTCCCATCACCCACCCCAGCACGGACCAACCCCCAACCTCCACCCCGGCACGGACCCCCTCCCCAACCTCCTCCCCCAGCACGGACCCCCCCCCAACCCCCAACCTCCATCCCGGCACGGACCCCCTCCCCAACCTCCACCCCAGTACGGACCCCCCCCCCCCCAACCCCCAACCTCCACCCCGGCACGGACCCCCTCCCCAACCTCCACCCCAGCACGGACACCCCCCCCAACCCCCAACCTCTACCCCGGCACGGACCCCCTCCCCAACCTCCACCCCGGCACGGACCCCCTCCCCAAGCCCCAACCTGGCACGGACCCCCCCCCCCAACCTCCACCCCGGCACGGACCCCCCCCCCCCCCAACCTCCACCCCGGCACGGACCCCCTCCCCAACCTCCACCCCGGCACGCCCCCCCCCCCCAACCTCCACCCCGGCACGGACCCCCTCCCCAACCTCCACCCCGGCACGGACCCCCTCCCCAACCTCCACCCCAGCACGGACCCCCCCCCCCCCAACCCCCAACCTCCATCCCGGCACGGACCCCCTCCCCAACCTCCACCCCAGCACGGACCCCCCCCCAACCCCCAACCTCCACCCCGGCACGGACCCCCTCCCCAACCTCCACCCCAGCACGGACCCCCCCCCAACCCCCAACCTCCATCCCGGCACGGACCCCCTCCCCAACCTCCACCCCAGCACGGACCCACCCCCCCAACCCCCAACCTCCATCCCGGCACGGACCCCCTCCCCAACCTCCACCCCAGCACGGACCCACCCCCCCAACCCCCAACCTCCATCCCGGCACGGACCCCCTCCCCAACCTCCACCCCAGCACGGACCCCCCCCCAACCCCCAACCTTCCCCCCGGCACGGAAACCCCCCCAACCTCCACCCCGGCACGGACCCCCCCCCCAACCTCCACCCCGGCACGGACCCCCTCCCGGCACTCCCCCGGAGCCCAACCTACTCTAACCACCCCCCCCCGGCCTCACACACACACACACAAGCCGAGACACACCTCTCCTCAGGCAATCAGTCTGCGGCCACGCCATTTCCTGCCCAGAGCCAACCCCCCAGGCCGTCACTCACCTCCTCGCTGGTCGGCGTGAGCCTGGAGCAGCGGGTCACGCCGATGAAAAGGAGGTTTGATTCACGTCGACGTGAACGGTCATCACGTCGACGGGACTTCGGCCCATCCGGAAGGGAGAATATCGGCAGGCCGAAAATCGGCTGCCTTGCGCAGACCCGTGACATTCTCCGCGGCAGCGGCGCCATTAACGCCCCGCCGACTTTTCTCCCTTCGGAGACTTCGGCGGGGGCGGGGGCGGGATTCACGGCGGCCAACAGCCATTCTCCGACCCGGCGGGGGGTCGGAGAATGACGCCCCTAATTCCAGATGTTTTATTGAGTTTAAATTCCATCACCTGCCATGGTGGCATTCGAACCTGGGTCCCCAGATCATTATTCTGGGTCTCTGGATTACTAGTCCAGCGACAATACCACGACGCCACCGCCTCCCCCTAATTTCTGTCTGGTCATATGTGGGAGTATGGCTCTGTGATGGCCAGTCACTATGCAGTACTTTCCCAAGTGGCTTTCTTCATTGTAAACCTCAATCCGATCCTTTCCCAATGATCACAAATGCGCACAGAATTCCAGTAGGGGTCACTAGATTGTCACCAGGCGAGGAAACTGCCAATCTTTTGCTTTTCCCATCTCAAGATACTGAGGACAATATCAGAGATGTTCTGGATGGAATCAGCCACCTGGATACAGATTAGGGGATCAAACCTGAGATTCCAATCCACATTCAGGGAGGTGGTAGCACAATAGTAATATTATTGGACCAGCAATTCAGAGGCCTTGACTAAAGCTCATAGTATTTATAGTGCAGAAGGAGGCCATTCAGCCCATCGAGTCTGCACCGGCTCTTGGAAAGAGCACTCTACATTTTTAAAAATAAATTTAGAGTACCCAATTATTTTTCTTTCCAATTAAGGGGCAATTTAGCGTGGCCGATCCACCTACCCTGCACATCTTTGGGTTTTGGGGGCGAAACCCACACAGACACGAGGAGAATATGCAAACTCCACACGGACAGTGACCCAGGGCCAGGATTCGAACCCGGGTCCTCAGCGCTGTAGGCCTAACCACTGTGCCACCGTGCTGCCCCAAGAGCACCCTACTTAAGCCCATACCTCCACCCTATCCCTGCAACCCCATCTAACCTTTTTTTTCTTAAATTTAGAGTATCCAATTCATTTTTTCCAATTAAGGGGCAATTTAGTGTGACCTATCTACCTACTCTGCACATCTTTGGGTTGTGGGGGCGAAACCTACGTAAACACGGGGAGAATGTGCAAACTCCACACAGACAGTGACCCAGAGCCGGGATCGAACCTGGGACCTCGGCACCGTGAGGCAGCAGGGCGAACCCACTGCGCCACTGTGCTGCCAACCCCATCTAACCCAAGGGCAATTTAGTGTGGCCAATCCACCTAACCTGCACATCTTTGGACAGTGGGAGGAAACCGGAGCACCCGGAGAAAACCCACGCACACACGGGGAGAACGTGCAGACTCTGCACAGACAGTGACCCAAGCGGGAATCGAACCTGGGACCCTGGAGCTGTGGAGCCAGAGTGCTAACCACTATGCTACCATGCTGCTCCAGAGACATGGGTTAAAATCCCACCTCAGCAGCTGGGGAATTGAAATTTAATTAATAAATCCAGCATAAATACTCTTTAATAATGGCCATCCAATTAATTGTCGTTAACAAACAGTCAGGTTCTCTCATGCCCTTAACTGGAGGAAATCTGCCTTCCTTACCCAGTCTGTCCGACAAGTGATTCCAGACCCCCGGCAATGTTGCTGACTCTCAGCAAGCAGCCCTCTGAATGGGCCAATCCATCAAACGGTTGGAGAAAGTATCAATGTAGGTGTACCTACAACACATGGGCTGCAGCGTTTCAAGAAGGGAGCTCATCCACCACCTTCTCGAGGGTAATGAGGGATGGGAATTGAACGCTGGCCTAGCCAGCGACACCCACATTCCAAGGACAACGAAAAGGAATTCACGGCGTGGCACAGTTGAGTTTGTTGTTCAGTTCTGTGCTGCATGGAGAGATTTTGGCAGTTCTTAAGCGTGGCTGCACAATTTAGAAATAGTTTAGGCCCAGTTTGAGTTTTATGCTCACACTATAGGAAGGATGTGAAGGCCTTAAAAGATGGTGGCGAGGAAGTTTATATAAATGGTATCTGTGATGAGGAGCTGGCGTTATGTGGAAAGACATAAAAAGTTACAGTTGTTCTCCTCCAAGGAGACCAGATGGAACGGCGCTTGTGGGGGTCTCCCAGGAGATCTGTGGCCCCCAGCTGAATCCCTTTGGATAGGGTGGTGCCCTGACTCTGCTGGTGCCTGGCATGCTGGCAGTGGCACCTGCCGTGCCAGCCTGGCACTGCCAAGGTGCCCAGGTGGCACTGCCAGCTGGGACGGACACGGTCAGGTTCATGGTGCCAAGCTGCCACTTTTTGTACATGTACGATCAGGCTGGGCGTGTCCTGCGTGGGTGTTAGGGGCTGTGTGTGTGTGGGGGCAGAGAGCCCTTTGAGTTGGTCTGGCGTGCACAACCAGAAAGGCCAGTGGAAACGGATTCTACAGTAACTTCCAAACGGGAAGTGGATCAATGTACTCGAAAAGAAACAAAACTATTTGCAGCAAAGTGGAGAAAGGGTGAGGAGTGGGACAAGCTGGGTAACTGTCAGAACGCGCACAACACCTACCATAGAATCATAGAATTTACAGTGCACAAGGAGGCCATTCGGTCCATCGAGTCTGCACCGGCCCTTGGAAAGTGCACCCTAGCAAAGCCCACACTTCCATCCTGCCCCCGTAACCCATTCACCCCACCTAACCTTTTTTGGACACGAAGGGCAATTTATCATGGCCAATCCACCTAACCTGCACATCTTTGGACTGTGGGAGGAAACCGGATGTACAGGTAACAGGTCAGCAGGAGTTGTAGGTTTCAGAGGAGTAGCAAGACTCCATGATAACGTGCTCTGTATCGGATTGCCATCCTACTGCGCGAGACACCATAAAATAATCTTGGTTGGACAGGTCGAAGTGTTTGCGAGGGACCAAACACAACAGCTGGGTGCAGTATAACTCCACTCTGGTGAGCATGAAGCTTGCAAGAGCCAGGGGTGCCCGTTAAAGGCACATTACCTTTCATACAATGCGCTCTGGAGGACAGCGCAGGCTGCAGGTAGCGACTGCCTTTAAGTATTAACAGTGCGAAGTCTCACAACACCAGGTTAAAGTCCAACAGGCTTGTTTCAAACACTAGCTTTCGGAGCACTGCTCCTCCCTCAGGTGAATAAACCTGAGGATTCACCTGAGGGAGGAGCAGTGCTCCGAAAGCTCGTGTTTGAAACAAACCTGTTGGACTTTAACCTGGTGTTGTGAGACTTCTTACTGAGCTCACCCCAGTCCAACGCCGGCATCTCCTCTTTCAGTATTAATACCGCTCATGAATTCAGGCTGTGCTGATTTCTAAAGTCTTAATAATTACACGTGTTCTTCTTGCAATGTGGCAGAGGTATTAATTAAGTCAACAGCCTGCTTAATCTTGAAGTAATTACTTCTGATCCCAAACAAACGCTAATGACTGAGCTCCATATCTTATCCCACTTCTCTTTCCAATGTAATTTGGAGGTGACAATTACTAATTGTGCTACTCAGAGTTAACTCCAAACAGGCCACAGCAACATACTTGAGAAAGGAAAAGCTTGCATTTTTATAGCACCTTATCTGGTCTCTCAGGACATCCAAAGCATTTCGCAACTGTTCTGGGTGGTAGAGACTTTTGCAATGTCAGTAATTGTGGCAGTCATTTTGTGCACAGTAAAGAGTCCACAAGCAACAATAAGATGAGTCGCATATCTTTTGTTGGTACTGATTAAGGAGTGTGGGCCAAGTCACCCCACCTCTTCGAATAGTGCCACAAGGTATTGGACAGGCTAGAGGAACTTTAGTTTAAATGTGTTGAATAAAGGAGTTTTAACATCACTCCCAATTATGAAGTGTATTAACATGTACCGTTACCTCGTCCATGACGACTTATTGTGAAGCATGTTGTACAAGATATTTAAGGTTTAGCTAGGAATAAATATGCTGAACAAAACTTGCTGCTTTCAATTCTTCAGATAGTGTAAGGATTCACAGGGTGATTAACAGTCTGGAGTGAACAATCCTTAACATGGTCATAACCCTTGTGACATTATCATAAATGTAAAGAACTGCAAGGGTTAATGTAATGTCTAAATCAACCATTAGAGGGAGCTATATGTGCAACTATATAAGACATCAATGCTGAGCCTTGTGGGTGAGAGGTTGAGGAGAAAGCTAGAGTACAGGCTGAAGGAAAGATAGTGTGAGTGAGAGCAGATCATAGTTAATGTAAGAATGTAGAGCTTAGTAGTAGATGAGTGTAGATTATATGTTTATTATCAACTGTGTATTATATAGGAGTAAGTGTTGAATCCAATTAAGTAGTGTTAATAAATTTATAGCTTTGTTCAAGTTAAAGCTATTTTGTGGTATTTGTGAACACTACACCAACTATCCTGAATTTAGCAACAGAAAGAACACTACAACCATCATTCCACCAGCCCAGAATGGATGGTTTGTAGCTAGGCAGCGAGATGTGTGATTGCCTCCCGCATACCAGGACGGCGCTTTTGTCAAACGCGGGCATCCCTTAGGACTCAAATTCGGATTTCCTAGCTAGAGTTTTGGTCTCTCATCCTTGAGGTTCCCTGGTGGTGATGGTGGTGGCGGGGTAAAAATTCTACTCCAGGGCCAAAGGCTTAGTCCCTAATCAGGTTCCAAGTTGGCCGAGGACTTCCGGTCCCGCCCGCTGTCGGCATCCTCCAGTCCCGCTAAAAAGTCAATGGGCTTTTGGCTGGCCTGGTGGCGAGACCCACCATGGTGGGCCTGGAAAATCCCAGCTGTTATTTTGCATTGTGGCCAGAGGGATTCTTAACGAAAGTAACATGTGCACTCTTCCAGTTTTACAACGGAACAGAACCAGAGGCCGACTGAAGATCACAACAGCTACAGGGAAGACTGGCAGTGCGCAACATGCCAATCAGCACCCGGAAGGGGAAAATTGATTCCTCTTTCGCAGACAGGTCTTCAGAACTCCCAACTGAAATGTTAACCTGCTGCTATGTGCCGGCGCAAACGGAGAATCCGCGGGAGGTTCACGACAGGAAAATCGGCGCGAACCCTCACCGCTTCTGGTACCGGTGAGGGGCTAGCGCCGGTGTTGAGTGAAACTCCCACGGACCGTGCCGAAAACGGCCGGAGGAAAGCAGGGTCCCGTGGGCATGCGTGGGGCTGACGATCTGCACCGCCAACCGCGACCCCACAAGCCACCCCCTGGTCACCCCTCACCAGTCCCCCCCCAGCCCTAGCAGAAGCCCCTCCAGCCATGGGCACGGATCCCGGACGGGTGTGGCGGCGCTGGACACTGTCCGCAGCCAGCACGCCGGGTTCCCGACCGCTGGGGCCATACGCGGCCCGCGCCATCGGGAAATCGGCCCATCGGGGGCGGATCATCGCGAGTGGGCTGGCCGATGGCGTGCCAACAGCGCTGAAAAGGCGTGCGGCGCGTGTCGGGCTGTCACCGGTTTGGAAAGGCGGAGCATGGCGGACCGGCGGTGGCCCAGATTCCACCGTCGGAACCCATTCTCCACCCGATCGCTGATCACGGTTTTGGCGTCGGGCTACGGAGAATCCAGCGGCCCTGTCTGCTCCGTCAAGAGGACGTAAAGCAATCACGTGCTGCCATTATTTTGAAGGGGAGCAGGAGAATAATCCCTGGTGTCTTGGCCGATATTTATCCCTCAATCAACAACACAAAAACAGATTATCAGCTAATTTATCTTGCTGCTGTTTGTGGGGTCTTGCTGTGTATAAATTGCCTGCTGCCTTTAATACATTAGAACAGTGATGTAGTACATCAGCACACTTTAGATGTACTTAATTATCCATAAAGGTACTCTGGGATGGCCTGAGTTCATAAATGAAACTGCACAAATACAGGTTTTTTCCATAGGATGTTCCCAGTATTTGAAGGTTTTTTAAAAACTTATCTGTGAGGATAATGAACTCCATTATTTATTTTACATTCAAGAATTGACAGCGTATCACGTCACAGACTCCAGCTTATTCTTACAGACAGGATTTGAGTGGTAATTTCCTGTTCATAATCAGGATGTTTGAGTATAAGATGTGATTATTTCCTTAACCTCAGAGTAATTTTTCTTCATTTAAGATGAATTCCAGCAGCAAGCTTTTTTTTTATATAAAGGAGGTTATTTATTATCACACACTTTCCCCAAATGATTAAAAGGCAATATCCCAATCACTCGTCTCACTCACTCTACCACATACGTAAAAGATTGAAATGAAGTTAAAGCTGCAGTTATAAAAATTGAATTTATGATTCAGTCTCCATATCGACGCAGGCCTGATGTCTCCTTAGTGGAGTTGATAACTCAGTTGCAGTGAGGGTCTTTGAGGTGGAAAGGATTCTCATGAAGCTACAAAGCCTCTTGTACAGAAATAACCAGGAGATTGGGATCTGGAATAAGTAAAGTACGTTGGCTCACTTATCTATAATGTTTCAGCTGTTTCAGATGGTTCTCATTGCCAGTCACCTTGTTTCCGGTTGTACTGCAGGACCTGAAAGCTAGTTTCAGTCACATGACTGCAGGGTTACGACTTCTGGAATCCAGACCACCATTATACAATGGCCGTTGACTCCTGTCTCTGCCTCAACTTGAACTCAAATGTTTTCCTTTGTTCAAGATTTGGAGACCAACAGTCCTGAGATCCCATGTTCTACAAACACTGGTTCAGCCTTAACCAATGAGATGTGTAAACTTCACATGTAGCTGTGAAGTACTCTTATATTCTGGTCCATGTTTAGCCACAGAATAGAATACCATCCAGACTTTAAATGCCCACAGTCAAGTACCATGAGGGCAGCACAATTTGCTGTGCACAAATTGACCATCACAATTCCGACATTAAAACAGGGGTTAGATTTCAAAAGTACTTCATTGCTTGTAAAGCACTATGGGATGTCCTGAGGTAAATAAAGGCTCTTGTATATAAAGAGAGGGCTTACTTTTATTTACCCAGCAGTGAGCCATTGGGAGTTATAATTTCCTCGACGATTAAACCACTTATCGCTGTAAGTGTTGTGGGACCTACAAGAAATTTCTGTCCTGAAGGTGAATGAGAGATGAATGATCCTGCTAAATGGCCCTCATAGTCCGCAGTAAAGAGTGGTTCATATCTTAATCCCACGGCAGCACAGTGGTTAGCACAGTTGCACCGCAGCTCCAGGGTCCCAGGTTCGATTCCCGGCTTGGGTCACTGTCTGTGCGGAGTCTGCACGTTCTCCCCGTGTCTGCATGGGTTTCCTCCGGGTGCTCCGGTTTCCTCCCACAGTCCAAAGATGTGCGGGTTAGGTGGATTGGCCGTGCTAAATTGCCCTTAGCGTCCAAAAAGGTTGGGTGGGGTTACTGGGTTTCGGGATAGGGTGGAGGTGTGGGCTTGGGTAGGGTGCTCTTTCCAAGGGCCGGTGAAGCCCGATGGGCCTAATGGCCTCCTTCTGCACTGTAAATTCTATGATGATTCCATGAAGTTGCAGCCATCTTAACAGCTTTCGTGATCTCTTTCACAATGTATGATCTTACAGTCTGTAATATCCAATGTCCTTAAGTTTGCACAGATGTACTGTCACAGTGGGTGCGAGGGCTCCCAGGGCAAGATTACAGCACTGCCCAAAACACTGGGGCCACAGACCCTGCTCCTCCCATCACAATCACAGAACAATTTGATCACTCCGAAATCCTTTCAACTCTACTTCCACCACTTCCCCTTTCCTGCCCTGCCCCTGCGCCGCTCGATAAGGCAACCACAGCTGCAAAATCGCATGCCCTGACAAAAAATAAATGGAATACAGATGTGCATTTATGAATTTATGGCCTCTTTCAACAGGCAGACAGGACAGATGTAAATCCTGTCAGTCTGGGCTGGATTGATGCGGATGTTTCTGAGAGGAAAGATCAGATTAACCTTCCTCCACCAGGACAAGCAGACGAAGGAAACAAATTGAACATCTTGTCATCCTTTTTTCTGTTGCCTATTTAATTAATTCTTCAGTCCACAGAGTATTTTAAAAGACTTTTTCACTTGGTGATTAATGATAGTTTGGCAGGAGAATGAAAAATCGCCACAATGCTGGACTGACATTGACACGGTTTCTCAATTCAAATAGCGAGTGAATTGTTCAGCTCACAACACGCCAAGGCTGCAGAGGGTTCTGCATTGCCTGTGTTGTCGGACAGTGCGTTCATACCGTGTCCAAGGTGAAATTGCAGTATTTATGCTGATGTAACAGTGGCGAGCTGGGGTGCTGACACAGCCTTGAGAATCTGACTGAAGGCAACAACCGCCACTGTCTTTCAGCAGGTTATCCTTCAGTGAGTTCAAACCTCGCCTGCCCTCTAGCAAAACCTGCTGCCTGAAGTCCTTTTAATTCAAAGATCAAACCCAGGGTGTGCATGCCACTGGCAAGAGCGGCATTTATTGTCCATCCCTAATCACCCCTGAGGATTTGAGGGGGAGCCACCTATTTCTGAATACACCTGAGTGGCCTGTGAGGCCATTTCAGGCAGCAGCTCAGAGCCACTCACACTGCTGTGTGCCTGGAGTCACATATAGGCTAGACTGGGAAAACACGGCATTCTTTCCTTGAAAGACAGTAATGGAGCAGATGGAATTTATTCTATTTATTTAGTTCGTTTTATTAATTTAGAGCACCCAATTATTTTATTTTTTAATTAAGGGGCAATTTAGCGTGGTCAATCCATCTAACCTGCACATCTTTGGGTTGTGGGGGTGAGACCCACGCAGACAGGGGGAGAATGTGCAAACTCCACCCGGACAGTGACCCGGGGCCGGGATCGAACCCGGGACCTCGGCGCCGTGAGGCAGCAGTGCTAACTAGTGCGCCACTGTGCCGCCCATCCAGATGGATTATATGACAATCTGATAGTTTCCCGGTCACTATTATTGAGACTGGCTTTATAAATTACAGATTAAATTAATTAGTCGAATTTAAATTCCCCAGTTGTCATGGTGGGATTTGAACTCAGGTTTTATGGATCATTAGTCCAGGCCTCTGATTCCTGAGTTCAGTAACGTAACCACTGTGCTGCTGCACCCTAAATATCCCGTACCTTCCTCATGTGCCTTCATTTGCTGCCCTTCCCCCTGGATTCCAAAATCTTACCTTCATTTACAAATCCTCCCATTGCTCACTCCTGCCTTTACCACTGCAACCTCCGTGCTCCCAACTCGCACCTACTCAGCATTCCTCTTCTCCCCGTTCTGCCATCTTTGATGCAGTTGTCACCAATTTCTGGCCTTCTCTACGAAGCTCCTTCCCTTTGCCAAGTCTCCCCCCCCCCCCCCCCCCTCCCCCCCACTTCTCCCACCCGACACCAGAAGCATCCTCAAAGTCTTCGACCATGCTTCTGTTCAGCTCCCTAATTCTTCTCACATAGATATTAGAAGATCCCAAGATATCATCCACTGAAAGAAAATCTAGCTGATTCTGTCTGGGGTTCCATCCTTCGAGGATTCCCTCAGAGTCTTCCAGAATGAAATTCTAAATTCAGAGACACTGCTGCCGCCAAGAACGTATTAAATTAAGTCAACAGAATTATGCTGGATTGATAAGGCCTTTTTCCTGTTGGTTGAGGGTCTCATGTCTATGGGACATAGACTTGGGGTAAAATGGGGTAAATAGTCTTAGAGAGGTTTCAGGGGGATTTAATTTCACCTGAATGGTGCTGGAGTTCAGGAGCTCACTGATAAAGTGTAGCGGAGACAGTGGGTGGGATTCTCCGTTTTGGAGATCTGTGTTGACTCCAACGCAGAATTTGCGGACTTTCACGACAAAAAAACTGCCACACCTGGACCGATTCTGCTACTATTAAGGGGCTGGCACCGGTGCCGCGTGGAACGCCACTGATTCCAATGAAAAATGGTGCAGGATTCGCCGGGTCCGTGATTGACACTCGGGAGGCTGACAAGCTGCAGCCATAGATACACATTACACTCCCCACACACACTCAGCCCAGCCAAAAAGATGGCACTGATAGCGCTGGAGTGTACCCGCACAGCTGATGGGTCGGCTGAGTCCAGAGGGCACTGAGGGGAGTTCCCTGGGGGACACCTATACGACCCGTGGCACTACGTTCACAGTGAGCAGTCAGCGGCGTGCGCAGCTGCATGGCTGCCTTGCCGGCTGCGACAATGGCGCTCCATGCCCGTCCACCCCGACCCACTGCCCATCTCCTAGTCACCACCCGCTACAGCCCCCGGCCCTGGCAGAAGCCCCCGGCCAGCGGCACAACTGTCAGCAAACTATGGCGATGTTGGACACTTTCCGTACCCCCTCTCTCTCCCTCAGCAGCCGCCACGCCCGTTTCCCAATTTTTAAAAGCACAAGTGAACCGCGGCGTCGGGAACTCAGCCCCTCGGAGGCGGAGAATCGGGGAGGCCTCGGAGAATACTGGGTTGAGCCCACTAATGATGTGCAAATATGTCTACTTTACATGCGTTCCAGAACGTATTGACGCCGCTATGGAGGTGACGGAGATTTGCGATTTGGCGTTAAATCGGCAGCTGCTGTGATTTTGGTATCGGAACCGATTGTCCGCCTTTCCCGATTTCGGCATCGACTAATGGAGAATCCCGCCCCTTCAGTCTCCCAATACTTACTTGGATATGCTCTTGAGGTGCTGTAACCTACAAGGCAATAAACAGAGAGCTGGGAAAGTGGCAACGTTCCTTGTTGGCCAGTGTGTAAACAAAAGACCAAGGGCTGGATACTCCGCAATCGCGTTTGGCGTGGGGGCGGAGAATCCACTTTTACGCCCGAATGAGGCCCGATGCCGCTCAGGCGATTCTTTGGTCCCCAGATCGCTCGTGCACGGTTTACGCGGCGCGGCTGGGGGGGGGGCAATTGCCAGAGGCCCTCCCAGCGATGCTCCAGTCCTGACCGGCCAACTTCCCGACGGCGTGATTCTAACCACGTCTCTCTGGTTGGGACTCACGTGCGGCGGCTGTAGACTCAGTCCGCGGCCGCCCTGGTGGGGGGGCGAGGGTTCAAGTATCAGGGGGGGCCTTATGGGCAGCCCGTGCGGCGATCGGGCGGGTTAGATCGAGGGGCACAGGGATCATTGTTTGGGATCTTCTTTGTTGGTCCAGGTCCGCCGTCTGAGTCCGCCATCGCGTTCGGTGCGGCCGCCGCCGTGTGCATGCACGGACTCGCAACCGGAAGTGCGGGGGCCAGTATTCACAGCTGAAGCTGCGAGAAGCACCCCGGGGCCCTGCCAGCCCCCGGCAGGTAGGAGAACAGCTGTAAAAAAATTTAGGGAAAGTCTGGCGTTAAACGTCGGCATTTTTACACCGCGTGGGGGCACAGCCCCATTTTTGGAGAATCCTGCCCCAAGAGTCTCCTTCTGTGCTGGAAATCTCGGTCATTCTGTGACACTCCAGACATAAAAAATTGCACTTTCTTTTAATTTGCTATTGAACACTTTTTTTGTTCATTAGTTAGAAAAATATCAGACACAGGAACAATGGCTGTTTGATGACCGTCAAAAATCAACCAATCAGGCAGTAAAGTGGCTATTCACTTTCTGATTGGCCGAGGAAAGAGAAAAGGATCGCCTGTTGGGGAACTTTTTCATTCGGTGCAGTCAATTAATTACTGATGACAATATCGAGAGGCCAGGGACAATGGCAGAAAATGCTCATTAAATTCTAACGTACCTCTCCCTGCTTGGCAAACAACATCAGCTGAATTTCTCTGCAGCGCGGTTTTCTTCACTTCAATAACCTTGCCTTTTTTTTGCCTCATTCAGTCGCAATTCAAAAGCTGTGGCATTGCACGGAAATCTCTCTCAAAGCAAGGGCAAAAATATGGCCCGTTGAGAAAGGCAAACCGAACACTGAGGATGGCATGGTACACACACTCACTATTTTCAGTCTCTCCCATCCAAGAGATGTTCTCGTCAGACACGGCGACCTTGTGATGCGAGGGGCGGGTATCTCATCCAAACATTGGCAGCTGACAACAAATCCTTTTTGTTCTCCTCTCTCTTTCTAACACACACACATGGATGCACAATGCCTGTTGTGGTGTTGTTGACTGAAGGGCCAGGGAGGGTACTGAATGGCTTGCTATTCAAGGACTATGGGATAGCAGGTGAGTGGGGCTCCTTGGGAAGTTCTTTCAAAGAAGCCAACGCAGGCACAAGGGCCGAATGGCCTCCTTTTGTGCTGTATTAATCTATGATCCTATAGAGGTCAACTAGTAAGCCAATCAAACTCCTTTATCAGTGTCTCCTCCCCCCACTCCATCCCCTTCCCCCTCCTCAAACCATCAGGATCCTAAGTGGATAATAAAAAAAAATTAAATCAATGATTATGTCTCAGTTGGAATCTAGGGGGGCAATTCTCCGAGCACCGTGCCGAGCCGGAGAATCGCCGCAACCGCGCCCTGACGCCGGTGCGTGATTCTCCGAGGTGCGGAGAATCGGCGCCATTTTCGCCGCCGCGTTTGACGCGGCGCCGGCCGCGGGCAGCTGGAATCGGCCGCGGGCAGCTGGAATCGGCCGCCGCTTTGCCGAGCAGCCATGCGGAAAAAGCAGAGTCCCGCTGACGCCGTTCACCCCTGGTCGCTGCCGGCGGGAACTCTGCGCGAAGGGTCGGGGGGGGGGTGCGGCCTGTGGGGCGAGGGAAAGCGATCCTTCACCGGGGGGGCCTCCGATGGGGTCTGGGCCGCGATCGGGGCCCACCGATCGGCGGGCCGGCTTCTCCCTTACCCGTGCCTACTCTCCTGTGCGGCCGGCCCCTGAACACCGACGCCATGTTGCGTCGGGGCCGGCGCGCTGAAGACGTGCCCCGCGCATGCGCGGGTTGGCGCGGTGTCCATTTGGCGCCGGGGAGGCTGGAGCGGCGTGAACCGCTCCTGCGCCATGCTGGCCCCCTGTGGGGGACAGAATCGGTCGTCCCTCTGCCCGTTTCGCGCCTTCGTGAAATGCGACGGCGTTCACGACGGCGCGAACACTTTGTCTCCATTTTGGAGAATCGCCCCCTAGGTGTCCAATTCTGGGCACCACACTTTAGCATGGATGAGGAATCAGGAGCGAAATTCTCCATCCCGCCCCGCCACATTTCTGCCCCGACCCGCCGGCGGGATGCTCTGTTCCACCGGCCAGTCAATGGGGTTTCCCATTGTGGGGCAGCCCCACACCGTCGGGAAACTCCCGGGCGCCGGCAAAATGGAGACTCCCGCCGGCGGAGAATGACGCCCCAGATGCCTAGTGATTTTCTAAGGGGAATTGGGTAATGGCCTGAAGGTGAGCAGTTTGCAGGACTATGGGGTAAGAGCAGGTGAGTGGGGCTCCTTGGGAAGTTCTTTCAAAGAAGCCAATGCAGGCACAAGGGCCGAATGGCCTCCTTTTGTGCTGTATTAATCTATGATCCTATAAGGTCAACAAAGTCTGTCACTCGTATCTACAGTTGAACAAACAGCACAGGAAACTCAGCCTGACCCATGTCACCTCCTGACTTCTGACTGTTCAAATACTGTTTATAATGGAATCGCACAGACGGATTCGCCTTGCTTTGAAGCTGGGCTTTGCCCAGTTACTTGGTGCTATTATATCGCGAGGACACAAGGCAATAGAGCAAATTAAATCAGCCAGGGTTCGGGTCCCAGCCCGGCAGTGCTCACTGGATAAGGACAGGTCGACATCCACAACAATCTGCATTTATATAGCGCTTTTCGCAGCACACTGTAAAATGTCCCAGGGTTCTTTATGGTCTGCTCTGCCCCGTGGTGTCAAAGGCATTTTCGGGGTCACACCCTGGCTGAAAAGGAAACTGAACTTGCAGGACTTTCAGGAAATTAAAACTAAAGCAGAAATTGAAACTCCTGGTTTCTGGGGAAACGGAAGCAGGTTGAAACCAGGTAAAAAGGCGCCTGAGGTCAGATGATCGAGTGGTTCAGAGCAGGCAGGCTGAAGGAAGACTGGGGCTGGAATTCTCCGGCTGGTGCGATTCTCTGTTCCCGCCGGCAGCGCACCATCGCCCGTGGGTTTCCGACGGCGACAGGTGGCTTCAAGGGCAAATCACTTTGACAAGCGGCGGGGGTAGAGAATCCCGCCGCTAGTGACGGCGCGCCACCAAGAAACACGTGGCTGGGGAACCGGAGAATCCCGCCCCAAGGTCTGGATTTGGGAGTGCGGAGGGTGCGGGGCGGGGTGGGGGGCTGCTGCTTCAGGTATTTGAAAGAAGCTGATTAACCAGCCCCCGCCATGCTGTGTCCCTCCGCACTAAAGTGCGTCGCGAGCAGAGTTATGGAGGATCTGGAGAAGTGCGCCGTCGCGGGGAAGGCCCGGGGCTTTGGATTGTTTGGAAGCTGCTCCCAGGTGAGAACCATTGGCAAAGGTTCTTGAATGAAAAGTGAGCACGAGTTCTACCTGAAGAAGATCAGCATCTTGAAAGTCCTTTGACCAGGATTAGCCGGCCCTGCCGTTGCCGGAGCTGCCACGGGATGTGGTGGGCCAGGTAAAAGTCCGTCGACTTTCAGCGTAGTGGATGATGCCGGCGGCAGGCGGAGTGAGAAGTCCCTACACTTTGTGGATGAAATCGGTGCCATATAAATGCTGGGCGGACTACCGAGTAAATCCGTGAGATGGATCCTTGATGTGTCTGCTATTTAATGTGCAATCCATAGTTTGTATTAATTGAAATTTACCTTTAAATTCATGTTTAATTTTTGTTAATTTTGGGTTGCTAAAGTAAAAGTTATAAGACGAGAAATCTTATCCATTGGTTCACTTGTTGGTGTTGTTCAGTAAATTCAGTTTTCTTGGTTTGTTGGTCTCCATGGAAGACAACAACAGACACAGTGGGCGCTATTCTCCCCCTCCCCTCGCCGGGTGGGAGGATCGCCGGGGCGCCTCGTGAATCGCGCCACACCGCCCCGCACGTGATTCTCCCACCCCCCCCCCCGGAAACCTGCGGCACGCGATTCGCACCGGGCCGTTCGGAGAACCCGAACGGCCGCTACGACACGACAGGTTCCCGACGGCGCCGTCCACCCCTGGTCGCTGCGGCGGGAACTCTGCGGGAACGCTGGCGGGGGAGGCCTCTGGGGGAGGGAGGGGCGCTCCTTCACCGGGGGTGGCCTCCGATGGGGTCTGGCCCGCGATCGGGGCCCACCGATCGGCGGGCCGGCCTCTTCCCCCCCCGGGCCAACCTCCATCCGTGCATGGCCCCAGAACACCGGCCCCCATGTTGGTGAGGGGCTGGCCTGCGTAAGACGTTCCCCACACATGCGCAGGATTGGGCTGCCCCAATTGCGCATGCGCGGGTTGGCGCCGCGCCCATTTGGCGCCGCGTAAGGACGCTGGAGCAGCGTGAACCGCTCCAGCGCCGTGCTGGTCCCATAGGTCGTGCCCGGGCCCTGTTCGCGCCATCATGAAACGCGACAGCGTTCACGAAGGCGCGAACATTTGGCCTCCATATTGGAGAATCGTCCCCATTGTTCAAAAAATTTGACATGAGTCACAATCAGGCAAGATTAGGACAGGTGACCAAACGTTGGGCCAAAGAGGATGGAGTTGAAAGAGAGTCTTAAAGGAGGAGAGAGTGTAGGGTGGTAGAGAGGTTTAGGGACTTGGTAGATAAAGCCTTGGCCAGTGATGATGGAGCGCTGAAACTTAAAGATATACAAGTGGATTGGAATAGTGCAGAGTTGCTGGAGGTCTGATGGGGGCAGAAGAGGTGACAGAAAAAGGGGGGAGGGGCCATGGAGTTGGTTTGAAAAGAAGGATGAGAAAATCGAGGCATTGATGAAACGAGAGCCAATACAGGTAGGAAGCCAAGGGATGCTGGTTGGGGTGAAGCTCGCCAGAGGGGGTCACGGGCTGAGTGTGTCATCACTCCTAGTCCCTCGGGGAAGATCTGAGAGTAGAGCCAATCACTACTCCTGCAGGGTGTCACCTGATTCGGGTGAGGGAGTCACCAGGAAGATGGTCTGGGTAGGTTGCACCAATGTTTGGACATGTTCCAACATGGATGTGGATGCAGCTTTCTGGCCCCAATGAGAATGGCTTCCGATTGGCTATTTGAGTTCAATGTGCGAGATGAGACATAGAGCCTCACAACCCAATTCAGACTACTCTCACCCCACACTACTTTATTGGGTGGCACGGTGGTTAGCACTGCTGCCTCACACTGCCAGGGACCCAGATTCAATTCTGACCACGGGCGACTGCCTGTGTGGAGTCTGCATGTTCTCCCCGTGTGTGCGTGGGTTTCCTCCGGGTGCTCCGGTTTCCTCCCACAGTCCAAAGATGTGCAGGTTGGGTGGATTGGCCATGCTAAATTACTCCTTAGTGACCAAAAGTTAGGTGGGGTTAAGGGGTTACGGTGATAAGGCAGGGGAGCGGGCCGAGGTAGACTGCTCTTTCGGAGGGTCAGTACAGACTTGGTGGGCCGAATGGTCTCCTTCTGCACTGAAAGGATTCTATGAGTGAACACCCTATTATCTGACTTCTATAATAAACAAATGACAACCTGGCAGAAGTTTGGATCAGTTCTAACTTAGGAGGAATGCAAACTAGTCAGGAGAACACGGGTAGACCAGTCTAGAACTAATAAAGGTATCGGGCTAGGCTCATCTGTGATACTTCCCTAGTTGAACAGCCTGATGATGCCCGATGGCACATGAATGCACGGTACGAATGGAAAACCACTCCAAAGCAACAATGTGCCAGCTAAGAATCAGTCCCTTCAAGGCACAAAGGAATGAGAAGGGTAGAGGAATTAAAAAGTCAATCTGTAATTCACAACAAAAACAGACCCAGCTGATTCTAAAATAATGAAGCACTCGAGCGCCACAACCACAGGAAATCGCAAAGTACTTCACAGTTCTTAAAGTATTTTTGAAACATAGTTTTTGTTGTAATATCGGAAACACGAGAGTCAATTTGACAACAAGCTCCCACACGCAACAATGTCACGGCCTGATTCTTGGGCAAGGGATGAATATTGGCCAGTACACTAGAAAATAGAGTCAGGAGGAGGCCATTCGGCCCTTCGAGCCTGCTCTGCCATGATCATGGCTGATCATCAAGTTCAATACCCTGGTCCCGCCTTCCTCTGTTGACCCCTTTTGCTCCAAGAGCTGTATCTAATTCCTTCTTGAACTTACACAACGTTTTGGTCTCAACTACTTTCTGTGGTAGTGAATTCCACAGATTCACCACTTTCTGGGTAAAGAAATTTCTCCTCACCTCAGTCCATAAGACCATAAGACATAGGAGCGGAAGTAAGGCCATTCGGCCCATCGAGTCCACTCCACCATTCAATCATGGCTGATTTCAACTCCATTTACCCACTCTCTCTCCATAGCCCTTAATTCCTCGAGAAATCAAGAATTTATCAACTTCTGTCTTAAAGACACTCAACGTCCTAAAAGGTTTACCCCTTACCCTCAAACTGCGACCTCCCTAGTTCTGGACTCCCCCACAATTGGGAACATTCTTTCTCCCCAACTCTTCCACAAAATAGCCCAATGGGATCCTCTACAAGAGAGATAGTTGTTAGCTACCTCTTTCAAATATCCGCAAAATCTCATACAACCAGCGGAACCCACTGATCGAACATTGCCACAGGAAATTGAGGTGTAACTGCTTGAGCCTGCAATACATCCAATCAATCAGTCAGCATACAGGGCTGTCAGCATGGCTGATTCCGGTGCTGGGAAGAAGGGCGTGAAAGGGTTCAGAGCAGTGGATTGCAGTCTAGCCCGCAGTCTTCTGTGGAATCAGTGGATGACATTTGGTACCAGTTAAACCACGCGCTGGTAATTCAATTCCAGAACCTTGATAATCAGGGTGGCACGGTAGCACAGTGGTTAGCACTATGGCTTCACAGTGCCAGGGTCCCAGGTTCGATTCCCGGCTTGGGTCACTGTCTGTGCGGAGTCTGCACGTTCGCCCGTGTCTGCGTGGGTTTCCTCCGGGTGCTCCGGTTTCCTCCCACAAATCCAGAAAGACGTGCTGTTAGGTAATTTATTGACTTGGTACACGTGACAATAAACAAATCCAGTCCAATTTGGACATTCTGAATTCTCCCTCAGTGTACCCGAACAGGCGCTGGAATGTGGCGACTTGGGGCTTTTCACAGTAACTTCATTGCAGTGTTAATGTAAGTCGACTTGTGACAAAGATTAGTTTTTAAAAAATCAGGCAGAGAATACACAACATGTGACCCAGTATGATTCTATCCATTTTGTGCCCCAATACCACCTTCAATTTTACCACCCTCTTACCAACGCTTACCAACTTTTACAGATGCACCATGGAAAGCATCCTATCTGGCTGCATCACAGCCTGGTATGGCAACTGCTCGGCCCAAGACCGCAAGAAGCTTCAGAGTCGTGAACACAGCCCAGTCCATCACACAAACCTGCCTCCCATCCATTGAATCCATCTACACCTCCTGCTGCCTGGGGAAAGCGGGCAGCATAATCAAAGACCCCTCCCACCCGGCTTACTCACTCTTCCAACTTCTTCCATCGGGCAGGAGATACAAAAGTCTGGGAACTAACAGCTTCTTCCCTGCTGTTACCAAACTCCTGAATAACCATCTTATGGACTGACCTCATTAACACTACACCATGTATGCTTCACCCAATGCCGGTGTTTATGTTGTTACATTGTGTTGCCCTATTATGTATTTTCTTTTATTTTCTTTTTTTTTCATGTACTTAATGATCTGTTGAGCTGCTCGCAGAAAAATGCTTTTCACTGTACCTCGGTACACGTGACAATAAACAAATCCAGATCAAATCCATATCGCCCATGCCTTGTACATAGAGGATCATGACATACTGTGAATAAATGGGGCGGCTCAGTGGAACAGTGGTTAGCACTGCTGACTCACCGCGCCAGGGACCCGGGTTCAATTCCGACCTTGGGTGACTGTGTGAAGTTTACAAATTCTCCCCATGTCTGCATGGGTTTCCTTCGGGTGCTCGGGATTCCTCCAGAGTCCAAAGATGTGCAGGTTAGGTGGATTGGCCATTACTAAATTGCCCCATAGTGTCCAAAGATGTGCAGATTAGGTGGGGTTACGGGGATAGGCTCGGGGAGTGGGCCGAGGTGGGGTGCTCTTGGTAGGGTCGGTGAAGACTCAACGAGCTGAATGGCCTCCTTCTGCGCTGTAGCGATTCTGTGGATTCTATGCTTGGCTTTCCTCAAACATGGAGCACTTCCTCAAAATGTCTAGCCAATGTCCGCGTCTTGGAGTGAGACCCAAGCCCCAAATCTTCTCTGAGGTGTGGTTAAGTGCTGCCCAACAAGCTCCTGCTGACAGAGGTTCTCAATCTGCCTGGCTTCTCTTCATCTTCTGTCAACTCCCTCTGAGCCGCAACTTGCTACAGCTTGTGATGTGGGACGTCATCACCATTCTGCAATCTCCCTCGACACACTCCCAGAAGGATGTGGAGGCTTTGGAGAGGGCACAGAAGCGGTTTACTAGGATGTTGCCTGGTATGCAGGGCATTGGCTATGAGGAGAGGTTAGATAAACCTGGTCTGTTCTCACTGGAACGACGGAGGTTGAGAGGCGGCCTGATAGAGATCTACAAGATTATGAGTCGCATGGACAGAGTGGATAGCTGTTTCCTAGGGTAGCAGAGTCAGGTACTGGGGGACATCAGTTTAAAGTGCATTTAGAACAGATGTGAGAGGCACGTTTTTACACAGAGGGTGGTAAATATATGGAACACGCTGCCTGGGGAGGTGGAGGGAGCAGATACGATAGCAGCATTTAAGGGACATCTAGATAAATATCTGAACAGGGTGGGAATGGAAGGATACCGACTCCGTAAGTGCAGACGGCTTTAATTTAGGCATGTACCAAGGCAGGCTTGGAGGGCCGAAGGGCCAGTTCCTGTGCTATATTGTTCTTTGTCCTTTGACTGTGGGTCAGTATTGTCCAAATGTTGCAAGCATGATTTAAGCGCTCTGATGGCCTGCTCCAGTTATGCTCCCGTTTTAAAAAACATTGGTGCTTTGGTTGTCGGGGAGCACCAGGCAAAGGATCAGAAACATCAGAGAGTCACTAATACATTCAGTAAAGGATCAAAGAGAAACACGAGTGTGGTAAGAATGTGCAACTCACTATCACATGGAGGTGATACATGGCATGGAAGCACTTAGCGGGCGAGCCAGATAAACAGATGAGGGAGAAAACATTGGAAGGATGTGCTGGTAGACTGAGATGAAACAGAGTAGGAGGAGGCCCAGAAAGAGCATGGACGAGTTGACCTGTTTCTGGTCTGTAATCTATGTACATGAATAGGAATTCTTTAGTTCTGTGGGTGGCATTTTCCAGCCTCGTCCGACTGCGGGACCTTCCGGTTCCTCCGAATGGATTGCTGCATCCGTTGGTGGGAAACCCCCCGGTGTGGCAGGGAAGCCCGTCCGTTCAATTTCACACCGCCCACCCCCTGAGGACCCACCGGAGAGGGGAGGAGGGTAAGATTCTTCCCCAAATGTGTCCTTTTATTTCAGAACATGTAGTAGCTTAAAACAACCAGAGAGTGGCAGTACAATCACCTTTTCTTCAATCACCCAGGCATCCATGCCTCCAATAATCAGTATTTTCCATTTTAATCGTGAACTTGTTTGTCTGAATAAAACATCCCAGTCCTTTGTTCATTAGAAAGATATCTTCATGGTCTCACCCCTCACCTGCAACACTCTCCAGTCGCAACATCATCTCCTTTCCAAAATTTCCATTCCTTCGCCTTATAATAATGAAGGAAAACACCGATTATGTCCGGAAACATTGAACTTTAAATAAGACCGGAGTGTTTTTTTAAAAAGTTGACGTACATGTCAAAGATGGCTGAGGGTGCAAAGTCAGTCAGTGACTGAATTGCTGGTGGGTGATACTCAGAGAGGCAATAGAATGCCACTCTGTTTCCAGACAAATGTATTTCTGAAGCATTTAGCCATCTCCGGTGGAGACAATAGGAGATAATGGGAAATATCTGAGCTGGATTCTCCGCAGCCCCGCGCCAAAATCACGTTCGGCGGGGGGGGGGGGCGGAGAATCCAGTTTTGCGTCGAAATCGGGCCCGGCGCCGGTCCAGTGCTTCTCCGGACTCAGTCCACGGCAGCCGTGGTGGGGTGCGGGGAAATCGGACACCGGCGGGGTGCGGGGGGGGGGGGGGGGGGGGGGGCTTTATAGACGGCCTGGGGACAGACCGGCGCGGTCAGATCTTCGGGTGCGCAGCCGATCGGGGGGCTCTTATTTCTGTGGCTCCGTGGTCCGAGTCCGCCATGGCGCTCGGCGTGGTCGCTAGAGGCTGCCGCTGTGCGCGTGCACGGACTCAAAACTGGAAGCTGCGTGAATTTCTCCGGGTCCCTGCTAGCCTCCTGCAGGGCATTGATTCGGCTCCGGGTTTTACTCCGGCGTGGGGTCATAGTCCCGTTTTGGGAGAATCCAGTCCCTGGTGCGTAACCTGCAGATGGATTTTTCCTTCCAGAGATGGGCAAAGACGGGGATAGAAGCCAGCTGAATAGCTGCCCCAGGTGTTTGTGAGCGTGTGCGTGTGTGTGTATGTGTGTGCCAATTTGTGGAGGGGAGGGGGGGTACCAGTGTGTCTGTAGCAGTGCTGGGGTATCTGAAGGAAGTCACATTGGATTCTAAACATTAACTCTGTTTCTCTCTTCACAGATGCTGCCAGACCCGCTGGCTTTTTTTTCCCCCCCCCCAGCATTTTCTGTTTCTATTTCTAGGGTGTCGAATTGTGTGTGACATCAAAGGTGAAAGCAACCGCACCCTTGCAAAATCTGTTTGCAGGTATGTCTCCATCCCTGACTCTGCTGGATTGGAGGAAGCCAAATCAGCAAAGACCACAACTGAATGTAAACAGGGAAGATTCTCCATCAATCTGCAGACCAGAAGAATCCCAACACCAACTAATCGGCTGCTGAAGTTAGCGCTACTGGAACTTCAAATGGCAATGGCCGCAACGCTCAATCATCTACTCCTCAAAGATTGTTTTGTATGCCTTCTTTGGCTTACTTTGCTGACTTACTTTGGAATTGGATTGAATATATGCGTGTTGTTTTATCATTTTCTAGCGTTTAGGGTTAATAAACTCGCTCTGTCTTGAACTCAGGAATGCCTGGTTAAATTGCCTCCCTTTAAAACAATGGTCTGGATTCTCCGTCGGCGCGATTCTCCGCCTCGCCGGTAGCGCACTCACGCCCGCGGATTTCCCGACGCCGCGGGGATGCCCACGGGGAGAATGTTGGCCGACTGGCAGGACGGAGTATCCTGCTGCCGGCGGGGGCGAATCCTGCCCAATGTTTTTAATAAGATGTGTGCGATACTGGCAAGGCCAGCATTTATTGGTCATCCTCAATTGCCTTTGGACCGAGCAGCTTGTATTTCAGAGGGCATTTCAGCGTCAGCCACATTGCGCTGAATCTGGACTCACATGTCAGCCTGAGCAGCAGACGTCCTTCCCTAAAGGTCATCAGTGAACCCCAAATGTGCTTTTTACAACAATAAACAATGGTTTCATGGTCAACTTAGATTTTTTAATTCACAAAGTTTTTAAAAATTTGAATTCAAATTTCACCATCTGCCGTGGTGGGATTTAAAAAAAAAATTATAAATTTGGAGCGCTCAATTCATTTTTTCCAATTAAGGGGCAATTTAGCGCGGCCAATCCACCTACCCTGCACATCTTTGGGTTGTGGAGGTGAAACCCACCCAAACACGGGGAGAATGTGCGAACTCCACACGGACAGTGACCCAGAGCCGGGATCGAACCTGGGACCTCGGCGCCGTGAGTCAGCAGTGCTAACCACTGCACTGCTGTGCTGCCGTTGTGGTGGGATTTGAACCCGGGTCCCCAAAGCATTCGCCTGGAACTCTGCAGTCCTGGTCTAGTGGCAATACCACTACGGAACTGACTCCCGATATAAATAGTGGCAAAAGGCATCTGCGAAGGGAGGTATCCGCTTAGATTTCTCATTGCAACCAACAGAGGGGGTTTAATAAAGAAAAGCGTGAAAGGTACGGTATAAATGCAATTTGTTGTTTCAAATTATCCTGTCACATGCTACCCGTCCAATGTAAACGTCTCTGTGTGTCTGTCTATCTGTTGCTCATTCTCTCCTTCCCTCTCTGCCTCATTTTTTCTCACTCTATCTCTCTCTGTTACTTCTCACTCTCTGCCTTGCAGTCTCTTCTTTCTCTGTCCCTATGCATTTGTCTCCCTGTCCATTGTTGTTTCTCTTTCTCTCTGCCTCTCTTTCTGTGACTCCTACCTCTCTGCCTTTCCTGGTGTGCCTCTTTTTCTCTCTCTCTCTGTCTCCTCCCTGTCCGTTTCTCTTTCTTTGCCTTCTCTTTGTCTCTGTGTTTTCTCTTTCTCCGCTGCTGTGTGTTTCTCTTTCTATTTTGCATTTCTCCACTCCGCCTCTCTCACTCCTTTCCATCGTGTCAGTTCATTGAACCAGGTTCATTTGCAGGACCTTCATTACCCTGGCAACAGGCTCTTCACCAGGCAAGGGGAAGCTCCTCTTTAAAGCCTGCTCCCCAGCATCTTTCCTTCGGAGCCCTAGCCAGCTGCCTCGTGCGTCTGTCAACCCAGCAGTAAGCCTGTCTCTCAGTTCGTTAATACTTGCCTTGCGATTGCCAAACCTAATGAATCTGGGATTATATAGGCAGGCCATCAAATGACAATGCGTCTAATCAAAATCCTAACCTGCCACAGCAAGGAAATCCTTACAGGGTTATTGCTGCTTTCATCCTGTCTGTATCACACACACTTCACATCCCCATGGACAACAAAGACAGACCTTTAAAAAGCGGCCTGTCCCAGACTCGGGATGTTCCAACGTTTTTTTTGTTTTAATTTTCAAAAACAATTTCCGACCAGTGGCTACAAGAACGACGTGCATTTCTTTAACCCGCCTGGGGTACACCGAGAGACTTGAAAGGCTTCACAGAACAATAGACAACTCTGAGAAAGCGGGAACAGCAAAATAATATTTAGGAGGGGTGGGGGGGGGGGGGGATTCGTGTGAGGGAGGGAAGCAGAATGGAACAGCATAGCAAGAAAGACTTGCATTTATATAGCGCCTTTATGACCTCAGGATGTCGGTGCTCAGCCAATGATGTACTTTAGAAGTGCGGTCACTGGTAAAATGCAATCAATTTGTGCACAGCATGATCCCACGAACAGCAGTGGCCAGGTTGTGTGGTAATGGGTATAAGGGCAGAGTGGCTTAGCAAAGTCAGGAGGGACATTAGGGGATGTAATCCGCACATGGGGAGAGGTTTCTAACACAGGTGAATGAAAGGGAAAAGGGCGGCATGGTGGCACAGTGGTTAGCACTGCTGCCTCACAGTTCCAGGGGTCCTGGGTTTGATTCCGACCTCGGGTGACTGTCTGTGTAGAGCTTGCCATTTCACCCCGTGTCTGCGTGGGTTTCCTCCGGGTGCTCCGGTTTCCTCCCACAGTCCAAAGATGTGCAGGTCAGGTGGATTGGCCATGCTAGATTGCCACTTGGTGTCGAAAGGTTAGGTGGGGTTACATGGATAAGGTGGTGGATTGGATCTGTGTACGGCGGTCTTTCAAATGGTCGGTGTGGGGCTCGATGGGCCGAATGGCCTCCTTCTGCACTGTAGCGATTCTATAATGTCATTTCAGAAAGAGTCGGATATTGGGGATGGGGTACAGTGGGAGGCGAGTGTGGATGGATGAATTAAATGACCTCTCTTACCTGCATCCCTCTCGATGAACGTATAGTGGTTGTGCGTGTGACCTCATTGTAATGACTGACCACCACCCCCTCCCCCAGGTTATATTCTGGGCATTACAGCTTCAAGCAGCACACAGGTGCTACCTGAAGGGAAGGAGCATCTTCCAGAAAAGCAGTAAAACAGTAAAATAATTGAGAGCCAAATGCCAGGAAGAACAAGGATAGGCTGAATATCCCTGAGCAGTGCCGAAACTTGGCAGGAGTGTTTCGGAAGGGGTTGTGAGTGATGGCCCTTCAGATGCTGGCTAGCGGGGAAGCAGTGAAGAGTTCCTTTTTATACTGATCACAACGTTCTGTCGCTGAGTGTATTGCTGCAATTTATTATCCGACAGGATGTTGGCCTGTAGTCAGCTGCATTCCTACTGTATAAAAATTGAAGATGTTATAATGGGGATTGATGTGTTGGGTGTTCTGGATCACATACAGGTCACCAACACTTGAAGTACTGCAACACTATTTTATTAAAAGGTTAACTATTTAAACATACTTGAACTGCGGGTAAATACAATACCAGCTTTAACTAAAGATCTTTGCCTTGTCCTAACCAGTTAATGCACTCAGCACATGGTGAATGTCTGTGTTGCAGGCTGTGAGCTCTGTGCTCCGAGCTAGTTGCTACTCAAATGAGCGGGAACTCTCCTGTCCCCTGTCTTTATAGTGCGTGTGCTCTCACTGGTGATTGGCTGCGGTGTTGTGTATGTTGATTGGTCCCACTGTGTGTCCATCAGCGTGTGTGTGTCTGCACCATGATATACTGGTGTATATTATGACATCCCCCCTTTTATATAAAAAAAATGTGCCTGCGTGACAATAAATAGTGTGTGGTGAATGTTCCTGACTACGTGTGTGCGAAATATTTACAGGACTATGTACATAAAACTAAGCTATTTACATGGGAAGGTGCCTGGTGCAGAAAAAAACAGTGTGTCACACAAATAACGAGATGAGCACTATATACAAACCACTTGAACGAATAAACGGAAGAACAGAACAGACCAGAGAGTCCATTAGTGCAAAGTTCACAAATTAAGTCTCTGAGGTGGGCGACGAATTCTGGTTGACCGTCAGGGTGGCACACCACTCATCGTCTGGATCGATGCTGTATACCAACAGCGGCTGGTGTCTGCTTCGGGGACAGCCTGTTTTTCGTTACGACACCGACTCAAAAAGGCACCTTGGGGTCCTCGGTGTCACTGCTGTGTGGGAGGTCGGAATCAGACTCGGTGACCGTGGGTTGAATTGCCCGAACATTCCTGCGAGGCTGGCTGAAGCGATGTGAATTGGCAGGCTGAGCTGCTCGACAGCAGGCAGCATAGTGGCCAAGTCTGCCACATCTTAGGCATTGGCGAGATTTTGCGGGGCATTGCCGCTTTAAATGGGCAGAGTCACAGTTGCCGCACGTCGTGACGTCAGCACGTTCGCTGCGGTCCTGCGTGGTGCGCACCTGCGCATTACGTTCCTCCATGTCGCCGTCCCCTCGTTTGGTGCGTACAAGCGCAGGAGTCCGCGAAAAGCACGCGAAATAGCCGCCCTCATCCAGGCTGAGGCCCTGGAGGTGTTCAATCACTTGGACCCGTTTCGCCTCGTGGGGACCTTGCCGCGCCGTTTCAGCTGCTTGGATATGGGAGTACCGACTGGTGGCATTTTCATGCGGGACGCAGGTCTCGATGGTGGTCGCTAGGGTGAGTTGCTTTACTTTGAGGAGCTGCTGACGTAGGGGGTCCGACTGAACACCGAAAACGATCTGGTCGCGTATCATGGAGTCGGAGGTGGGCCCGTAGCTGCAAGATTGCGCAAGGTGCGGAGGTGCGTTAAAAAGGATTGGAAAGGTTCGTCCTTACCCTGCAAACGCTGCTGGAACACGTAGCGTTCGAAACTTTAATTCACCTCTACGCTGCAGTGAGGGTCAAATTTGAGGAGAACCATCTAGAACTTCATCTTGTCTTCGTCATCTGCAAAGGTGAGAGAGTTGAAAATATGGATGGCACGGTCCCCGGCCGTGGAGAGGAGAAGAGCAATCTTTCTGGTGTCCGAGGCGCCCTCCTTGTCCGTGGCTTCGAGGAAGAGCTGGAAGCGCTGTTTGAAAATCTTCCAGTTGGCCCCGAGGTTGCCGGCGATGCGGAGCGGCGGCGGCGGGCTGATGTTGTCCATGTTGCAGGATGACGGAATGCTGGTGGAAGGCAGATCACTTGCAGGTAGGTCTAAGCAGTGCTAGTATGAAATCGCTCCTGGTATCAGGATGTGTTGGGTGTTCTGGATCACAGACAGGTCACCAAAACTTGAAGTAGTGCAACACTATTTTATTAAAAGGTTAACTATTTAAACATACTTGAACTGTGGGTAAATACGATACCAGCTTTAACTAAAGACCTTTGCCTTGTCCTAACCAGTTGATGCACTCAGCACATGGTGAATGTCTGTGCTGCAGGCTGTGAGCTCTGTCCTCCTAGCTAGCTGCTACTCGAATGAGCGGGAACTCTGATGTCCCCTGTCTTTATAGTGCGTGTGCTCTCACTGGTGATTGGCTGCGGTGTTGTGTATGTTGATTGGTCCCACTGTGTATCCATCAGTGCGTGTCTGCACCATGATATACTGGTGTATATTATGACAGGGATTGCAAAGGAACGCAGAGAGGGTCATTCCTACCCCAGTACTTCCAGTCTTAAATGTTATAGTCCTACCTTCTGCTGGTTCAAAGTGATGCCTGGAAACCTTTTGCTGATGACTGGTAAAGCCATGAAAATGATAGTGATGTGTTAAGTAAGTTGGTTCAACGTTGACTGCAACTGGATGCAGTGAAACTAGAAACAGGCTTCTGACACAGGAGATGGTCCAACACTGTTTTATTGAACTTCCTGATTGCTGGACATAGTCTGCTGTGGGTTGACACTCTATTAATCTAACTGATAACCTCCTACTGGCTTGACCAGACTAACTCTCTACCTCATGGTGATAGTGCTCACTGGCTTGTGCACTCTTACTATCTCAGTAGCTGTGTCCTGTAGAGAGAGAGAGAGTCTTAATGCCCTGTGTGCTTTATAGTGGTGGTGTCCTGTCTGGTGATTGGTTGGTATGTGTCGTGTGTGTTCATTGGTTATCCTGTGTGTCAATCACTGCCTGTCTGCATCTCATTATATACAGAGTGGATATTATGACAGATAGCTTTTAATTTTTTTTAACTAAAGTCTGCAAAATAAATTCAATGCCCATTGTGGGACTGACTGTACAGATACAAAAGCTCCCAACTTCACCCACCTCCAGCTGCATTGATTGTGGTGAGTGTGATGGTACGGTTGAGTTACTGTTAGTTCCCAGGTTGGGGCGGGGGGATCTCCATCAGTGTTGCTACTCCTAATTGCTGCCCCAGAAGAATGTTACAAACATCTCCACCTCTCGTGTGGACTAGACAGGGTAGATGGAGGGAAGATGTTCCCGATGGTGGGTGTGTCCAGAACCAGGGGCGAAATTCTCCCCAAAGGGCCCGCTATCCGCCGACTGGCGCCCAAAACGGCGCCAATCAGACGGGCATCGCGCCGCCCCAAAGGTGCAGAATGCTCCGCATCTTTGGGGGCCAAGCCCCAACATTGAGGGGCTAGGCCGACGCCGGAGGGATTTCCGCCCCGCCAGCTGGCGGAAACGGCCTTTGTTGCACCGCCAGCTGGCGCGGAAATGACATCCCCGGGCGGCGCATGCGCGGGAGCGTCAGCGGCCGCTGACAGTTTCCCGCGCATGCGCAGTGGAGGGAGTCTCTTCCGCCTCCGCCATGGCGGAGACCGTGACGGAGGCGGAAGGGAAAGAGTGCCCCCACGGCACAGGCCCGCCCGCGGATCGGTGGGCCCCGATCGCGGGCCAGGCCACCGTGGGGGCACCCCCCGGGGCCAGATCGCCCCGCGACCCCCCAGGACCCCGGAGCCCGCCCACGCCGCCTTGTCCCGCTGTTCAAAAGGTGGTTTAATCCACGCCGGCGGGACAGGCAATTTATCGGCGGGACTTCGGCCCATCCGGGCCGGAGAATCCAGCGGGGGGCCCGCCAACCAGCGCGGCCCGATTCCCGCCCCCGCCGAATATCCGGTACCGGAGACTTCGGCAACTTGGCGGGGGCGGGATTCACGGCAGCCCCCGGCGATTCTCCAACTCGGCGGGGGGTCGGAGAATGACACCCCAGGGGTCACAGTCTGAGGATTCAGGGTAAACCATTTCAGATAGAGATGAGGAGACATTTTTCCACCCTAAGAGTGGTGAGCCTGTGGAATTCATTACCACAGGAAGTAGTTGATGCTAAAACTTTGAATATATTCAAGAAGCGGCTAAATATAGCACTTGGGGAGAATGGGATCAAAGGCTATGGGAGAAAGCAGGATTAGGCTATCGAGTTGGATGATCAGCCATGATCGTGATGAATGGCGGAGCAGGCTCGAAGGGCCAAAAGACCTCCTCCTGCTTCTATGTATCTATGTGTGCTGATTGTTCCTGGTGAAGGCAAACATTGAAATTGGGTCCCGCATGCTTCGAGGACCATCAACACCAAACTCCTAACATTGGACGTGCCCAGAGGAAGGCATAAGCTGCAAAGGTTCTCCAGGCACCAGCAACGACAAGATGAGCCACCAGTTGTGTGGACATCTAGACCGGTCGCACAGTGGTTAGCACGGTTGCTTCACAACTCCGGGGTTCCCGGTTCGATTCCCGGCTTGGGCCACTGTCTGTGCGGAGTCTGCACGTTCTTCCCGTGTCTGCGTGGGTTTCCTCCGGGTGCTCCGGTTTCCTCCCACAGTCCAAAGATGTGCAGGTTAGGTGGATTGGTCACGCTAAATTGACCCTTAGTGTCCAAAGTTACGGGGATAGGGTGGAGGCGTGGGCTTAAGTGGGGTGCTTTTTCCAAGGGCTTGTGCAGACTCGATGGGCCGAATTGCCTCCTTCTGCACTGTAAACTCTATGATCCATTCTCTGATTCATCACCAGTCCTGCATCAGACTCTTCAGTCACGCGGGATCCCGTTGAAGATAATGAAACCATTTACAGCTCGGACATACTTGGACAATGAGGAGTCCACCACAATATTTCCAAGGAAGGAATTTGAACGCTGAGGTTAAGTAGTGATGCCTGCCACAGTCAAACAGGCATCTGATGCACATTAAACTAGTTTATTTGGGTGAGGTCCAGGAAATTGGGAGTTTTCTCCCAGAAGAAATCAGCAACACCAGGGGAACAGAAAGGGAGAAAGCAAAAAGGGACAGGAGAAGAGCACCGTCTAAAGCCTGATTCTTGCTCTCCCCCTTCCAATAAACTATTTGAATTTAAGTACAGATAAGTTGCTGGAATTTTTTAGTCACAGAGCAAGCTTCCCTTTCACTCACTGAAATTGCCAGAAATATAGAACATCTGGGAACGAAACTGTAAATGTGAAAAGCACATTGTGGGATCCTGGTCACTTTTGCGGTTGTCTGTTCAAGATTCCTGGGGGGAATTATTTCAGTGGGGATGAACCTTCTCAGACAGCAGGAAGCACTCGCAAAGCAAAGCTGGTCTCAGTTAAGCCTGCTCCTTTCATTTCATCTCTGTGCTTTCTGTCTATTGCTGGTTATGATCTTTCCCCACCCAATTTCCGCTACCATCTAAGACATCGTCTTTTCATTCCAAAGTCAGATTGGAGCTGACGGCACCCGAGGAGCGTCGCCCTATTGTTGCTTTTCCAGCCTAGTCCCGTTCAAAGCCTGATGAACTGGGTCACTTGCGGACACGACGAGCAGACCTGGAAGATGCCATTCATCTTCTCTGGGTTAACCTTCTCCCAGCCTGCAGTATCTAGCTGTTGTTGACAGGACTGACCTTGTCCCCTGAATCCATAAACAACATCCCGGGAAGCATTCCTGGAGGTTGGAATGTGCTTCGGCAACCGCAGCCCCTGGCAATGGATGAGACACATCTGCCTTGGGGTTGCTAGCCAGAGGTAGTAAATCCAGTGGTGTTCATCTCAGTGCCTGGCCCCAAAACAAACACTTGTGGACAGATTATAGATACATATGCATCACTGAGGGAAACGTGCTAATGACAGGGATCGTGTAGCACAGTGTGCACTGGGAACGATCTGTAGCTGAGCTTGATCCAGTTGACACACAATGCTTATCCAGCTGGGATTAAGAGCAACAACGTGATAAATGCATATCTCCTCTCCCTAGACTGTACCAGCATTGTGCCAGTGGATGGTGCTTATGTCTCTGAGTCAGAAGGCTGGGGCTTTGATTTGAGCCGCTCCAACCTACTACTGAGGGAGTGCTGCACTGACTGAGGTGCCGCCTATCCAATGAGGAGTTAAACCCTGCCTGCCCTCTCGGGTAAAAGATGCCATGGCACCATTTCGAACTCCGCCCCCCCCCCCCCCCCCCCCGCCCACCATGCTCTCGCCAATATTCACCCTCAATCACCACCAGCGGTTGTTCATTCATCGCATTGCTGGTTGTGGTTGCTGTGCAGTTTTTGGGATTTATTGATTTGGATTTGCGCAGCGGTTAACTTCCAAATCTTCAAGACTGCAGCTTTGATTGCACTTCTCTTGTCAAAACAAGGCTGGGTAGGGAATGATTTGAGCTTTCAGTCTAGGCGGACCTTTCTCCAAACTGATATATGGATGGTAATCTGAAGCATATATGAACTCAGAGAATAAGTGTGGTTCTTGGTTCTGTATACCATACACTCACTTTTGCTTGGTAATAATAATTTTTATTAAGTGTCACAAGTAGGCTAACATTAACACTGCAATGAAGCTACTGTGAAAATCCCCTAGTCGCCACATTCCGGTGCCTGTTCGGGTACACAGAGGGAGAATTCAAAATGTCCAATTCACCTAACAAGCACGTCTTTCGGGGCTTGTGGGAGGAAACTGGAGCACCCGGAGGAAACCCACGCAGACACAGGGAGAACGTGCTGACTCCGCACAGTCATGAACCAAACCGGAAATCGAACCAGGTCCCTGGCGCTGTGACGCAACAGTGCTAACCACTGTGCCACCATGCATTATCATGTGTTGTTATAATATCTGCAAATATCTGCAAGAGATAGGAGCTAATTATCTCGGAATTAACTGGTATGTGCAATTGTTCCGGGAGGGGGAGGGGTTTTCACAGCTGCACTGGACTCATGTGATGTGTCACAGAAGCATTTCAAACCAGTCCTTCTTTAGTACAAGGCATCACTAAACATAAAGAGCTCTCATCTTTTCAAGGATAGAGCGTGAATATTACCAACATCAAGTCTGTCCTGCATCCTCTATCTTAGCTGCAGTCACACAAGCCATCAATATCGTAGCATTGGGAAAAGAATAGGTGAGATTTGCACTGTCAACCTGATGACATCTCAGCATGCATTGCTGAATTGGCCGTGTGTGTGGATGTGTTAACGATTTTTTAATGTGGATAGCGCTGGCTGGGCTAGCACTGAATGCCCATGCCTAATTGCCCTTGAACCAATGGCTTGCTAGGCCATTTAAGAGTCAACCACATTGCTGTAGATCTGGAGTCACACAGAGGCCAAACCAGGGCATTTCCATGCATTATAAGTATTCGTTGACGGTCTGGAATTGTGCGACAACGGATGCTTATGGGGAGAATGTCTTCGTCCCTGGAACCACCAACGTTTCAGCAAACGCGCCAGAGGCCGAGACCAGACCAGGTCAGTAGTGAACGGCGTGGGCTTTTGCAACAATTGACATCATTAGACATTTTAACTCCAGATTGTTTTTGCATTAAAATGTTGAACTTGGGTTCCCAGAGCATTAACCGGGGTCTCTGGATTACTAGCCCAGTGACAATCCCGCTACACCACCACCTCCCCTAGGTTGACCCTAAGAGTAGCAGCTTTGAGGACAGACCTTTCACACGTCAGCAAGTGGGTTAGCAGTCAGTTTAAATTGAACAATGCAATGCCGAAGGTCCAGGAATGCTCGGCCAATGTATCGTTGACACAACTATTGCCATTCAGGGAGGCAGCCTTATTTAGGTTTTAGTAAGTCTGAGTTGGACAATCTCAGTAGCAGACAGTCTTAAAGGCTCAACAGAGAAATCTGCAGGACCACCCAGAACAACAATATCCCATAACACCGCACTACATCTCTGTATCGAACAGTAAAAAGCCTTACTTTTCAAGTCATGAATGATTCATTTTCTCAGTGAGTAGCACTGCAGTTCCTCTGGAAGAATGCAGCTAACTGCTGCATTGTACACAGCCTCTGCTCTCTGTACTGCGACATTATTCAACCAATTGTGATGTACTCTTGCCGATATTATCCTGCTTCTTACAGAACTGCCTTAATGGTCTGCTTTTAACTGACCCAAAGAAAGCCTCCGAAGGTTGCCAATCAAAAGCCAAAAATCAAACTTCTGTACATTTGGCCCACAACACATGATGCTCCTGCTATAACTGTGTGGTGCCTGTCGGAGTGTCTCAACAAGACTCACTGCCTGCAGCACGGGAAAAGCCTGGGCATCATTCTCCAATTTTCAGGCTATGTGCGGAGGATTTGTGGCGTATTACGTCACAAAAGTCAGCGGCGCCCCAGCACCGATCCTCCGACTGGTGAGGGTCTAGCAGCGCGGTAGCACAGTGGTTAGCGCAATTGCTTCACAACTCCAGGGTCCCAGGTTCGATTCCCGGCTTGGGTCACTGTCTGTGCGGAGTCTGCACGTTCTCCCCGTGTGTGCGTGGGTTTCCTCCGGGTGCTCCGGTTTCCTCCCACAAGTCCAAAGATGTGCGGGTTAGGTGGATTGGCCAAGCTAAATTGCCCTTCGTGTCCAAAAATTGCCCTTAGTGTAGGTTGGGTGGGGTTACTGGGTTATGGGGATAGGGAGGTGTGGGCTTGGGTAGGGTGCTCTTTCCAAGAGCCGGTACAGACTCGATGGGCCGAATGGCCTCCTTCTGCACTCTAAATTATATATATATATATAATAAAGGGCCGGAGAATTGCCGCACATGCGCACGGCGACGATCTGCAGCGGTCGCACCGTACAACAAGGTGCCGGCCGTGTGCGGACTCGACCTGCCAGATAGTGCCCCCCTGGACACCCCCTCCCCACCCCCTGGCCGTGCCCCACCAGTCCCCCCAGCCCTCGCTGAAGCCCCCCCCCCCCCCCCCGGCCAGCAGCACGGCTCCCACCCAACTGTGTCGGCGTTGGACACAATCTGCAGCCGCCACGCCGGGTTCCCGACCACACGTCCACCGCACGGTCAGGAACGCGGCCCATAGGGGGCGGAGTATCGCGGGAGGACCTTCAGGTGACATCCTGAGGTTGTCCCAATGGCGTGCGCCGTGCGCCGCGCTGGTGCTGTTTTGGAGGGGGCGGAGCCTGTGAAAACAGACGCCTCCCCCGATTCCATCATCAAAAGGGGTTCTCCGCCCAATCGCCGATTTTGAAATCAGCATCAGGGAACGGAGACACGCGCCCCCTATCTTTGGGGTATTGGTAAAGGAAATACAAGTTGATAGTTCGTTAAAGAAAGAACTTGAGCGTGATCTACCAGCTATTCATGCTGGCGGGATATTCCGGTCCCACGTAAGTGCACGGTTTTCCCGGCAACGAGGGGTGCAGTCACCGGGAAATCCCCTTGACAACGGCGGTACTGGTAAATCCGCTGGCGGGCTGCCTCTGCTGCCGAAAACATGCGGCGGATTGGTCGGTAAATCCCGCCCCTTACGTTTCTATAACACACCTTTCACAAACTCCAAATGACCTCAAAGCACAATAGAAAGTACAACAGCGCCTATACTTCCTCAGGAAACTAAGCAAATTCGGCATGTCCACATTAACTCTTCCCAACTTTCACAGATGCACCATAGAAAGCATCCTATCAGGCTGCATCACAGCCTGGTATGGCAACTGCTCGGCCCAGGACCGCAAGAAACTTCAGAGAGTTGTGAACACCATCACACGAACCTGCCTCCCATCCATTGACTCCATCTACACCTCCCGCTGCCTGGGGAAAGCGGGCAGTATAATCAAAGACCCCTCCCACCCGGCTTACTCACTCTTCCAACTTCTTCCATCGGGCAGGAGATACAAAAGTCTGAGAACACGCACGAACAGACTCAAAAACAGCTTCTTCCCCGTTGTTACGAGACTCCCAAACGACTCTCTTATGGACTGATCTGATTAGACATAGTATTTACAGTGCAGAAAGAGGCCATTCGGCCCATCGAGTCTGCGCCGGCCCTTGGAAAGATCACCCTCCCTAAGCCCACACCTCCACCCTATCCCTGTAACCCAGTAACCCCATCTAACCTTTTTGGACACAAAGGGCAATTTAGTGTGGCCAATCCACCTAACCTGCACATCTTTGGACTGTAGGAAGAAACCGGAGCACCCAGAGGAAACCCACGCAGGCACAGGGAGAAGGTGCAGACTCCGCACAGACAATGACCCAAGCCGGGAATCGAACCTGGGACCTTGGAGCTGCGCTACCGTGCTGCCCCACTCCTGTATGCTCCACCCGATGCCGGTGTCTCGGTATTTACATTGTGTACCTTGTGTTGCTCTATTTTCTTTTCATGAACGAAATGATGTGGTTAAGCTGCTTGCAGAGAAATACTTTCCACTGAACCTCGCTACATGTGACAATAAACAAATCCAATCCAAGCAATTTCCAGCCTCTGAAGTGCTTTTGAAGTCTAGTCACTGTTGTAACGTAGGAAACGCGCAAACCAGTTTGCGCACAGCAAGCTCCCACAAACGGAAATGGGATCGTGACAGAATAAGCCGCTTTTGCAATGGTGAATGATGGATCAGCATCAGCCAAGACACAGGGATAAACCTCCCCAAAACACTTGCGTGCTGACAGGGAAAACTGGCCTACCTCCCTCCTACCCCCCTCTCCCCGTTCCTCAACTGTGCAAAGGACAGATTTGTGTTGTTGCTCTTTCGCTCGAGTGGTTGTCCCAAGTATTTGGCTGGATTTAAAGTCAGCCCTGTGTTCCCTGCTCCCTGTGATTCCATAAATAATAAAACACCACAGTCCCCTGCAGATTATCTTGGCAAAGAACAATCATCCCATCTGCGCCTGCATGGCGCAATCCTGAAATTTATATCAAAAATCAGGATAATGATACATTGTTGGAGGCCTGCATTAAATATGCAACAGTCTGACTCACCCAATCAAATGTGACCCTTCACTCCTCTTGTGTAATACAAATAACAAGCTCATTCCCAAACAGAATCAGAGCAGAAATAACTCAAAACCTCTTTACTTCATCGAATATTCCAGACTTAATCACTTATTAAACTTAAAAGTCCTTAGAGGAGCTGCAATCTAATAGCCTTCACTTTAGACTCGGTATTGAGATACCGTGAGTTCCGTGTAATGAGGCCGAGGGACCAGAGGTGGGTCGGAGATTTTCACTTTGCCCTCCAACTTTCCTCCTCTCCTGAACACGCTGGACCACGGTTCCCGAGGAACTGGCATTCCTCCCGTCACTTTCCCCAAACGATGCTCCTTCATCTGCGAGCCTAAACATTGGTTGGCCATTCGACTGTAAAGGGCATCACAGCAGACTCCAATGGTCCAATGGTGTACTCACCAACATCCTCACACACAAGGTCCTGTTGGAAGGCGGGGTGATGGGGAGCAGTGATCCCGACTGATCTTTTCCCTCCCCCACTCCCACTCCCCGGGTCGCTGAGGCAGGCTGATGTGTTTCCTGGTGCTTCAACCTGCTGAGCTCAGTAACTCAGAGTCAAAGCTGAGGCCTTCTGCAGTGTGTGGTTATAGTGCTAACTTGGCAGTGTTTTTTTTTGTCCACTCTGCTTTTTTGGGGAAAGACAAGTCGCTTTGAAATGTATATCAGGAAAGCAGCTGAAATTAATAATTTATTATTTTTTAAAAGTCATTTAAGGAGATTCCATCGAACGGATTTTCACATTAGGCAAATTGCATCAGTGAATCTCAGCAGGCTCGGGGCCAATGACGTAATAACAGCTTCTGCTGTGTCCAATGCTTTAAAGAGATAATGCTCTGCAGAAAGACAGCAGTAGCAATTCGAGATGCTGGCTCTGCGTGGCACAGTCCCCAGTCCAGTGACTGGGAGCATCCACTTATAGAATAAATCAAAGAATCAGATAGCACAGGAGGAGGCCATTCGCCCATCACGCCTGTGCCAGCTGTTTGAGGGAGCTTGTCCAATGAGACTCACTGCCCTGCTCTTTACTCACAGATGTTTCTTTCACGTGTGAACATCCAATTCCCCTTTGAAAAGCTATTGCTTAATCTGATTCCATTGCTATTTCAGGTAATGCATTCCAGATTGTCACAATTCGGGTGCTATTTTTAAGTGTCTCACGGTAGCACAGCGGTTGCCACTGTTGCTTCACAGCGCCAGGGTTCCGGTTTCGGTTCCCGGCTTGGGTCACTGTCTACGCGGAGTCTGCACTTCCTCCTTGTGTCTGCGTGGGCTTCCTCTGGGTGCTCCGGTTTCCAAATTGGACATTCTGAATTCTCCCTGTGTGCACCCGAACAGGCACCGGAGTGTGGCGACTAAGGAATTGTCACAGTAACATCATTGCAGTGTTGATGTAAGACCATAAGGCATAGGAATGGAATTGGGCCACTCGGCCCATCGAGCCTGCTCCGCCATTCAATCATGGCAATACTTTTCTCATCCCCATTCTCCTGCCTTCTCCCCATAACCCCTGACCTCCTTATTAATCAAGAACCTATCTATCTCTGCCTTAAACACACTCAATGATTTGGCCTCCACAGCCTTCTGCGGCAAAGAGTTCCACAGATTCACCACCCTCTGGCTGAAGAAATTCCACCTCATCTCTGTTTTGAAGGATCGTCCCTTTAGTCTGAGAATGTAAGTGTACTTGTGACAATAATAAAGAGTATTATTATTAAGTGTCTCAAGTGGAAACCATGCATTCGGGATGCTTGTTGTTCACTCCAGTGCCAGGCTTGGTGCGTTGGTATGGACTGAATCTGTGTCATTGGGTCTTAGGTCCACCCGAGAGGATGACTGTACCTTTTAAAAGTTTGGAATGATTCATTTTCTCCGTAGGGAGCACTCCAGTTCCTCTGCAAGAATGCAACCAACCTCTGCATCGAACTAAGTACACGCAACAGTATTCACCCAACCATCAAATGCACTATTGACAATGATCTTTTTTTGCAGCAAGATCTGGGCTATACCTGGGCAGTTAGGAAGGCAAATGCAATGTTAGCATTCATGTCGCGAGGGCAAGAAGACAAGAGCAGGGATGTACTTCTGAGGCTGCATAATGCTCTGGTCAGACTTTGTTTGGAGTATTGTGAGCAATTTTGGGCCACGCATCGAAAGAAGTATGTGCTGGCCTTGGAAAGGGTCCAGAGGTGGTTCACAAGAATGATCCCTGGAATGAAGAGCTTGTCGTATGAGGAACGGTTGAGGACTCTGGGTCTGTACTCGTTGCAATTTAGAAGGATGAGGGGGGATCTTACTGAAACTTACAGGGTACTGAGAGACCTGGATAGAGTGGACGTGGAGAGGATGTTTCCACTTGTGGGAAAAACTAGAAGCAGAGGACACAATCTCAGACTAAAGGGACGATCCTTTAAATAGAGATGAGGGAGGAATTTCTTCAGCCACAGGGTGGTGAATCTGTGAAACACTTTGCCACAGAAGGCTGTGGAGGCCAAATCACTTTAAGACATAGATAGGTTCTTGATTAATATGGGGATCAGGGATTATGGGGAGAATGCAGGAGAATGGGGATGAGAAAAATGTCAGTCATGATTGAATGGCGGAGCAGACTCGATGGGCCGAGTGGCCTAATTCTGCTCCTATGTCTATGGTCTTATAACGAAAAATTACCCAATGACCCTCTCCAAGGTTGGTTACTAAGAGCGAGGGATAGTGTCAACAGGACAAACGGACGGAGACTCATTTTTGGGAGTTGCGATAGAAAATGCAGCATCTTATTAAGGAAGAAAGGTTTGCATTTCTGTAGCACCTTTCCCAGCCTCAGCAAAAGCACTTTACAGGCAATGGAGTTCTTCTGAAGTGCAGGCGCTGTTTTTAGTGGCTGAGTGGGCTGAGCGGCTGGTTTGTGACGAGGAGAGACACAAACAGGGCTGGTTCAATTCCTGTACCAACTGAGGTTACCAACTTGCCCCTCTCCTGAGGTGTGGTGACCCTCGACTCTCAAAAGGGAAGCCTCTGGGACTGTGGCGGCATTTTTCTTCTACTCAGCAAACAGGATGGAACATGATTGAAGAAGTCAGATTACTTTGGTATGATAAATAAGCACAGAAACAAATATGCTGGCTGTATATGAAATTAATTTGAATTATGTACATTTGCATATATTGGACTAGCGGGCAACACTGTCTCTGCATCAGAATGTTATGGGGTCAATCCCCACTCCAGATGTTTGAGTACACAATCCAGCTGTCACTCCTAGTGTAATACTGATAGGGCGCAGCACTGCCAACGGTATCTCCTTATGGATAAGATGTTAAATCAATTATTAATTGCACATAAAAAGATCCCATTGCGCTGTCAAAGAAGAGCAGAGGCGTTCTCCCTGGTGTTCTGTCCCTGAACCAATCATTAAAAAACAGATTGCCTTACCATGATGACATTACAGGCCGTGGGACCTTGCTGTGACTAAGTGCCTGCTGCATGTCCTCACTGAAACAATTACACTACTTCATTGGCTGTTAAGCGCTTTGGGCATCCTGAGATTTGTGGCGGGCACGATATGAATGAAAGTCTTTCTTTCCTTGCCGGCCACCTCTGGGTTGGACAGCTTGCCAAAACTTATAGTCAAGGGTCACTTACAAAGAAAGAGCCAAAGTACAAGAGGGCTGAGGACATCGTTGTAATTGTATCATCACAGCAAAAGCCAGCGCCTTCAGAAGGGGAGGACTGAAAAACCAGAGAGGAAAAATAAAACAAGACCGACTCCCAACGTGTTCCACGAACCAAGTGGATATTTGCAACACAGCCTGAAAAACTCCCTCCTGTCTGCTCGACATCTCCCAGGATACGGGAGCAACATCCATGTTGTGTTTCACTGAGCGAGCTTCCTGTTTGCAAACCCCAGAGAACAGAGCTGACAGCCAATTCACAAGGGGATATGTGACTGCCCCATTGTCCCTCTGATGGAAAGAGATTGTACAAAGCAATTTTTATTTTTGGAAATCGCCAGCTGGAATGAACAGAGAAATAAACAAATATAATCGGGGGGGGGGGGGGGGGGGGGGGCTTGGAAAATTACATTTTCAAAAAAATGTTCTTTGAATCCAATAACAGCTTTTTGTCCCTGTCTCATTTCTTCATAACTAGTCAGCACATGGACTCAACATGATGTCAGAATAAATCTATTTGCTCACTTTCTAATTAAGAAAGCCAGCAGTTGGGTTTTGCCAAATCACAATCATTGCCATGATGTGGAGGTTGCATCTTGCCTCCTCCAATAATAAACAAGGTGCACTGTTTGCTTCCTCAGGCCATTTCTGCGCACTCTGAGGAACTATTGTGCATCAGCAGGCGACTTTAGGGGAGCTGCTTGGACGAGGCGCAAAGAAACTCAGCAGGTCCTTCATAAAATGGGCAGCGTAAATATCTCAAGAGCAGGCAAGCGGGCCAGAGAATGTTCCAGATTGTTTGCAGCACAGTTAATTAAAGCGGTCGCAAGGTTGCTGTCGTTTACAGATTTCAAAAACTCGGATCAATACCCAGAGGGTTCATGAGGGCACCCTGACGTTTCAAGATTGCCGTCCATCTGTCACTAAAGTTTCTGTGTCGTTGACTTGCCTCATTTCAATTCGCTGACACGCAGCATTTTCACAAAGAAAGCATTGTATATTTTAAAAGTGGGAGACCCCGGGAGTTTTTTCTTTATATATTTGTTCTCGAGGTGTGGTCACCTTTGACGAGGCCACTGTCCCCAAGCTGCTGCCCTGGGCTGTTGTGTTTCATTTAACGTTTGAGTGACTTGCTGGGTCACTTCACAGGTCAGTGAAAGATAACTGGGCGTCACACACAGGTCAGACTGGGTAGAAGTGGCTGAATACAACTGACCCATCTAATGCCCATCTGACAGCTTTTCATGGTCCGTTCTCCGTTGTTCCCGCATTCGTTTGGCCAAAGTTTACGAAATTCAATTTACCAACTTGCCTCGATGAGGTAACTGAGCAAAAGGAACACAGTGTTAACCTAGCTTATACGGTGGGTTCAAGTCGGGCGCTACAGTTACACGGGCAGCACGGTAGCACAGTGGTTAGCACCGTTGCTTCACAGCGCCAGGGTCCCGGGTTCAATTCCATGCTTGGGTCACTGTCTGTGCGGAGTCTGCACGTTCTCCCCCTGTCTGCGTGGGTTTCCTCCGAGTGCTCCGGTTTCCTCCCACAGTTCACGAAAGACATGCTGTTAGGTTAATTGGACGTTCTGAATTCTCCCTCCATGCAGGCGACCAGAATGTGGCGACTAGGGGCTTTTCACAGTAACTTCATTGCAGTGTTAATGTAAGCCTGCTTGTGACACTAATAAAGTTTATTATAGATTATTATTATTACACCCAGGCTGATTTTACTTTTGATTGAAGTCTATGCAGTGTGAAATTGGGCAGGGTGCAGAACGGGCATCAGGGGCAAACTGTGCCATTTCGAACTGCTGGTTTTGGTTAAAATCAAGACTTTTCTCATGGAAGGCTTTCCGATCCAATCAATGCATTCCCAAACCTCTGCCATTCGCAGCCTCTGGAAGAGGCTCCTCAATACCACTGCAGAAGTGTAAAATTATTCCCAGTGAACTTGACAGTGTGCGGCAGAACTATATATGGATCGGGATTCTGGACTCGGAGAAGGAGAAATCAGCCAGGATTTCAGATCCTGATCTTAAACGATAACCCATGCTGGAGGTTTAAGGAGAGGACAAGTTTGGCTGTGATATTCCCACTTGTTAAATGACCCGCTTGGAGTCAATTTTATCTTTGGCACTGGGCAAGACGTTAAAAAGTTGTCAGAAATTTGGAAAACAGAAGTCTCCAATGTTGGAGTCCAAACCTTCAGGAGAAGATGGGAGTGGAAAACAAAATATTGGTCCAGTAAATCATCAAAAAGGAAGAAGAATAGGCGACTACTTTTGCCCAAGTGATTGTTTAAAGTAACAATTTCACCTCCTTAAATTGTGCGAATAAACAGGATAAATGATGTTGGATGAAGTGAAAAGGCACTTTTTTCTTTTAAAAAAAAAATATTTTATTCAAGATTTTTTGGCCAAACATAACAATATGTAGTGTTTCTTTTACACAACAATAAAGCAATATAAATAACAGTGGCCAGTTTTAAACAAATAAATAAATAATATATAAACAGAAACAAAAACAAAACTAATTGGCAACTGCCTTGTCAAAAATAAATACTCTCCAAAGATACAATCCAACAGTCCAGTGTACAATTACCTATAACAAATGCCTATACATATACAATAACATCCCTGAGAGTCCGTCCGATTCCTCCCCCCCTCCCCCTCCCCACCCCCCCCCCCTCCCCCCTGGGTTGCTGCCGTTGTCTTCTTCTTTTCCATTCCCTCTATCTTTCTGTGAGGTAGTCGACGAACGGTTGCCACCGCCTGGTGAACCCTTGAGCCGAACCCCTTAATACGAACTTAATCCGTTCTAACTTTATAAACCCTACCATGTCGTTTATCCAGGTCTCCACACCCGGGGGTTTGGCTCCCTTCCACATTAACAATTTTGAAAAGGCGCTTTTAAGATCTTCGTAGAATGCATCTGCATTGCGGAAAAATGTTGCTGAAGGAAAACATCTGGATTTTGGAGGAATGGCTGACTGTGGCAGATGATGATCTTGTCAGCTGCAGGCAGAAGCTGAGCTCCTTCACTCCTCGGTCACGTCCGTCCACAGAGAGACAGAGTCATGAGGGAATCTTTGAGGGAAATGTGGGGAAGAGAAGGCACCAAACGGCTGGTCTTTTGAGCGTCTCGCAAAAGAGACCGGGAGAGAAGAAAGTCATTTCAGACAAGACTAAGTCCTGGGAGAACTATCCTTCATGGTGGTGGTTTTGTTGGGCTATGGGTAGATCCAGAGGTTTTGAAGAATCCCTGTATTTCACCGTCCAGTTACAGAGCAGCAGGAGGGCAGTTGATGGAGACTGACTCACAGTGTTGAGTTGTAAATACGACTCAATACTAGCAGAGACACTTTTGTGCTTTTGGTGATCAGGGCTCTTGTTAACCTCCCAGAACACAAGCTCAGTGATTACAACATCTTCATCCCCATCTTCAAACTCATGGGAACTTGTGCCTCTCCCATTTCCTATCGCTCTTTCCCATTGAAGGTCTGGATATTGCCTGCTTGTCGAATATCAATTTCAGAACTGTCAACAATCGCTGCTTCGTCATCTGTAATCATTCTCCCTGGACCCTACTCCTCACTTCCTCGCTCTCCACTCTTCACAAGCCCCCTCAAAACCTAACGTTTCAACTTCCCCTAACCCTTGGTGCTAATGCTGCTCCATCCCAGACCCTCGTTCAGTGAAGCTAATTCAAAGGCACGATGTTAGTGGAAATTGTCACATCAGCAGCTGATTGGTCAGCTTCAAACGTTAGCCAGCTCTCAATTTGCAATCATAGTTCATTGAGCAGCGCTCTTGCGAGTAAAACCATGGTGGGTTCAAGACCCACTCCAGAGATTTGAGCCGCTGTCTTTCAGGTGAGATGTGAGCTGAAATCCCATCTGCCCTCTCAGGTGGTTGTAAATGACACTACCCTGAATAAAAACAGGGGATTTCTTCCTGGGGCCCTGGTTACCATTTACCTCTCAATCAACATCATTAAAATAGATTATCTGGTATTTGTTTCACTGTCATCTCTGGGAGTTGCTGTGTGCAATTTAGCTGCCATAATTCCTATATTGACTGTTCATCAAAAGTACTTAATTGACTGTAAAGTGCTTTGTGTGTCCTGAGGCTATGAAAGGGGCTGTATAAATGCAAACCTTTCTTTGGTTTGGACTTCCAGCATTTTCTGCTCTTGTTATCGGTGATTGACTGATGGAGAGTGACCTATGGATATAGTGACCAAGGGCAGTGAAGTCCTGTAGTCCTGATACTCCATCTCAGTGTTCAATTTCTCCATTTGCTACAGAACCAAAGGTCCTGGGTTCAATTTAATGTCCACTACAGTGCCAGCTGGGGCACTACAGCCTTCTTCACATTCTTGAGCACATTAGGGGGAAGTTAGTCAGCTATGGAGTTGGAGAGGGTTTCACTCCTGACCATTGTCTGTGTCTTTTGGGCAACACATAGATATTGGACTGAGAACAGATACGAGATCTCCTGTGATTCTCTAAGTAGCTCCCTGGTATTTATCTTGTCATAAATTCACAGGGAGACTGTGCTGACCTTAATAAATGGTGGAGAGGGTCTGATTTCTGGCTTTCCAACCCCATTTCTGGCAGCCCCAATTTTCACCAGTGCAAGATAACAGTGCAGGCTGTTGTGAGTTGCAAGTCCATACCCTGAACTCGCAACCTTTTTGGCTCCATTGCAGAGATAAGTATCTGCTAGCTCTCTGCAATTTCCATGGAGTAGGCCCATCTTTTCAATTAATCTTGTGTCACGAGGATCTGACTTGAGCACGAGTGGTACTAATCTTAAATTTCACTGACTGATCAAACACATATTGAGCTGTTTAAAAATGTTTTTTTTTTAAAAGCAAGCAAAGACACTGTCATAAGATGGCTGCCACATGTCACCTGATGTCAGGTATTATACATTGACCAGTTTTCAGGAAGGTTCCAACATGGAATGGAATAAAAATATGTCCAAACACCCTCATTGAATTTCTCACCTGTTGATGTCAAGAACTACTTTAAGGAGTTGCAGAAACTGTACTGGACCTCACATTTGTATTTCTATCAGGCTACCCCTCAAGCTGAGACAAAAGGTCTATCAGGACAATAACTACATGGAAAGATGTTTGACCTATCTCATCAAGATGAATAATGAACCATTCGGAAGCTAATGGCAGAGACATTATAGGAACTGGGACGACAGTCACTGTCTGTCCAGACATTAGCTCAGCAATTACCTTCTGAAATCATTATGGAGCGATGGGTCATGTGACTAGAATAACCATTTTTGAAATCTCTTTCAATACAGCATGTAAACTGCTAAGTAGTAGTCTGGAAAAGCTGCCAATGAAGCAATAATAAGCTCATCAAAGCTCCAAAACCTAGGACTTGGCTCCTCCTTCTGCAACAGGGTCCTCGACTTTCTGGCCCACAGGCCACATTCAGTAAGAATAAACAACAACACCTCCTCCAGATAGTCCTCAATATCGGGGTCCCACAAGGCTGCGTACTTAGCCCCCTACTCCACTCCCTGTACACACGCGACTGCGTGGCACAATTTGGCTCCAACTCGATCTACAAGTTTGCTGACGACACAACCGTAGCGGGTCAGATCTCGAGTCAGAATACAGGAGAGAGATAGAGAACCGAGTGGAGTGGTGTAATGACAACAATCTCTCCCTCAGGTCATGTTACAGTTGTATCGGACTTTGGTTAGGCCACATTTGGAATACTGTGTGCAGTTCTGGTCGCCACATTACCAGTAGGATGTGGATGCTTTAGATAGGATGCAGAGGAGGTTCACCAGGATGTTGCCTGGTATGGAGGGTGCTGGCTATGAAGAAAGGTTGGGTAGATTAGGATTGTTTTCGTTGGAAAGCCGGAGGTTGAGGGGGGACCTGTTTGAGGTCTACAAAATTATGAGAGGTATGGACAAGGTGGATAGCAACAAGCTTTTTCCAAGAGTGGGGGTGTCAATTACAAGGGGTCATGATTTCAAGGTGAGAAGGGGAAAGGTTAAGGGAGATGTGCGTGGAACGTTTTTTTTTACGCAGAGGGTGGTGGGTGCCTGGAACGCTTTGCCAGCGGAGGTGGTAGAGGCGGGCACGATAGCATCATTCAAGATGCATCGAGACAGATATATGAATGGGTGGGGAACAGAGGGAAGTAGATCCTTGGAAAATAGGCGACAGGTTTAGATAAAGGATCTGGATCGGCGCAGGCTGGGAGGGCCGAAGGGCCTGTTCCTGTGCTGTAATTTTTTCTTTGTTCTTTGTTCTTGTTCAACGTCAGCCAAACTAAAGAGCTGGTGACAATAAATCCAAATCCAAACCCAAATCCTTTCTCTTCTCTCCCAAGTTAAAGGCCCTGTCTCCCTGGTGGTTTAAAAGTCCAGCACAGATATAGTGAATTTCCATCGAAGGGGACATCAGGTGCAAATCTCATTGACTTCTGAAAAAAAAATTACGTTTTAAAAATAAATGTCTCTGGAAATTGGAATTGTACATGGGTGTCAACTTCTGCAATCTCAAGGCTACTGTGGAGAAAAATCTGCTGGAGGCACAGGTACAAGCAAAGCACTCATGAACGTGAACTCCCTATTTTTTTAACTTTTAGCATTAAATTACATATTAGGCCACAAGACCATAAGACATAGGAGCGGAAGTAAGGCCATTCGGCCCATCGAGTCCACTCCACCATTCAATCATGGCTGATTTCAACTCCATTTACCCGCTCTCTCTCCATAGCCCTTAATTCCTCGAGAAATCAAGAATTTATCAACTTCTGTCTTAAAGACACTCAACGTCCCGGCCTCCACCGCCCTCTGTGACAATGAATTCCACAGACCCACCACTCTCTGGCTGAAGAAATTTCTCCTCATCTCTGTTCTAAAGTGACTCCCTTTTATTCTAAGGCTGTGCCCCCGGGTCCTAGTCTCCCCTGCTATTGGAAACAACTTCCCTACGTCCACCCTATCTAAGCCATTCATTATCTTGTAAGTTTCTATTAGATCTCCCCTCAACCTCCTAAACTCCAATGAATATAATCCCAGGATCCTCAGATGTTCACCGTATGTTAGGCCTACCATTCCTGGGATCATCCGTGTGAATCTCCGCTGGACCCGCTCCAGTGCCAGTGTGTCCTTCCTGAGGTGTGGGGCCCAAAATTGCTCAAAGTATTCTAAATGAGGCCTAACTAATGCTTTATAAAGCTTCAGAAGTACATCCCTGCTTTTATATTCCAAGCCTCTTGAGATAAATGACAACATTGCATTTGCTTTCTTAATTACGGACTCAACCTGCAAGTTTACCTTTAGAGAATCCTGGACTAGGACTCCCAAGTCCCTTTGCACTTGCGCATTATGAATTTTGTCACCGTTTAGAAAATAGTCCATGCCTCTATTCTTTTTTCCAAAGTGCAAAACCTCGCACTTGCCCACGTTGAATTTCATCAGCCATTTCTTGGACCACTCTCCTAAACTGTCTAAATCTTTCTGCAGCCTCCCCACCTCCTCCATACTACCTTCCCCTCCACCTATCTTTGTATCATCTGCAAACTTAGCCAGAATGCCCCCATATTGACTGAGAAGTAACTTTCTATTGTATAGCTTGTAATTCTGCATGCTTCTGTGTGTTTATGTGTGTGTGTTGTGAAGGTCAGATGCAGTTTACCACCATGGGAAGACAGTGGCATTATCGCTGAGCTAGTAACCCAGAGACCCAGTGTAATGCTCTGGGGACCCAGGTTTGAATCCCACCAGGGCAGATGGTGAAATTTGAATTCAATAAAAATCTGGAATTGGACTTCCGGGTGCGGCGATGACCAGCTGAGTCGCACGTTTCAGCAGCTCCCTGTGAAACGGACTTTTGGGCTCTTGATAGGAGCCCCAACGGCAATTTTGACGGCTAAAAACACTGTGCGGTAAACCAGAAGGGAATCCCCCCTGGATACGGATGGAAAAAGGAGGAGAAAGTGGCCAGATTGCAGTGGATCCTTTAGAACAGCGGCAAGGAAGGCAAGCAAAAACCAAGATGGCGTCGGAAGGTGGCAGTTTAACATGGGGCCCTGAACAACAAGAGTTCTTGAAATGCTGTGTGGAAGAGATCAAAAAGGAAATGAAGAAAGAGCTGTTGGCCCCGATACTACAGGCGATCGAAGGGCTAAAGGAGGAACAAAAGACCCAGGAGCGGGAGCTTCGGGTCGTGAAGGCAAAGGCAGCCGAGAATGAGGACGATATACAGGGCCTGGTGGTGAGGACGGAGACGCAGGAGGCACATCAGAAACGATGTGTGGAAAGGTTGGAGGCACTGGAAAACAACGCAAGGAGGAACAACCTGAGGATTCTTGGTCTTCCTGAAGGTGTGGAGGGAGCGGACGTCGGGGCATATGTGAGCACGATGCTGCACTCGTTAATGGGAGCGGAGGCCCCGGCGGGTCCGTTGGAGGTGGAGGGAGCATACCGAGTGATGGCGCGAGGACCGAGAGCAGGAGAAATTCCCAGAGCCATAGTGGTGAGATTCCTCCGTTTTAAGGATAGAGAAATGGTCCTTAGATGGGCGAAGAAAACTCGGAGCAGTAAATGGGAGAACGCGGTGATCCGCGTTTATCAAGACTGGAGTGCGGAGGTGGCGAGAAGGAGGGCGAGCTTTAATCGGGCCAAGGCGGTGCTTCATAAAAAGAAGATAAAATTTGGAATGCTGCAACCGGCAAGACTGTGGGTCACATATCGAGGGAGGCACCACTACTTTGAGACGGCGGATGAAGCGTGGACTTTTATTGTGGAAGAAAAACTGGAATGAGCGGGTTATTAAAAAGAACGTTTGAACAAAGTGGTGGGGCGAATGTGGGGGGCAAAGAGGGGTTTTATGTACTAATCCTGCGATGTGGTAACTTTTCTCTCTCCCACAGGTGGTGATGGGGGGAGGAGGGGAGGTGGAGGAGATGGGGCGTTGGCCATTGGGGGCGGGGCCAAGGGAGAAGCGCGGGCTTGGTTCCCGCGCTATGATAATCATGGCGGGAATAGAGAAGCATGAAGGAGGGGGCGTCGCACGGTGCGAGCCGAGGTCACGGGGGGAAGCCGAGGTCAGCCAGAGTTTGCTGACTTCTGGGAGCAACATGGGGGGAGTAATTACGCTAGCGGGGGGGGTGGGAGGGGGGAATTACTGGGTTGCTGCTGCTGGGGAGAGGGGGGAGCTGGTATGGGAGGGATGGGCGGGGGGGCACCGCCTGGGGGAGATACAGCTGCGTGGAAACCGGGTGAGGAGCTGGAAAAAGGTGATGGCTAATCGACAAGGGGGGGGAGGGTAGGAAGCCCCCCAACTCGGCTGATCACGTGGAACGTGAGAGGGCTGAACGGGCCGATAAAGAGGGCACGGGTACTCGCACACCTTAAGAAACTTAAGGCAGATGTGGTTATGTTACAGGAAACGCACCTGAAACTGATAGACCAGGTTAGGCTACGCAAAGGATGGGTGGGGCAGGTGTTCCATTCGGGGCTAGATGAGAAAAACAGGGGGGTGGCTATATTAGTGGGGAAGCGGGTAATGTTCGAGGCAAAGACTATAGTGGCGGATAACGGGGGCAGATACGTGATGGTGAGTGGCAAACTACAGGGGGAGACGGTGGTTTTGGTAAACGTATATGCCCCGAACTGGGATGATGCTAATTTTATGAGGCGGATGCTAGGACGCATTCCGGACCTAGAGATGGGAAAGCTGATAATGGGGGGAGATTTTAATACGGTGTTGGAACCAGGGCTGGATAGGTCGAAGTCCAGGACTTGAAGGAGGCCGGCAGCAGCCAAGGTACTTAAAGATTTTATGGAGCAGATGGGAGGTGTAGACCCGTGGAGATTTAGCAGACCTAGGAGTAAGGAGTTCTCGTTTTTCTCCTATGTCCATAAAGTCTACTCGCGAATAGACTTTTTTGTGCTGGGTAGGGCATTGATCCCGAAGGTGAGGGGAACGGAGTATACGGCTATAGCCATTTCGGATCACGCTCCACACTGGGTGGACTTGGAGATAGGGGAGGAAACAGGAGGGCGCCCACCCTGGAGAATGGACATGGGACTAATGGCAGATGAGGGTGTGTGTCTAAGGGTGAGGGGGTGCATTGAAAAGTACTTGGAACTCAATGATAATGGGGAGGTCCAGGTGGGAGTGGTCTGGGAGGCGTTGAAGGCGGTGGTTAGAGGGGAGCTGATATCAATAAGGGCACATAAAGGGAAGCAGGAGAGCAAGGAACGGGAGCGGTTGCTGCAAGAACTTTTGAGGGTGGACAGACAATATGCGGAAGCACCGGAGGAGGGACTGTACAGGGAAAGGCAAAGGCTACATGTAGAATTTGACTTGCTGACTACAGACACTGCAGAGGCACAATGGAGGAAGGCACAGGGTGTACAGTACGAATATGGGGAGAAGGCGAGCAGGTTGCTGGCACACCAATTGTGGAAAAGGGGAGCAGCGAGGGAAATAGGGGGAGTGAGGGATGAGGAAGGAGAGATGGAGCGGGGAGCGGAGAGAGTGAATGGAGTGTTCAAGACATTTTATAAAAAATTATATGAAGCTCAACCCGCGGATGGGAGGGAGAGAATGATGGGCTTCTTGGATCGGCTGGAATTTCCCAAGGTGGAAGAGCAGGAAAGGGTGGGACTGGGAGCACAGATCGAGGTAGAAGAGTGGTGAAAGGAATTAGGAGCATGCAGGCGGGAAAGGCCCCGGGACCGGATGGATTCCCAGTCGAATTCTATAGAAAATATGTGGACTTGCTCGCCCCGGTACTGACGAGGACCTTTAATGAGGCAAAGGAAAGGGGACAACTGCCCCCGACTATGTCTGAAGCAACGATATCGCTTCTCTTAAAGAAGGAAAAGGACCCGCTACAATGCGGGTCCTATAGACCTATTTCCTCCTAAATGTAGATGCCAAGGTCCTGGCCAAGGTAATGGCAATGAGAATAGAGGAATGTGTCCCGGGGGTGGTCCACGAGGACCAAACTGGGTTTGTGAAGGGGAGACAGCTGAACACGAATATACGGAGGTTGTTAGGGGTAATGATGATGGCCCCACCAGAGGGAGAAACGGAGATAGTAGTGGCGATGGATGCCGAGAAAGCATTTGATAGAGTGGAGTGGGATTATTTGTGGGAGGTGTTGAGGAGATTTGGTTTTGGAGAGGGGTATGTTAGATGGGTGCAGCTGTTGTATAGGGCCCCAGTGGCGAGCGTGGTCACGAATGGACGGGGATCTGCATATTTTCGGCTCCATAGAGGGACAAGGCAGGGATGCCCTCTGTCCCCATTATTGTTTGCACTGGCGATTGAGCCCCTGGCGATAGCGTTGAGGGGTTCCAAGAAGTGGAGGGGAGTACTTAGGGGAGGAGAAGAACACCGGGTATCTTTGTATGCGGACGATTTGCTACTATACGGGGCGGACCCGGCGGAGGGGATGCCAGAAATAATGCGGATACTTGGGGAGTTTGGGGATTTTTCAGGGTATAAATTGAACATGGGGAAAAGTGAGTTGTTTGTGGTGCATCCAGGGGAGCAGAGTAGAGAAATAGAGGACCTACCGCTGAGGAAGGTAACAAGGGACTTTCGTTACCTGGGGATCCAGATAGCTAAGAATTGGGGCACATTGCATAGGTTAAATTTAACGCGGTTGGTGGAACAGATGGAGGAGGATTTCAAGAGATGGGATATGGTATCCCTGTCACTGGCAGGGAGGGTGCAGGCGGTTAAGATGGTGGTCCTCCCGAGATTCCTCTTTGTGTTTCAGTGCCTCCCGGTGGTGATCACGAAGGCTTTTTTTAAAAGGATTGAAAAGTGCATCATGGGTTTTGTGTGGGCCGGGAAGACCCCGAGAGTGAGGAAGGGATTCTTACAGCATAGCAGGGATAGGGGGGGGCTGGCACTACCGAGCCTAAGTGAGTATTATTGGGCCGCTAATATTTCAATGGTGAGTAAGTGGATGGGAGAGGAGGAGGGAACGGCGTGGAAGAGATTAGAGAGGGCGTCCTGTTGGGGGACTAGCCTACAGGCTATGGTGACAGCCCCATTGCCGTTCTCACCGAGGAACTACACCACAAGCCCGGTGGTGGTGGCTACACTGAAGATTTGGGGACAGTGGAGACGGCATAGGGGAAAGACTGGAGCCTTGGGGGGGTCCCCGATAAGAAACAATCATAGGTTTGCCCCGGGGGGAATGGATGGGGGATATGGAATGTGGCAAAGAGCAGGAATAACGCAACTGAAAGATCTGTTTGTGGATGGGAAGTTCGCGAGTCTGGGAGCGCTGACCGAGAAATATGGGTTGCCCCAAGGGAATGCATTCAGGTATATGCAACTGAGGGCTTTTGCGAGGCAACAGGTGAGGGAATTCCCGCAGCTCCCGACACAAGAGGTGCAGGACAGAGTGATCTCAAAGACATGGGTGGGGGATGGTAAGGTGTCAGATATATATAGGGAAATGAGGGACGAAGGGGAGACTATGGTAGATGAACTAAAAGGGAAATGGGAAGAGGAGCTGGGGGAGGAGATCGAGGAGGGGCTGCGGGCAGATGCCCTAAGCAGGGTAAACTCGTCGTCCTCGTGTGCCAGGCTAAGCCTGATTCAGTTTAAGGTATTACACAGGGCACATATGACTGGAGCACGGCTCAGTAAATTTTTGGGGGTGGAGGATAGGTGTGCGAGGTGCTCGAGAAGCCCAGCGAATCATACCCATATGTTTTGGTCATGCCCGGCACTACAGGGGTTTTGGATGGGGGTGACAAAGGTGCTTTCAAAAGTAGTAGGAGTCCGGGTCGAACCAAGCTGGGGGTTGGCTATATTTGGGGTTGCACAAGAGCCGGGAGTGCAGGAGGCGAGAGAGGCCGATGTTTTGGCCTTTGCGTCCCTAGTAGCCCGGCGCAGGATATTGCTAATGTGGAAAGAAGCCAAGCCCCCGGGGGTGGAGACCTGGATAAATGACATGGCGGGGTTTATAAAGCTAGAGAGGATTAAGTTTGTCCTAAGGGGGTCGGCTCAAGGGTTCACCAGGCGGCGGCAACCGTTCGTCGAATACCTCGCAGAAAGATAGACGGAATGGGAAAAAGAAGGCAGCAGCAGCAGCCCAGGATCGGGGGGGGGCGGGGGGGGGGGGGAGGAACCAGAAGGACTCTCAGGGTTGTTAATATATACTGTATAATATGTATAGGTCGTTGCTACAGATAATTATATATTGGACTGTTAAATTATATTTTTGGAGAGTGTTACTTGTGACAAGGCAGTTGCCAATTAGGGCTAGTTTTCATTTTTGTTATTTATTATTTATTCATTTTTTGTTTATAAAATAGGTCATTGTTATTTGTGTTGTTATAATATTGTGTAAAGGATGCACAATGTACTGTGTTGGTTGACCAAAAATTTTCAATAAAATATTTAATTTAAAAAAAATCTGGAATTAAAAGTCTAATGATGATAATGAAACCATTGTCGATTGTTGTAAAAACCCATCTGGTTCACTAATGTCCTTTAGAGAAGGAAATCTGTTGTCCTTACCGGGTCTAGCCTACATGTGACTCCAGAGCCACAGCAATGTGGTTGACTCTTAAATGCCCTCAGGGATGGACAATAAATGCTGACCCAGCCAGCAATACCCACATCCCATGAGTGAATAAAAAAATATTTTTATATCTAGTTTCTTTGCAATCAGCACATAAAAATGTTAAGCACAGACCTTAATTCTTACAAATTAAAATAATCCTGTTACAGTTAGACTTGGGAGTGATAAACTTGGGTAGTCATTTTATACCTCTTCATATGGTTGTAAATTAAAGGTAAAGTCACCATAGTCCCAGATGACCATAGGCTGTTTTTCCTTTGAGTGGGACAGGTGACCGGTGGTAATTTAACCTAAGGATCACCACACCTCAGGTGAGGGGCAAGGTTGATAAGGCGTGCCTTCATGAATCACCTATGAATAATCATATGGTTATAATACATGCTTCAGGGCCTCTCAGAGATAATTCTTTCATGGAATGTGCGCATCGCTGGTTGGGCCAGCATTCATTACACACCCCTAATTTCCCTTAAGGAAGTGGTAGTGAGCCTCCTATCCCCTGAAGCCCTCAGTGATAATACAAATTTAATTCAACGACAAGAGCCCCAGGGGAGATGATAGCTATGTGGCACGTCTATGACAAATGGCTGAACAGTACGAGTTCGGATTCGCACTCAATGACATGTTGAGAGACAGGTTCGTCTGTGGTGTTAATGACACAGCCATACAAAATAAATTATTAATAGAGGCAAAGATTACCTTATAGAAGACATTCGAGATCGCCCAGGCTATGGAAAATGCTGAAAGGGGACAATGAAACTGCAAAGCATGAAAGCAGACGAGGTCCACCAAGTTAGATGGGATGCCGCTGGTGGTCATGGTGCCAAGGATGAGGGCACAGAAAGTAATGAGCAACGAGGCTGAGAGCAAAAGAGGGTGTAGAGATTTAGGGAAGCTGGGCCATGAATCAGGAGCAATGAAGAATCCTACCGGTGTGGGCAGATCTCCCCCAGGAGAGATGTAAATTCAGGGAGGCTGGATGTTATTCCAACTGTCGGAGCGGGTACATTAGGGGCAAGTACAAGACTAAGCAGAGCCTACCGGGGCTGCCAAAAAAATATTCCGACTCCAGTGCACAGTGTTGAGAATAACCCTGAAAACGGATCTGAGGTATATAACATGAAGATCGGCAAGTCGGCCCCAATCACGATTGTGTTGCTGGTAAACAGTTAGCTACTCAGAATGGAGGTAGACACAGGTGCCTCCGACAGGGTGCGGGGGGGGGGGGGGGGTAGTCCACTCCCTAAAGTTAAGAAGCACGATGGCCAAGCTCGCCACGTACACTGGAGAAGCTTTACGTTTTGCAGAACCCGACCTGTTCCCTATGCCTTACATGAGAAGATTGAATTGGAACTGAAGCGGTTGGGAAGACTTGGGCATCATCAAGCCTGTACAGTTTTCAGAGCGGGCAGCTCCCATCGTGCCAGTGGTTGAGCCAGATAGGACCATTAGGATATGTGGGCATTACAAATTTATCGTGAATCAGACAGCAAAATTGGACCGATAGCCAATATCAAGAATGAAGATTTATACACTAAATTAGCAGGAGGTTTAACTTACACTAACCTTGAGACGAACCATGCATACTAACAATTAAGAGTTAGATGAGGCACCCAGAGAATTTGTTGCTATAAATACCCACAAAGGCGTGTACCAGTATACCAGGCTACCTTTCTGACCTCATCGGCATTTGCGATTTTCCAGCACACGTATAAAGTTTTCTACTGGACCACCCGCAGTGGTTGTCCATCTAGACGATGTACTGATTACAGTAGCATCTGAAGAGGAGCACCTGGCAACTCTCAAAGACATTTTTTGAAAGATTTAAGGCTTGAGTAAGGCTAAAAAGAGAAAAGTGTACATTCCATGCTCATGAAGTGATGCACTTGAGGTTTAGACTAGATGCCCAGAGCTGCACCTTATGGAGAAGATAAACGTAATTACAGAGGCACCAGCCCCACAAAAAATGTGTCAGATTGAAAACTTTTTTAGGAATTGTGAATTATTACATAAGATTTATTCCTAATCTTACTACAATGTTGGCACGCCTACACACACTGCTCAAAAAGAACCGCAGGTTGAATGGAGTGAGCATCAGAAAGAAGCTTTTGAACAGGTGTTGCAGACACCAGACCAGGGGCTGGATTCTCTGATCCTGGGGCTAAGTGTTGACGCCGTCGTAAACGCCGGAGCGTTTTACAATAGCGTCAACAGGTCCCTAGGATCAGCGATCCTGCGCCGCACAGGGGGCCAGCACGGCACTGGAGAGCCTCACGCTGCTCCAGCTGCCGATACGGGCATCAGAACGGGCGCCCCGGGCCGTGCATGCGCGCTATGGCTGGCGCGAGTTCGTGCATGCATGCTACGGCCAGCGCCAGCTCGCGCATGCCCATGGGTTGCCTTCTCCCCGACGCAACGTGGTGGAGACCTACATGGGCCTGGCGCGGAAGAAAATAGGCCCCCACCGGGATAAGCCTGCCCGCCGATCGGTAGGCCCCGATCGTGGATCAGGCCACAGTGGAGGCCCCCCAGGGAGGCCCCCCTCCCCCCCACCAGGCCGCCCCCCGCAACATGAATGCCGAGGTCCCGCCGGATAGGACCATACAAGAACGGCGCCGGCAGGACTCGCCTAACTCGGCGGGCCCTCGGCCCATCGCGCGGGGAGAATCACCGGGGGGGACCGCGTTGAGCGGCCCCCGACCGGCGCCAATGGTGCCGATTCTCTGGTCAACGGAGAATCGGCGTACCGGCGCCGGAGCTGCGTCACGTGAACCTCCCTCCCCGGCAATTCATGTTGATTCCAACAGTGGCTAAGATACTGGACCAGAATGGCAATGTTTTTATTTTTATTTTTAAGGCTCTATGGAAAAATGAGTGGAAAATCCAGGAGTGATTGCATCAGAAACAGGGCTTGGTTAATTTTACAAACAAAACTTTATTAAAACAAAAGAAAAACAATACTTAAACTATTGAGCTCAAATCTAACAAAAACAGCTTACATGTATCTCTTAATCCTAACTCATGATTTCCCATTAAACAGCACGTAAAATGAACATACAGCTCTCAACTCCACTTACACAGTCAGGCAAAAATGATGCTTAATCCTTCAGACTCCTTTCCGAAAGCCAGTCTCTGTGGCAGCTTTTCATGACCTCTCCCGGTGGCTTTCTCAATCCTTCTGCCCCCACCTTTTCGAACAGGATTCTTTTTCTCTCTGCGATCCGCCCAGACCCTCAAACAAGGGTTCTGTCCTGTGATGTCCAGACTTGAACTCATCATCGCTATCTGGGCTTTTGATTGCCACTCCCGCTGACACATATTAACAAGGCCATGCTATGAATATGCAATTAACCTCCAATTTAGAGTAGCCCAGAGGGCAATGAATCTTGACTGAATCATCCTGGCTGAACAGAGGTATCCTGTTTATTCCCATTAATGAGTTTAAGTCTGAATAGGGCAATAACTCAGGCCAGGTGTTGGCATATACCTCTGACTCAGCTTTACCTCTGACTCAGTTTTACCCTCAATCTGTTAACCCCTAAATTACCCACTATATCTTCAATCCAATTTCCTAATATCTCCCTATTGTAATACAGGTTAAACCAGCTTTGTAGTCAGCCACTCTCTTTGGTCATTTTGACTCCTCAAAAGAGATCATTCTTACTGGCAGTGCAGCTCCATATGGAATCGGAGCTGCTTTAATGCATGAGATGGAAGATGATGCAGAAAGGCCTATGCCTCCTGGGTTCTGAGCAGTGCTGAAAAAGCTGAGGGCACAATCTATCGGCTGCGTTACGCCCCTGTTCAGGTTAATGGGGTTGCAACGTGGCCAGTAGTTGCTGGGAGGGGTCTCTTCTGGGATTTACCTGCCTTGTCATGCCTCATGAGATCTAAACGGATCTCGCAAGACGTCGTGATCAGTATTTGGCAAATCTGCATATTAGATTGAGTAGCTAGTCTCACTCTGATATGCACCTCCCCTGATTTACCCGAGGCGCTGGGATCTAACCCCTTCACCTCGGAGATCTTAGGCGAGCGCTGTTCAGTACTGGTCCCCGCTAATGGGACAGGTGGAATGGCACTTGGGCAGGTGTCTCCCAGGGGATCGAAGGCCCCTGGGTGGCTGGCCTCTGGGTAGGGTGCCACCCTGGCACTGCTGGTGCCACCTGGGCACCCTGGCACTGTCAGCCTTGCACTGCCAGCCTGGCACTTTGACGGTGTCACCTGGGTGCCAAGGTGGCATTGTCAGACTGGCAGGGGCACTGCTGGCAGTGCCACACTAGCATTGTGCCCACTCCAGGGATTGGGCCCGGAGGTGCCCTGCCCGTTAGAGGGGGTGACTGAGGATGATCTTTTGGTGAGTTGGGAGGAGTCTGAGGGTCACGTGGGGGGGGTTGAGGGATCAGGGCGCCATTTAAAATGGCGTCCTGATCACCTCCTGCACTGAGCAGTTCTGGCGAACGGAGCTTCCTCAGTGCTGGAAACCGGACTAAGTGCGGTCTCGGCGGGATGTTCCCCGCAGGAGGTCCTGGATTGCAACAGAGTCCCGTTCGACAGTATGGTCACTCTCGGTGCTGCGAGCACCAGGAAACAACCGGCTAAACGCACTCAACACGGGACTCTGTTGCAATTTAGTTAGATCGCGCCCTTATTCTAAAATCGATAAAGAGGGACTAGCCATAATTTTTGGAGTGAAGAAGTTCCAGGAACATCTTTATAGTTGGCACTTATAGTAGTTACTGACCACAAACCTCTGTTAGGCTTATTTAGGGAGGATAGGGCTGTTCCTCCCATAGCTTCAGCTCGGGTCCTACGTTATGAACAAGAAGTCTTACAACACTAGGTTAAAGTCCAACAGGTTTATTTGGAATCAGGAGCTTTCGGAGCGCAGCTCCTTCACCAGGAACCTGCTGTTGTAAGACTTCTTACTGTGCCCACCCAGTCCAACACTGGCATCTCCACATGTATTATTAGCAGCCTACCAGTGTACCTTTCAGCATAGGCCGGGCACACACATATCAAATGCAGATCTGCCAGTACCACAGGAAATTGCCCTTGCTCTAAATTTTCTCAATACACTGCCCATGTTTGTGCAGCAGATCAGGTTTTGCATACAGAAGGACCCCATATTATCTAGAGTTGAGCATATGGTCCTCCACAGCTGGCTTGATGATAACAGGTCTGAGCAATTAAGACCCTTTCAGATAAGAAAAGAAGAGTTAAGTTGAGAAGGGCGACGTATTATTGTGGGGAGCAACGGTGGCCGTTCCCATTCCAGCTAGAAAGTTATCACGATAAGAGTTACACTGTGGTCCATGACAAAGATGAAGGTGTTCACATGTAGCTATGTGTGGTGGCCTGGGATAGATACCAACATAGCGAATCTGGTCAAACAATGTGACGAATGTCAAATGCAGAAAGAATTGCACTCTGTGGCCCTAGTGCACCCTTGGGAGTGATCAGGTTAACCATGGGTGTGACCACACATCGCTTTGCGGGCTCATTCATGGGTGCCATGTCCCTGCTCATAATGGATGCCCATTCCAAGTGGTTGGACAAAATGAAGTCCATGACCTCATTAGTAACAGTAGAGAAAATGCAGCAGATATTTGCCACCCATGGGTTGCCCAAGGTACAAATCTTGGATAATGGGCCTGTATTTACCACTGAAGAATTCCAGTATTTCATGAGAACCAACCGTGTTCAACGTCTTCGAACTGCTCGCTACCACCCTGCTGAGTGGCCAGCCAAACATTCAAAACCGCCGTGAAGAAAGTCATCAGTCGCTCTACAAACCATACTGGCCCGTTTACCCGACCGCCTATAGAACAACACCACATGTCACCCACCACAAGTGTTACACCTGCCAAGTTACTAATGGGCAGACGTATTAGTACAAGGTCGGATCTGGTAATTCCGAATTTGGCAGGAAGGGTGGAGGTAAAACAGAATGCACAGAAGAGACATCACTCCCACCAGGTGGTATCACTACCACAGGGCAGCACGGTAGCACAAGTGGATATCACTGTGGCTTCACAGCGTCAGGGTCCCAGGTTCGATTCCCCGCTGGGTCACTGTCTGTGCGGATTCTGCATGTTCTCCCCGTGTCTGTGTGGGTTTCCTCCGGGTGCTCCGGTTTCCTCCCACAGTCCAAAGACATGCAGGTTAGGTGGATTGGCCATGATAAATTGCCCTTAGTGACCAAAAAGGTTAGGAGGGGTTATTGGGTTATGGGGATAGGGTGGAAGTGAGGGCTTAAATGGGTCGGTGCAGACTCGATGGGCCGAATGGCCTCCTTCTGCACTGTATGTTCTAAGTCTAAGTCATAAATGTTTGGCACTGCTGCCTCAGTGTCAGGGTCCCGGGTTCAATTCTGGCCTTTTGTCATTGTCTGTGTGGAGTTTGCACGTTCTCCCCGTGTGTGTGCATTTCCACCGTGTGCCCCGGTTTCCTCCCAGTCCAAAGATGTGCAGGTTAGGTGGATACAGTGAGGTTATACGCACAGTGTTGCCAGCACTAAAAAGTCTCCGTCTATGTAAAATAAAAGTCTGTCCAAATTTTTCCCATTCATTCACGAATATGACACAACATGCAATTATTTATATGATGCCTTTAACTTAGTAAAGATCACATGAGGATGGATCACGCTCAGATTACACCATCATACATCAAAAAATTCACAGTCATTGGACTAGATCTTGGTTTCTGATGGTGTAAAATCAGTAATAACAAAAGGGCAATCTGGGTCTGGAATTAATGTCTCATTTAAAAGTACGGGTACCTCCAACAGTATAGCACTCCCTCAGTACTGCAGCTGGGAATGTCAGTTTGGGATGTCATTTTCGGAGGGGGATTTGAAACCTGGACCTATCAGCAGTCTTGCTCCTCCTGAATCCACAGGAAAAACTAATGAAGGAGACTTAGAGCTCGATTCTCCGTTCCTGCGGCTAAGTGCTGACGCCAACGGAGGGTCCGTTGAGTTCCACGGCTGAAAATCGGCACCACACCTGCACCAATTCCGCTACCGGTGAGGGGCTAGCAACGGCGCCGCGTGAAACACCCACGGAACACGCAGAAAACGGTGGGACACGTGCAGGGCTGACAAGCTGCAGCCGCACGTACACTACCACCCCCCACACAGGCACCGATCGCGCCCGAACGGATGGCGCGTACCTATCCACCCTGACCCCACAGCCCACTCCCCGGCCACCCTCCACTACTCCCCCCGGCCCTGGCAGAAGCCCCCCGGCCAGCAGCATGGCTGTCGGCGAGGTATGGCGGTGCTGGACATTGTCCGTACGCCCTCTCTCTCTCTCTCCGCAGCCACCACGCCAGGTTCACAACCGCTGAGACCACACGTGGCCCGCGCCGTTGGGATCCCAGCCCATCAGAAGCGGAGCATCGCAGTTCGGCCCGATAACGGGATGCAACTGCGCGCGTCGCAATGACGCCAATTTGAAGAGGGGGGAGCATCGCGATTCGGCACCAAACAAGCGCCTGCCACGATTTCAGCACCGGGATCTGTTCTCCGCCCGGATCCCCATTCCCGATTTCGGCATCGGGCAATGGAGAATCCCGCCCTTATCCTTTTCGGGACTCTTTTAACCGTGGCTCTAACCTGACCTGGCAGAAGGTTCACAATGAATTCCCTCACAGGCCTCCGGTTAAAATAACAATCTGGTCTGGAGGACACCTTTGGATCCATGCCTCTTACTGAAAGAAGGACCCTACTGGTTTCAACTACTTGCACACGAGAGAAAGTTAAAACCAGGGCCTGCCATAAAAGAGTGGAACTTGAGTGCGGGGGTCAAAGGGTGATTCTAACTCTCCAGCCACCCATGCAGGCTGGATTCTCTGTTTCAGGGACTATGGGCGGGATTCTCCGACCCCCCGCCGGGTCGGAGAATCGCCGGTGGGGGGGCGGCATGTATCCCGCCCCGCCGCTCCGACGCCGGCTGCCGAATTCTCCGGCACCGGTTTGCGGGCGGGTGCGGGGATCGCGCCGCGCTGGTCGGGTGGCGTTGGCAGCAGCCCCCCCTCCCCCGGCAATTCTCCTGGCCCCGATGGGCCGAGCGGCCGCCCGTTTTCGCCAGTCCCGCCCGCGTGAAATAGACATGGTCCATCCCGGTGGGACCTGGCTTGGAGGGCGGCTAGCGGAGTCCTCGGGGGGGTCCTGGGGTATCCGGCCCCGGGGGGAAACACAGTGGCCTGGCCTGCGATCGGGGCCCACCGTTGGCACTCTTTCCCTCCACACCGGCCTCTGTAAGGCTCGGCCATGGCCGGTGCGGAGAAGAAACCCCCGTAGAGGAAACACGCCGGCAGTTCTGCGCATGCGCCAACTCGCGCCGGCCCACGGTGGCCCTTCGGCGCCGGTTGGCGCGGCACCAACCCCTCCAGCGCTGGCCTAGCCCCCGGAAGTGCGGAGGATTCCGCAAATTCCAGGCGCACCGCTCTTGGCGCCGGTACGGGCCGCCCCGCCGATTGCGGGAGAATCCCGCCCTATGTCCCTACGCCGTCGTAAAAACTGTGGCCTTTCATGCCAGAAAAACTGGCGTCAAAAGGCCCCATATTCACAGCCCTGCAGGGGGCTAGCAGTGACCCGTCGTGAATCTTGCAGCTTTAGCTACAGATACAGGCCCCCGCACTTCCGGGCAGAGGCCGCGCATGCGCACGGCGGCAAATAGTGCCCCCGATCGGCCACGCCCACGACACGGACCACCCACCCAAAACAGCCTGCTCCCGTATGAGGCCTCCCCCTGTTTCCCGAATGGCTGGGACCACATTAGAAATAGAAATTCGGCCGGTAGGGGGCGAAGAATAGCGGGGCGGGCCTCAAGCAATGGGCGCATGTAGAGGATACGCGGCTCAGCGTACTACCCGGGGTACGCCGCTTTTCGAGGGCCGGAGAATCGGGGAACCGGCGCCTATCCCGATTCCATGCGTAAAAGTGGATTCTCCACCCGGCGCCGGACGCGATTTCAGCGTCGGGGTGCGGAGAATCCAGTCCAAAATGGTTTCTTTCACATTTACCATATTTACAGGGCATACTTGGGTTCCCTGTAACTAATTTGTTCCTCTGGCAGGGAGAGTTGATGTTAGATTTTAATATATCAGCAACGCCAATTAAGTCCAGATTATAAACGTAAAGAGAGTAAATGACACCCGCCAGCGGAAGAATTTGTAAAGAGGAAGCGTGCACCACCAGGACTAATCACTATGACAGGGTGACTGCCCCTTTAAAAGACTTGAGAGCGTTTGATGGTGAGGGTGGAATTCATATTCCTTTTTGTTATTCGAGCCTGCAAAACGCCTACAGCTGTTCAATGGGGTTTACTGGGCTGGAAGACATTGTGGGGACAGTGTGTAGCTAAAAGCTGTAACTCAATATGTTTGGTCTGCCGAGTGGGACAGTGAGAATGAAGTCCTTGAGGGATTGAAGAAATTAAAGGGGCCGCTCCAACAATGTGCAGTTGTCAGGAAAATGGTGCGAACAACTTGATCACCTGTCCATTACTCAGAATAAGGGCTTGAAGGAAACGAGCCTCTGTTCTAATGTAACTGCCCTTTGCTGCATGCCTCATGTGCTAACTCCTCTTTCTCCATCTTTGATTTCTCTCCGTCTCTTTCTTCCATCATTGATTGTCACACAATCGAATTGTTTGCCTCTGATTCCCCTCCCCTTCTCTGTCAGAAGCACAGGCAGGCTCTCTCTTTTCAGCGACTTTGCATGGATCTGGTTACAGTTGCTATGGCAACGGTTGCACGCGTTGTTGCCAAGCTCTCTTTCAGCAAGTATTCACGCCTATCCACAAATGTTTCTTTATCTGATCTCAGTCTGGCTGTTTTGTCCACCAGCCATGCTTGGCAATTGTCTCTAAGCTGAGCTGTGGGGAGGGAGGCCTTTCAATTGAAAATTTGACTTGAATGTTTTTTCTTGCAGGTTCCTATAGGCACAGACGCAGCCAAGCATGATTACTGCCATTGCCTTCCCGTCAAACCCCTCCCCCCCTCCCGCCATCACTTGTCCACTGCCCAAGGTTATTGACTGTTCTCTAGAAATGCAAAGCATCTCATCAAATTGTTCTTTCCAATTTGTCATTCCACATTCAAATATTTCAATTGCTAATGGATCTCCGCTGGCATTACTCCAGAGTGGAATGGAGTCTGAAGCAGGTAACGCCGTCATAGTCCCAGGTGACCACAGGCTGCTTTTCCCTCGGAGGGGGGAGAGCTGACTGGTGGTGATCTAATCTAAGGACCGCCACACCTCAGGCAAAGGGCAAGGTCGAGAATAATCTCAGCCGGCCCGGGAATTGAACCTGCGCCGCCGGCCTTAGTCTGTATCGCAAACCAGCTGTCCAGCCAAGTGAGCTAAACCGGCCACCCTGGATCTGGCTTCAGGACATCTTCCTCAGTGTACCCGAACAGGCGCCGAAATGTGGCGACGAGGGGAATTTCACAGTAACTTCATTGCAGTGTTAATGTAAGCCTACTTGTGACACTAATAAAGATGATTATTATTATTTATGTCACCGTATTCTCTCCAAATTAATACAAGTCTCCTGCCAGAGGCTGTCATATAAAGCAGGCTTCAGGACATCTCGCTATCCCCTAACTTTGCCAATTCACATATCTTCCTTAACGGGATCTGGCTGCTCTCCGATTGTTATTCTGAATTCTAATCCTCCTGTTTACCGAGGAGTAAAATGGTCCTGCCATTGGCAGTCATTATTCGCTCAAGTTGACGCTACTGCCAGCAAAGAGGGATTATGGATTGACAGTACTGCCCCCTCAATGGGTGAATGTATCATTCGTTCTGAAAATCCACTTTTTTTTCTTTTCTTTTTTCACGGGGTGTGGGCATTGCTGACAAGGCCAGCATTTATTGCCCATTTCTAATTACCCTTGAAGTGAGTGTCCGGCGCGGCCGTTTCAGAGGGCTTTGGGCCTGGAGTCACGTGTAGGCCAGACCAGATAAGGGCGGCACATTTCTTTCCCTAAAGAACATCAGCGAACCAGGTGGGTTTTTACAACAATCAACAATAATTTCATGGCGCCATTGCTGAGTCTAGCTTTCAATTCCAAATGTATTAATTGCGTGTCAATTCCACCGGGAGGTGAGATTTGAACCCGCCTCCACACGGCATTAGCCTGGGCCTCTTATTCGTCCAATGACAAGTCACGCCCTAATCTATGTTGAGCTGGTTCAGCTCCATCAGGCAGGCAGTCGGATGTTAGAATCGATCCAAGCGCCCACTGAAAGTCTGTTAGCAAATCAGATTTCTTCTTCCTCATTACTATCCAGTGTCATTTTCTTTAAATGTGACGTACACTTTGGCAAGCACCGACTTGGGCTGGTTGAGTTGGCTATTCCAGTTCTGCTCAGCTGAACAGCTTGCCAAAGTTCTTTATCTACGCTCACACATGAAGAGCCACCACTCAGACAGTGCACAGACTGTGCTCTGATATTCTGCCCAAGTGGCCATCATGTGTTAGCAGAACGGCCGTTTAAAAGAAAAGCTTGCATTTATATAGCGCTTTTCACAAGCTCAGGGTGTGAATCGTAGAACCCCTACAGTGCAGAAGGAGGCCATTCGGCCCATCAAGTCTACACTGGCCCCTGGAAAGAGCAGCTTACTTAAGTTTAAGCCCACGCCTCCACCCTATCCCCGCAACCCTGCCTAACCTTTTTGGAATTTAGCGTGGCCAATCCACCTAACTTGCACATCTATGAACTGTGGGAGGAAACCGGAGCACCCGGAGGAAACCCAAGCAGACATCAAATGGCATCCTCCAGCACTATAGGAATTCTATGGTTCCACCTACCCATTGCAACAGACTGGGAATGCTACAGTGCTGCCGTGTTTAAAATATCATCCATCGTAGCCCTGCAGCCTCACGGCGCCGAGGTTCCAGGTTCGATCCCGGCTCTGGGTCACTGTCCGTGTGGAGTTTGCACATTCTCCCCGTGTTTGCGTGGGTTTCATCCCCACAACCCAAAGATGTGCAGGCTAGGGGGATTGGCCACGCTAAATTACCCCTTAATTGGAAAAAATTAATTGGGTACACTAAATTTATATTTAAAAAAAATATCATCCATCGTCATTGGATTGAAGTGTGTGGATCTTTATTGTGAAACCTGAACGAAGGACCCAAAGGCCACAATGCAGCCTAACGTCAATGGAAAGAAAAGAACGTCAATTCCTACAGCATCGTTCGCAATCTCCAGACATGCCAACGTTTCCTAGTCCCTTTGAAGTGGTGTCAGGATCGCAATGTTGTGGGCAGGGGAGGTAATTGAACAACAGTAATCAACTAGGTGGCAAATTTGGGACTTCAATAAGACTGGGAAACAGGGCGGAAAGCCCACACTTTTACAATGGGGCAGTGAGCTGGCGCTCAAGATTCCCCTTGAACCAATGAAGAAGAAACAGATTTCACATCAGGTGGGTGGGCGGCACAATAGCACAGTGGTTAGCACTGTTGCTTCACAGCGTCACGGTCCCAGGTTGGATTCCCGTGTCTGCGTGGGTTTCCGCCGAGTGTTCCGGTTTCCTCCTACAAGTCCCGAAAGACGTTGTGTTAGGTAATTTGGACATTCTGAATTCTCCCTCCGTGTACCCGAATAGGCGCCAGAATGCGACTAGGGAATTTTCGCAGTAACTTCATTGCAGTGTTAATGTCAGCCTACTTGTGACAATAAAGATCATTATTAGATGCGTTCCCAAAATTACATCTTGTAGAAAAGGGTTGTGGTGGGGGAGGGGATACGCTTCACAGATTGGTCCAAAAATTCCACTCCAGGCTCTACATCTGACCATTGACTATGAGTCATGGTCTTGATGTCACATTCTCATATTCTGTTAATGGGGCCCCAGCAGATGCTTCTGATACTTTAAGCCACGCATGATGATATCACACGCATGAAATACTTTTCACATTTTACGGAGATAATGTCATAATTGGGAAAGGCCAACGTCGTGAGAAATACACAAATGGTTTAGATTCCTTTTGGGTTAGAGGGCTTGAGAAAAGTTGATTTAGGTGATTGAAGTAAGTCTTCTCTTAAATTACCACAAATCATCTCGAGGAATGGTGATGTCTTCACAGTACACTACCTCGTGTGATAGAGTGTCAATTTATAAAATGAAGTGAAGTAAAAGTATTGCCTGTGACACACTGGCATCGATGCAAAAAACTTATGCTCTTTGCCCCAATATGTTGCCCTCCTCCCCGAAGGTGTGCTGTACAAAACTCTAGACAGACCCTATTCAGACCACTGCATTGAGTTCTGGGCACCAGAGGCTTTACTGATTTTGGAGGAGGTTCAGTTCCAGGTAACCAAAATGATGTTGCGCTTAAAAGGGTTATACTATGATAACAACTGAGATCATGGGTGGGTTCACCATTCCCCGACGTCGATTTCGTAATCGGCGATCGGGCGGAGAATCCCTTCTGACGCCGAAATCGGGGGCGGCGCCTGTTTGACGCAGGTTTTGTATGCTCCGCCCCCTATGAAATGTCATCATCTCATCGCACACCACATGCCATTAGGTTACCCGGAGGTCCTCCCCTGATGGGCCAAGTTCCCGACCGAGCGGTTGACGTGTGGTCTGAGCGGTCGGTAACCCAGTGTGGCGGCGGTGGATTGTGTCGAGCGGGAGCCGTGTTGCTGGCCGGGGGGGGGGGGGTTTATGCATGGGCCGGGAGGATTGGTGGGGGGTGGCCAGGGGGGCGCCATGTTTCATGTGCGGCCACCGACCCGGCTATTCTCCAGGCCGGGAGTTTTTCTCGGTGCAGCTGCTAGCCCCTCACCGGTTGCAGGATCGGTGAGGGGTCGCCGCCAATTTGTTTGTCGTAAAACGCCAAGGTTCCTTCGCTGACGTCAACACTTAGTCTCAAAAGCGGTGAATTCGGTATTTCCTCGAGCATCGAAGGTTAAGGGGTGATCTAATTGAGGCAGAAAAGATTAAAAGAAGTTGATACGGTAGACAAAGTGAACAAAGTTCATTCAGGGATGATGCCAGGAAGCACTTCTTCATTAAGCGGAGTAGAAATCTGCAACTCACTATGGCCGGCACGGTGGCACAGTGGTTAGCACTGCTGCCTCACAGCTCCAGGGACAGGGGCTCAATTCCGGCCTTGGGTCACTGTCTGTGTGGAGTCTGCACGTTCTCCCTGTGTCTGTGTGGGTTTCCTCCGGGTGCTCCGGTTTCCTCCCACAGTCCAAAGATGTGCAGGTTAGGTGGATTGGCCACGATAAATTACCCATTAGTGTACAAAGGTTAGGTGGGGCTACAGAGATAGAGTGGAGGCGTGGGCTTAAGTAGGGTGCTCTTTCCCACGAGCAGGCGTAGACTCGATGGGCCGAATGGCCATCTTCGGCACTGTAAATTCTATGATTCTATTGTTCTGCCCTCAGAAAATATGCAGGTCAGGCTGGGGCCAAGAGGGAATCTCAAAACTGAGTAAGATTTCTCTAAACTCAGTAGATTTTTGTTCGCCAAGGTTTTTAAGTAGTCCAAGGTGCGTGGGTGCAGTTTAGTTGCCTTGGCCTCAAGGAACTTCATCCTGCGAATGAATCTGTAACTCCAATAAAACAAGAATTTCGTGATCATCATGATCAAGGGTTAATTCTCAGCGACCTTTGTAGAAGGTTAATTGAATGAGGCAATCTTTTGTTCGGAGGCCAGATGCCAGGGACACTAAATTGTGTGATGAGGGCAAGCTCATAATGTGCGATGAATGGGAACCAAGTTCCCTGGGAAAGTGCTCTGTGTTCTTATGGTTGGAGTGAAAAGCAGAGAGCGCTTACCAGTACTGATAGCATTTTATAATCCCGAGATAGCTCTTCCTTTGTAAATTCTGATGGCAGCGATCAGAATGAGAGTTCAGTTTTCTCATTCTTAATGGAACATAGAAAGTAGGTGCAGGAGTAGGCCATTCGGCCCTTCGAACCTGCCCCGCCGTTCAATGGGATCATGGCCGATCATGCAAATTCAATATCCCACTCCCGCTTTCTCTCCATACCCCTTGATCCCTTTAGCCGCAAGGGCCATGTCCAGCTCCCTCTTGAATATATCCAGCGAACTGGCCCCCACAACCTTCTGCGGTAGATAATTCCACAACTCTCTGAGAGAAGTTCTTCCTCATCTCAATCCTCAATGGCTTACCCCCTATTCTTAGGCTGTGGCCCCTAGTTCTGGACATCCCCAACATCGGGAACATTCTTCCCGCATCTAGCCTGTGCAGTCCCATCAGGATTTTATATGTTTCTATGAGATTCCCTTTCATTCTTCTACAAAAGCCCAGTTGATCCAGTCTTTCTTCATATGTCAGTCCTGCCATCACAGGACTTAGTCTGGTGAACCTTCGCTGGACACCCTCAATAGCAAGAATGTCCTTTCCCAAACTAGGAGACCAAAACAGCACACAATACTCAAGGTGTGACCTCACCAGGGTCCTGTATAACTGCAGCAAGACATCCCTACTCTTATAGTCAAATTCTCTCGCTATGAAGGCCAGCATGTCATTACCTTTCCTCACCACCTGCTGTACCCGCATGCCAATCTTCAGCGGCTGTTCCACCATTTTCTTTTAAATAAATTTAAAGTACACAATTATTTTTTTCCAATTAAGGGGCAATTTAGCGTGGCCAATCCACCTACCCTGCACATCTTTGGGCTGTGGGGGCAAAACCCACGCAGACACAGGGAGAATGTGCAAACTCCACACAGACAGTGACCCGGAGCCGGGATCGAACCTGGGTCCTCGGCACCATAGGCGGCAGTGCTAACCACTGTGCCACCGTGCTGCCCTAGCGACTGTTCCACCATGCCACCCAGGTCTCGTTGTACTTCCCCTTTTCCTAAACTGCCACCATTCAGATAAGGATCTGCCTTCCTGTTTTTGCCACCAAAGTGGATAATCTCACATTTACCCACATTATATTGCATTTGCCAAGTATTGCCCACTCAGCCAGCCTGTCCAAGTCACTCTGCAGCCTCTGTGCATCTTCCTCACAGCACACACTGCCACCCAGCTTAGTGTCGTCTGCAATTTGGAGATATTGCATGCAATAAATTCATCCAAATCATTAATGTACATTGTGAACAGCTGGGATCCCAGTACTGAACCCTGCGGTACCCCACTAGTCACTGCCTGCCACTTTGAAGAGGACGCATTTATTCCCAATCTCTGCTTCCTGTCTGCCAACCAGTTCTCGATCCACGTCAATATATTACCCCCAATACCATTGTAGCGATATGTATATGTGCTGGTATGTAAAGAGTTAACAACTACATCATAGCATAAGACAACCACTAGATGGCAGCACTGGAACCATGCATAAATATGTGAACTCAGAGGATTTTGCTCTCTTCAAACCAGGAGTGACTAGACAGCAGTTAGAGAGAGTTATAGCATAGTTAATACTTATAGTTAAATACAGTTAATACTTATTCTGATTTACTTTATCACCAGTGATAATTCTGTAAGAGTGACCAAACTCATTAATATTTAATTCATTATTCATTACACCTATTTTGCTTTGAATTGAAGATTGGTAGTTTCTGTGAAATCTAACCATCAGATCATTCTGGGAGTAAAGCAAAAAGTAACGGCATATTACAAACAAGTAATACAACATGGTACCAGGATTTGGCTTCAGGAAACGAGCTAGGGTAATATAGATAGATCAGATAAAGAAGAAAACCTTAGCAGCTATTCAACTCAAGAAGCATCGCAGCAAACAAAACCTTCGAAGACAAACACCTTGATGGACAAGGCTCAAGCTCCTCGACGCCCAAGGATAACAGGTAATTTGAATGCAAACTGGAAGCTGTTTAAACAGCAATTTCAAAATATCTGGAAACAACAGATTTAACCAAAGCAACCGATGCTTGCAAAATTGCATTGCTTTTAACTATGACTGGTCAACATGCGATAGATATATACAACTCTGGGCAGCACGGTGGCACAGTGGGTTAGCCCTGTTGCCTCACGGCGCCGAGGTCCCAGGTTCGATCCCGGCTCTGGGTCACTGTCCGTGTGGAGTTTGCACATTCTCCCCGTGTTTGTGTGGGATTCACCCGCACAACCCAAAGATGGGCAGGCTAGGTGGATTGGCCATGCTAGATTGCCCTTAATTTGAAAAAATTCATTGGGTACTCTAAATTTATAGAAAAAAAAAGAAATATACAACTCTTTTCAATATTGCGCTGGTCAGGACAAAGCTAAATTTGATGTTACTCAAAACAAATTCGACAACCACTGTAAGATCCAAACAAATGAGACATTTGAACGTTTCATCTTTCATAAAAGATCGCAAAAAACAGGGGATTTGTTTAATAGCTTTGTAACAGACTTAAGACTTTGAGCACAATCTTGTAATTTTTCAGCACTGCATGATTCTTTAATTTGGGATCAAATCGTGTTTGGTATCAATGATGAGCACCTCAGAGAAAGGTTACTGAATCAAAAGGATTTAACGTTAGAAATAGCGATCGAAAAATGCCTTGCACATCAGCAATGTAAGAATCAGTACCAAGAGTAATATATCTGTGAAAAAGGCGTGAAAATCCACCACGAGGTTGAGTGTGTAAAAGCGGTGTCGCAATCGAAGAAGGTGCACGTTTCGGACGGCAGCCATCTTGCACGCGCGCACTCAAACCCTGCACATGCGCACTTCGTGAAAAATGACCATGAGCTTTAATTTTGCTAACTAATCTCTTGTGTGGGACCTTGTCAAAAGCCTTTTGAAAGTCCAGATACACAACATCCACTGGTTCATCCTTGTCCACTCTCTTGGTCACATCCTCAAAAAGTTTCAAAAGATTTGTCAAGCATGATTAACCTTTAGTGAATCTATGCTGACTTGGACCGATCCTGTCCCCACTTTCCAAATGCTCAGTTTTTTCATCCTTCATTATTGACTCCAGCATTTTCTCAAGCGATGTCAGGCTAACCAGTCTATAATTCCCCGTTATCTCTCTCCCTGATTTTTTTAAAAGTGGGGTTACATTAGCTACCCTCCAATCCATTGGAACTCTTCCAGAGTCTATAGAATGATGGAAAATGATCACCAATGCAGCCACTATTTCTAGGGCCACTTCCTTAAGTACTCTGGGATGCAGAGCATCAGGCCCTGGGGACTTATCGGGTTTTAATCCCATCAGTTTCCCCAATATTACTTCCTGACTAATAAGGATTTCCTTCAGTTCCTCCTTCATGCTAGACCCTCTGTCCCCTAGTATTTCCGGAAGGTTATTTGTGTCCTCCTTCATGAAGACAGGTCCAAAGTAAATGTTCAACTGGTCTGCCATCTCTTTGTTATGAATTCACCTGATTCTAACTGTAAGTGACCTACATTTGTCTTCACCAATCTTTATCTCTTCACGTATCTATAGAAGCTTTTGCTGTCAGTTTTTATGTTTTCTGCAAGCTTACTCTCATATTCTATTTTGCCCTTCCAAATTAAGCCCTTTGTCCTCCTCTGCTGAATGTTAAATTTCTCCCAGTCCTCAGGTATGCTGCTTTTACTGACCAATTTATGTGCTTCCTCTTTGACTTTAACACTATCCCTGATTTCACTTGTTAGCCATGGTTGAGCCACCTTCCCTGTCTTACTCTTGCGTCAGACAGGAATGTGCAATTGTTGAAGTTCATCCATGTGTTCTTTAAATGTCTGCCATTGCCTATCCACCGTCAACCCCTTCAATCTCCTTTGCCAGCTTATCCTAGCCAATGCATGCCTCATACCATCAAAGTTAGTTTTCTTTAAGTTCAGGACCCTAGTTTCAGACTTAACTGTGTCACTCTCCATCTTAATGAAGGATTCTAACATATTATGGTCACTCTTCCCTAAAGGATCTCGCTAATTAAGTAATCATTGCTTAATAATTGACTCCAGCATTTTCACTACCAGCGATTGGTAGGGAAAATGTTGCTAATTAATCCTCTCTCATTGCACAATACCCAGCCTAGGATGGCCTGCTCTATAGTTAGTTCTTCGACATATTGGTCGAGAAAACCATCCCTTCTACATTCCAGGAAGTCCCCCTCCATCGCAACACTACCAGTTTGATTAGCCCAATCAATATGCAGATTGAAGTCACCCGTAATACTGCTGTACCCTTACTGCATGTATCACTAATTTGCTGTTTGATGCTACCCCCAACCTCTTGTAAACTTCATAGAAACCATATTTGCACAGCCCTTGCAATGAATAGCCAATGGAGGTTGGAGCCCATCCTTTCCGCAGGCCTCAAATACCATCTTCTTTCACAGTGATAGACTACCCTTTAAAGATGCTCTGGTATCTGCTTGGTGGTCTGTACACAACTCCCAATAACGTTTTTTGCTCTTTGGTGTTCCGCAACTCCACCCATACAGACACCACATCGTCCAAGCTCATGCCCTTCCTTAATATTGCATTAATCTCCTCTTTAACCGGCAAAGTTACACCACTTCCCTTTCCTTTTATCGTTCCTGAATATTGAATACCCCTGGATGTTGAATTCCCATCCTTGGTCATCCTGGAGCCAAGTCTCCGTGATCCCAATTACATCATATCCATTAATGATTGTCAGCACAGTTAATTCATCAACGTTATTACAAATGCTTCTCGCATTGAGACACAGAGCCTTCAGGTTTGTTTTGTTGACATTGATTGCCCTTTTAGAATTATGATGATGTAAGGGTCTTTTTAATTTTTGCCTTTGGTTTCTCTGCCTTCCACTTTTCCCTTTACTGCCTTTTGTTTCTGACTCCACCTTACTTCCCTCTGACTTCCTGCATCAGTTCCCACTCCCCTGCCACATTAGTTTAACCCCGCCCCCCAACAGCACGAGCAAAGACCCCCCCTCGGACATTGGTTCTGGTCCTGCCCAGGTGCAGACCGTCAGGTTTGTACTGGTCCAATCTCCCCAAAACCAGTTCCAATGTCCAAGGAATTTGAATCCCTCCCTCTTGCACCATTCTTCAAGCCACGTATTCATCTTAGCTATCCTGCCATTCCTACTCTGACTAGCATGTGGCACTGGTAGCAATCCTGAGGTTACTACCTTTGAGGTCCTACTTTTTAGTTCAACTCCTTAAATTCAGCTTGTAGGACCCTCATCCCGTTTTGTAACTATATCATTGGTGCCTATATGCACCACGGCAGCTAACTGTTCACCCCCCCCCCCCCCCTCCAGAATGCCCTGCAGTCGCTCTGAGACATCTTTGACCTTGCACCAGGGAGGCCACAAACCATCCTGGAGTCTCGTTTGTCGCCACAGAAACGCCTATATATTCCCCTTACAATTGAATCCCTTATCACTATAGCTCTGCCGCTCTTTTTCCTTCCCTCCTGTGCAGCAGAGCATGCCATGCTGCCATGAAGCTGGCTCCTGCCACCTTCCCCTGGTGAGCCATCTCCCCAACAGTATCCAAAGGTGTATCTGTTTTGGAGGGAGGTGACCACAGGGGACTCCTGAACTGCCTTCCTATCCTTCCTCTGTCTGGTGGTCACCCATTCCCAATCTTCCTCAGTAATCTTCATCTACAGTGTGACCAACTTACTGAACCTGCTATCCACAATTTCCTCAGCGTCGCGGACGCTCCGAAGTGAATCCACCTGCCGCTCCAGAGCCGTCAAGCGGTCTGTCAGGAGCTGCAGTTGGACAGACGTCCTGCATGTGAAGGCGTCAGGGACGCTGGAAGGGTCCCTGACTTCCCAATTCGCACAGGAGGAGCGTGACACGGGTCTAGAATCTTCTGCCATGACTTAACCATGACATATGGATGATAAGGGAATAGTGTAGATGGGCTTTAGAGTGGTTTCACAGGTCGGCGCAACATTGAGGGCCGAAGGGCCTGTACTGCGCTGTAATGTTCTATGTTTTAACCCTGAAGTTAACTTTACAACAACGCCAATGGAGAAAAACAGAAAAGAAAATAGAAAATAGAAAATAAAATGGTGCACCTGGGAAATGTAACCCAAAGTCATTGAACATGTCCAGCCCTTTCTATTGGGCAAATAGCAATTACTCACCATCATCACAGTCAGCAACTTCAAAGGCACTGTTTAGCCATTAGAACCTATTTTGTGGAGTTTAATACTTACTGATTTAAAAGCTCCACTAGTTTCAGGCAGAGTTAGGTCTCCAAGCAGCTTCGATCAGCTTTATGCACTGCTGCTGGCCCAAGAGGCAGTCAGAAAATTGAGCTATATTCAGATAATTCTGCCATCAACTCCGTAAAGGGGAAAAATCATGCTGGCATGGACATGGCCGCTGTATGTGGGATGAACGGTAGCACGGTAGCATTGTGGATAGCACAATTGCTTCACAGCTCCAGGGTCCCAGGTTCGATTCCGGCTTGGGTCACTGTCTGTGCGGAGTCTGCACATCCTCCCCGTGTGTGCGTGGGTTTCCTCCGGGTGCTCCGGGTTCCTCCCACAGTACAAAGATGTGCAGGTTAGGTGGATTGGCCATGATAAATTGCCCTCAGTGTCCAAAATTGCCCTTAGTGTTGGGTGGGGTTACTGGGTTATGGGGATAGGGTGGAGGTGTTGACCTTGGGTAGGGTGCTCTTTCCAAGAGCCGGTGCAGACTCGATGGGCCGAATGGCCTCCTTCTGCACTGTAAATTTTATGAATGTGATTGGCTGTGAGTCCAACAGCGGGGACTTGACAGGCTGGATGCTGAAAGGATGTCTCCTCTTATGGGAGAAAGTAGAATGGGGCGGGGTGGAGGGGAGGGGGCGGGGGAGGTCACGGTTTAGAAATAAGGGGTGTCCTGATTAAGAAAGAATTGAGGAGAATTTTGCACCCTGTGGAATTCTCTTCTCGAGAGAGCAGTGGAGGCAGAGTCGCGGGAAAGTGGATTGGCGGCCCCAATCAGACCAGCGATGAGCTTATCAAATGACAGCTGAGCAGTCTCGAGAGGCTACCCCAGCGCCTAATTCGTATGTTCACGTGGCTCGTCTCGCGGAGGTGACGATAAGTTTCTGGTTGGAGTGATGTCAATTAACAAGTTGGAATGTAGCTGCTAAAACAGTGATCTGACCCGGAATAAAGGCAGAAACGCAAGGTCAACGCTGCCTGGGGGCGACGCAGTTTGCTGGGTTGGTCACCCTGACACTTGATTCAATATCCCCTCCTGCTGGCGCACCACGGCTACAATATGTACAGTCGGCTCACCAAGGTTACTCTGATGGCACCTACATCCTGAGTGACCTCTTCCATCCAGAAGAACAAGAGAATCAATGCTGCAGAGCATTGAGAACTTGAAGTAACCATCAATATCCCTGCGAATGGGAACAAAAGGGCAGCACAGTAGCATAGCGGTTAGCACAATTGCTTCACAGCTCCAGGGTCCCAGGTTCGATTCCGGCTTGGGTCACTGTCTGCGCGGAGTCTGCACATCCTCCCCGTGTGTGCGTGGGTTTCCTCCGGGTGCTCCGGTTTCCTCCCACAGTCCAAAGATGTGCAGGTTAGGTGGATTGGCTGTGATAAACTGCCCTTAGTGAACAAAATTGCCCTTAGTGTTGGGTGGGGTTATTGGGTTATGGGGATAGGGTGGAGGTGTTGACGTTGGGTAGAGTGCTCTTTCCAAGAGCCGGTGCAGACTCGATGGGCCGAATGGCCTCCTTCTGCACTGTAAATTCTATGAAAAGGAGCCCAACTTGGCAATCAGGTGACTCGCTATTGAATGAAGTGTAAACGTTCTTTCACAGAGTCGCCACTGGCATGATGGGACGACAGGCCTCCTTCCTATCGATAAGATTCTATTAATATGTGGAGATCTTTCCAGCAAAATAAGTCTTTCAACATAATATTAAATGTTTTGCCTCATGGAGGTCAGTATTATCCTTCCCAAGTGACTGTTGCATTCCCTTTAATTACTTTAAGTCTTCCCCACAGCACAGTAGTAATGACCTCCAACTGTCCAAATCCATGCTAATCTCATTCAACAACAAGGTGTAATTTATTTCAGAAAGTTCCAGCAATCCCAGGGTGATTACGACGTCAAAAAATTGCATGCTTTCCACGAGAAAAAAATAGATCTCGCAGGGAGAGTTAGAAAGAAAGCTGGGATAAATCCATCGGCATTTAGTAATTGGGGTTCAAATGTGTTTGTTTTTTTTAAAATTTGAATTGCAATTGTACAGTTTTAGATGATGCATTGTTTAATATCGAGCGCAGATTTATAACCATGTATTAAACAACGTGTGGCTCCGTTTTAAGATCGAAATGAGCTTGAGGCCACAGTGCCAAATAGCTGTATATGAGCACAATCCAAGGTCACTTCAAGTTTAATTCTGAAATAAAAACAGAAAATACTGGATAAACTCCAGCATCGTCTGTGCAGAGAGAAACCGAATTAGCGTTTTGAGTCCATATGATCCTTTGAGTTTGATTCTGTTGGGTGAGGGTAGTTTATTAATTGGACAGTAGAGGCGAATATTAAGATCCGGATCAGAAATAAGCAGTCCGTAACAAATGCAACTATTCAACTTCCACCCTAACCGTTAAACAATTGCCGTTCTTTCCACTTGTTTTTTATATTTTAACGTGCAATTGTCACCCTCAACACATACATATAAAATGTTTGCTCATGGACAGTCAGAGGATGCGGGCGGCACGGTGACGCAGTAGTGGAGTTTGCACATTCTCCCCGTGTCTGCGTGGTTCTCACCCCCACAACCCAAAGATGTGCAGGCTAGGTGAATTGGCCACGCTAAATTGCCCCTTAATTGGAAAATAATTATTGGGTACTCTAAATATATATTTTTAAATGGACAGCCAGAGGGTGCAGTGTTGCAAGAGCTATGATATAACGGTGAGCTAAAGATCTCCACTGAACAGATCTGGAATCAAAATTGTGAGGAGGTACTTTGGCCTCTATTAAATCACCCCTTAACTTTCTCTGCTCTAAGAAGGTGGATTTAATGATTTTGTGGGATATTTTCGATGATTAATCCAATCACTTAAAGGAAGGGGCAGAGTCGTGAAAAACACAAACTATCAGGTTCGCTGCCCTGCAGCACTGACAACACAGTCTGTTCACCGTTACCTATTTATTTTAAATTTAGAGTACCCAATTCATTTTTTCCAATGGAGGGGCAATTGAGGGGCACCTACCCTGCCCATCTTTGGGTTGTGGGGGCGAAACCCACGCAAAACACGGGGAGAATGTGCAAACTCCACACGGACAGTAACCCAGAGCCGGGATCGAACCTGGGACCTCGGCGCCGTGAGGCAGCAGTGCTAACGACTGCACCACCATGCTGCCTGCCTGTTGCCTACTTCTTTCACCTTTAAAGTTTCAGCTCTGCTTCCTCTCTGTCTGAGGCCCCATTTCCACCCAGCAGATCTGTTATGTTAGATCAGTGATGCGCCTTCAGTGTTAATGGGTTCTGTATGTTCGTAAGCAGCAATGAGATCAATGATGTACTATTTACCCAGACCAGGGGCGAAATTCTCCGTTATCGGCGCAAAGTCCGCCGATCGGCGCAAAGAACGGCGCAAATCCGACCTGCGTCACGCCGCAGAAATCGTCGCGAAGTCTCCGGCCCGAAATGGGCTAGCAGCGACGTGACGGGATCCGCGCTTGCTAACGTGGTTCACGCCGTGCAGCGTCATACACGCCGCACGGCGTGACGGCTCATAAGGACGCACTGCTCCCCCCCACCCGACCGGAACACCCGACCGGTACACCCGACCAGATGGCCGGCCGCCGCTCGGCCCCGAGGTTCCAGTCACGGGATGTGGAGGCGCTCCTGGACGCGGTGGAGCAGAGGAGGGAGGCCCTGTACCCCGGGCATGGCCGCAGAGTTGCCCCACGCCACAGCCGGCGTCTGTGGAGGGAGGTGGCAGAGGCCGTCACCGCTGTGTCCCTGACACCACGGACAGGCACCCAGTGCCACAAGAAGGTGAACGACCTTGTCAGAGCAGGCAGGGTGAGCCTCCCCCCCCCCGTCCGATATCCATATCCCCCATCCCCCCATATCCCCCCTCCCCCATATTCCCCCCTTCCCCCATATCTCCCCCTCCCCCATATCCCCCCTCCCCCATATCCCCCTTCCACATATCCCCCCTCCCCTATATCCCCCCTCCCCCATATCCCCTCTCCCCCATATCCCCCCTCCCCATATCCCCACTCCCCATATCCCCCCTCCCCCATATTCCCCCTCTCCAATATCCCAATATCCCCCTCCCCCATATCCCCCATCCCCCATATCCCCCCTCCTCTATATCCCCCCTTTCCCCCATATCCCCCCTCCCCCATATCCCCCTCCCCCATAACCCCCCTCCCCATATCCCCCCTCCCCCATATCCCCCCTCCCCCATATCCCCCTCCCCCATATCCCCCCTCCCCCATATCCCCCCTCCCCCATATCACCCCTCTCCCATATCCCCCATATCCCCCCCTCCCCATATCCCCCCTCCCCCATATCCCCCCTCCCCATATCCCCCCTCCCCCATATCCCCCCTCCCCCATATCCCCCTCCCCCATATCCCCCCTTCCCCATATCCCCCCTCCCCCATATCCCCCCTCTCCCATATCCCCATATCCCCAAGTGAATCCAGCCCTAACCTTAACCTCTGCAATACACGCGCAACCGATGGCGTGCATTCATATACCTGCCTAACACTGTTGCCTTTTACCCCTGCCACCAGCACCCCCCCCCCTGCCCCGGCCACAGGAGAAGCGCGCACACAACACCAGGGAACATGTGAGGACTGGAGGAGGCCCCGCTGATGAGAGGCCATTGACCGAACACGAGGAAAGGGCCCTGGAACTGGCTGGCGGACCTGAGGACCGGGAGGTTGCTGATGCAGAGGTCGGGGGCGTACTAGCAAGTGAGCCACCGACAGCCCGTCCCCATATCCCACCTCCCTATATCCCCCCTCCCCCATATCACCTGATCACTGCCTGCGTGTCTAACCATGCATGCTTCATTGTGTATCGCAGGACCAAACGTCCAGGCACCCATCCCCGCAGATGCAGACCGCCCGCAGGATGCCCCTCGGAGGCCACGGGAGACGGAGAGACCCGGACCCTCCGGCATGCGACGCCCGCAGGATGCCCCTCGCACACCACGGGAGACGGAGAGACCCGGACCCTCCGGTATGCGACGCCCGCAGGATGCCCCTCGCACACCACGGGAGACGGAGAGACCCGGACCCTCCGGTATGCGACGCCCGCAGGATGTCCCTTGGAGACCACGGGAGACGGAGAGACCTGGAGCAACAGGGAGACGACTCCCCCGTCACGTGCGGGTGCGACGACGCAGCCGTGTGCCACCCAGCGACGAGAGGGGCAGCCACAGGCCCCCGTCACAGCCGAGCCAGGACACCACTACCCAGGACACCACTACCCAGGACACCACTACCCAGGACACCACTACCCAGGACACCCCTACCCGGGACACCCCTACCCGGGACAGCACTACCCAGGAAGACGAAATACCGGACAGTGACACAGAGTGGATGGGTGGAGACGAACCCCACCCCAAAGTGCCATGGACTCAGAGTGGGACGAAGAGCACGACACAACGCCACTGCTGTCACCAACACCCTCCACCATCGCAGAAACACTCACCTCGGTTGGGCACTTTAGTGATGAGGCGTCTGGTACACTCACTGGTGCGCACAACACAGCCGTCCCGGTACAGCAGGTGGAGGTAGGAGCAGCAGAGGGGCCGGGCGGTCGGAGGGCAGCCCAGCCCAAGCGAACATCTGCCGCCCGGATGGATCCCGGGTTCCTGGAGTTACCACACCCACCCATAGATCCGATGCAACCACCGACCCGGAGACGAGCGAAGAGGGTGACGGCCGGCTTGCGGAGGAGTCCACCTGCGTCCAGCAGCTGGGAGTGGTGCCGGTCATACGTGCCACCCAGGCCGACACCGCACGGGTGGCGTCCGCGGTGGAGGCAATGGGTGCGACGGTGTCAGACATGGGGAACGGTTTGCGAGGCCTGGGGCTTTCCGTGCAGGCGGCGTCTGTGGCCCAGGACATGGCTGCCCTCTCACAGGAGGCCATGAGCCAGTGCCAGCGCCAGATGGCAGAGGCGCTCAACGCCATGGCCCAGTCTCAGCAGGCCATGGATACCAGTCTCAGCAGGTCATAGCCCAGTCTCAGCAGGCCATAGCCCAGTCTCAGCAGGCCATGGCCCAGTCTCAGCAGGCCATAGCTGAGGGCATCGGCGCCATTGGCCATGTGCGAGCCGGCGTCGCACAGTCACAGACAGGGTATGCCAATCCCCTGGGCTCCATGGCTGCAAACCTGCAGACCCCTGTCGAGACCAGCACGGGCCTCCAGGACTGGCAGCGCCAGATGTCGGGGGAGCGTCGGATGGCCAGTCCGTTCGCATCCCCCACCCATGTAGAGGCCTGGGGCCATCGGGCACCCCGAGGGAGGAGGAGGTGCTGTGGTCCGTCCCGGGTCCCCCTGTAGGGGAGGTCCCGGAACACCGCGACACCTCGGACTCCCCCCCCTTCCGTCCCAGGTGCATCGGGTGGGCAACGGGCAGGACAGGCTGGCAGCTCGCCATCCCAGTCGCCCGGGCCGCAGCCTGGCCCATCTAGGCCAGGACGCCCCAGGAAACGGCCGCCAAAGGGATCCCGTGTCAGAGGGCAGGAATCACAGGAGTCCACCTCCAGTTCTGTTGTACCATCTGGGGAACCACGTAGACGTAGTCAAAGGGCCCGTAAGGCCAAACAATTAGACACTCAGTAAGTTTGCACGGGTGCAGGGCACAGATGAGTTTTAGGGGCTAGGGCACGTGCATGAACTCCTTTGGTTATTAAAGTCAATGTTACACCTACAGAAGCTGCCTTCAGCACGCCAAAGCACCTCTCTATCACTCCCCTTGTCGCTACATGGGCATCATTGTAGCGGTTCTCCACCTCATTGCGTGGCCTCTGTATAGGCGTCATCAGCCACGATCGCAATGGGTAGCCCCTGTCGCCCAGCAACCAGCCCCTCAGCCGGGGATGGCGTCCCTCGTACATGCCGGTGATGGATGACCGCGACAACACGTATGAGTCGTGTACACTGCCCGGGTAATGGGCGCAGACGTGCAGGATCATCATGCGGTGGTCGCAGACCACCTGTATGTTCATAGAATAGGTTCCCTTCTATTGGTGAACACAGCCCTGTTATCTGTAGGTGGCCGCACGGCGACGTGCATCCCATCAATCGCGCCGTGGACCATGGGGAACCCGGCAACGGCAGAGAAGCCCACGGCCCGGGCATCTTGGCTGGCCCGGTCCACAGGTAAGCGGATGTAGCGGTGCGCCATGGCATATAGGGCGTCTGTCACTGCCCGGATGCACCGGTGCACCGATGTCTGCGATATGCCGGATAGGTCCCCACTTGGTGCCTGGAATGACCCCGTTGCATAAAAGTTCAGGGCCACCGTAACCTTGACGGACACGGGGAGAGGGTGTCCCCCGCCAGTGCCACGCGGTGACAGGTGTGCCAGCAGGTGGCAGATGTGTGCCACGGTTTCCCGCCTCATCCGGAGTCTCCTCCTGCATTCCCGGTCCGTGAGGTCCTGGTATGACAGCCGGGGCCGGTACACACGGGGCACCCTCGGGTGCCTCCGTTGCCGTGGGGCCGTGACGTCCTCCTCCCCCTCCTCATCCTGTCGGTCAGGTGTCCCTCCAGCCTCGGCGGCTGCCGCCTGCCCCTCTGCGGCAGCCTGCGCCGCCTCGCTGGCACGCTCCTCCTCCTCATCCAGGGCAACATAGACATTAGCGGCTGCCGCCACGGCGGCCAACATCGCTGGATGATCGGAAAACATGACGGCCTGGTTGGGGGGGGGGGGGGGGAAACGACGACATGTCATCATTGCCCATACCCCCTCCTCCCCCCCAGCCAGGTGGCATAGACCGTATGGGTCCAACTGTTGGAGGCTGGCACCTGGCCAGGTGGACCAACTCACTTGCCCTCGCACCCCCCCTCCCTGGCACGGGCCCCCCATCCTCCTCCCCGGCACGGGCCCCCCATCCCCCTCCCCGGCACGGGGCCCCCATCCTCCTCCCCGGCACGCCCCCCCCCCCATCCCTCTCCCTGGCACGGACCCCATCCTCCTCCCCGGTGCGGCCCCCCCTCCATCCTCCTCCCCGGCACGGCCCCCCCCCATCCCCCTCCCCGGCACGGGCCCCCTATCCTCCTCCCCGGCACGGACCCCATCCTCCTCCCTGGCACGGACCCCCTCTCCTCCTCCCTGGCACGGGCCCCCCCTCCTCCTCCCCGGCACAGACCCCCCCTCCTCCTCCCTGGCACGGGCCCCCCATCCTCCTCCCCGGCACGGGCCCCCCATCCTCCTCCCCGGCACAGACCCCCCCTCCTCCTCCCTGGCACGGGCCCCCCATCCTCCTCCCCGGCACGGGCCCCCCATCCTCCTCCCCGGCACGGGCCCCCCATCCTCCTCCCCGGCACGGACCCCCCATCCCCCACCCCGGCACTGACCCCCCTCCCGGCACTCCCCCGGAGCCCAGCCCACTCTAACCACCCTCCCCCGCCGCACACACACACACACAACCCGAGACACACCTCTCCCCACACATTCAGACTGCGGCCACGCCATCGCGTGCCCGGCGGCCAACCCCCCAGGCTGTCACTCACCTCCACGCTGGTCGGCGTGAACCTGGAGCACAGGTTGACGCCGATTAAAAGGAGGTTTGATTTACGTCGACGTGACCCGTCATTACGTCGACGGGACTTCGGCCCATCCGGACGGGAGAATATCGGCAGGCCCAAAATCGGCTGCCTTGCACGCACCCGTGCCATTCTCCGACGTCTGCGGCGCCATTAACACCCCGCCGACTTTTCTCCCTTCGGAGACTTCGGCAACTGGCGGGGCCGGGATTCACGGCGGCGAACGGCCATTCTCCGACCCACTGGGGGGTCGGAGAATGACACCCCAGGTTCTTTACAGCTCAGGAGGCCTTCTGTATCACTGGATTTGGAAAACATCTTTATCATTGTGGCCTCCGCTCAATTTCTCTGCACCGTGCAATTTATTTTGCGATATTGCAGAGGTATTTCGGAGATGGGAGAGAATGGAATGTTCATCCCAAATCTCTCATTACAAATAAGAAACAATTTCAAATCATCCCTTCAATTGATTGTCTTCAAAATATCAAGATTTGTTGATACCTTGGTTAGTTCCTCTACATTAACTGCAGTTTCTGGGATTTTTTTATTATCCTCTAATGTGAAGACAGACAAAATAGTGGTTCAGTGCCTCCGCCATCTCTGCGTTCCTCATTAGTACCTCACCAATATTGTCGTCTAAAGGGCCAACATTTACCTTAGCTATTCTCTTCCTCTTTGTATACTTATAGAAACAGTATCAGTGTTTATGTTTTCTGTTAGTTTCCTTTTGTAGTTCATATTGGCTCTTTTGATTTTAGTTTTAGAAGCCTTTTCCTGAACCTTAAAGTTCTCCCAATCCTCCAGTTCACCACTCGCGTTTGCGGTGTGGTATGCCCTAGTTTTTTGCCTTTATGTCCTCCGGGTTCAATCCCGGCCTCGGGTCACTGTCTGTGCGGAGTCTGCACGTTCTCCCCGTGTCTGCGTGGGTTTCCACTGGGTGCTCCAGCTTCCTCCCACAGTCCAAAGATGTGCAGGTCAGGTGGATTGGCCATGATAAGTTGACCCTTTGTGTCCAACGGTTACGGGGTTAAAGGGATAGGGCAGGGGAGTGGGCTTTGGTAGGGTCAGTGCAAACTCTATGGGCCAAATGGCCTCCTTCTGCACTGTAGGGTTTCTAAGAGATTGGTAGGTATTTGTGAGGTAAATGTATCAAGAGATGTGGAGCAATGGCAGGGAAATGCAGAACATGCCCGAATAGAATGGCAGAACAGGCCTTGAGGAGTTGAATGGCCTGTTGCTGCTTTGGGAACATAGGCCGTTGGAGCCTGTTCCATCCATCAACAAGATCTGATTGTATCTGATCTGATTGTAACCTCGTACTCTCATATTCCTGTGCAGCGCCTTAACCACGGACTCCCTTGTTGATCAAAACCATGTGACAATGTGCAAAAGGCTGAACGTTCTCCTCCTCGCACAAACACAATCAACACTTTAAATGTCTGGTATTTGTGACTGCTCAATCCTCGCTCTGTCTATGTTGAATTTGTTCAGCAATCCCCATTAGCAGAGGGAAAGTGGCAAATCTAGAGAATTTGATCTCCAGGACCATTTGTCTGGGCTGAATTCAACTCCCATAGTGAAGCAAGAGCAATTTTCAACGTTTTTTGCATAGATTTAGCGGAAAAATGCACACTTATGTTCGGCCCAGCTTTCTCAAGTATGATTGTGTTTAAGCTCCTCCCTACTTCAGATTAAATCGGCACAGGATCTATTCAGGGGAGTTCCCAAGGCAAGGCCATATTTAAAGAAAAAATCAATATGAATTTATCGTGTAGCTGTCAGTTCATATCTATAGTGCTTACTGATTCAGACTGACAGTAACTCTCCTGATAGCTTCCTTGGCTGATTGTTCTTCCCCATAACCATTTGGCCAGGGTGGATTGGGAGCAGAAGCTTTTAGGTAAATCTGTGACGGAACAGCGGGACGCATTCATGAAGGAAACAGAGAGAGTGGAGGGCCAACGTGTGCCAATAAACAAAAAAGATGGGACCAACAAATCAAAACAGCAGAAGCCTTAGAAGGGTATAGAATAGGCAAGAGGGAACTTAAAAAAAAGGAAATTAGGAGAGCAAAAAGGAGACATGAAAGGATACTGGCAGATAAAATAAAGGAAAAGCTAAAACGAAAGAGAAAATGCTGGAAAATCTCAGCAAGTCTGGCAGCATCTGTAGGGAGACAAAGGAGCTCACGTTTCGAGTCCGATGACTCTTCGTCAAAACTAACGGACAGAGAAAGCGGGAAATATTTATACTGTGGAGTGGGAATGAAAGATGAGTCGTAGCCACAGAAACCCAGGGAAACCGGGTGCTAATGGCCACAGAAACCCAGGGGAAAGAGCGCTAATGGCAGTCCCCAGAGAGAACAAAAGATGTGAAAGGTCAAACAGCAGAGAAACTAACATCAGAGGATGAACTGTAGATGTGGGGGCAGGGGAAAGGGGAAGCAAGGAGGAGAAAGGTGAAGGAAAGGTGGGTAAGATTGCGGGGGGGGGGGGGAATTAAATGTATATTAAGAAAGAAAGGAATGGTAAAAGACAGTTAAAATGAAATAGAAACTTCAGATGATCAGCTCTACCCCACCTCGACCCATTTGTTTTCATTTCATTTTAACTGTCTTTTACCATTTCTTTCTTAATATACATTTAATTCCTCCCCCCCCCTCCCATCTTATCCACCTTTCCTTCACCTTTCTCCTCCTTGCTTCCCCCTTCCCCTCCCCCCACATCTACAGTTCATCCTCTGATGTTAGTTTCTCTGCTGTTTGACATTTCACATCTTTTGTTCTCTCTGGGGACTGCCATCAGCACTCTTTCCCCTGGGTTTCTGTGGCCATTAGCACCCGGTTTCGCTGGGTTTCTGTGGCTATGACTCATCTTTCATTCCCACTCCACAGTATAAATATCTCCCACTTTCTCTGTCTGTTAGCTTTGACAAAGAGTCACCGGACTCGAAACGTCGGCTCTTTTCTCTCCCTATAGATGCTGCCAGGCTTGCTGAGATTTTCCAGCATTTTCTCTTTCGTTTCAGATTCCAACATCCGCAGTAATTTGCTTTTATCCAAAGGAAAAGCTAAAGTTGTTTTACAAGTACATTAAGAGTAAAAGGATAATTGGGAAATGGGTAGGGCCCATTAAGTATCACTGTGGTAATTTGTGTGTGGAGCCAGAGGACTTAGATAGGGTTCTAAATTAATACTTTGTGTTGGTGTTTCATTTTGATGTGTGCACCAATTTTAATTACTATTTATTTTATTAAACCCTATACATAAAGAACTACATTCAAGAAGCGCTTCAATAGCCACTTGGATGAAACACTTGATTATTTAACTGGATAATCTTATAACTTAAATTCCTCCATCCCATCATTGTTGACTCTGCCTTCAGTTGTGTCGACCCTGAGTTCTTCTCCACCTCTCGATCTCTCTCTGTGCAGAATTCTCCCATGACCCCGTTGATGGGTTCAATGGCGGGCGGGGGAGAATTCAGAAGGAATCCAAAAATCGTTTTTTTTCCCCTGGTGTGAATACCCTGCCGAATCTTCCCTGGTCCCCTCCATAGCGGATCCGTAAACCTGCTGGGGGCCAGCCTGGGGCCCGTTGATGGGATGCAGATGAATACCTGACCGGAATCTTCCTCCAACGCCAGATTCTCTGCGATGCCAGTGGGAAAACACGCCTTCCAGAACCAGTCTGGAACATTGTGACGTGTGAAATTCAGGACACACCTGAACAATGCCAGCGGGCGGTCTCTGGAGTTCTGAGTGGAGGCTGCCAGCGACCCTCGATCAGGAACACCACAGCAGTGAGTGGGGGAGGGAGCATCCACAGGTGGATCTTCTAGGTCCAGTGTCCTCGAGGAGGCCCGGCTTTCAGCCGCAGAATGTCCCTGGAGATCCATCTTCTTTTTCAGGGGGCCCGTCACCTTTCTTCAAAGGTGGGTCAGTGATGTTGGGCGCCTCTTCAATATGGCACCAGATATGATGGCAGGACCCATGCCTGCTCTGCCATGGAATATGGTGCAAACCTCTCCCGGGTGAATAATTAATTAGGTCAGGGCCAGCCTCTGCAGCAGGAAACACTCCTCATCTCCCCCCCCGCCCCCCCCCCCCAGCCCCCCCCCCCCCCCCCCCCCCCCCCGCCCCCCCGTGTCACTGGATTTAGTCCTGGTAGGAGGAGAATTCCACCTCATTTACCCTGCCCAATTGACCCAATAGTCCTACTATATAATACGCAGTTTGGTGTCAAATTTTTATCTGATTGCATTTGCGTGAAGTGATTTGGGGGACATTGCTATTTCGAAGATGCTATATAAATGCAAAATGCTGTTGCGCCACTTTCACGAATGATCAGTGATTGAACCAGAGACGGGGCGGGATTCTCCGTTGCCCGACGGCAATATCGTAATCAGCGATCGGGCGGAGAATCGATTCTGTCGCCCAAATCGGGCCCGGCAGCAGTTTGACGCCGGTCAGCCTGCCTCTGCCCCTTGGAAATGGGGTAATCTCGTTACGCGCCGTGCGCGGTTGCAACGACGAGCGTCATCAGCCGGCCCTCCCGCAATGCTCCGTCCCCGATGTGCTGAGTTCCCAACCGCGCATGTGCGGTCTCAGTGGTCGGGAACCCGTCGTGGCGGCTGCGGACTGTGTGCAGCGCCCCCAACCTTGTCGGGGAGGCTTCCCCAAGGGCTGGGGTGACTGGTGGGGTGTGGCTGGGGCTGGCCTGTGAGGTCGTGGCTAGCGGGTAGGGTCCGCGCACGGTCAGCGCCATGTACACGGCGCGACCGCTGCAGGTCGTCAGCTGTGCACATGCGTGGCCTGGGACCATTCTCCGACCATTTTCAGCATGGAGCCATAAGTTTCACCCGGTGCGACTGCTAGCCCCTTACCCGTCCCGGAATCGGTGAGGGATCGGCGCCAATATTTTCAGCGCAAACCTCCTGCGAATTCTCCGTTCAAGCTGGCACTTCGCTGCTGAAACAGAGAATCCAGCCCCATGTTAACATTTGAGATTGGGTGATGCGGGTGGCTGATGGAACGGGGAGTATGGAGACAGAGCAGGAACCTGGAATTATCACTGCTCATCCCGAGAGTAATCACCAACACAGGCTAGCCGGGCCCAATGGAATTTCCATGTTGCGTGTTCGACACCCCTCACATAGAGGAATTCAGCCATACAGGGTTCTACTCTCTGCTCAATGTCTCTCTATTTGACTAGATGACAAAAATTGCACCAAGGTTATTAAAAAAAGACTCAGTGATTGACTCTGGGACATTCCTCCAAAGCTCCTAGCAACACAGGCTCAGAATCCTGAATGCTCCTCATTCTCTGGATAATTCTATTCCATCAGTGGGGACAACACACTCCATTGTATTTCAAATTTAAACACAGATCTGTGAGAATCCTAACAACGTGGATAATGTACGTTTAATGTAGCTCGATATTACACAGGAACTGAACAAAAACTATTGTAGTTTGGCTCAAGGATAAGGGATATTTTTGTCCTTTTTCCTTCCTTTTACCTGTCTGGGTGCCTGGCAGGGAAGTGCAGCACTGCTAAAGAGTGACTTTAGCTGGGCCCTGTTATCACAGCACTGCTGCAGGCCCGGGATGTGCCCCATGCAGTGTTTACTCAGTCAGTCAGCTCTTAACACACATGCTTCCCTTTGGCATTTCCCCTCTGCCACCTCTCCAGTGGCTCCTCCTCTTTGCCCCCCCTCCCCACCCCACCCCCACCCTGGAGACAAGGGGCTCGATCGCTGACAGCCCCGTAACAGAGACGAGAGACAGCATGGGGGCAATTCACCGCAAAAATAAATCCTTCATGCACAACAGCCCAAACTGAGGTCAAGAGGGAGACTGTCACCACCTGAATAGCTTAAATGCTACCTAAAGGCAGTTTCAGAGCTTGAACTCCTCCAGCTACACACGGAAAGCACCGTCAGTTCCGACCACCTCACTGGGCAGTGCGCAAAGGGAAACATGAAAAGCGTCAAGAAGCAAATAACTCACAGAGCAAAAACTGCTCGGTATCTGTGAGGGCCAATTTTATTTCCACTGTCAACTCCAACAGACACAACAAAGCACTCCAAAATAAGAGTGGTACAACAGGCTTCCTGCCAAGGGACAAAAGTTAGCATTTTCTTATCTGCGCTCCCCCCCCCCCCCCCCCCCCCCCCCCCCCCGGGCTCCTCTGGCCTGACACAAATCCAAAACATGACTGACACTCATTGAGCAATCTCGACTTCAGTCACACAGTCCCATTTCCTACTTCCCCCCAGCGACATTCCCGAACAATCAAACTGCATCATTGTTTAGGGTTCTTTCCACTCCTATGGTCTGATACCACACAGTGAGCCTTCCATTGACTCTCTCAGGGTAAGAGAACAATTCAACCATTTGGCACAAAGAAGGAAGTTGAGAAGGTGGGCCTGCAATATCTTCTGGGTGTAACGTCTCTGTAATCGCAACAGCAATAACTTGTCTTTGTGGAAGTTCTTTAATGTTGTAAAATGTCCCAAGGCATCTTTAAGGAGCGCTCGCAAACAAAATTTGACATCCAGCCACACGAGACGATACAACTAAACTCCTGGTCAAAGAGGTGGGTCTTAAGGGGTGTCTTAAAGGAGAAAAGAATGGCAGCACAGTGGTGCAGCGGTTAGCACTGCTGCCTCACGGCACCGAGGTCCCAGGTTCGATCCCGGCTCTGGGTCACTGTCCGTGTGGAGTTTGCATATTCGCCCCGTCTCTGCGTGGGTCTCACCCCCACAACCCAAAGATGTACAGGGTAGGTGGATTGGCCGCGCTAAATTGCCTCCTAACTGGAAAAAATGAATTGTGTACTCTAAATTTTAATAATAATAATAGGGGGCAGGATTGGCTGAGACATGATGCCCATGTAGTAGAATGATCCAGTGACATTCATAGTCTATAGTCCAATTTGAATACCGGTGGGGCCCCTGCAGGGCTCCCGATATCTATGCAATGCTGCCCAGGCAAGGAGTGACCCTACTGAGTGAGACGAGACGGCAAGAGGCAAGGGAGAAATGAAAAAAACTGATGTGCAATTAATTCGCCATCAGCCTGGTTTGTCTCTCGCCGGCCTGTTTTAATGAGGTTCGTTCCAATCCCCGGAGACAGGGACAAACTGCTTTGCCTCAAATTAGGTCAGGGCTGCCAATCTAATCCCTGCTCATTGATGCTGATGGCCAATTAGCAGCTGTTCTTTTTCCCTGCAGCAAAGTTTGACTCTGCACCTTTGGTTGCACCCAATGTTCGAACATCTGTGGTGTCCAATGCTGCCAACAGAAGGACTGGGGTTCTTTTCTCTAGAAAAGAGAAAGCGGAGGGTGACCTGATCTGATAGAGGTCTTTAAGTTCATGAGAGGGTTCAGTAGGGTGGACGGACAGGAGGTGCTTTCACTCATGGGACAGACTAAAACTCAAAATCATAAATACATGATAGTCACTAATCAATCCCAGAAGGAAATCAGGAAGAACTTTTAATTAGTGAGTGGTTAGAACATGAAGCTCGCTACCACGGGCAGTGGTCGAGGCAAATAGTAAAGATGTTTTTAAGGAGAAACGAGATGTACACACAAGAAAGGGTAGAAGTTTATTCTGATAGGCTCAGAAGGAGAAGAGTAGCAGGAGGCTCACTGGAGTTGATGGGCTGAATGGCCTGTTTCTATGCTGCAAATTCTAAGTAGCAAATGAATTGGGGTCAGAGGAAGGGGGTCACGGAAGACAAGCTCCAATTCAACAGCAAGGACATTTTTCTGTGGAGAATCATAGGGAGTGTCAAGCTTTGAGGGTACCCTTTCCACTTTTCCGCTCCCTGTAGGAAATCTCACCAACCAGCACTAATCCTAACAGACAGAACATCAGCGGCTGGCCAAGGATGATTTACCAATGGCGACAAGAGCAGGTCAGAGGCTGGGAATCCTGCGGTAAGTAACTCACCTCCTGACTCCCCAAAGCCTGTCCACGATCTACACGGCACAAGTCAGGCATGTGATGGAATACTCTCCACTTGCCTGTATGAATGCAGCTCCAGCAACATTCAAGAAGCTCGACACCATCAAGGTCAAAGCAATCCGCTTGATTGGTACCCCTAACATAACTTTAAACATTTACTCTCTCAACCACTGGCACATAGTGACAGCAGTGTTACCATCTACGAGATACTCTTTAGCAACTCATCAAGGCTCCTTCAACAGCACCTTCCAAACCCACATGCTCTACCACCTAGAAGCACAAGGGCAGCAGATACATGGGGGGGGGGGACACCACCTCCTGCATACCGTCCTCCAAGTCACTCACCATCTTGATTTGGAACAATGTCACCGTTCCTGCACTGTCGCTGGATCAAGATCCTGGAACTCCCTCCTAACAGCACAGTGGGTGTACCTACGCCACATGGACTGCAGCATTTCACCACCACCTTCTCAAAGGCAATTCGCGATGGGCAATAAATGCTGACCTAGCCAGTGACACCTACATCGTGTGATGGAGAAAAATAAAATCTGTGCTCAGAACAGGCGATAGAAAGCAAAGACAGAAAGCTTATCCCATCCAGCTCCTCACTTTCTTAAGCCTTTGTCTGCCACTGAGCTTCAGTTTGGAGCTGACCCACATCCCTACCAGTCACAGCTATTGCAATACATCATATATCACACCATCGCAGTAATAAAGAGCCCATTGCTGCGTGCTCTCATAACAATTAGGCTGATTGTACTGACAGCTGCTGTCAGCGTCTAACAGACAGAAAACTAGACCCAGATTTGAAGAATCTGACCATGCAGATTCCATTGCTTTTTTTCCACGATTCGTTTGTTGCCCTTAAGGTGTACGAACGATCCCATACCTCAGCAACATGGACCTTTATTCCCATATTCCATTCATAGACATTCTTACTTTGTTCTTACTCTGTGTCCTGACTCACGATTGCAATATCCTGGCCTGGATTCTCCGAGCCTGCGCCGGGTCGGAGAATCGGCGGTGACGCGAGAAATTCCCGCCACGCCGCTCCGACGCCTGGACTTGATTCTCCGGCGACCGGAGAATCGCCAGCGATCGCGCCCACAGCGTGGCGCCGGTCGGGGGCTGTTGAAAACGGCCCCCGCGGCGATTCTCCGTGGTCGACCCGCCGAGTTCTGCTGAGTCCCGCCGGCGTGGCTCCAACCTGGTACCACCCAGCGGGAGCTCGGACCTGCGGCTGCAGTGGCCATCCTAGTGGAGGGGGGGTGGGGGAATCAGACTCCAGAGGGGGTCTTCACGGCGTCAAGGCCCGCGATCGGGGGCTACCGATCGTTGGGCGCCCGCGATCTGGAGGGGGCCTACCACCTTCCGCGCGGGCCCGCTGTAGGGTTCCGCCATGTTGCTCGGCGCCGGCGTGGAAACGGCCACCAAGTGCATGCGCAGGCGCGGAGACGGCCGTCGCGTACATGCGCGGACCCACGTCGGCAGTGCAGGGCTGCCATTCGGCACTGGCGTAGCGCTCCGGCAGCGTGCTGGCCTCCTGAGGGCCACTGAATCACTGGGCCAGGAAGCCCGTTGACGCCGGCATGCACCACTTCGGTGTCTGTGCCGGAGTCAACACTTGGCCGGGATTTCGGAGAAGCCCGGCCCCTGTGTTTGAAGACTGCGCTATTTTGCTCCAGAACTTTAATCACGCAGGGCCACAAACCTAATTACAGGTTTTAACAAAATGCCTGCAGGCAAACATTATCCCCATATATGCTCTCGTCACTCAGCATTGAAACATAGAAGCTAGGAGCAGGAGTAGGCCATTCGGCCCTTTGAGTCTGCTCCCCCTTTCATTCTGATCATTGCTAATCATCCAACTCAGTAACCTGTTCCCACTTTCCCCCCATATCCTTTGGTTCCTTTAGCCCAAGAGCTACACTTTACTCCTTCTTGAAAACATGCAGGGGTGAATTCGCTCCCAGGGTCTACCCGGCTCCAACGCGATCCCGCAAGATGTTGTGATGGAAATCCCACCAATGTGGCGGGATCGCTTTTTGGCTAATCTGCATATTTGAGCGAGGCAGTAAGCCTGACTCTCATGAGTAGATTCCCGAGGTACCTGAGGCTTTGGGATTCAATCTATCACCAACTGATTTAAATTGAACGTGAGCTCAGGAGAGCTGTCGAGGAGCAAAATCAAAACTGATTTTTCACCTCGGATATCTGAAGAGATGTAACGGCAGGGTGATGTGATTTGTATGGCGAGCTGTTCCATCCCCCTTCTCTAAAACCGTGTCCCATGCATTGTAACCTAGATAATGTGCTGGAGCTGGAATATATATGCAGCTGTGACGCACATCTGGGAATTATCTGTGCTGCAGCTACTGTCTCACACGTACTGAATTTCACTTGTGAACTTGATCTGTCACTGCTCCTGTCTGGTGTAACCCCCGGACCCCGATCCACCACTTCCTCGTCAGTGAAACAGAGTAGGCACTGCCGCAACAATGAGGCTGAGAAAAAGCACTCAGAGATCCAAAACATCATTGCACAGCTGAATTCATCACAATGACTGAAATCTTAACCCTTGGGTGCTTGGTGTTTCATAGAATTAATTCCGCCCTTGAATGTCGGGTGAGTGGAAGGAATTAGCCGCACGTTCACTCAGTTTTAGCGTTTAATTTTAGCACATTACTTTTTGGGGGCTTTTGCTGTGCACAGTGGCTAGCACTGTTGCTTTACCAGGGTCCCGGGTTCGATTCCCGGCTTGGGTCACTTTCTGTGCGGAGTCTGCACGTTCTCCCCGTGTCTGCTTGGGTTTCCGCCGGGTGCTCCAGTTTCCCTCCACAAGTCCCGAAAGACGTGCTTGTTAGCTAACATGGACATTCTAAATTCTATCTGTGTACCTGAACAGGCGCCAGAATGTGGCGACTAGGGGCTTTTCACAGTAACTTAATTGCAGAGTTAATGTAAGCCTACTTGTGACGCTAACGATCGGCCACTGGGCCGGGATATTCCACTCGCCGTCTTTTCGGGCTGGTTTGTTGACCGGAGTGGAATATCTCGTGAGAGGCCCAAATCCCAGGCACTGTCTCCTGAACTGACACTGCCTCCTTGCACTGCCCCCCCACCCCGGCACGGCCCTACACTGCCCAGGCAGCACTGCCTAGGGAGCTGTGCCAGGGGTGTATTGCATGGGGGGGGATGCTTCCATTCTAACTTTGGGGTACCATGTTTAGAGGCTGCCCCGATCTTTAAAAAACTAAGTTGGCGGCAGCGGGGCTCAATCAGAGCCCACCCCGGCAGTATGACATCATGGGGCCTGACCCTTGATGCTTCTTTGTAAGTTTAGAGTACTCAATTATATTTTTTCCAATTAAGAGGCAATTCAGCGTGGCCAATCCACCTAACCTGCACATCTTTTGGGCTGTGGGGGTGAAACCCACGCAGACACGGGGAGAATGCGCAAACTCCACACGGACGGTGACCAGGGCCGGGATTCGAACCCGGGTCCACAGTCCCAGTGCTAACCACTGCGCCACCGTGCACCCCCCCCCCCCTCATGCTTTTAAAAACGACGTTCTGAGCAAAACGGCGTAGAAAGCCACAGCTGGTGCCGGCAGTTTCAACGTCGCTTTTCCCAACTACTGCCAAGCCTCCGCCTGAAAAAGGAAAAACTCCCGTTTTTCCGACATTACAACAGTGACTACATTGAACAGGAAAAGACAGGGTCGATAAAGATAAACTACTTCCTGGGGGGGAGGGGGAGGGGTGGGAGTTTGGAGATTCTAAAACTAGGGGGCATAGTCTGAAAGTTAGGGCCAGACCGATCAAGAGAGATGTTGGGAAGAACTTCTTCACTCAACGGGAGGTAGAGGTTTGGAACTCTCTCCCACACAGCAGTTGAAGCTAAAACACTGGTTAATTTTAAATCTGAGATGGATAGATTTTTGTTAAGCTAGGGTAATAGCAGGGGCTGGTTTAGCACAGTGGGCTAAACAGTTGGCTTGTAATGCAGAACAATGCCAGCAGCGCGGGTTCAATTCCCATACCGGCCTCCCCGAACAGGCACCGGAATGTGGCGACTAGGGGCTTTCCACAGTAACTTCATTGAAGCCTACTTGTGACAATAAGCGATTATTATTATTATTATTATTAAGTAATATGGGCCAAAGAGGTTAGGCCACAGGTTAGCCATGATCTTATTGAATGGTGGGACATGCTCCAGGGGCTGAATGGCCTACTTCTGTTCCTAATTCAAATGGTTCTTCATTGTCCATGACACATCCTGAGGCCTTGCGTGACTCTGTATAAATTGCTTTTTTTTTTAAATTTAGGGTACCCAATTCTTTTTTTCCAATTAAGGGGCAATTCTGCGTGGCCAATTCACCTACCCTGCACATCTTTGGGTTGTGAGGGTGAAACCCACGCAGACACGGGGAGAATGTGCAAACTCCACACGGACAGTGACCCAGAGCCGGGATCGAACCTGGGACCTCGGTGCCGTGAGGCAGCAGTGCTAACCACTGCGCCACCGTTCTGCCCGCATAAATTGCTTTTGAAGCGGAGGAAAGATCAACACATGAGGGAGAAAGGTATCGGATCAGATAAAAGACGGTGGGAGGATGAGGCCTTTTAGTTGGGTATACACATGACAGAGACCCATTGGGCAGAATGGCCAGTTTCAGAGCAAATTCAAAACTTTCTTTCTTTTTAGTCAACACTTTGAATATGGTATCATCCACGGGCATGGGCTACCTGATGGCAGCGTAGACTACCAGACTACCTTTGGCATTTTCAAATAAATGCTCAGGACCAGGATTATTGTCAGGCCTGACATTTGGGTATTTTATGGTCCTTCCTCCCTGCCCGTGTGACTCAGATTCTTTACACAATGGAGTCTCCGTGTGACAGCGGCATTGACCATAAGTAAAGGACACACAATGTTTCGAAGGGTTTTACAACCAATGGGCCACTTTTGAAGTGTGGTCACTGTTGTGACGTATTTGTGAAGAGCGAGATCCCACAAACATAGTGTGGTAGTACCAGGTATTGCGGTACCTAAGAGGCTGATGACCATTGGTTAGACCCAGGAGTCTACCATTGGCTGTTGTACGTAGCTCCGCCCTGACAGGCGGAGTATAAGAAATGGTGCCATCCCAGCAGCCTTCACTTTCTGTATCGAAGCTGCTGGGGAAAAGGTTCTAGTAGATTAAAGCCTTCAGTTATGAAATTACTTTGTCTTCAGTGTAATTGATTGCGCATCACATAGATAATAGACCAGTTAATGTTATATTTGGTGCTAAATGTTGGAGTGCCTGCTGTGTTCTTCCTTGATTCGTTCTGAAAGAACTTACACATCCAACCTTCAATAGATGGTGAAATACTCCCTTAGCACTACAGTGACGATCAATATTAGGTGCTCAAGGATGTGGAGGCTTTAGAGAGGGTGCAGAAGAGATTTGCAGGATGTTGCCTGGTATGGAGGGCATTAGCTATGAGGAGCGGTTGAATAAACTTGGTTTGTTCTCACTGGAACGAAGGAGGTTGAGTGGCGACCTGATAGAGGTCTACAAAATTATGAGGGGCACAGACAGAGTGGATAGTCAGGGACTTTTTCCCAGGGCAGAGGGGTCAATTACTAGGGGGCATAGGTTTAAGGTGCGAGGGGCAAGGTTTAGAAGAGATGTACGAGGCAAGTTTTTATACGCAGAGGGTAGTGGGTGCCTGGAACCCGCTGCCAGAGGAAGTGTTGGAAGCAGGGACGATAGTGACGTTTAAGGGGCATCTTGACAAATACATGAATAGGATGGGAATAGAGGGATACGGACCCCGGAAGTGTGGAAGATTTTAGTTTAGACGGGCAGCATGGTCAGCGCAGGCTCTGGAGAGCCGAAGGGCCTGTTCGTGTGCTGTATTTTTCTTTGTTCTTAAGTCCTTTGGCTTTCTTAAGGCTTTGAACCCACAGAGTTCTGCTACCACAAGGCTGACGCACACCACACTGCGTGCTACATATTTCCTGATATTTAACAATAAAGACCAAGCTCAGCGGGTTGGGGGAGTGATGGCGAGGGATAGGTATAGCTGTTTGCCAGGGCAAAGGAGCTGAATTGACAGACGCAGCTAAAATGGCTAAAGCTATGCAGTAGATTTTACGAGAGTGCGGGAGTCCCCCTTTCCCCTCACTACGAGGCCCTGGCCTCATTTCTAATCACCAGGCGACGTTCCAACATTGTTTGTCACATTGAGGTCTGTAAATCAGTGGTGGCCCAAGTAAGTCAAATTGTAGGGGGGTGGGGACCATTGCAAACATACCGCCCCCCACCTCCGGGTGGCCGCAACCCAGGTGATTTTTGTGAGCCCGGGAAGTGCATCCCTGGGGGTCACAAAAATGATCAAAGACATCCCTCTGACCGAACCTCTGCTCTTCCGTTGCCAAGCAGAACCCGCTCCGCCCAGGCTCCTACCAGCTCGGAGCTAAAATGTAATTGGGATCCCATTTATGTCATCGGGTGCTGCCGACCGACATTAGAAGAGTCCTTTCACCTGAATCAGGACATTCACCACAATGTGGCTTTGATGATGGAGTCGGAATCTTACAGAGGAGGTAATAAGACAGGAGGGCAGCTGACTCCATTTTGAGACCCTTGTTACCCTATTCATGCCAAGCAAAGGGTTGCTCAAATTCGACCCCTACTTCCATTAATTCAGCTCCCATTTGCAAACGTATTCATCTAACTCAGTGGCAGCTCCACCCCCGCCACCAGGTTAACCAATGCCGCACGGACTGTGCATCAAACCCGAGAGCACCCTCCCCCCACCGCTGTGCTTGACTCAGTACCACACCAGGTAGAGCTTTTACCCAAATGTGCCAATCAGGCAACCCATGGGCAATCCAGATCCGATAAACCGCAATCGTTTTCCGGTTCTGCCAAGTGATTCACCTTTCAATTGCTGTGCCCTCTTCACTTTGGGGAACAACTCTTGCCCGTATTTATTTGCTCTGCTCTGCAGGGTTAAGACTCTGGCAACAGCTGCTGCTGTTCCACGGAGACATAATGCAAACAAATGTTTGGATAATCTGGGTATCGGGAACTCCTCAGGGACTAGGTGGCGAACGAGGCTAAATGCCACAATAGTCTCCTGCTGGCATGCACAGCTGTACTGTAACTGAGGGGGCAATCAAAATAATATAATTGCAGCAATTCTTAATGAACAATCAACAACGCAAATGAGAGTTCTGGAAAATACTGTTACCGGGGCAACCATGAGGCCTTCTCAAAAGCGCAGGAGGCGAATGCAAAATTCCCTTCAGTTTGAAATAATTTTTAATTTATGTTATCCATCTGCGCTTATCTCAATTTTACAGATGTTTGTATTGAATATCTGAATCGTAAATCATAACAGTTCCGATTAGTGCAAATGTTGACAAAAACGGAACTGGAGAAAGCTTTTTGTTTAAGGGGGTCCTTCTTTTACCTTCAGTTTCCAACTCGCAAGAACAGAAAAACATGAGCAGGAGGAGGGCACTTCATTGCCTCTTGAGCCTCTTTGAAATTCCATAAGTTCATGGCTGATCCTCGACCTCAACTCCACTTTCCCACCCGATCCCCATATCCCTTCATTCCCTTAAGAGTCCATTAATCTATTGATCTCAGCTTTTGAATATACTCAACAGCTGAGCGTCCACAGGCCTCTGGGGAAGAGAATCCCGACGATCCCGCTCTGTCAAGCAACTTCTTGTTTCAGTCCAAAGTTGCTGTACCCTATTTCAACCTTCCTCTGTTGTAGTTATGGTCATAGCTCCTTTGAGCTTGACTCTTTACTAATCCCCAAGTGCATCATTCTCCATTCTCTCACCTTGCTTCCCTAGGTTCTAACAAAACCGTACCTCATCTGCAAATTTGCCTGCCCTGGGAAGTCTTTCCCAGAGACTCAAAACCATGGAATTCCTTAGATTTCCCTCCACTATTGCTTGTGTTCTAATCCAGAAAGCAAGTTAGTGAAGGATTGTACTGTAGCCAATCCTTTCTCTGTTTTACATTTATTTGCAAAGTGAAACGCTACAAGCATATACCTCCTAACCCAAGCGTGCCACAGTTTCAATGAGCATCTCTTTATATGTGCTCAGGTGAATCCCCAATGCTCACCAATTAAATGCAATTAATATATAATTCAACAGTTTTCACCTACAATTACCAATATGGATGTGTCAGAGGAATGGCTCATTTCTCTGTTCCAACTACTTTGTAAAGAACATAGAACATACAGTGTAGAAGGAGGCCATTCGGCCCATCGAGTCTGCACCGACCAACTTAAGCCCTCACTTCCACCCTATCCCCGTAACTCAATAACCCCTCTTAACCTTTTTGGGCACTAAGGGCAATTTAGCACGGCCAATCCACCTGACTTGCACGTCTTTGGACTGTGGGAGGAAACGGGAGCACCCGGAGGAAACCCACGCAGACATGGGGAGAACGTGCAGACTCCGCACAGACAGTGACCCAGCGGGGAATCGAACCTGGGACCCTGGCGCTGTGAAGCCACAGTGCTAGCCACTTGTACTACCGTGCTGCCCTTCAAAGGATGCTCTCCAACGCGTAAGTAAAAAGCATTCACTTAATCACTATTCCTTATCTTCCCAACTCAATTCTTTACAACCTTGCTGCCTAAGCTTCATTAAATCTTCTTAATTAAAAAAAACGATTCAAAATTGTCGTCCAGGTTTGGGGTGTGAAACTGAATCCCCAGGTACCTCTTTTAATGATGTGACAAAATTCACACCTTGGCTGATTTCAATGAGGTGTTGATGAATGAGAGCGCATGAATTTAATTCTACGAGCAAATGAGAATCATTTCAAATAAAATTCAGCTTCACATTTAGAAGGTGGATAATGTTCTTGCCCTCCTCCCCTCAAGATACAGGATTCCAACAACAACTTGTATTTAAATAGCACCTTTCACTCAGTACATTTATCCCAAGACCCTTCACAGGAGTGCAACCAAACAGAATACCACAGCGAGTCGCGTAGGGGGAGCAGGACCAGGTGGAGGAGGTGGGATTTAAGAAACATCTCAACAGGAAGGAAGAGAGAAAAGTGGTTTAGGGCGGGAATGCCAGACCCCAGGACCTTGGACACTGAAGGCACAGCAGCCGATGTGGAGCGATTAAAATCAGGAACGTTGGAGCACCCAGAATTGGAGGAGCGCTTATATCCCGGAGGATTGTAAGGCTGCAGGAGAGTAGAGGTGGAGGGAGTTGCATGGCCATTATCAATCATATCTTAATCTGTTCATTCTCTGGCATCGCTGACAATGTCAACATTTCCTGCCAGTCCCATGTTTCTCTGAGATTCTGACGGAGGTGGTGGTGGTGGTGGTGGCGGTAGTGGTGGTGGTGGTGGTGGCGATGGTGATGGCGGTGGTGGTGATAGTGGTGGTGGCAGTGGTGGTGGTGATGGTGGTGGTGGTGGTGGTGGTGGCGATGGTGATGGCGGTGGTGGTGATAGTGGTGGCGGCGGTGGTGGCAGTGGTGGTGGTGATGGTGGTGGTGGCGGTGGTGGTGGCAGCGGCGGTGGTGGCGGCGGTGTTGGTGGTGGTGACGATGGCGATAGTGGTGGTGATGGTGGTGACGATGGCGATGGTGGCGGTGGTGGTTGTGGCGGTGACGATGGCGGCGATGGTGGTGATGGTGGTGACGATGGTGATGGTGGCGATGGCGGTGGTGGTGGCGGTGTTGGTGGTGGTGACGATGGCGATGGTGGTGGTGATGGTGGTGACGATGGCGATGGTGGTGGCGGTGGTGGTGGTGGCGGTGACGATGGCGGCGATGGTGGTGATGGTGGTGACGGTGGCGATGGTGGCGATGGTGGTGGCGGTGATGGTGGTGGCGGCGGTGGTGGTGGCGCTGGCGGTGGTGACGGTTGTGGTGGCGGTGATGATGGCGATGGTGGCAATGGCGGTGGTGCTGGCGATGGTGGTGATGCTGGTGGCGGTGGTGGCGCTGGCAATGGTGGCGGCGGTGGTGATGGTGGGGGCGGTGGTGGCGGTGGTGGTGATGCCGGTGGCGGCGGTGGCGATGGTGGCGGCGGTGGTGGTGATGGTGGTGATGCCGGTGGCGGCGGTGGTGATGGTGGTGATGCCGGTGGCGGCGGTGGCGATAGTGGTGGCGGCGGTGGTGGCGGTGGTGGTGATGGCGGCGGTGGCGGTGGTGGGTCTTCTTGAGCCACTGAAAAGCTTTGTAGTGATTTGATATGGCCATTGGCAGGCTCTGTTGTTTCTCAGGGTAGTTTAGAGTCACCAACATTGGTGCAGGACGGGAGTCACTTGTAGGCCAGACTGGGTAAGGACGGCCGAGTTGCCCCCCTCCAGCATCATATCCATGTGAGTCTGAGCAATAAATGTCAACCTCTTACTCATCCAGGAAGAAATATTGCAGCTGATTCTATTTCTTCTGTTGTGCACACAAACAATGCAGAGACAAAGGGCTGGGTTCTGGATTTTACCATCTGTGCATCTCACCCCCCCCCCCCCCCCCACAACCCCCCCGCACTCTCACCCCAAGCGACAGGAACAGAGATGGGGAGGCCAGTAAGATAGCGGGAACTGCACTGGGATGTCTTCCCCGCACAGGCCCGCCACTGAGAAGGTTCCCCAGCAGAGGGGCAGCAGTAAGACACATTGACTACCAACTTCATGGTGGCGGCTACCCTGCGGAAGCTCTGGGGGTGGGGGGTGGGGAGGTGGGGGGGGGGGGATGGGAGGGACCACCGAAGCTGAAGACTCCGTAGCCCACAGGAGGGGGCTTTGGGCAGGAAAACAACCCTTGTAGCCCCAACATTCCCCCCCCCACCAGAAGGGTTTTCCCTCCAATCAGCAGGGAAAACATCCTTTGAAGCTCCCGCCTCTTCTGCTGGCACTGCTCAGGCTTCCAAGCTGCTGGCTCTCAGTAGGCCGCAGGAGGCCGCTAGCGGTAAAATCACTGAGCCGGTCCCACTGCGGGCTGGAGGGGACTAACTTGGGGGTCTCGAAGCCCATGGTAAAATTCAGCCGCAGGTTTCCTGATATCCCCATGTGACAGCAGGCCTGGCTGATTTTCTGCTTAGCCTGCCCTAAGCCAAGATTGCTGAGGCCACATGTAACTGAAGCCCAGTGACTGAGGCTGCAGCTGCCTCGAGCACAGGCAGTAAAACCTTCTGCACATCTAGTTTGAGCGATGTAAGATCTTACATGAGTCATGTAAGATATTACATCGGCGTCAGAATAATGTCGGGCCCTATTTTTCAAATAATGGTCGTTTCATGCACCTCAATGAAGGCCATCTCTAATCCTCGACTGGCGCCAAATATACTGAGATTGATCAACCACAGGGTACAGCAAAGCAAAGAGAATTATCCAGAAACAGGATACAAGTATGATTCATGGACAATACCTGTGGATCCAACCGTAATCTAATCCCCAAGTACTGTTTAAACTTTGATTTTATTGCCTACAATGCCTGGACATCCTAATCTTCAATAGGATATCCAACTGCGGATTTTAAAAAGGGATTCTCCTTTGTAATCACACAGCTGCCACTCTCACTACTTTTAGAACTATTACGGCAAATACTTATCCAGTTACCCCCGATAATGTAACTCGCGCCCACTCTATCCATGCCTCATCACCTTGTACACCTCTATCAAGTCACCTCTCTGCCTTCTTCTCTCCAGGGAGAAAAGCCCTAGCTCCCTCAACCTTTCTTCATAAAGACATGCCCTCCAGTCCAGGCAGCATCCTGGTAAATCTCCTCTGCACCCTCTCCAAAGCATCCACATCCTTCCTATAATGAGGCGACCAGAACTGGACACGATATTCCAAGTGTGGTCTAACCAGGGTTTTATAAAGCTGCAGCAAAACCTTGCGGCTCTTAAACTCAATTCCCCTGTTAATGAAAGCCAACACACTATACGCCTTCTTAACGACCCTATCAACCTGGGTGGCAACTTTGAGGGATCTATGTATCTGGACCCCAAGATTCCTCTGTTCCTCCACACTTCCAAGAATCCTGCCTTTAACACTGTATTCAGCATTCAAATTTGACTTTCCAAAATGAATCACTTCACATTTATCGAGGTTGAACTCCATCTGCCACTTCTCAGCCCAGCTCTGCATCCTGTCAATGTCCTGTTGTAACCTGCAACAGCCCTCAACACTATCTACAACTCCATCAACCTTCGTGTCATCGGCAAATTTACTAACCCACCCTTCCACTTCCTCATCCAAGTCATTAAAAAAAAAAACAGAACAGATCTCTGCGGGACACCACTGGTCACAGACCTCCAGGCGGAATACTTTCCATCCACTACCACTCGCTGTCTTCTTTCGGCCAGCCAATTCTGTATCCAGACAGCCAAATTTCCCTGTATCCCATGACCCCTAACTTTCTGAATGTGCCTACTGATGGGACCATCACCACACCTACCATGGGGAACCTTAATGCCTTACTGAAATCCGTATACACCACATCCACTGCCTGACCTTCATCAATGTGTCTCGTCACATCCTCAAAGAATTCAATGAGGCTTGTGAGGCATGACTTTCCCCTCACAAAGCCATGCTGACTATGGGGAGAAGTAGTTTTCCATCTTTAATGGCTGCCATCCTCACTGATCGCACAAGTGGCAAAATAGCTTTGAGCAAGATCAGGACTAAGATTCAGTGAAATTAAGTCAAAATCAACCCTGACACTGAACCCCCTGTTTTGCCCACTAACCCGGCTCCCTGACAGTCAAAGCTAAGGTTCTCCACTCTGCGACTGATGTTTAGCCGGCGATTTGCATACGCAAGAAGTCTGACCCGTGTTTCAGACGACATCCTGCACGTTAACAATCGAGGTCTTCCAACCTGACAATGAAGTGTCTTCTGAAAATGTTCATGCCTGGAAGATTTGTGACCAGATATTCGACCCCTCATCATAATGTTCTTAAATTCTGGGAGCAAAAGGTGCAAGGAAGAGTTTGAAAATCCCAAGAGAATAAAATGAGCAACTTGTGATTGCTGCCATGAAAATACTTAGGTCGGGATTCTCCACTGCCTAACCCCAAAATTGTATTCGGCAATCCCCGTTTGCGACCGAATCGGGGCTGGTGCCGTTTTTTGGATGCCCCCTCCAAATCGGTGTCATCGAGGTGCGTGCCCCACACCGTTGCGACGGCGCCAGCGCATTGCTTTGAGGCCCTCCCCCGATGCTCCGCCCCGAAGGGCCGCGTTCCTGACCGCGCGGGTCGTGTGTGGTCTGAGATTTCATAAACCCAATGTGTCCGGCTGTGGACTGTGTCCACCACCACCACAGTCGGGCAGGAGCTGTGCTGCTCGTGGAGGCGGGCGGGGGGGGGGGGGGGGGGGGGGCTGGGGGGACTGGTGGGGGGTGTCCAAGTGGTGGTGAGGGGCTGTCCAGGAGGACACTATTTGTCCCCCTGCTGGGTCGTCGCGCAGCCAGCGCTATGTTGTACAGCGCGACCGCTGCAGGTCATCGCCGTGCGCCTGCGCGGCCACAGACCCGGAGCCACATCCACAAGCCATTGGTATGGAATAGATGCACCATTTGTAGAGGGCAAATATGATGTAGAGGCTGCATCAGATATTAGACGAGTTAATAGCAACTGCTCCAGCCAAATAATTACTCTGCTGTACAGACATGGGCCCTAACGTCCTGGGACTGGCAATCAGAACCAGATTGCCACTCTGTGCCCAATTCTTCAGAGGCAATTTCTTCTGTGCCTGTCTCTCGACCTTCCGAATCCGCACGGGCGAGATCCAAGCAGTACAGCCTTCTCCGAAGCCCAGGGTCGGAGTGCAGGAGAAGTGAAAGGAAGTTAGCGGCTTCTGGGCGATTGCCACGTAGACACTTCCCTTTCAACGTCTGAGAGGAATTCCCCAACATGTCTATGGAGCCCCCCCCCGTGAATGATCCCCCGCTCCCCCACCCCCCCAGCTGCCACACCGAATTCCCGCCGGGTGGAACCATGAGAGAACCACGCCGGTAGGAACTCGGCCAACTACACGCGGTGAATTGCAGCGGGGGCCTCTTTCAATAGCCCCCGACCGGCGCGGCGTCGACCACACGCGCCCGATTGCCGGCGCGTCAGACCCGAGCCCGGGTTTGACGCCCATTTTCCGCATCCGCGCTGAGCGCGATTTCGGTGCGGAGGCTCGGACAATCACACCCCAGATTTTTGATACAGCAGGCCGTCAGGATTCTCCGTTTCGCCGGCTAGTCAATGGGGTTTCCCATTGTGGGGCAGCCCCACGCCGTCGGGAAACCCCGGGCTGCTAGCTAAACGGAGATTCCCGAAGACGGAGAATTCAGCCCTCTTTCTTTAATGAAATAAAAGCAGGAAGTGCTGAAAAAACCTCAGCAGGTCTGGCAGCGTTTGGGAAGCGAGAAAGAGTTCACGTTTCAAGTCGCGTAAGCCTCTTCTTGGGAACTCTTTTGAGTTTTTGTTCCTCTCTCCACAGATGCTGCTGGGCTTTTCAGCACTTTCTGTTTTTATTTCCCATTTCCAGCATCTGCAGTATTTTGCTTTTACTCTTTCTATAAATTAATTGTTCAAATCAAAGTGCAGACGCTCAGGGCAGGGTTTCCCCGACTCTTTCCACGTCGGCATCTCCGCGTCCCACCGAAGCCAGCCGCCCGCCGCAGGTTCCCCAGCAGCTGGGTGGGTGAGCCATGCAAATTGCCATTGAATGGTGGAGCAGGAAGATCCCACTGGCGGCCAATGGTGAACCATCTTTGTCGCGTGAATACCCATTAGTGGGCAGCACGGTAGCATTGTGGATAGCACAGTTGCTTCACAGCTCCAGGGTCCCAGGTTCGATTCCGGCTTGGGTCACTGTCTGTGCGGAGTCTGCACATCCTCCCCGTATCTGCGTGGGTTTCCTCCGGATGCTCCGGTTTCCTCCCACAGTCCAAAGATGTGCAGGTTAGGTGGATTGGCCATGATAAATTGCCCTCAGTGTCCAAAATTGCCCCTTAGTGTTGGGTGGGCTTACTGGGTTATGAGGATAGGGTGGAGGTGTTGACCTTGGGTCGGGTGCTCTTTCCAAGAGCCGGTGCAGACTCGATGGGCTGAATGGCCTCCTTCTGCACTGTAAATTCTATGATCTATGATCTATGATTATGGGGAGGGGGCTGGAAAGTTCCAGCCTCAGAGAATAGACTCAACGCTGGTTAGAAGCAAGGTAAAACACTCTACTCTGTCTCAGAAGAATATTATGGAATGATAACAGCATGGGTGGAGGCTATTCAGCCCATTAAGCCTGTACTATATCTTTGAATGAGCTATTCAATTAGTCCCTTTCCCCTTGACATTCAATGACATTACTATTGCTCAATCCCCACAATCAACATCCTGGGGGTTACCATTGATCAGAAACTGAACTGGACTAGCCACATTAATACGGTGGCTACAACGCCAGGTCAAAGGCTAGGAATCCTGTGGCGAGTGACTCACCTCCTGACTCCCCAAAGCCTGTTCACCATCAACAAGGCACAAGTCAGGAGTGTGATGGAATATTCCCCATTTGCCTGGATGAGTGCAGCTCCAACAACACACAAGAAGCTCAACACCATCCAGGACAAAGCAGCCCGCCTTCCACAAACATTCAAACCCTCCACTGACGCACAGTGGCAGCCGTGTGTACCATCTACAAGATGTACTGCAGGGAACTCACCAAGGTTCCTCAGAAAGCACCTTCCAAACCCATGACCACTACCATCTAGAAGGACAAGAGCAGCAGATACCTGGCAACCCCACCACCTGGAGGTTCCCCCCCAAGTCACTCACCATCCCGATTTGGAAATATATCGGCGTTCCTTCACTGTTTCTGGGTCAGAATGCTGGAAATCCCTCCCTAAGAGCACATTGGGTGTACCTAACCTCAAGGACTGCAGCGGTTCAATGAGCAGCTCACCGCCACCTTCTGAAGGGTAACTAGGGATGGGAAATAATCAGAGAGCCAGCGCCAACACCTCCTGTATATGAAAAAAAGAAAGCTCACATCACTCACGTATTTATCCAATTCTGTTTTGAAAATTACGATTGAATCTGTTTCCACCACCCAATCAGGCAGTACTTGATAATTACAACATTTCTTCCTCGTCGCCACGTGGTGTTTCTGACCAACTATTTTAAATCTGTGCCTCTTTGATTACCGAGCCTCTGCTGATGGACCCAGTTTCTCCTCATTTACTCAATCAAAATCCTTCATCATTCTAAACAAAATCTCCCCTCCTTCTTTGCTCGAAGCAGAACGATCCCATCTTCTCCAGTCTCTCCATGTGACTGAGGTTACTCATCCCTGATTCCATTCTTAGCAAATCTCCTCAGCGCCCTCTCCAAAGGCCTTGACATCTATGGCGATTGCCCCTTTGAGGGCAACACAGCAGAGTCAGGGTCACACAGGCCATGTGACCCTCACCCGGCTGTGTTGCTCTTAAAGGGACAACCACCGCAATATCCTTTCTAAAGTGTGGTGCTAGGACTGAACACAATATTGCAGCTGAGGCCTAACCAGTGAATTGAAAAGGTTTAGCCTTACGTCCTCCACTTTTGTTCTCTATGCCGATCTTTATAAAGACCAAGATTCTGTTCATGTTTTTTAAACCACCCTGCTCAACAGGCCCTGCAACCTTCAGAAACATGTAAATGATTACATAGAATGTGCTCCACAGAAACAGACCATTCAGCCCAACTGGTCTATGCTACTTTTTAAACTCCACATGGGCATCTGCCTACCCCTCTTCATCTCACCGTGCCAACCCGATTTTCTATTCCAAACTCCTCCTGCAATGCAGTCTCCTGTCAGAGTTGGTACAGACATCCTCTGTGTTGCTACAGTCTTTATCAAATTGATATTGGTTACTCTCAACACGATGGGTTATATGATTTTTTTTCTTTGTTTCCATCAGGTGTCGAGGAGATCAGCCAACTCGGGTTGGCAATTTGGTGCCACAATAGGGGCAGTCCGTGCCATGAAACTGTGCCAGCCATTTACTGAATCGTGACCATCCAATCTCTCGTCATGGTGGGCTCTCATAGACAGCACACACACACACACACACAGCGCGGTTCCATCCAATCAAGGTTTTCTCTGATTTTTAAGAGGATTTCTTTGTCTTCCTTCCATCTTCTCCGACCACCCGGTGCTGTCCGCCATCTGCCACATGCCACCTGCCCCCAGTTCAAGACCCACGGCCACTGGGTGAGGGCCAGGAACAGAGAGAACTGAGGACGTCTGTGCACAAATCGTTGAGGGCAGCAGGACAGATTAACAAGGCAGTTGGTAAAGCACAAGCTTTATTAACAAAAAGACGCAGTTAGGCTGAAGCGATACCAAACACTCTTTCAGCCCCAGCTGAACTATCGGCCGTTCGCTGGCATTGGGAATCTTTGGGCCGTGGGTTGGCCTTCGATGGGAATTTCCATTTCCAGTGGCGGGCGGAGAGAATCCCGCCGCCAGCGAATGGTGCACCGTCTCCCGCTGCAAAGAAACATTGGGCTGGCTTCTCCGCCGGCGGGATTCTCCATTGCGCCAGGCAGCGTGGCCGCACCCGGGGTTTCCCGACAGCGTGGGGCTGCCCACAATGGGAAACCCTACTGGCCGGCTGGCAGGAAGGAGAATCCTGCTCCTGACACCTAATTGTGTCCAAATCTGGGCACCAGACTTTAAAAAGGATGTGAGTGCTTTGGAGAGGGCACAGAAACTATTTACTAGGCTGGTACCAGGGATGAGGGATTCACAGTTACGTGGGTAGGTTGGAAGAGCTGGGCCGGGGGATAGTTTCTGCTGAGAGCGGAGAAGGATATAAGAGGAGATTTGATTGAGGTGTATAAAATCGTGAAGGGTTTTGACAGAGTAAATGAAGAGAAGCTGTTCCCAAAGGCTGAAGGACTGACAACCAAAGGACTCAAATTCAAGCGATTGACCAAAGAAGCAGAGGCAAGATGAGAAAATGTGTTCTTACACAGCGCGCCATTAATTCCAGCTATTTCCTGGACTTAGCTATTGATTCACTAAGAGGACAAAATTAATGTGAAATCTCAGACTCTGGGTTATGGTTTGGTGATGTACCGATTTGACCTGTCAGGCTAGAGGAGTAAATTAGTTTGCTACATTTGCCGAGGTCATGTGAAATTGTTCCAGTGCGAAAATACAAGAGATGGACTTGCAAATGGAGCTTAAGTTGATCGGCAGTCTGTAAGTAAATACTTGAAGGACAAAAGGAGTTGCAGGGCTATGGAGAAAAATTGAAGGAGTGGGACTAAGTGAAGTTACATTTAAGTAAAATAACATTTTGAAAGCATTGTGGCACATTTGGCGAGGGTCAGTTAATACGGTTGCCAGTTTGGATGTATGCCAGGCGCTTTCATCAACATGACATCCTGCCTGCAATCACCCCAGTTGGTCAAAACAGCCTCTGGCATTTTTATAACTAATGGACAGAATGAGCACCACCATTTTTCAAATGCTCCTCTGAATTTTCTCACAGGTTGCTCACAGCTTGATTCAAGACTGCCCTGGAGGGTTGGCAACCCTACTCCACATGGGAAAAAAGTCGATTGCCCCAGGAAAATGTATTTTCTGCCGCATTCCCTCCTAGTCCAGTCTCTACCATGCATCCAGTTTCGAGCCAAGAGCACTCATGAATCAATGACTGCATTGTCCGCAATTGATTGGCAGAAGGCCAATTCAACGAAAGCCTGCTTAACCTTCTCTTCATTAACCTCCCCCACTGCGGCAAAGGCTACATCTGGCTCCCCCACCATCCCCATCCCACTCCCCTATGCCCTGCAGTCCTATTGAGATAGATTCAACTAGTTAACAAGTCCAAAAGCTGGAGCATTCGACCTGAATGAGGGGTGCAGCATGGAAACACTCAAGTAGAAGGACATTTAAGAATCAGGCACTCTGATTACAACCTTTGTAAAACTTTGAGTTTCAATTCTGATGGTTTACCAAAGCCAAATTCAATGGACAAATAATTGGTATGACACAGGGCTGGAGGTCCAGAAAGAATGGTTATCATTCCTGTTGTCAATCATTGAAGCCAACACACTGCCATAATTCTGCTAATATTATCAACAGGAGGGAATTATTTCCTGGGGATGGTGGGCCATTGGTTGCAGCGCTGGCCTAGTAATCCAGAGGCCTGGACTAATAATCTGGAGACACGAGTTCAAATCCCACCAAAGGCGGTTGAGGAATTTGAATTGAATGACATAAATCTGGAATGAAAAACTAGTATCAGTAACGGTGACCATGAAACTCCTGGGGCGGGATTCTCCCGAATCCGCGCGATGGCCCGACGCCGGTGTAATAAACGGAGCGGACCACTCCGGCGTCGGGCCAACCGGAAGTTGTGGAAATCTTTGCACTTCCGGGGGCTAGGCCGGCAGCGGAGGGGTTGGCGCCGCGCCAGCCGGCGCCGAAGGGACTGCACAAGTTAGCGCATGCGCAGAACCGCCGGCGTGGTTCAGCGCATGCGCAGACAGGCCAGCGTATTCTAGCGCATGCGCAGGGGGGTGTCTTCTCTGCGCCGGCCATGGCGGAGCCCTACAGGGCCCGGCGTGGAGGGAAGAAGTGCCCCACGGCACAGGCCCGCCCGCAGATTGGTGGGTCCCGATTGCAGGCCAGGCCACCGTGGGGGAGCCCCCCGTGTCCCCCAGACAACTTACTGTGGTGATATGCATCACTGTATATACACAAGGAGTTAATGTAAATACACTACAACTAAGTAACCACTAGAGGGAGCACCAGAGATGTCATGACATGCAGACAGACAGCCAATGGGTCATTACAACAGGACACAACCAATGGGTAATCAGGACACCCAGAGGTGGCATTACCACAAGAGGGCACTTCACAACCCATATAAAAGGACAGGGCACACACGCTCTGCCTCTTTCCACAGACAGACATCTAGAGAATACATCAGGGTTGATCAACAGCATCACACCCAACACGTGGCTGAGAGCAGGCTGGTACAGTTAGACTGAGTTACTACAGTTAGATTAGCACAGAGTCGAACTCATTTGAGAACTGTGTTAACAGTTCAATAAACAAGTTGAATTCATTTCATAGTCTGGAGTTTCCTTTGTCAAAGCATACATCAAGGAGGCAGCTTATGCTACACGAAGCAGCGTAACACCTGCCAGGACCCGCCGTGTGGGACCATGTCCAATCCATGCCGACAGGACTGGCCAGAAACCGATGGCCACTCGGCCCATCGGTACCCAGAGAATTGCCGGGGGGGCCGCTGCCAACAGCCCCCGACCGGCGCGGCATGATCCCCGCCCGAAAACCGGCGCCGGAGAATACGGCAGCCAGTGGTGGGGCGGGATTCACGCCGCCCCCCGCCAATTCTCTGACCCGGCCAGTGGGGGGGGGGGGTGCTCGGGGAATCCCGCCCGTGGATTGTGATGAAACCCCACCTGATCCATCAATGCCTTTAGGGGTGGAAACCTCTGTCCTTAACCGATTTAGTTTATCTGAGACTCAGACCCACAGCAATTTGGTTGACTCTTAACAGCCCACTGAAATGGCCCAGCAAGCCACTCAATTGTATTCAAAGTGTGACTCAGCACCACTTTGTCAAGGGCAGTTGGGGTATGTCAGCTTTGCTAGCAACACCCACATCCTGAGAATGAATAAGAACATTTGCTCTGGTTGCTATAGGAACATTGTAATTCATTCAGAAAGGACAATTTAAACTACACAGCACACAAGTTGTGGCCGATCTCCCCCTCACCGCCACCGCCCCCCCCCCCCCCCCCCCCCCACCACCACCACACACACACACACACACTCCCCGACAATATTTTCTAATGTCAAGTCTGTTTTTTTGTTAAACTCCCTTTCTGTCTTGTCTCCCCTCTGTCTGCCATATCAGCTCAGGATTTTGCAAGCAGCGTAGTATTCGACCCCTGCCCTGTCAGTGCTCCATATAGGAATTGAGTAGGAGAAACTTGTTTCTCTCTCTCTCTTCCTGCGGCACTCAGTTAGCCAACCCAAAATTGCACACTGCACTGCTTTTAGGAACAAGAGGAGGTCATTCAGCCCCAAAGGCCTGTGGTCAAATCATCCCCCAATAGCCCGTTTTGACACCATTTCTATTGATTCCTTCTCTCACCAAAGTGTGCGGAACCCACGAGTGCAAACATCTTTATACCGCCTGAGACCAAATGTATTGTGATGCCAATGTTGTACCCATGGCCAGAATTTGGAAGATCTGGAAGTCAGGGTGGAGACTTTGATTGTTGTAAATCCAGGCCCGTGAGGCAGTTAAATGAGTTTGGAGTGGTGGCCTCCCCACTGTGTGGGTGTCCGAGAATTTGTAGCATTCAACTCCAGTGGGCCCCTCCAAAAACATACAAATGTACGACACAGGAGCAGAAGTAGGCCATTCGGCCCCTCGAGCCTTGCTCCGCCATTCAACAAGGTCATGGCTGATCTGTTTGTGTTGAGTTCCACATTCCCAGCTACCCCCGGTAAGCTTGGATCCCTTGCCTAACATAGGCCGGGATCTTCTGGCCCTGTTGTGGCCGGGGCCAAAAGTCCATTGACTTTCAACGGAACCAGTTGATTGCAGCAGTGAGAGGGGACAAAAGTCGCACTTGTAGGAAATGTGGCTGCCTGTTGCCAACCCTGCAGGATTTCCCCGGAGTTTCCAGGAATTAAAGATTAATCTCTCGGACACCGCCCTCTTCCACAGATTCCAACAAACAATTCAGGATTTTTAAAAAAGTACTCTTTTCTTTATTTAAAATAAAAGTTACTGGGCTGAAGTCTACGGTCGCCGAAATCGCGTTCAGCGAACGGCCAGAGAATCACATTTCGCGACCAAATTGGGGGGGGGGCGCCCCTTTTGCGATGTTTCCCCCCCCCCGCCAAAGCGGTGTACTCGCACACCGCGCCACGTATCGACGGCCTTAGGACATTGCCTGAGGCCCACCCACTGATGCTCTGCCCCCGACCAGCCAAGTTCCCGACGGCGCGAGGCACGTGTGGTTTCATGGTCGGGAACTCAACATGGCGGCTGCGGACTCAGTCCAGCGCTGCCACAGTCGAGGGAAGGCTGATCCACGGGCGGGGGGGGGGGGGGGGGCATTATTCAGGGCTAGGGGCACTGTGGTGGGGCGGTCCGGGACGTGCGAGCCGGCCGAAGGTGGGGACTATTTCGCAGGCCGGGTCCTCGAGCGGCCTCCGCCATGGAGCATGGTGTGGCTGCTGCAGGCCGCCACCGTGTGCAAGCACGGCCATGGACCCGGCAATTCTCCAGGGCGTATGGGCGGCTAGAGCCGGCTGCTCTGCGTTGCCGTCCTGCTAGCACCCAGAAAGACGGGAAATCGGTGGCCATTTTGCACCAGTTTTTCTGGCATAATACGCTACCGTTCCCACGCCAGCGTGGGGACATAGCCCCAGAATTGAAGAATCCAGCCCACTGTTTATTAAAGTGACACTGGACACAGGAGAAATGAGCGATTTGAAAGGCAGGGTGGTTGGAGTTATTTGATGAAATCGCCAGGATTATGTGCAAAAACTGGAGCATGGAACATCGGGGGTTCCAAGGTCAATTAGGATAAAGCAGGTAAGATGGTTTTTTAAAAACTGTAATCTACTCCTGCCACCAGCCCTTCCCCAGGATGCCCCAGTCCAGACAGAGACTTCTGTTGACAGACAGAAGGTCTGGATCTCAGCAGTATCATTTTCCCACTGGCACCAGCTCTGGTGGGCCTAATGGAGACAGATAGGATATCCTGACACCACACGGCACCTATCTAGTGGGTAGGCAGGGTCATGTCAGTGAGGTCCATGGTAGCACAGTGGTTGGCACTGTTGCTTCACAGCTCCAGGGTCCCAGGTTCGATTCCTGGCTTGGGTCACTGTTTTTTTAAATATACATTTAGAGTACCTGATTAATTTTTTCCAATTAAGGGGCAATTTAGCGTGGCCAATCCACCTATCCTGCACATCTTTGGGTTGTGGGGATGAAACCCACGCAAACACGGGGAGACTGTGCAAACTCTACACGAACAGTGACCCAGAGCCAGGATTGAACCTGGGACCTCGGCGCTGTGAGGCAGCAATGCTAACCACTGCGCCACCATGCTGCCCGGCTTGGGTCACTGTCTGTGCGGAGTCTGCACGTTCTCCCCGTGTCTGCGTGAGGTTCCTCTGGGTGCTCCAGTTTCCTCCCACAAGTCCCGAAAGATGTGCAGCTTAGGTGGATTGGCCATGCTAAATTTCCCTCAGTGTCCAAAAAAGGTTAGTGGGGTTACTGGATTGCGGGGATAGGGTGGAAGTGTGAGCTTACATAGGGTGCTCTTTCCCATGGCCAGTGCAGACTCGATGGGCCGAATGGCCACCTTCTACACAGTAAATTCTATGTGCTGTGTCCACATTACATTCCCGTGTGCGCAATTTGAACTCACACATCAGCCTACTTTGAAAAACAAGAGTTACAACAATAACAAAGTAAATCATGTGGGCCCTCTTTCAAATATTTAAAAGGACAGTATCACCAAGCGTGAGTATCTGGTCAGGTTGTGCTGGAAGTCCCCATGGAAGGCTGGACTCAAGAATTCGGCACACACATAAACTGGCCCCCCATCCCCCCCCCCCCCCCCCCATCCTCCCTTTTATCTCAGTCCTGTTTGCAGGACCTGGCTGCAGGACCAGGCAGTGTGGTAACCGGCTGCAACGCTGACTTAGAGGCGCTTTCCCATGGATGTGAAAGGCGCTATGGAAATGCAGTCCCTCAACATCCGGGGACCACATTCCACTTGAGTCCGGCCACTGGAAAACTCACACTGTGGGTGGGGGTGAACTGGGGGATTTTCACAGTAACTTCATTGTATTGTACAGCCTCCCCGAACAGGCGCCGGAATGTGGCGACTAGGGGCTTTTCACAGTAACTTCATTTGAAGCCTACTTGTGACAATAAGCGATTTTCATTTCATTTCATTGTTAGTAATGTAATCCTACTTGTGACACGAAGAAAGATTATTATTAAAATTGAATGACGAGGACAGATTTGAATAGCAACATGACTCATTTTAATTTCTTGCCTCTGTCCAGCAGCACAAACTCACACATGGCTTTGATTTCTCCTTGGCAATGCAGTGATAAGCAACGCTGCCAGATAAGGATGCTGTGAATTAATTGTCGGAGAACCTCCCCATGTACAATCCAGCCTCACTAACTGACTCGCACCTCCCTTTTTTTGACACCTGCCCGTTCCTTACAGTACAACAAATGCCACAAACAGCTTTAACGGGGGGGGGGGGGGGGGCACACTGGACTCCCACCTTGGCTGGCACCCTGTGCAGCATCCCGCCCGGCCAGGGGAGGGTGGGGGAGAGGGGGTGCAGGGGTCCAGCTTCCCCTGCATTGTGTTCACCGCATCCACATCCGCAGTGCCCAGCACTCAGCGTCTGGGGGCAATGGAGCAAAAATGGATACATACATGGATACATTAAGTGGATACATTAAATGGATACAGACATCAGACATCAATAGAAACGCGCGTTGGTCGGTTGCAGTCTCCTTACCTTTGTGACAGTCATACAGAAATGATTGCTGGAGGTGGAGGGACAGGAGGGAGGCAGACAGAAGGAGATGGTCCTGCAGGAACAGGGATGATCCCTCTCTCCGGTGCTGCTGCAGCGAGGATCCAGGAAGCGGGGGAACTCTTTCCCAATCTGATTAAGCCAGCCTAATGTAGCTTATTGATGGCTGTGATGTCAGCATTCGTTTAGAATGGATGAGCTGCCCCGAGAGGGAGACTGGGAACTGGAGAAATGTTCACACGGGGAGGAGAATGTGTGTGTGTGAGAGAGAGAGAGCTTGTGTGTGTCTAACAGCGAGAAACGTGCAGGAAGTGGACGGCTCTGCGTTTGCCAGATCTGTGAAAAGCTTTTCCTCTGCCTGTTAACAATGGCAATTCCAGTGAGAGCTCCGAGGAGCCCAGGAAATGAGGGGTGGAGTGGATAGCTCAGAGGCAGCAGAGAGCCAACATTCCTTCCTTCCAACCCAGGGCATGTGATGCAGTGCAGTGTGTGTGGTGTGTGTGTGGGGGGGGGGGGGGGGGGGAGCAGGGTTACACAATCTGGAGACACTGCAGTCTTAACCTGCTGCATCGAGTGGAATAAAGTGCACCGGATTAATAATTGACACCAGGCTCAGTCTGAAGGTGAAGGGTGCCCACAAGGTTGGAGGGAGCATGTCAGGCTGCCCGGCCATGGCTCTCCTGAGATGTCACAATCTGCTGCGAGCGAAGGCTCTCTTCCCCAACCCCCTGAATAATAGAATCATATAATTTACAGTACAGAAGGAGGCCATTCGGCCCATCGAGTCTGCACCGGTTCTTAGAAAGAGCACACTACTCAAGCCCACATCTCCACCCTATCCCCATAACCCCACCCAACACTCCGGGCAATTTTGGACACTAAGGGCAATTTAGCATGGCCAATCCACCTAACCTGCACACCTTTGGACTGTGGGAGGAAACTGGAGCACCCGGAGGAAACCCACGCAGACACGGGGAGAACGTGCAGAGTCCGCACAGACAGTGACCCAAGCCGGGAATCGAACCTGGGACCCTGGAGCTGTGAAGCAATTGTGCTAGCCACTATGCTACCGTGCTGCTCTTTCTTTGTGGGCAGCCCAGCTGTCTGCCCAATTGTGGCCTCTACCGCTGACTGCTGTTCCCCAGGAGAGCTCAGAGTTTTGGTTGTCACATTGTTCAGTGAAGCAATTCCGAGTTGGAGGGAGGGAAAGAACTTCTCCACAAATCGAGGTTTCAAAAGACTCCTTCAAAAACAAACAGTAATACTTTCCCAGTTGAGATTAATAATAATTAATCATCTTTATTGTCACAAGTAGGCTTACATTAACCAAAGAGAAAATGTTGGAAAATCTCAGCAGGTCTGGCTGCATCGATAGGGAGGGAAAAGAGGCAACGTTTCGAGTCCAGGTGACCCTTTGTCAAAGCTAAAAGGCAGAGAAAGTGGGAGATATTTTTACTGTGGAGAGAGAGAAGGAAAGATGAGTCATAGCTGCAGAAACCCAAAGAAACGGGTTGCTAATGGCCACAAAAACCAAGGAAAAAGAGTGCTAATGGCAGTCCCCAGAGAGAATAATAGGTGTGAAAGGCCAAACAGCAGAGAAACTAAAATCAGAGGGTAAACTGTGACAGATGGAGATGTGGAGTGTGGGGACGGGAAAAGCAAAGGGGAGAAATGGTAAGGAAAGGTGGATAAGATGGGGGGGGGTATAAATATATATAAAGAAAGACAAGAAAAAGACAGTTAAAATGAAAAGGGATAAAAACAAATGGGCCGAGGTGGGGTAGAGCTAATCATCTGAAGTTGTTGAATTCGATGTTGAGACCGGAAGGCTGTAGCGTGCCTAACTTGTGTAAACCTAGCTTTTATCCTAGGCTTATATTAACACTGCAATGAAGTTACTGTGAAAAGCCCCTAGTCGCCACATTCCGGCGTCTGTTCGGGTACACTGAGGGAGAATTCAGAATGTCCAATTCACCGGACAGCATGTCTTTCGGGACTTGTGGGAGAAAACCGGAGCACCCGGAGGAAACCCACGCAGACACGGGGAGAATGTGCAGACTCCGCACAGATAGTGACCCAAGCCGGGAATCGAACCTGGGACCCTACAGCTGTGAAGCAACAGTGCTAACCACTGTGCTACCGTGGAATTAAGATGTGCACCACTCTTTACTGCGGACTATGAGGGCCATTTAGCAGGCGCTCTCTCATTCATTTCTCATTCACCTTCATGACAGAAATTTCTTGTAGTTCCCACAACACTTACAGCGATAAGTGATTTAATCGTCGAGGAAATTATAACTCCCAATGGCTCACTGCTGGGTAAATAAAAGAAAGGCCTCTCTTTATGTACAAGAGCCTTTATTTACATCAGGACATCCCATAGTGCTTTACAAGCAATTAAGTACTTTTGAAATGTAACCACTGTTTTAATGTCGGAATTGTGACAGTCAATTTGTGCACAGCAAGCTCTCGCAAACAGCAATGAGATGATCAAAAGATCTACCTGTTTTTTTTCTGCGATACTGATTGAGGGCTTGGCCAGCACATTGGGGAGAACTCTCCAGCTCCCCTGCCAAGTGGTGTCACCGAATCTTTTATGTCCACCTGAGAGAGTAGACTGGGCCTCGGTTGTCTATGCAGGGTGTGTCCAGTTACTGTGGATGAGAAAAGGTGATTTATCATTCCTCTCTCACTCTGTCGACCTGCTACAATTATAACAGCTTTCATCCATATCGCACCTTTAGTAAAAATGTAGTAAAATGTCTCAAGATTTTTAACTCCTCCATTGAGATAATAATAATAATCTTTATTACTGTCACAAGTAGGCTTACATTAACACTGCAATGAAGTTACTGTGAAAAGTCCCTAGTCGGCACATTCCGGCGCCTGTTTGGGTACACGGAGGGAGAATTCAGAATGTCCAATTCACCTAATAAGCACGTCTTTCGGGACTTGTGGTGGGAAACCGGAGCACCCGGAGGAAACACAGGCCGACACAGGGAGAACGTGCAGACTCCACACAGACAGTGACCCAAGTCGGGAATTGAACCCAGCTCCCAGGCACTGCTAAGCAACAGTGCTAACCACTGTGCTACCGTGACACCTCATGAACAAAGGAATGTCATGCCAACACACAAAGCACCCATATCCTGACATTGCTGCCACAGAACGTCTGGACTTTGGGCACTGGATCAGAGTTATACCTCCCAAGCGTGCAACCAGTCCGCCTGTCTTCAACATTCCTAAGGATTTAGAACCGGCTCGGGGCTCAGAGTATGTGTCGTTCTTCAAAGAGCCGGTTCTGTCGCTTGATCTGCTACCACTTGTCGTGGTCTTGTGCCACAACACCATTATGTCATAATGCACTGCTTTCAACAGATGTCCTTTAGTACAATGAGGACAAAGGATATCCTTTAGGACAATGAGGACCTCAGCTTGCGATCTGCACTTTGGCTTTGAAACTCCAAAACTAGAATACAAGAGCAGGGATGTACTTCTGAGGCTGTATAAGGCTCTGGTCAGACCCCATTTGGAGTATTGTGAGCGGTTTTGGGCCCCGTATCTAAGGAAGGATGTGCTGGCCTTGGAAAGGGTCCAGAGGAGGTACACAAGAAGGATCCCTGGAATGAAGATCTTGTCGTATGAGGAACCAGTTGAGGACTCTGGGTCTGGACCTGTTGGAGTTTAGACGGATGAGGGGGGATCTTATTGAAACTTACAGGATTCTGCGAGGTCTGGATAGAGTGGACGTGGAGTGGATGTTTCCACTAGAACCAGAGGACACAATCTCAGACTGAAGGGACGATCCTTTAATACTGAGATGAGGAGCAATTTCTTCAGCCAGAGGGTGGTGAATCTGTGGAACTCATTGCTGCAGAAGGCTGTGGAGGCCACATCGCTGAGTGTCTTTAAAACAGAGATAGATAGGTTCTTGATTAATAAGGAGATCAGGGGTTATGGAGAGAAGGCAGGAGAATGGGGATGAGAGACATATCAGCCATGGTTGAATGGCAGAGCAGACTCGGTGGGTCAAAGGGCGGTACGGTAGCACAGTTGGTTCATAGCTGTTATTTGAACTGTTATTTGAACAGGGTCCCTGGTTCGATTCCCGGCTCGGGTCGCTGTCTGTGCGGAGTCTGCACGTTCTCCCTGTGTCTGCGTGGGTTTCCTCCGGGTGCTCCAGTTTCCTCCCAAAAGACGTGCGGTTAGGTGAATTGGACATTCTGAATTCTCCCTCGGTGTACCTGAACAGGCACCGGAATGTGGCGACTAGGAGCTTTTCACAGTAAGTTCATTGCAGTGTTAATGTAAACCTACTTGTGACGATAATAAAGATGATTATTATTATAAATGGCCTAATCCTGCTCCTATGTCCTATGGTTTTATGGTCTAAAACTGCATTAATACCGCACCTTATTACATCGCTCAGGGACACGCCTCACGTGCCTCACATACAATGAATTGCTTAGAACTGAAATGACTGCTGTTGTCAAATGAGACAGCCAAGTTCCCAGAGAAAGGTGTAATGATATGTATATATGTAGATAACTAAAGGGTTAATTATTACATCTCAGTATAACACAACCACTAGAGGGCACCACTGGATCCCGCTGTAAATAAGAACACCTGGAGGATCTTGGTCTCTCTCTTCCAACCAGGAGTAACTAGACAGTAGAGTGTAAGATAGATAGATCACAGCATAGTTTAGCACGTGTAGTTTGAATAAGTTAATACTTTAATATAAATTACTTGATTACTAGTTACAGTTCTGTGGAGTGTGCAAACTCAATATTAATCAATCGTTACTCAATAAATTAGATTGCTTTAAGTTGAAGACTCGTAGTTTCTTCAGAATCACACCATCAGACCATTATGGATAAGGAGCAAAGAGTAATGAGATATATTACCAAAAGAGCAATATAACAAAAGGAAAACATTAATGACCATTTGATATTATTTTGTCAGGTTAGGTACAAAAATGGAAGCCTGAATTAAAGGTAAACTGGAAAAATGGGGATGTTTCCATTCACCAATAACTTCAATTCCCTTTCAATATTAAAACATTGGCACTTGACATTTACAAGACTGAGGATGATAGTTTTTTGTAATAGATGATTCCGGGGGGGGGGGGGGGGGCGGGGGCTGCGTGGTGCAAACGTAAATAGAGTTGGGTCCGGATCACAATGGATGAAACCCACATTCACAGCACAGAGCCACAGGTCCTCAGTGGACATGGCTGCATGCATCGTAAAGCCATGAATCAGCATCTCCAGCAAGGGAGGGGGAAGAGCAGTCAAGGATTGGGCCGATTTTAATGCTGTGGGTTTTCCTGAGCTGTTCAAAGAGTTCTGAGATTTTAGCCTGCCGCAGTTATTTATGAGTTTGCCCTGATCAATTTATTGAAACAATGAGTTACCAAAAATAGGATCTTCCTCCATTTCCTTCCCTTGTGTGCTCTGCGAGTTGATTCATGGGCAATATCCACTGACTAATTCAATCTGTTTGTCGGGTGTACAGTTCAAATAACAATCCATCTGCATTCCTGAGCCGCAGCTGCTCAGCTGTCGGAGGAACCTGTGGCCTAGAATTGAGAAAAAGCCCTTGAAAATAAGCAATGCTGTTGATTATTTGTTCATTTGGCAGCACTTTGCCTTGTTGTAGCTGTCCTTCACCAGCCATTGAGTGCGTGATGTAAGGGTCCATTTTGAAATGAATTGGAGGGATCTTGAGCTGGCAGTCTGCTGATCTAAAATCGATTTGCACTGTCAGGCCATCACCCCTCCTTTTTCAAAGGTGCTTTCTGTCCCTCGCTGGAGTGCAGCTCTGCACACTCCACTGCCTCAGTCAAGTCAGAGATACTTGGACACAAAGATGATGATCATTCAACACATTACAAAACAACAAAACTGAGGAATTGAAACTAATTGATGATCTGATGATTTAGTAAAGAACTTCACTTACGGCTGAATGTTCACAAGGAACATTCTCATTGTTGGGGGTGGGGGGGGGTGGGGGGGAGGTAGCATGAAATTGAATGGATGGGATTTCCCAGGGAACCCTCCTGCCTGCCCAAACCCAGACACAATTTCACGTTTGGGCAGACTGGGCCTCGGGCGGGAAGCCGCTCTAGTGGGGACTCCGACATAACCAACCAAGGGTCTCGGGCATCGTGATGGCCTGCTGCATCCTTCATAACATTGCGCAACAGCGGAGTGACATGCTGGAGGAGGAGGAAGACCTCATCTGACGAGGAGGAAGAGAATGGTGTCCAGGAGGATCCAGGCGTAGGGCCTGAGCTGGCAGGATAGGCTGCCCAAGATGATCCAGGGCCTCTACACACCACTTACCAACTAGCAGGCTTGGCCTCTGGCAGCTCCGCAACCCTGTCTCACCTCTTCCCCCCCCCAACCCCACCACTTCAAACATCCCCCCCCCCCTGCACAGCACACAGATTCCACTTTCCCCTGAGCCACTCATCCTTTCCCTCTCCCACAGTTCTTCCACCCTTTCCCTCTTCCTTGGACCGTCACTCCGCCTTTGCTCTTGCCCTCCACTCCTTCCCACGACCATGGCTCCCCCTCCCCCTCCGAGGGTCCTACCAGCATCACCAAAGGGTATTGGCCCTGGGTTGACAGTACCATCGGGTCTTGTCCACGGGACGGAGGAGGATGATGACAATTCACTGTGAGATGAGCTCTGTTGTTCTTCGTTGTCTGACAAAGTTTGACTCTGTCTTCAAAATAAGGCACCACTGTTCGTCTGGGTGATTCCTGCATGTGTGCTGGCGATTCCTCCTCACAAGCCGACATATGTTGGATGGATGAGGTTTGGCAGGAGGTGGTGAGTGGTTAGGGTTCACTCACTGGGGATGCTGTCAGACAAGGCGGGCTCAAAATGCTGCCTCCATGTTCTTACAACTCTCGGTGAGGGTATAACCATGTGGGACGTCCATGTGTCATTGGCGCCCTGCCCCTCAAACAAAGCACTGAGATGTTCCATCACCTCCTCCTCCCTCGGGATGCACGCTGGCCCCTGGGTTACGCCCTGGGACAGAGCTGAGGCCGGAGTGAGCTCCGGAGGCACCGCCATCACTTAACGCTGCCAGTCCTGGAGGCCCACCCTCGCCTGAACCATGGTGTTGATGCCCTCAGCCATGGTGCTCTGTGACTCGGACGTATCCCTCAGCGAGTGAGCCATGTCACTCATAGCCTCGGTCACGTATAATCTTTATTATTGTCACAAGTAGGCTCACATTAACACTGCAATGAAGTTACTGTGAAAAGCCCCTAGTCGCCACACTCCGGCGCCTGTTCGGGTACACAGAGGGAGAATTCAGAATGTCCAATTCACCTAGCAGCACGTCTTTCGGGACTTGTGGGGGGAAACTGGAGCACGCGGAGGAAACCCACGCAGACACAGGGAGAACGTGCAGACTCCTCACAGACAGTGACCCAAGCGGGAATCGAACCCAGGACCCTGGCGCTGTGATTTACTGTGCTAACCACTGTGCTCCAGTGCCACCCAGTCCCTCTGTGACTGTGACATGTCCCTCTGTGACTGGGTAAGATCAGTTAGCGTTCGGCTGATGTTCTTGGCCATGACCCTTTGTGACTGGTCCAAGCTCTGTAGCCCCGCAGCAATGTCCATCTGTGCCTGGCCATACCCGCCTGCGACTGGGTTCTCATGTCCTGCGCCTCAGCCATGGCCGGCGCAATGTGCCTCAAGCCCTGGATGTCCTGAGACATGGATCTGACAAATGCCCCAGTCCTTCCACCACGGCCGCCCCCCTTTCAGTGTTGGCCTGGGCGCCGCGCATTGTCAGCATCATCTCCTGAAGGCGGTTGGACTCCTCCAGCTGTGCTTACAGGTGTTGGAACATTGCTGACCTTCCATCCTGGAGATTCTGGCTCTGCCTCTGCATCTGCAACAGTGATGGGATCGTCTGTTCCAGAAGCGCAACATCTGTCCGGACGACAGCTGTTCCCTGCGATCGGGCAGCCCTCTGACTGCCCACTCCCTCGGAAGTCCCTGCCTCCGCCCGATGTGCTGAAGTTGTGTGTGGTGCAGACCAGCGGGTGACCCAAGAACCTGATCGCTTACATTACCCACAGCGGTGGTTGTCTCTATGGTGGTGGATGGTGTAGGTGAAAGTAGTGACAGTGTCTTCCTCGGAGCGGTGCTCCGGGGGTGTGCTGAGGGTCTGGATGGAAGGGGGTAGAAACCTCAGACAGCCCGGCCTCGTCTGATGGGGATCCTGCAAGATAAAAGACTTGGGGTGTAATGTTGGGAAGGACTGGCTCTGCAGGAGGTGGGCGACTCACTTGCTATCGGGACATCTGCATTGCTTTCAACTCTCACTTGTTAAGCAAATACTAAATTCCATTGCAGCCACTACCCTCTCCTCGGCCTCCCTCGCGAATTGCAGGGCCCTTTCCTCAGAGGGGGTGTGGACCCGAATATTTGAGTTGCCCCTCCTGTCTTCTGGCGCGCCCAGTGATTATGGGCCACCTTATGGGGTGTTGTTGGCCTCTGGGGGATTGGGGGCTGATGTGAGGAGTGAGCGATGGGAGTGATCCCAGGGGCTCAGAGGTGGTGACTCACCTGAGCTGCCCTCAGGGGGTCGTTCAGCACCTTCCTTTACATGGTGTGCTGGCCCACCTGGTGAGGCGAGCAGCACTGACAGCCTCTGCCAACTCATCCCAGGCACTGTTGAAAAGGGCAGGTTTGAGTCGCCACCCCAGCCTGGGGAAGAGGGTGTCCCTCCCCTCCTCAAGGGCTTCTGGCATTCTGTCGATCTCCGACTCACGGAACCTGGGGGCTGGTCTGGATGCAGCAATCTTCTTGCCTGGACTGTGGTGAGTGGAGGGCTTAACGCGAATCCCGACTCCGGCGAATGAGACGTCAGCGGGGCCGGGAATCGCTGGGGCTGCACACGGGCAGTGTGTTGGCCGATTTGCATCTCCTGAGCTTCACCTGGCTGGCGCTCCCAGCGGGTGCGCGAATTTCCCGCAGTTCAAATCCAGCGGAAGAACTGAGGGCTGGATTCTCCGATTTTGAGGTCATGTCCGGAGGAACTGTCTAGTCTTACGATACAAACGTTGGCGGTGATCTCGCACCGATGCTCCACCCCCAGTTGGGGGCTAGCAGCCGTGCCACATAAAACCCCCTGGAATTCCCAACAGAAAGGCAGGAGAAATGCCGGGTCCGTGGTGTGCATTCGCACGGCGATGACCTGCAGCGGTCGCGCTGTACAACATGGCGTCGGCCGCGCGTGGACCCGTTTTGCCAGATAGTGCCCCCCTGGGCACCCACCTCGCCACCCCCTGGACCATCCCCCAGTCCCCGCCAAAGCTTCCCCCCCCCCGGCCAGCGGAACGCCCCCCCCCCCGCCTGCTGGACACAGTCCGCAGCCGCAACGCGAGGTTGACGAAAACCCAGAGCATACGTGTCCCACGCCGTCGGGAAGTTGGCCTATCGGGGGCGGAGCATCGGGGGAGGGTCTCAGGTGATGTCCTGAGGCCGGCGTACTCAGCAATGACACCATTTTGGAGGGGGCGGAGCATCCGAAAAACAGCGCCACGCCCGATTTCGCTGTCAAAAGGGATTCTCCGGCCAATCGCCGAATGCGATTTCGGCATTGGCAAGAGGGGGCTCCCGTCCTTAGTCTCCCAAACGGAGAGTCCTACCCAATGGTTCAAGCTGATGACCATTCATCAGAACTTTAAATGAGCTATCTCTTGCCCCTTTTTCTTTGTCTCTCTCTCTCTCTCTCTCTCTCACATTCTGACTCTGTCCCTCTTCCTCTCGATCCTCACTCTCTCTTTGCTGCTCTCTCTCTCCTTTTTCCCCTTCCACCTTTCACTCCGTTCCCTGCTTCCTTCTCTTTCCCCTTCCCTTTCTTTCTCTGTCTCATTCCCTGGCTGCTCTGTGAGTTTTGCTTCAATCTTGTGAGCTACGGTGCTTTGCACAAAAACTGGCAACAATTTGGTGCATGCTGGTAGTTTCAGATAACGTCCGAATGGGGCCTTCAGGCCCTAGAAACAGGACATTATGTTGAAGCTCGTCTCTGCCAGTTCCTGTGAATGGTTGCTTTTGGTGTAGTCGGTCGATCTGTAATATTTTGCTCAACTACCATTGTTAGGAAATTGGGTGAATTGGTAAGATGAAGGGTTTGCTCCATCGTAAGTGCCATGTGTCAGATAGATTGACGAGCAGTGGGAGCCTACCTGGACCTCCCACATCAGGGATTCCTCTCAAACTCATAGCCCCAAACCCCACAATTCGAAGAGACCGATGCATTGTCTTGTGCCGTTGTATAGTATCGCAAGTTTCTTTGTGGCCTTAATCCGAAGATTAGATATTGCTTTTTGCGCTTCTTAATCCTCACATTGTATACGTCATTGTGGAAGAAAGTTATATTGTATTTTGAACTGGATACCTAAGTTTCATGGCAAGGCTACAAAAATTGTGAATGTCCCCTCTCAGAGCAAAGAGGATTGAGGGAGGTTTAATATGAGGGGTTTTTCGAGAGTAAATAACGAGAAACTGTTTCCATTGGCAGGAAGTTGAACAACAAAGGACACAGGTCCACCAATGACACATAGCCATAAAAAGTAAAGTCGTCATAGTCCCAGGTGACCATAGGCTGCTTTCTCCTTTGAGAGGGGAAAACTGACTGGGGGTGATTTAACCTGAGGATCACCACACCTCAGGTGAGGGACCAGGGTGCGGAGGAGGGGCCTTCACGAATAACCTCAGCCAGGAGATTGGGGATTGAACTCACGTTGCTGGACTCGCTCTGCATCGTCAACCAGCTCTCCTGCCAACTGAGCTAAAATTCAGGATAGCGACAGGAACAGTCCATTCCTGTTCTGCCATTCAATGACTGATATGTGTCATAACTCTATCCCCTTGAGATCACAGTGGTGCAGTGGGAATGTCACTGGGTTAGTATTCCAGCAGGCCCAGGCTAATGTTCTGTGGGTAAGGGTTCGAATCCCACCACAACACCTCTCAACCGTTGTCACAAAAAGTCCATCTGCTTCACTAATTTTCCATCCTTACCTGGTCTGGCTTATAATAATTTTTATGGCCACAAGTAGGCTTACATTAACACTGCAATGAACTTACTGTGAAAATCCCCTAGTCGCCACATTCCGGCGTCTGTTCGGGTACACTGAGGGAGAATTCAGAATGTCCAATTCACCTAACAGCACGTCTTTCGGGATTTGTGGGAGGAAACCGGAGCACCCGGAGGAAACCCACGCACACACAGGGAGAACGTGCAGACTCCGCACAGACAGTGACCCAAGCCGGGAATCGAACCTGGGACCCTGGCGCTGTGAAACAACAATACTAACCACCGTGCTACCATGCTGCCTTATTTGTGACTCCAAACCTACAGCAATTTGGTTGATGGAGTGTTTTCCTTCCCCTTGCGCTTACTTAGTACGGTAACATCCAGGCACCAGTCACACACAAGGGGAGCATTGGAATAAGTAGAGGTGACAGTAGCATGAATCAGGGTTTCAGAGCAGATGGTCTCAGTTGGGAGCGGAGTGGGTGATATCACCGAGGGTTAAATAGGTGGTCTTGCTGATGGAGAGGACGTGTCTGTTGTTCTCAATGTGGGAGCACAGAACTCACAAACTCTCCCTCAGCATCTCCATTTTGTCAAATTCTTCCGGCCTACAAATCTCTCAAAGCCTCCCCTTTCATGATGATTGCGTCCTCCTGATCATCCTTCCCACACTCCTATTCTCAGCTGGGTGCCCACTCCTCTTAGAGGTGCCTTTGGGGGCAGTGAGCCCCACAGAAATGCAAGTTGTGGACAGAAAGTGTTGATTTAAGGGCTGTTTAACTTTGTGGGGTATCAAATCCAAGCTCAATTTTCTCCTTCTGGAGGAGTGAGATGAGATGGATAAAGGGACCACTGGCCTCCAAGCCCATCTTGACAGTCACTTGTGGTGATTATCCCTTTAAGGGCAACACAGCAGAGTAAGGGTCACGTGGCCTGGTGAAGCATCTCAGACAGACTGCTCTACAAGAAACAGAAAACTCCACATTTTATTGTCCAACTCATGTACATAATGTTTATTTAGTATTTAGGACGGAGAGAATTAGTTATTGAAGATTGTATAAAGGAGTTAAAGGTGGAGGCATGTGGTGATTGTTCCTTTAAGGGCAACACAGCAGAGTAAGGGACACATGGCCTGGTGACCAATTGGGATTCAGAGTGTGGAATCACTCCCATGGTGAGAGAGGCTCTTTGGCAGAGACATTTTGGGATCAAGCTACAACATTCCAGGTTACAAACGATCAACTCACAGGCTTGAAACATTGGCGGGATTCTCTGGTCTCCCGGCCGTGTGTTTCTTGGTGGCACGCCGTTCGCTGGGGGCAGGACTCCCTCTTCCCGCCACGGGTCAATGGGATTTCCCACGAAAGCCACCCCACCCCGCCGAGAAACTCACGGGTGTGTGTGTGCTGCCAGTGGGAAAAGGGAATCCCAAGGGCCCGAGAATTCCGACCATTAACTCTGTTTCTCTCACCACAAAATAATCTTTATTCATAAAATGTGCAAAAGTACATTAAAGAACATTTGAGCTTGAAAGTTCCAAAAAGTTCCATAAAAGCTGACTTAACTCCACTCAATGGGTTCCACTCCCAGGTGCCTTTCTACAAACTAAAGAGCTGGTCATTGACTTCAGGAAGCAAAGTACTGTACACACCCCTGTCTGCAACAACGGGGCCGCGGTGGAGATGGTTGACAGCTTCAAATTCCTGGGTGTGCACATCACCAACAATCTGTCCTGGTCCACCCACATCGACGCTACCACCAAGAAAGCACAACAGCGCCTATACTTCCTCAAGAAACTAAGGAAATTCGGCATGTCCACATTAACCCTTACCAACTTCTTCAGGTGCACCATAGAAAGCATCCTATCCGGCTGCATCACAGCCTGGTATGGCAACTGCTCGGCCCAAGACCGCAAGAAACTTCAGAGAGTCGTGAACACCGCCCAGTCCATCACACAAATATGCCTCCCATCCATTGACTCTGTCTACACCTCCCGCTGCCTGGGGAAAGCGGGCAGCATAATCAAAGACTCCTCCCACCCTGCTTACTCACCCTTCCAACTTCTTCCATCAGGCAGGAGATACATAAGTCTGAGAACACGCACGAACAGACTCAAAAACAGCTTCTTCCCCACTGTTACCGGACTCCTAAATGACCCTCTTATGGACTGACCTGATTAATACACTCCTGTATGCTTCACCCGATGCCGATGTCTATGTATTTACATTGTGTACCTTGTGTTGCCCTATTATGTATTTTCTTTTCTTTTTATGTACTAAATACATGAGCTGCATGCAGAAAAATACTTTTCACTGTACCTCGGTACACGTGACAATAAACAAATCCAATCCAATTGTAATTTTCTTGATATTTGCAATCCGCATCCCATGTCAGGCACACAGGCTGAGGGCAAAAAATATTTCAAACTGAAAAATCACAGAAAATGTAATAGAATTCAACTCTCCTTCATACAACATGCTCTTCTCTGAGGTACCGCAACACAATTTCAATACTTTAGCTTCTCCCTCCCCAGGTGCTGCCTGACCTGCGGAGTATTAACAGCATTCTCTGCTTTCTCTTTCGGAGTTTCTGGATGTTTCCGCCTGGTGTCTGATGGTGCCGTCACCTCATTATCACTGCAACTGCACAACACCCTTAAGATAATAGCATCGCTGACTCTCATGTATTCCAGAATACGGAGAACAATGAGCGGGTGGAATTTGATCTAAGGCGGCCAATGACCCATTGGAAAGGGTGGTTCATGAGATAACCGGAACGAAGGGGAAGAGAATGAAGGAGATTCATTCCCAAAGTGTCTATCATAACCACAGGGTGTCCCACAGCACTCAACACCTTTGAAGTAGCCACTGTTATGACGTAGGAAACACAGTAACCAATTTGCACACAGCAACGCACCCCCAGGCAGCATTCTCATCCTGGTCAGATTCTGTTTCAGGGATGGCTGAGTGCTAAATATTGGGGAGGACATTGGTGGGGGTGGGAGTGGCGGGGGGGGGGGGGGGGGGGGCCTCTGCTGCTTTGCACCCACATGAAAGACGAGACTGGGCCTTCTTTGAACATGGACTCTCTGGAATTACCTCTCCCCGCCTCTCTATTTTTCTTCTTTTCTTTAAGATGCGCCTTAACACCTCCCCCTTTCACCAAGCCTGTTCGTCGCCTGTGTCCGAGAATCTTCTTATCAGGCTCAGTGTTAAGTTTTGTTCCACAATGTTCCATTGAAGCAGGCTGTAACATTTTTACTGTGTTATATAAACGCACGTTGCATGGCATTGCACAGAATTTACAGCATGGTAACAGGGTCATCCAGCCCATCTGCTCAATGCCAGCGATCCCACTCTACACACAAAGCAATTTAAAAGTGAAACACTTTGACAAGCCTGAATGTCTGTGGTGGATGCACAATGGAAAATCTTTATTCTAGTCCGGGAGAGTTACGTAAGTTTGTGTTGTTAACTCCAGTTGAATAGGAGCAGTTTGACAGACTGCCACAGTGGATGGGTCGGGATTGTTCTTGCTGTACTAGCAAGACAGGCAGAGTCAGCCTGGCTCTACTCTCACTTCTCAGAGCTCACCTTGGAGCCTGTGCCCCGCTGCTGCTCCGAAGCAGTACCGAGGGAGCACAGCACTGGCGGAGGACAGATCTGAGCAAGTGATGCGCTCTCTGCTCTCTGGCTGTGACACTACAATAACTCCCTTCTCCCAGCGGAAAGTTGCAAACTATTTTTGAGTAAGTGCGGAACAACATTCCTCCCTCGACCAAATCAGATTTAAGTTGTTATTCGCCCCATTTTCAGACCACAAGGCACAAAATGCCTTCTTCCTGTTTGACCATCCAACTGTGCCGCATTGTACGTGAAGCAGTTTGACATGTTCCTGAGACTTGAACAGTTGCCATCTCAATATTTTTGGGGATATAAAATGATCCTACCACACATCCTTACTGGGAGCCCTTAAAGTTTTTTATATAAGATCACAGTGATGAAATGGAATGAAATGAAAATTGCTTATTGTCACGAGTAGGCTTCAAATGAAGTTACTGTGAAAAGCCCCTAGTCGCCACATTCCGGCACCTGTTCGGGGAGGCGGTTACGGGAATTGAACCGTGCTGCTGGCCTGCCTTGGTCTGCTTTCAAAGCTAGCAATCTAGCCCTGTGCTAAACAGCCCCGCTGTTGATGAGATGAATCGCCAGAGAAATCATTGCTATGGAATTAGTGTAAGCCAGGCAGATAATGTAGTGATAAGGCATCTTAATGAATGTGTTTGATCAGTCTGTGTTGCTTTGTACTGAACTCGGGTTTGGGGTCAAAGTAGTGGTTATAATCTAATCGACTTTGCATACCAGTATTCTTGACACAAATCACACATAAAACACATGAATACAATAAACACTGGCCTCTTGTTCCCCTTCATAATCTGATAAAATCAGATCTTTCAGTGTAAAGTAGAAAGGGTTGCTGTCATTATCATGGGATTGCTATTGAGGCATTGTACATATCTTCATTGTCTCTCTCCAATTCTGCGCCTCTTGTTTTTAGCTATTTCTTCTCCGGCCTCTGTCCGCTGTGTCTCACCCTCTCTCTCTCTCTTTCTCTCACACACACACACACTCCCCTTGGCCCTCGATCGGCCTGGCTATTATCTTTTCTCTCTCACTCTTTCTGCCCTCTCTCTTTTCACACACACTCTCCTTGCTCCTCTATCGTTTGCCCATTTCTCTCTTTCTCGCTCTCTCTCACTCTCTTTCACATGCACACACTCGCCACGTCGCTCTGTCTTTCTTTCTCTTTCATACTGGGCGAAGCCCACCAGCTGGAGAGTGACGGCGGGTGGGGGGGTGGCTCTGTGTTGCCTCCTGCAGGGAAGGCCCAGCAGTATTAAGCATTAAAAGTGGCTCCGCAGCAGGCCCTAGTACTGCGGATGCCAGGGGGACAACCTCCCCCCCTCCTGAGAGCTGCCAGCTCAAGCTTTGCGCAAGTGAAGGAGACACAGCCGGAGTGAGACACATCCAGGGTGGGAATTTGGAACTTGGTAATTTGGTGCAGTGAGGTAATCAGGAAAGGTAAGTGATAAGTCTAATTCTGCTGTTTTTCAGTTAAAAGTGCAGTGTGTAGATTAGTGTCTGATTGGCTGAAGCTGCCCCCACCCTAATTGCTGAGAGGCAGTCATCTGTCAGTCGCCTGAGGCCTGTTTAGTGGCACAAAGGTATTTTTCTTCTCTTTGAAGCTTAAGTAGTGTGAGTCACCCCGGTTAGCTGAGGTCTGTATGAAAGACAGACAGAAAGCACACTCAGTAAGCTTTGCGTAAGTGAAGGAGATACCGCCGGAGTGACACACATCCATAGTGGGAATTTGGAACTTGATAGTTTGGTGCAGTGAGGTAATTCGGTGCAGAGTGGGAGAAGGTGCTTTTTCCCGACTGTTTTGTTCTCTCTCTTTCTTCTGGCCTGTAACTTTTAATCTGCAGGCAGAGAACCAGAGAGCATTTGAGAACCTTGGAAGGTAAGTGATTTTTATTCATTTTTATTTTTATTACCTTTTCAAATTGCGTGGGGGGGGGGGGGACTGAAGTGACATCACAGTAAAGCTGTGACCTGGTTGGTTGGTTGGGAATCTACACTAAATTTAAAAATTAAGCATTGTTAAACTAATTAAACATAATTACTAAATTATAATTTAGAGGTGTATCTAAGCCAGAGATCGGAGAGTACTGTATTTAGCTTTCACATTTAGAGTAGAAATCTAGTGCTAGAAAACATATATTTAAATTTAATTTACTAATTAATTGACACAATGTCAATTAGAGGGGTGCAGTGCTCTGACTGTGAGATGTGGCAGGTCCGGGAGGCTTCCAGCGTCCCGGATGGCTTCATCTGCAGAAAAAGTGCACCCAACTGGAGCTCCTCACAGACCGCATGGTTCGGTTGGAGCAGCAGTTGGATGCACTTCGGAGCGTGCAGGTGGCAGAAAGCGTCATAGATAGCAGTTATATAAATGTGGTCACACCCAAGGTACAGGCAGAGAAATGGGTGACCACCAGAAAGGGCAGGCAGTCAGTGCAGGAATCCCCTGTGGTTGTCCCCCTCTCGAACAGGTATACCCCTTTGGTTACTGTCGGGGGGGATAGCCTATCAGGTGAAAACAGCAGCAGCCAGAGCAGTGGCACCACAGCTGGCTCTGATGTTCAGCAGGGAGGGTCAAAGCGCAGAAGAGCAATAGTCATAGGGGACTCTATAATCAGGGGCACAGATAGGCACTTCTGTGGATGTGAAAGAGACTCCAGGATGGTATGTTGCCTCCCTGGTGCCAGGGTCCAGGATGTCTCCGAACGGGTAGAGGGCATCCTGAAGGGTGAGGACAATCAGGCAGAGGTCGTTGTACATATTGGTACTAACAACATCGGCAAGAAGGGGCATGAGGTCCTGCAGCAGGAGTTCAGGGAGCTAGGCAGAAAGTTAAAAGTTAGGGGGCACGATTCTCCACTCCCACGCCGGTTGGGAGAATCGCCTGGGCCGCCGAAATTTCCGGGGACGCCGGTCCGACGCCCTCCCGCGATTCTCCCAAGCGGTGGGAACAGGCCGGTCGAGTTTCGCGGGCCGCAGGCTGGAGAATCGCCGGAGATACCCAAAATGGCGATTCTCCGGCAACCCCGCGATTCTGAGGCCCGGATGGGCCGAGCGGCCAGGCCAAAACAGCGGGTTCCCCCCGGCGCCGTCCACACCTGGTCGCTACAGTCGTGGGCGGTGCGTGAACGCTGGGGAGGGGGCGGCCTGTGGGGGGGCGAGGGGGGATCCTGCACCGGGGGGTACCTTGAATGTGGGGTGGCCCACGATCGGTGCCCACCGATCGTCGGGCCGTCCTCTCTGAAGGAGGACCTCCTTCCTTCCGCGGCCCCGCAAGATCCGTCCCCCATCTTCTTGCGGGGCGGATTTGGACAGGACGGCAACCACGCATGCGCGGATGACATCTGTTATGCGGTGCCGGCCGCGTCATCTATTCGGCGCCGCCTTTACGCGGCGACAAGGCCTGGCGTGTGTAGATGACGCGGCCCCGATACTGGCCCATTGTCAGGGCCTGAATCGGTCGGGACCGGGGCCGTTCCGCGCCGACGTGAACCTCGACGACGTTCACGACGGCGCGGCCACTTCGGCGTGGGGGTGGAGAATCGCGCCCAGGACCTCTAGGGTTGTAATCTCGGGATTATTTCCTGTGCCACGTGCCAGTGAGGCTAGAAATAGGAAGATAGAGCAGCTAAACACGTGGCTAAACAGCTGGTGTAGGAGGGAGGGTTTCCATTATCTGGACCACTGGGAGCTCTTCCGGGGCAGGTGTAACCTGTATAAGAAGGACATGTTGCATCTAAACTGGAGAGGCATAAATATCCTGGCCGCAAGGTTTGCTAGTGTCACACGGGAGGGTTTAAACTAGTATGGCAGGGGGGTGGGTACCGGAGCAATAGGTCAGAAGGTGAAAGCATTGAGGGAGAACTAGGGAATTGGGCCAGTATGGCTCTGAGGAAGAGCAGACAGGGAGATGTTGCTGAAAACAGCGGGTCTGGTGGCCTGAAGTGCATATGTTTTAATGCAAGAAGTATTGCGGGTAAGGTAGATGAATTTGGAGCTTGGATTAGTACTTGGAACTATGATGGTGTTGCCATTACAGAGACCTGGTTGAGGGACGGACAGGATTGGCAGCTAAACGTTCCAGGATTTAGATGTTTCAGGCGGGATAGAGGGGGATATAAAAGGGGTGGAGGAGTTGCGCTATTAGTTAGGGAGAATATCACAGCTGTATTGCGGGAGGACACCTCAGAGGGCAGCGAGGCTATGTGAGTAGAGATCAGGAATAAGAAGGGTGCAGTCACAATGTTGGGGGTTTACTACAGGCCTCTCAACAGCCAGCGGGAGATAGAGGAGCAGATAGGTAGACAGATTTTGGAAACGAGTAAAAACAACAGGGTTGTTGTGATGGGAGACTTCAACTTCCCCAATATTGACTGGGACTCACTTAGTGCAAGGGGCCTGGACGGGGCAGAGTTTGTAAGGAGCATCCAGGAGGGCTTCTTAAAACAATATGTAGACAGTCCAACCAGGGAAGGGGCTGTACTGGACCTGGTATTGGGGAATGAGCCCGGCCAGGTGGTAGAAGTTTCAGTCGGGGAGCATTTCGGGAACAGTGACCACAATTCAGTAAGTTTTAAAGTGCTGGTGGACAAGGATAAGAGTGGTCCTAGGGTGAATGTGCTAAATTGGGGGAAGGCTAATTATAACAATATTAGGCGGGAACTGAAGAACCTAGATTGGGGGCAGATGTTTGAGGGTAAATCAACATCTGACATGTGTGAGGCTTTCAAATGTCAGTTGGAAGGAATTCAGGACCGGCATGTTCCTGTGAGGAAGAAGGATAAATACGTCAAATTTCGGGAACCTCAGATAACGAGAGATATTGTAGACCTCGTCAAAAAGAAAAAGGAGGCATTTGTCAGGGCTAGAAGGCTGGGAACAGACAAAGCCTGTGTGGAATATAAGGAAAGTAGGAAGGAACTTAAGCAAGGAGTCAGGAGGGCTAGAAGAGGTCTCGAAAAGTCATTGGCAAATAGGGTTAATGAAAATCCCAAGGCTTTTTACACATACATAAAAAGCAAGAGGGTAGCCAGGGAAAGGGTTGGCCCACTGAAGGATAGGCAAGGGAATCTCTGTGTGGAGCCAGAGGAAATGGCCGAGGTACTAAATGAATACTTTGCATCAGTATTCACCAAAGAGAAGGCATTGGTAGATGTTGAGCCTGGAGAAGGGTGTGTAGATAGCCTGGGTCACATTGAGATCCAAAAAGATGAGGTGTTGGGCGTCTTGAAAAATATTAAGGTAGATAAGTCCCCAGGGTCGGATGGGATCGACCCCCGAATACCAAAAGAGGCTAGAGAGGAAATTGTTGAGGCCTTGACAGAAATCTTTGGATCCTCGCTGTCTTCTGGTGATGTCCCGGGAGACTGGAGAATAGCCAATGTTGTTCCTTTGTTTAAGAAGGGTAGCAAGGATAATCCAGAGAACTACAGGCCGGTGAGCCTTACGTCAGTGGTAGGGAAATTACTGGAGAGAATTCTTCGAAACAGGATCGACTCCCATTTGGAAGCAAATGGATGTATTAGTGAGAGGCAGCATGGTTTTGTGAAGGGGAGGTTGTGTCTCACTAACTTGATAGAGTTTTTCGAAGAGGTCACAAAGATGATTGTTGCAGGTAGGGCAGTGGATGTTGTCTATATGGACTTCAGTAAGGCCTTTGACAAGGTCCCTCATGGTAGATTGGTACAAAAGGTGAAGTCACACGGGATCAGGGGTGAGCTGGCAAGGTGGCTACAGACCTGGCTAGGTCATAGAAGGCAGAGGGTATCAATGGAAGGATGCTTTTCTAATTGTTGGGCTGTGACTAGTGGTGTTCCGCAGGGATCAGAGCTGGGACCTTTGCTGTTTGTAGTATATATAAATGATTTGGAGGAAAATGTAACTGGTCTGATTAGTAAGTTTGCAGACGACACAAAGGTTGGTGGAATTGCGGATAGTGATGAGGACTGTCAGAAGATACAGCAGGATTTAGATCGTTTGGAGACTTGGGCGGAGAGATGGCAGATGGAGCTTAATCCGGACAAATGTGAGGTAATGCATTTTGGAAGGTCTAATGACAGTCAGAGAAATCTCGGTGTACAAGTCCACAGGTCACTGAAAGGGGCAACACAGGTGGAGAAGGTAGTCAAGAAGGCATACGGCATGCTTACCTTCATTGGCCGGGGCATTGAGTATAAAAATTGGCAATTCATATTGCAGCTGTACAGAACCTTAGTTAGACCACACTTGGAGTATAGTGTTCAATTCTGGTCGCCACACTACCAGAAGGATGTGGAGGTTTTAGAGAGGGTGCGGAAGAGATTTACCAGGATGTTGCCTGGTATGGAGGGCATTAGCTATGAGGAGCGGTTGAATAAGCTCGGTTTATTCTCACTGGAAAGACGGAGGTTGAGGGGCGACCTGATAGAAGTCTACAAAATATGAGGGGCATAGACAGAGTGAATAGTCAGAGGCTTTTCCCCAGGGTAGAGGGGTCAATTACTAGGGGGCATAGGTTTAAGGTGTGAGGGGCAAGGTTTAGAGTAGATGTACGAGGCAAGTTTTTTACACAGAGGGTAGTGGGTGCCTGGAACTCGCTACCGGAGGAGGTGGTGGAAGTAGGGACGATAGTGACATTTAAGTGGCATCTTGACAAATACATGAATAGGATGGGAATAGAGGGATACGGACCCAGGAAGTGTAGAAGATTTTAGTTTAGACGGGCAGCATGGTCGGCACGGGCTTGGAGGGCCAAAGGACCTGTTCCTGTGCTGTACTTTTCTTTGTTCTCTGCTCAATCTGAGGCCAGCAGGGCTGTTTAGCACAGTGGGCTAAATAGCTGGCTTGTAATGCAGAACGCAGCCAGCAGCGCGGGTTCAATTCCCGTACCGGCCTCCCCGAACAGGCGCCGGAATGTCGCGACTAGGGGCTTTTCACAGTAACTTCATTGAAGCCTACTTGTGACAATAAGGGATTATTATTATTAGGGCAGCACAATGGCACAGTAGGATTAGCCCTCCTGCCTCATGGCGCCGAGGTCCCAGGTTCGATCCTGGCTCTGGGTCACTGTCCGTGTGGAGTTTGCACATTCTCCCCGTGTCTGCGTGAGTTTCGCCTCCACAACCCAAAGATGTGCAGGGTAGGTGGATTGGCCACGCTAAATTGCCCCTTAATTGGAAAAATGAATTGGGTACTCTAAATTATTTTTGAAAATTATTATTATGGCAGGCAGTGCCAGTGGAAGCAATGGTAGCTGCCGCCAATGCACGCAGGGACAGGCCTAGTATCGCCACGGGATCCAATGTAAGGTAAGTGAAGACGAGATGGAGGTCGCAAAGGTGAGGGTCATGGGAGCGGGAGGGGGGGGGGGTCATTAATCTTCTGGGGAGGGCTCCCATTGTTCCTCCCTCCCCCTGACACCCACAGCAAACATGGCAGGGTTAGTTATTTGGGCTTTTCCCTGCCCACCGCTGATTAAATGCCAGCGGCGATGTAATGAAGCCCTTAAGCAGGAAGGCCGCCCTTGGGCCTTCCCGTCCCAAGCTTAATCGGATGGAGGTGGGAAGGTGGCCAGTCCCCTACCTTCATGCCTAATGAAATCACCTCTAAACCTGGCCCAATGAACCATTAAATCCCACACCCTGTCTGCCCATCTCTCTCTCTCTCTTTCTCTCTCTTTTATCTGTCTCTCAGACATTTACAATTGCTGCTCCTTTCTGTTTGTTTCAGACTACTTATCGCTTTTGGCTCTCACTCGTTCTGTCTCTTGGTCCACCTCTCTCTCCTTCGTTACCTCGGTAAGTCCATCTCTCTGTCACCCCCTCAATGCTGATCCTCTCCCGTGAATCTGTATCTCTCCGCCCCTGCTTCTACCTCTCTCTCTCTCTTTTTCCCTTTGTCCTTCAGTAAATCTCACATGCTTGCTTGCGACAGGCGCTTCACTTGGAAAAGTATTTCATTGGCTGTGAAGCCCTTGGGGACACCCTGTGGTTGTTAAAGGCGCTATACGAATGCAAGTCCCTTCCTTTATATGGCTGATTCCTCATCGTTCCTCCCTTGCTGGGGCGTAAGCTCTTTTCTCGACAACATACAACATTTCTCACAGGTTTAAGATCATTTGAAACATCCATCAAATAATGTTCACCGGTTTATTTGAATGACACTGACCATATCAATCAGCACAATCTGTGCTGGGACGATGAATAACTGGATTCCAGTTAAATATCTATTGAACTGAAACCCTCCAGATACACAATCGTCCCAGATACACAACTAGACTGAGCAAAACAAAACCTTGTGATCTACAATATTGGAAATTATTACAAATTTGGAGTTCTGTTCTCTTCTCCGCCACCCCCCCCCTCCCCACCCCCCGCATCCTAACCTCCCAAAGGCTCTTATTAGAACTGTTTAGTGGAGTCCTGGGGGGGGGGGGGGGGGGCGGGGGGGGGGGGGGGGGGGGGGCGGGGGGGGGGGGTGCTGAGGGATCCGGGCCCGCGGGGGGGGGGGGCGGGTGGCTTGGCTCGCGATCGGGGCCCACCGATCTGCGGGCGGACCTTTGTCGTGGGGGCAGTCATTCCTTCCGCGCCGGCCTCTGTAGGGCTCCGCCATGGCCGGCACGGAGAAGTAACCCCCCTGCGCCTGCGCAGGAACACGCCGGCGGTTCTGCGCATGCGTGGGACCACGGCAGCCCTTCGGCGCCGGTGGCCTGGCCCCCGGAAGTGCGGAGAATTCCTCAACTTCCGGGTGGCGTGACGCCGGAATAGTTCGCGCCGTTCTTGGTGCCGGCGTCGGGCCATCAGAATCCCGCCCATACACTTTCCAGCCCAAAAAGTTGCCGGATATTAATAAGCAGCGATATGGAACCTGCTCAATATATATATATATATATATATATATATAGCAAAAGGGATTCATAGTTATGGCAATGAGATAATAATGTGTGACATGATGTAACCCCAACAGCAGACCCGTGCAACAGACTCAGAAAGGGAGGTGGGAGGGTCCGTACAGGAGAGAGCCTCAAATGTGCCGCTTTGGAAATAAAAGGGTGTTCGAAGAAACGTGCCAGAGTTAGGCCCAAGTCCCTCCTAAGACGCGGGGGTTTCCAGCTCAGGACAGGCCGCAAGTCAGAGGGATCCGAGTCGTATTTGAAGTAGAAACCCCACACCCAAGACCAGTACCCTGGCGCATTCTCCACACAACCCCCCCCACCCACCCCCTTGCCCCACCCTGCGTTCCTCCCTCCTGCCAATCATGCCCCCCACCCCGGCCAAACCCTATCCTCCCGGCTAGTTCAAGCATCCCAATGTCCACCCAAGATTCCGCTTGTTAACTCGGCAGAAGACCAGGGTTTGAACTCCCGCTCGGCACATCCAAGTTGCTGACCGTGAGTACACTGCCTCCTGGTGGAGACAGGGCAAGTGACATCTCAAAATGAAGGCAATATTAACAAATGAACATTCAAAGAGTTTCACAACCTTGTTTTCGTGGCTAACCCGTGTAAATTAACCAGGTTAATACCGCTAGTAGAAAGGAATGTAAAGTTTGCCAATGACAGTATTTTCTGTATTGCCTTTCGGGCACGAGGCTCAGCAGTAGCTGATGTGATTTCTGTCGACAATCAATCATATCCAGGGATTGAAAATGGGAAAGGTTCAAGGGTAATGTATATCTAGGAAGGCAGAGCGTCAATTATCAGGGCTGGTCACCCCTCATCATTATTGATGATAAATCGTAGTTGAAGGAGGCCATTCAGCCCATCATTCCTGTGCTCGGTCTTTCCTGACCCGGCATAATTTTCCTTCTCAAGTATTTATCAAAACCATGGGGCTGGTTTAGCTCACTGGGCTAAATCGCTGGCTTTTAAAGCAGACCAAGGCAGGCCAGCAGCACGGTTCAATTCCCGTACCAGCCTCCCCGAACAGGCGCCGGAATGTGGCAACTAGGGGCTTTTCACAGTAACTTCATTGAAGCCTACTTGTGACAATAAGTGATTTTCATTTAATTTCATTTTCAAACCCTTTCTGAAAGTGTGGACTGAATTCGCTGCCATGCCCTTTTAGGTAGCGCATTCCAATTCCATTGCATGCAAACGTTTCTCCTCAACTCTCCGGTCATTTGCCAATTATTGTAGACCCGAGAGCTCTGACCCTCTGGCCTCTTTACACTTTGTTCAAAAGCCTCTGTTCAATTTTGAACGCCTCCATTAAATTTCCCCTTAGCCTTCTCTGCGTGAAGGGAAACAACCCTATTTCCAGTTTCGCCACGTGACTGAAGTCTCAGATTCATGGGTACCGTTCTCGTGAATCTCCTCTGCTGCCCCGCTAAGTGCTGAGAGCAATGCCTCGCTTTCCGTGCCCGGTCCTCGCTCCTGCAACTTCACAAATCCCACGCTCATGGAAGACACGGAGAATCGGGAATGTGATTCCCAACATACGGGTAATAATCCCAGAATCCAAAGAATCCCAGAGTGCCGAGGGGGCCATTCGGCCCATCAAGACTGCACCGACCCTCTGAAAATTCACTCTACCTCGGCCCACTCTCATACCCCATCCACGTCACCCCATCTAACCTACACACCTCTTGGACACTAAGGGGCAATTTAGCATGGCCAATCCACCTAACCTGCACATCTTTGGACTGTGGGAGGAAACCGGAGCACCCGGAGGAAACCCACGCACACACGGGGAGAAAGTACAAACTCCGCACAGACAGTGACCCAAGGCTGGAATTGAACCCGGGTCACTGGAGATGCGAGGCAGCAGTGCTAACCACTGAGCCATCCTGCCAACCACATGTCTTGCATCATTGGTGGTAGCCATGGTTCAGCTGGTAACACTCTGGTTGTGGGCTCCAGTCCCACACCAGAAGTTGAGTGCAAAAACCCAGACAGAGACACTCAAGTGCGGTATTGAGAGAGTGCTGCACCATTAGGGGTGCCATAATTCTGGGTGGGACAATGACCGAGGCCCTGTCTGCCACCTCGCCTGGACATAAAAGATCTCATGGCATTATTCTGAAGGGGAATTCTCCCTGGTCGCCCTGTTCGACATTTATCTCTGACTCAACATCAGATTATCTGGTCGTTAGGACATTGCTAGTTGTGGGATCCTGCTGTGTGCAAATTGGCTCTGTTGCTTTTCCACTTTACAACAGTGAAAGGACTTAATTGGCCTTTCAGCAATTTGGGATGTGCTTATGTTGTGGAAGGGGCTGTATAAATGCAAATCCGTTGCTTTATCATAAAAACAGAATTTGAGCGAAGTACTGTAAATTAGTCCTATTGTTGCTGGCATTCCCATTCCAGAGGTAAATAGGTGGATTTGTGGGACGCGATACCCGAAACGCTGGTAAAAGTCTCCCAAGAAAACTCATGTTATACACAAGGGAATGGGCCCTCAATGACTCTGAACGAATGACTGTGATTACGGGGGAGGAGCCCCAGCCTCGACACATTCTTGGTCCTGCAGCAACCTCTAGTGGAAATGTCTCTAATTGCAACTCTTCAAGGGTGCTTTTCTTTGCAAATATAATCAACAGGGAAAGAGGAAATATCTTCAAACATGTGGTTAAAAACCGAAGGAGGGACTGGGGGAAGCTTGCGGCACCAGTTCGAAGCTGCTGATCCTCACGTTGTCTGCTGCCTCTACCTGTGCGTCAAATTGGCCAGTGGGCGCGATTTAATGGCCGTGAATTATTTAGTGAGAGCGCGACGAGGCTGTTAAATCACGGGGAGGCCAAAACTGAGAACCGCGCCGGGCGCCGATCGGTTTGCGATCTAACCGCCTTGGCCCTGTTGGCGAAATCAGGATCCAAGGCCTCAGGTGGGGGGAGAGGGGTGAGATGGGTGTCTCTGTGACCGTGGGTCCGCCATGCCAACCCCTGGACCTTGTGTTCCTGTTCCGGGGGGCAATCCCAGCATCAGCCCCCCCCCCGACTGCCCATAACTCCCACTGACCGCGGAGGCCCCTGGCCGCGTGGCTGAAGGCTATTGCTGGTTGTGAATTAGCAATCAAGTGAACACTTCACACACATCCCCGTGGGTGGGTGGGCCATGCGTCATGTGGGGGTCATTGCCAGCATCCCAATCCGACCGTGATGCCTGGACACTGCGGGAGGCAACACCAGAACACCCAGGGAGGGGGAGGATTGCACGGTGACGCAATGGTTAGCACTGCTGCCTCACGGCATCGAGGACCTTGGTTCAATCCTGGGCCTGGGTCACTATCCGTGTGGAGTTTGCACATTCGCCCCGTGTCTGTGTGGGACTCACCCCTGTCATAATACCCACTCATGTAAATAATGAGATGCAGACAGGCAGTGATTGACACACAGGATAACCAATGAATACATACGACACAGACCAACGTGCGTTGTCCATGAGCATGCCAGAAATCGTTACTCCCGCATCAGGGCGGCAGAAACTGCAAAACTGGCCTCCCACGAGGCAGAAAGGGTGCAGGCCATCGCGAAAATGCAAGGCCCGAGCATCGAGGAGAGTGGCCGTTTTGCGCCCTTTTCTCGGGTCCCTACGCATGCGCGCCACGACCGGGTGGACGATGAGGCCGAAGACCCTAATGCACATGTGTGAACGTCGGCAGACCGCACTGCGCAAGCGCACTGGCGCACAGAACGCGTTGACGTCAGCGTCATGACGTGTCCACATTGTGGCTCCACCCATTTAAAGCGGCAATATCCAGCCAAAGGCAGGCGATGGCTACACCGCAGAAAGCCTGGCCACTACGCGGTCTTCTGCAGGTCCGCTCCACCGAACAACAGCCAGCGATCCCAGCTGCAGCGCGGATGTGTCCGCTGCGGACAACAAGGCATGCAGGATTCTGATCCCGAAAGCCCGACGGACCCCGATGCTGACTGCCTCGAGTCTCCATATAGGGTGGGCATCATCACCACACGCGAATTGGTCTCAACCGTGCCTGCAAACCGCCTTTCACTTCTGAGTGTGGATCCCGACGACGAGTGGTGTGCTGTCATCACGGTCAACCAGTCTCGCATCCGATTTAAATTGGACACTGGCCCGTCTGCAAACCTCATATCACAGTCAGACCTCGACAGCATCCGACACCAACCTAGCATTCTTCCACCAGCCTGCCTGCTCCTTGACTACAATGATAATGCCATAGCTGCCAGTGGGCCGTGTCAGCTAGGTGTCTCTCACAAGGCAATCAAGGTGACGTTAAGATTCGAGATCGTCCGGCCTGACAAGGCATCCCTGCTCGGTGCTCGCGCATGCAAACTCCTACATCTGGAAAAGCGAGTTCATGCCATGTCCTCGACACTGGCGATGGCCTCGCCCAATGCGAACCTACAGGCTGAGATAGCCAACATTCTCACACAATACCACAGTGTGTTTGATGGGATGGGCACGCTCCCATATCGCTACAAGATATTGCTCAAGCTGAATGCCACCCTAGTCATCCATGCACCACGCCGGGTACCGGCTCCTCTCAAGGATCATCTGAAAACGCAGCTACGAGAGCTCCAAGACCAGGGCATCATCTCAAAGGTCACGGAACCCACAGACTGGGTCAGCTCCATGGTCTGCTTCAAGAAACCCACTGGCGAACTCCGCATTTGCATTGATCCCAAAGACCTGAATTGCAACATCATGCGAGAGCATTACCCGATCCCGAAGCGTGAAGAATTGACCTGTGAGATGGCTCACGCCAAATTTTTTACCAAGCTGGACGCCTCCCGCTGTTTCTGGCAAATTCAGCTGGACGAGTCCAGTCGGAAGCTGTGCACGTTTAACACTCCATTCGGCAGGTATTGCTACAACCACATGCCTTTTGGTATCATCTCAGCTTCCGAAGTATTTCATCGCATAATGGAGCAAATGATGGAGGGCATCGAGGGGGTGCGAATCTATGTGGACGACGTGATCATCCGCGATGATCAGCTCCTTACCCGGTGTGTAGATGAGTTCGAAGTCATATCGACGGAGACGAAGAAGAATTCGCTGCAGCCGAGGTGTCATGTCATTTAAATCCTTCTGGATTATGTGGACTAAAGGCCTGTGGTCTGTTTCCACTGTGAACTTCGGCAGACCGTATACGTAGTCATGAAACTTGACTATTCCTGTCAGGAGACCCAAGCACTCCTTTTCGATCTGGGCATACCGTTGTTCGGTCGGAGTCATGGCCCTGGATGCATGTGCCACTGGAGCCCAGGACGAGGAATCGTCTCGCTGGAATCGCCTCACCAGTTAGAGCACACTCACTTTAAAGACAGGGGGCATCAGAGTTCCCGCTCATTCGGGATGCAGCCTCCTACAAGGACAGAGCTTGCAGCTTACAGCACAGATCCTCACCATGTGCTGAGTGCATAGACTGGTTAGGACAGGCATAGGCCTTTACTTTAATCTAACATCGTGTTAACCCACAGTGAAAGTATGTTCACCAGTTTCTAACTTAATAAAATAGTGTTGTACTATTTTAAGTGTTGGTGGCCTGTATGTGTTCCACAGATCCAGAACACCCAACACATCACCACTCATGTATATAATGAGATGCAGACAGGCAGTGATTGACACACAGGATAACCAATGAACACACACAACACATAACAACCAATCACCAGACAGGACACCACCACTATAAAGCACTCAGGGCATTGAGACTCTCCCTCTCTCTACAGGACACAGCTACTGAGATAGTAAGAGTGCACAAGCCAGTGAGCACTATCACCATGAGGTAGAGAGTTAGTCTGGTGAAGCCAGTAGGAGGTTATCAGTTAGATTAATAGAGTGTCAACTCACAGCAGACTATGTCCAGCAATCAGGAAGTTCAATAAAACAGTGTTGGACCATCTCCTGTGTCAGAAGCCTGTTTCTAGTTTCACTGCATCCAGTTACAGTCAACGTTGAACCAACGCACTTAACACATCAACCCCCACAACTCAAAGATGTGCAGGGTGGGTGGATTGGCCACACTAAATTGCCCCTTAATTGGAAAAAACATAATTGGATACTGTAAATGTATCTTAGACGTTTAAAAAATAATCAGAACACCCAGGGCCTGGGCCCCAGCACCGGGGATATTTTGGCAAGAGGAGGGTGTGTGTGTGTACTGGAAAGGGGAGCAGCGCCCGGTCCAGGTCATGTATTGTGCGGGTGTCTGGGGTCCGGTGAGCAGGGGCCCCCCGCTGCAACCGGGGGTGCGTGGGCAGGGGATGTCAGATCATAGAATCATAGAAGTTTACAGCATGGAAACAGGCCCTTCGGCCCAACCAGTCCATGCCGCCCAGTTTTTACCATTAAGCTAGTCCCAGTTGCCCGCACTTGGCCCATAACCCTCTATACCCATCTTACCCATGTAACTATCTAAATGCTTTTTAAAAGACACAATTGTACCCGCCTCTACTACTACCTCTGGCAGCACATTCCAGACACTCACTACCCTCTGAGTGAAGAAATTGCCCCTCTGGGCCCTTCTGAATCTCTCCCCTCTCACCTTAAACCTATGCCCTCTAGTTTTAGACTCCCCTACCTTTGGGAAAAGATGTTGACTATCTACCTTATCTATGCCCCTCATTATTTTATAGACCTCTATAAGTTCACCCCTAAGCCTCCTACGCTCCAGGGGAAAAAGTCCCAGTCTATCCAGCCTCTCCTTATAACACGAACCATCAAGTCCCGGTAACATTCTAGTAAATCTTTTCTGCACTCTTTCTAGTTTAATAATATCCTTTCTATAATAGGGTGACCAGAACTGCACACAGTATTCCAAGTGTGGCCGTACCAATGTCTTGTACAACTTCAACAAGACGTCCCAACTCCTGTATTCAATGTTCTGACCAATGAAACCAAGCATGCCGAATGCCTTCTTCACCACCCTGTCCACCTGCGACTCCACCTTCAAGGAGCTATGAACCTGTACTCCTAGATCTCTTTGTTCTATAACTCTCCCCAACGCCATACCATTAACTGAGTAGGTCCTGGCCTGATTCGATCTGCCAAAATGCATCACCTCACATTTATCTAAATTAAACTCCATCTGCCATTCGTCGGCCCACTGGCCTAATTGATCAAGATCCCGTTGCAATCCTAGATAACCTTCTTCACTATCCACTGTGCCACCAATCTTGGTGTCATCTGCAAACTTACTAACCATGCCTCCTAAATTCTCATCCAAATCATTAATATAAATCACAAATAACAGTGGACCCAGCACCGATCCCTGAGGCACACCACTGGTCGCAGGCCTCCAGTTTGAAAAACAACCCTCTACAACCACCCTCTGTCTTCTGTCGTCCAGCCAATTTTGAATCCAATTGGCAACCTCACCCTGGATCCCGTGAACTTTAACCTTCTGCAACAACCTACCATGCGGTACCTTGTCAAAGGCTTTGCTAAAGTCCATGTAGACAACGTCTACTGCACTGCCCTCATCTACCTTCTTGGTCACCCCCTCAAAAAACTCAATCAAATTTGTGAGACATGATTTTCCACGCACAAAGCCATGCTGACTGCCCCGAATCAGTCCTTGCCTCTCTAAATGCTTGTAGATCCTGTCTCTCAGAATACCTTCTAGCAACTTACCTACTACAGACGTTAGGCTCACCGGTCTGTAGTTCCCAGATTTTTCCCTGCTGCCCTTCTTAAACAAGGGCACAACATTCGCCACTCTCCAATCTTCAGGCACTTCACCTGTGGCTGCCGATGATTCAAATATCTCTGTTAGGGGACCCGCAATTTCCTCCCTAGCCTCCCACAACATCCTGGGATACATTTCATCAGGTCCCGGGATTTATCTACCTTGATGCGCTTTAAGACTTCCAGCACCTCCTCCTCTGTAATATGCACACTTCTCAAGACATCACTATTTATTTCCCTTAGTTTCCTAACATCCATGCCTTTCTCCACCGTGAATACCGATGAGAAATATTCATTCAGGATCTCACCCAACTCTTGTGGCTCTGCACATAGATGTCCTTGTTGATCCTTAAGAGATGTCAGGGGATGTGAGGTGGTGGGAACAATGGGGGTCGGGGGGGGAGGGGTCGGTGGTCTTTCGAACAGATGACGGACAGCGTTTGCCGCAGGAGGCTCCGTCTCAACGGCGAGTCAGTGCGACGCCTGTGCCAAGTCCTTGCCGGCCTGGCACCACATGGAGGACGAGGCTACCCGCTCCGGGTGGCCGTCAATGTCACCGCAGCCTGAACGTCTATGCCTCAGGATCTTTTCAGGGCTCAAGCGGGGACTTGTGCGGCATCACACAAGCTGCAGCCCACAAGTGCATCCGTGATTCTCTGATTCTATATGGGGTTAGCTTAGATGGGGCTTTTGCTTGGCATGGACCAGTTTGGGTTGAAGGGCCTGTCTCTGTGCCATAGATTCTATGATTCATGGATGCCCTGTTTGCCTGGGCAGCGGACCATATAAACTTTGACATGGATCAGACCCAACAGGATGCCCGGGCAGCAGGATTCGCCGCCATCGATGGGATACCCCAGGTCCAGGGGCTAATAGATGGCACTCATGTCGCCTTGCATGTACTGGGCCGACAGATCTGACATGTGACATCTGACAATCAACATCTGACATGTGGGAGGCTTTCAAGTGTCAGTTGAAAGGAATACAGGACAGGCATGTTCCTGTGAGGAAGAAAGATAAATACGGCAATTTTCGGGAACCTTGGATGACGAATGATATTGTAGGCCTCGTCAAAAAGAAAAAGGAGGCATTTGTCAGGGCTAAAAGGCTGGGAACAGACGAAGCCTGTGTGGCATATAAGGAAAGTAGGAAGGAACTTAAGCAAGGAGTCAGGAGGGCTAGAAGGGGTCATGAAAAGTCATTGGCAAATAGGGTTAAGGAAAATCCCAAGGCTTTTTACACTTACATAAAAAGCAAGAGGGTAGCCAGGGAAAGGGTTGGCCCACTGAAGGATAGGCAAGGGAATCTATGTGTGGAGCCAGAGGAAATGGGCGAGGTACTAAATGAATACTTTGCATCAGTATTCACCAAAGAGAAGGAATTGGTAGATGTTGAGTCTGGAGAAGGGGGTGTAGATAGCCTGGGTCACATTGTGATCCAAAAAGACGAGGTGTTGGGTGTCTTAAAAAATATTAAGGTAGATAAGTCCCCAGGGCCGGATGGGATCTACCCCAGAATACTGAAGGAGGCTGGAGAGGAAATTGCTGAGGCCTTGACAGAAATCTTTGGATCCTCGCTGTCTTCAGGGGATGTCCCGGAGGACTGGAGAATAGCCAATGTTGTTCCTCTGTTTAAGAAGGGTGGCAGGGATAATCCCGGGAACTACAGGCCGGTGAGCCTTACTTCAGTGGTAGGGAAATTACTGGAGAGAATTCTTCGAGACAGGATCTACTCCCATTTGGAAGCAAATGGACGTATTAGTGAGAGGCAGCACGGTTTTGTGAAGGGGAGGTCGTGTCTCACTAACTTGATCGAGTTTTTCGAGGAGGTCACTAAGATGATTGATGCAGGTAGGGCAGTAGATGTTGTCTATATGGACTTCAGTAAGGCCTTTGACAAGGTCCCTCATGGTAGACTAGTACAAAAGGTGAAGTCACACGGGATCAGGGGTGAACTGGCAAGGTGGATACAGAACTGGCTAGGCAATAGAAGGCAGAGGGTAGCAATGGAGGGATGCTTTTCTAATTGGAGGGCTGTGACCAGTGGTGTTCCACAGGGATCAGTGCTGGGACCTTTGCTCTTTGTAGTATATATAAATGATTTGGAGGAAAATGTAACTGGTCTGATTAGTAAGTTTGCAGACGACACAAAGGTTGGTGGAATTGCGGATAGCGATGAGGACTGTCTGAGGATACAGCAGGATTTAGATTGTCTGGAGACTTGGGCGGAGAGATGGCAGATGGAGTTTAACCTGGACAAATGTGAGGTAATGCATTTTGGAAGGGCTAATGCAGGTAGGGAATATACAGTGAATGGTAGAACCCTCAGGAGTATTGAAAGTCAAAGAGATCTAGGAGTACAGGTCCACAGATCACTGAAAGGGGCTACACAGGTGGAGAAGGTAGTCAAGAAGGCATACGGCATGCTTGCCTTCATTGGCCGGGGCATTGAGTATAAGAATTGGCAAGTCATGTTGCAGCTGTATAGAACCTTAGTTAGGCCACACTTGGAGTATAGTGTTCAATTCTGGTCGCCACACTACCAGAAGGATGTGGAGGCTTTAGAGAGGGTGCAGAAGAGATTTACCAGAATGTTGCCTGGTATGGAGGGCATAAGCTATGAGGAGCGATTGAATAAACTCGGTTTGTTCTCACTGGAACGAAGGAGGTTGAGGGGCGACCTGATAGAGGTATACAAAATTATGAGGGGCATAGACAGAGTGGATAGTCAGAGGCTTTTCCCCAGGGTAGAGGGGTCAATTACTAGGGGGCATAGGTTTAAGGTGAGAGGGGCAAAGTTTAGAGTAGATGTACGAGGCAAGTTTTTTACGCAGAGGGTAGTGGGTGCCTGGAACTCACTACCGGAGGAGGTAGTGGAGGCAGGGACGATAGGGACATTTAAGGGGCATCTTGACAAATATATGAATAGGATGGGAATAGAAGGATACGGACCCAGGAAGTGTAGAAGATTGTAGTTTAGTCGGGCAGTATGGTCGGCACGGGCTTGGAGGGCCGAAGGGCCTGTTCCTGTGCTGTACATTTCTTTGTTCTTTGTTGTTCTTTGACAGGAATTGCCCTACATCAACAGGAAGGGATTCCATTCCCTGAACGTCCAGCTCGTGTGCGACCACCCTCTGGGGGCTGTGGGGCCGGAGGGCCTCTGGCCCACTTGCTGGCGACACATGCCTCGCCGTGCCACCCTGGGTGCCGACCAAAAAGACATGAGGCTGGTCTTCTCAGAGGCATGGCTGCGAGCTGTGTGGGGTTGGCTGTGGAGGATCAGTTTAAGTGCTGTGGTAGTTGGTATTAGGGGTATTACGGTACCTAGGTTGAGGCTGTAAGACCATTGGTGTGGGAGGTACCTGAGACAGGAAGATCATTGGTGAAGCCTGCCTGCTGGTTCCGCCCAGTAAGGCGGAGTATAAGAGTCTGTGTCTCCCCAGCAGCTGCATTCTGTACCTGCGCTGCTGGGGGAAACATCTAGTCCAATAAAACCTTCAATTGTCATCCAATCTCGCTGCTGGAGTTATTGATCGAGCATCAATTTATTGGACTAGATTTTAAAGAATGGATCTCCGAATGAAGCCGGAGTGCCTGCACCTCAGCCCCCACGCGGCAAACTCAGCGGCAACCTTCAAACACTGGCTGGCGTGCTTCAACGGGTACCTCACGACGGCCACAACTGCACCCACGGAGGACCAGAAACTGCAAGTTCTCCACTCGAGGGTGAGCCCAGACATCTACACCCTCATCGAGGATGCGGACGATTTCGAGGCAGCGATGGCCCTGTTGAAAGGACACAACGTTCGCCCAGTAAACCAGGTTTACGCCCGACATCTGCTAGCGACAAGGCGACAAATCCCGGGGGAATCGCTGGATGAATTCTACCGCGCGCTCCTGGTACTGGGTCGGAACTGTGACTGCCTGCAAGTTTCAGCCAGCGACCACACAGAACTTTTAATCCGGGCCACATTCGTTGCAGGTATGCTGTCCTCCCAAATCCGTCAGCGGCTGCTGGAGAAAGAGACACTAGGCCTCAAGGAGGCACGAGCCCTTGCTAGCTCCCTGGATGTGGCCTCCCGAAACGCCCGCGCGAACGTCCCCGACCACGCGACAGCCCCTTGGGCAGCGTGGAACCCACCCGCGGCTGACCCCGATGCATATCCCATTCCCCCACAAGCACGACTACCAGGCAACCCCGGGGGGCCCCACTGTTATTTTTGCGGGCAAGCCAAGCACCCCCGGCAGCGCTGCCCGGCCCGCTCCTCCACCTGCAAAGGTTGTGGCAAAAACGGCCATTTTGTGGCGGTATGCCAGGCCTGTGCAGTTGCCGCTGTCTCGGGGGGCGAACCGGGGCCGCCACCACAACTCTCTCCACGGGCCACGTGCGGGCCGTGGGCGCCGCCATCTTCATTTTCCCGAGCCACGTGCGGGCCCCGGGCCCCGCCATCGTGTTCCCCAGGGACCACATGCCATGCGTGGGTGCCGCCATCTTGCCCACCCCCAGCCATGTGCGACCCGTGGGTGCCGCCATCTTGGCTGGAGTCTCAGGACCCCGATTCAGATGACCACACACCGCCCAAGGAAAATCTTCAACTTTTACCATGACTCGCCTCGGTGACCCTGGACCAGTCTCGGCCCCGAATGCTCTCGACTGCGACGACGACCGTGCTTATCAACGGGCGCAAAACATCTTTCCTGATCGACTCAGGGAGCACAGAGAGCTTCATACACCCCAACACGGTAAGGCGCTGTTCTCTTCCCATACACCCAGTTAACCAAAGAATCTCCCTGGCCTCCGAGTCTCACTCTGTAGAAATCAAGGGGTTCTGCGTAGCAAACCTCATGGTCCAGGGAAGAAAATTTAAAAATTTCCGACTCTACGTCCTCCCTCACCTCTGCGCTGCCACGCTCCGAGGATTCGACTTCCAATGCAATCTCCAGAGCTTAACCTTTAAATTCGGCGGCCCTATACCCCCCCCCCCCCGCCCCCCCTCACTGTCTGCAGCCTCGCGACCCTCAAGATCCACCCGCCTTCCCTTTTTGCAAACCTCATCCCGGATTGCAAACCCGTCGCCTCCAGGAGCAGACGGTACAGGGCGGATGCCTAGCGGCTACTGAAGGAAGGTATTATCGAGACTAGCAACAGCCCCTGGAGAGCTCAAGTAGTGGTTGTAAAGACCGGGGAGAAGCACAGGATGGTCATCGATTATAGTCAGACCATCAACAGATATACGCAGCTCGACGCGTACCCTCTCCCCAGCATATCTGATTTGGTCAATCAGATTGCACAATACAAAGTATTTTCCACGGTGGACCTCAAATTCGCCTACCACCAGCTCCCCAATCTCCCGGGCGACTGCATGTACACTGCATTCGAAGCAGAAGCAAACTGCGACGATCACAGAGGACGACCAGGGCCCCCGATCGAATAATTGCTTCATTCTGATATGTACATGTAAAATGAATACTGTAAATAGTTGTGACGTGTAATCAGGCAAAACACTGAACCACCGACGGGTACCACCATAACCTCTACCACTGTATGACGCGAGACCACCACCCCCGCCGGACTCTTTTTTTTAACAGGGGGTGAATGTGGTAGTCGGTATTAGGGGTATTACGGTACCTAGGTTGAGGCTGTAAGATCATTGGTGTGGGAGGTACCTGAGACAGGAAGATCATTGGTGAAGCCTGCCTGCTGGTTCCGCCCAGTAAGGCGGAGTATAAGAGTCTGTGTCTCCCTAGCAGCTGCATTCTGTACCTGCGCTGCTGGGGAAAACATCTAGTCCAATAAAGCCTTCAATTGTCATCCAATCTCACTGCTGCAGTCATTAATCGAGCATCACTGATCTCCCTTGTTAGCGGGGTGGGGGGGGGGGGGGGGCTGGCAAGTGCAGTCCCGGCGAATCAGCTGGTGGGACCATCATTTGCAGCGTGAAGCCCTTGGGGCCTCGTTGAATGGACCAATTAATGTTTTATAGCGGTGACAGCCTCGTCGGGTCGAGAGTCAGAAAGCCCGTGGCAATTCCTGCTTGCTACCGCACTTAGAAACATTTCCATTAAATTGTGTCCAGTGCCTATTTGACTTGAGATTTCTGAGAGGTTTAAAGCATCAAGGAAGCTACGTTGGGGAAAGCTCGCACTAGCTGTGATAGATTGTCATTAACCAAAGACATGAAGCGATACGGGCTAAAGGTGGGTACTGCATATGGTGCCAGTTTCCGGATCAACCATTGAATGGAGGAACAGATTGAACAGGAGTGCGATGGACTAATCTCAACTTGTCAAGGTGCATGACATCATCCAGATCAAAGCAGCCCCGCTTGATTGACATTCCATCCACAAACATTCACTCCCTCCCCCACCTCCCTGGTGGCAGCCGTGTGTACCATTGCCAAGATGCACTGCAGAAACTCACCAAAGCTCCTTTGGCAGCACTTTCCAAAACCCACGACCGCTACCATCTAGAAGGACAAGGGCAGCAGACACTTGGAACACCACCATGTGGAAGCTCTCCTCGAAGTCACTCACCAGCCTGACTTAATACTAATCTTTATTGTCACAGGTAGGCTTCCATTAACACTGCAATGAAGTTACTGTGAAAAGCCCCTAGTCGCCACATTCCGGCGCCTGTTCGGGTACACGGAGGGAGAATTCAGTATGTCCAAATTACCCAACAGCACGTCTTTCAGGACTTGCGGGAGGAAACCGGAGCACCCGGAGGAAACCCACGCAGACACGGGGAGAACGTGCAGACTCCGCACAGACAGTGACCCAAGCCGGGAATCGAACCTGGGACCCTGGAGCTGTGAAGCAACAGTGTCAACCACTGTGCTACCGTGCCACCCACAATACTTGGAAATGTATCGGCCGTTCCTTCACTGTCAAAAATCCCTGAACTCCCTCCCTAGCAGCACTGTGGGTGTACCTACAACACATGGATTGCAGCGGGTTCAAGAAGGCGGCTCGCCCACCACCTTCTGAAGAGCAATTACAGATCGGTAACAAATGCTGGTCTCCCCAGCGAGGCCCACATCCCAAGAATGAATCTTTAAAAAGTAATTAAAGTTAAGCCACTGGCCATAAAAATGGGTAAAAGGTGAAAGGTCATGTGGTGTAACCTCCAGGACTGGGTCCAATCAGAGTTGAGTACCGCCTGAGGTCTGAGCATGGTGCCCAGGAAGGAGACATCGGTCTTGGACTGAGTGCCGATTTGTCAAATGACACTGGGGCTAGAGGGGTCACATTCTGAGGGCAGGCTGTATTGGCTTCTGCTCCCTTGAGTATTGAAGATGAAGGGCGATTTCATGGAGGTGTTTGCGATGATTCTGATAGGGTCGATAGAGATTATTTCCTCTGCCGGTGATGTTTGGTGGGGACTGGTAGTGGGGGCTGGGGTGGGGGTGGGGGTGGGGGGGGGGGGGGGGGGGTTGCGGAGATCAGAACAGCGGGGCAGAACTTTAACATTAGTTCCAAGTCAATTGTCAATTGTGGCGATGTCAGGAAGCAATTCTTTCTACAAAGGGGAGTGAAAATTTGGAACTTTCTCCCCGATAAAAGGAACGGAGATGGATCTTTGTGAGGCAGAATTATTACTAATTAGCAAACAAAGGTGGGTATGTACTTTACATAGAGTCCGGAGAACAGAAACAGGCCGTTTGGCCCAAAAGGACTAGAATCCACATATTTCTACCCACTCCTCTTCATTTCACCCGATTAGCGTGTCCTTGCATTGCTTTCTAACTCATGTCATAGAACATAGAACATACAGAGCAGAAGGAGGCCATTCAGCCCATCGAGTCTGCACTGACCCACTTAAGCCCTCACTTCCACCCTATCCCCATAACCCAATAACCCCTCCTAACCTTTTTGGACACTAAGGGCAATTTATCATGGCCAATCCACCTAACCTGCACGTCTTTGGACTGTGAGAGGAAACCGGAGCACCCGGAGGAAACCCACGCAGACACGGGGAGAACGTGCAGACTCCGCACAGACAGTGACCCAGCAGGGAATCGAACCTGGGACCCTGGCGCTGTGAAGCCACAGTGCTAGCCACTTGTGCTACCGTGCTGCCCAAATATGTCACCTCATATCAACTTATTCTCAAATGCATCTGTCCCAGTTGCCACGGCTACTCTATGTGGTAGTGATGGAGTTGTGTTCTGTAATACCCCAGGTACACTTGGGTGGCACGGTAGCACTGCGGCGTGAATCTCTGCCCCGCAGTCCCGACGCCGGATTCTCCGGTGCCAGTTTTTCGGCGGGGGCGGTAATCGCACTGCGCCAGTCGGGGGCCGTTGGCAGTGGACTCCCCGGCAATTCTCCGCCCCGCATTGGGCCGAGTGGCCGCCCGTTTTCTGCCAATCCCGCCGGCGTATATTACACCAGGTCCGCACAGGTGGGATCTGGCTCTGCGGGTGACCTGCGGAGTCCTCGAGGGGGCGCGGGGGGAATCAGGCCCTGGGGGGGGGCCTGGCCTGCGATCGGGGCCCACCGATCCGCGGATGGGCCTGTGCCGTGGGGGCAATCTTTCCCTCCGTGCCGGCTGCTGTAACGGTCCACCAAGGCCGGCGCGGAGAAGAACCCCTCTGAGCATGCGCTGGGATGACGCCAGTACTCGCTGGCGCTCCCGCGCATGCACCAACTCACGCCGGCTGGCACTGCGCCAACCCCACCGGTGCTGGCCTAGACCCTGAAGGTGCAGAGGATTCCGCACCTTCCGGGCGGCCCGACGCCGGAGTGGTTCACGCCACACCTCGCCACCGGTGCAGCCCGCCCCGCCGGGTCGGGGAGAATCCCGCCCGTGCTGTTAGGTAATTTGGACGTTCTGAATTCTCCCTCAGTGTACCCGAACAGGCGCCGGAGTGTGGCGACTAGGGGCTTTTCACAGTAACTTCATTATAGTGTTAATGTAAGCCTACTTGTGACAACAATAAAGATTATTCTTAAATGGTGGAAGGTGCTTGAGGGGCTGAATGGCTCCTTCTCCTGCTGCTACCGTCCTGAATGGGTGTTTCCATTAGGTTCCCAGCACAAACCTCAGCGACCACAAAATTCACTGAAAGCTTGTGTGTTTTGGAAGGGGGAGGTTCCTCTCAGGATCCCCCTGCCGCCCGGCCACAGCTGTCCTGGCGCAGGATGGCCAAGCTGCAGAAAGGCGCCTCTGCAGGTGGCCCTCCTTCCGTCCGAGTGTGTGGGACAGGACACGAGAGCCCGGCCGTTGCATCATCCAGTCTCCCCTGCACGGCATGACTGCTACAATCACACGCAGGGAGGTGGCGTGACCCCGGAGGAGCAACTTCAATGAAATTGAAATGAATCACATTTTATAAAAAGAATGAGTTGACTCAGGAAGCTGTGCTTCTAATTTGCAGAGGTTACAGAACGAAACAGTTCACAGAGCATTTTAAAAAACAACAATTGAAGCAATTCACCTCGTCTGGAAGTTGAGAAAAAGGAGAAAAAGCTGATTGGTTCTCACCTTCGCTGTCTCAGATGCATCTCTTGGCAGGACAAGGTCATCAGCAAGAGTTCCTGGAGAGTGAGAATCCCCGTGCCATACACTCATTATTAAACCAACGATGTTGGCGTTGACTTAGCCACGTTCATTGCCCATAAGACCACAAGACATAGAAGCAGAAATAGGCCACTCGGCCCATCGAGTCTGCTCCACCATTCAATCATGGCTGATATTTTTCTCATCCTCATTCTCCTGCCTTCTCCCCGTAACCCCTGATCCCCTTAGTAATCATGAACCTATCTACCTCTGTCTTAAAGACCCTCAATGATTTGGCCTCCACAGCCTTCTGTGGCAAAGAGTTCCACAGATTCACCACCCTCCGGCTGAAGAAATTCCTCCTCATCTCTGTTTTAAAGGATCGTCCCTTTAGTCTGAGATTGCGTCCTCTGGTTCTAGTTTTTCCTACAAGTGGAAACATCCTCTCCACATCCACTCTATCCAGGCCTCGCAGTATCACTCAAATACCTTCTGTCTGGTGAACTGGCCTCTGGGTCATGACCTCTTGGGTGTCCATGCTGATGCACGATCAATTACTATTAATGAAATGAAATGAAATGAAAATCGCTTATTGTCACGAGTAGGCTTCAATGAAGTTACTGTGAAAAGCCCCTAGTCGCCACATTCCGGCGCCTGTTCGGGGAGGCTGGTACGGGAATTGAACCCTGCTGCTGGCCTGCCTTGGTCTGCTTTGAAAGCCAGCGATTTAGCCCAATGTGCTAAACCAGCCCCTGTAAAACGTGGTAGTAACATAACTGAAGACTTTAATGGACTAGAACTGTTCCCCAGCAGCTTCGGTACAGAATGAGGGCTGCTGGGACGGCACCGGTTCTTATACCCCGCCTGTCAGGGCAGAGCTACATAGAAAACAGCCAATGATAAACTCCTAGGTTTAACCAATGGTCTTCAGCCTCTCGGGTACTGCAATACCTGATAATACCACACCTGCCTCCGCTACAAAGACATCTGCAAGTGAGGTATGAAGGTGGCAAACACCGACTACTGGGAGACAGTAGCTGACGGCTGTGATCTTTAAAGCTAATTGTTTTTGGAAGAGGATTGGGAGAGGGGAGCAGAGAAGCAAAGTTCCGCTGGCTGAGAAAAGGTCCAGAGAAAACACAGAGATCAGCGAATCCTGCACCTTCTCAGCAAATGCAGAGACGGCCTTGCCAGGGTGGGGTTTCCGCGCCACACCGGGCAACACCTAAAATAGAATTGACCACCAGGGCGCAAGCCATTGACTTGTGAGACAGAAGGCCCCACTTATTTGCTGTTCTGTCTTATCGCTCTCCTCCCACACCCAATATCCCAGCTATCCCCTACTTATAGCTCTCTCTCTCGCTCATCAGAAACACTGCCCTCAAGAGGGCATTGATGACCATGGACCTCCATTTTTGATTGATGTTGGGCCGTGATTACACTTGGCAAGATACCTCCGTGGTTTGCCATTGCTTCCTGCAGTGCAGCTGAGCAGGAACCCCTCCTGCTTTGAACAGTTGTCTTCAGGCTTATTGGAAGCATTTACAGGTTGCTAATCAACCTGGAGCTGGACTTGAACCTCCAGCTACTGGCTAAGATTCAGGGGCTCTATCCACTGCACCAGAAGACCTTCCAGGGTAAGTATGAAAGAAGAAAAGTTGTAGATTTGTGGGAGCAAGTGACCCCAGTTGAACTGTGTGTCAGTAAAGACACAGAGGATCCAGTCACCCCCTTGTTCACTTCAACCATTTCCAGATTGCAACGTCATTCGCCATTAAACGCTTTGGGACATCCTGCAGATGTGAAAGGTGCTAATTAAAGTCAAATTATTTATATCATTACTCAGGGCAGATTGTTGTAACCTCAATGCCTCATGCAGTGGTCACTGCACAGGGCCACAACCTCAATACTGCCCAGTCCAGAAAACCCCAGCCCAGCCCAGTCTAGTCCAGTCCAGTCCAGTCCAGCCCAACACTGCCCAACCCAGCAAAACTGAACCCTATCCAGCCCGATCCAATCCAGCTCAGCCCAGTCCAGTTCAGCTCAATCCAGTCAAGTCCAGCCCAGTTCCACCCAGCCCATCCCATCCAGCCTATTTGCATTCAGTCCAATTCAGCTCTGTCCAGCCCAGCACAGTCCAACCCAGTAAACCAAGCCCTATCCAGCCCGATCCAATCCAGCACAGCCCAGTCCAGTTCATCCCAGCCCAGCCCAGTCCAGTCCAATCCAGTCCAGTCCAGTCCAGTCCAATCCAGTCCAGTCCAGTCCAGGTCAACTCAACCCAGTTCAACTCATCCCAATCCAGCCCAGCGCAGTCCTGTCCAGTCCAGCTGAACCCCGTTCAGTCCAGGCCAACCCAGCCCAGTCCAGCCTAGCCCAGCCCAGCCTAGCCAGTTTTAAGATCAGCCCAGCCCAGCCAGTTCAGTCCAATCTAGCCCAACTTTGCCCAGTTCAGTCCAGCCCAGCCCAGCCGAGTCTAACCCAATTATCCAGCGCAGCCCCGCTCAAATGTTCACGTCACACTGTCGTTTTGGTGATCTGGGAAACTCAGCACCACACGGGATTAACATATTTCTACTCAACACTTGAAGAACCCTGGGATGTTCCTGTGATTTGGCTGTGTCGCAGTAAAGCCCAGCTATTATTAATTAGGTCGCCCAATGCACTTCAATTCTGGAATACCGACAGTTACAGGACTCTGTCTTGTGTTGTGATGTTTGGGTTGGACAAGACCGTACATTGAAAGTAATCCTTTAATCTCTGAGGGGATTTGGTCTGGTTTGCTCAGTATATTGTCTTAAGGGATGACGAGAGAAACCTTTCACCATTGATTGCGAATAGGTGAAATTCTACAACCTCTCCACATCCGGCATCGAAACTCAGAGATAGGGGGCTGCATTCTCCGATTTTGCGGCAAAGTGCCGACGCCGGCGTGAGAACTGTGCCGTTCTACGACGCCAAAATCGGCGCTGAACCCTCACCGATTCCGGGACCGGTGAGGGGCTAGCAGCGGAGCCGGGCAAAACTCCCAGCTCCCACGCCGAAAACCGTCGGAGAATGGCCGGCTCCACGGCCGCGCATGCGCACGGTGATGACCTGTAGAGGTCGCGCCGTACAACATGGCGCCGAGCCGCGCGCGGACCTGACCTGCCAGATAGTGCCCCCCTGGGACCCCCCCCTCGCCATGCCCGGACAACCCACCACCAGTCCCCCCAGCCCTCGCCGAAGCCCCCCCCCCCCCCCCCCGGCCAGCGACATGCCACCCCCCCCCCCCCCCCCCCCCCCCAACTGTGGTGGCGCTATCCACAGCCATCACGTGAGATTGACAAAAACGAGAGCACAAGTGATCCGCACCGTCGGGAACTCGGCCCATCGAGGGCGGAGCATCGGGGGAGGGCCTTCAGGTGACGCGCTGAGGCCGTCTCAACGGCGTGCGGCGCGCTCCCCGATGATGCCGTTTTGGAGGGGGAGGAGCATCTGAAAACAGGCGCCGCCCCCCGCTTTAGTCGCAAAAAGGGATTCTCAGCCAAATACGATATCGACGCGGGCAATGGAGAATCCCGCCCAGAGTGCGAGAGGAAAAAGCTGGAAGGGGAAACAAGAGGGGATAAGGGTGGAATGGGGATGGGTGGGAATGGGAAGGGCAGGGAGGTGGATGGGTAGGGTTGGGAAGGGGAGCATGGTAGATGGGCAGGAGGACAGGAAGCTGGGGTGGGGGAATGGCAGGGTGTACTTGGCCTATAGCATTCTTCCTGGAGTCTGCGTTAAATCCTGTCAGACTGAGTGGACGGGAATCTGCTTCTGCAGCTTTCCATCAACGCGACATATTTCAGGCAGAGAACTTCACAGGATTGATTCCACTGTCCTGCGTTTCCAGTGGGGCGTAATGCCAGTGGAAGTGCTTTGGGGCTGCCTGCTGGTGTGAAAGATGCTCGAGATAAATCCTCTCTGAGCTCCCTCACAGGCAGCACAACACACGAGCACAGCTCATGATTTTTCAGCCAGTAAAGTCAGTCAGCGTTCCTGAATTGAACTCACTGCCAAGATTACTCCTCGCTGGAAAAGTAGGATTGTGGAATATATGTTCCTCGTACTGGCAGCTCGCTGGGGCTCATTATAATCAGGAGACAGGAATAAAGTGGACTAGGTGGCCGTGGTGATGATCCTGGGTGGCTGCGGTGATGATCCTGGGTGGATGTGGTGATGATCCTGGGTGGACGTGGTGATGATCCTGGGTGGATGTGGTGATAATCCTGGGTGGATGTGGTGATGATCCTGGGTGGACGCGGTGATGATCCTGGGTGGACGCGGTGATGATCCTGGGTGGCTGCGGTGATGATCCTGGGTGGCTGCGGTGATGATCCTGGGTGGACGTGGTGATGATCCTGGGTGGACGCGGTGATGATCCTGGGTGGCTGCGGTGATGATCCTGGGTGGCTGCGGTGATGATCCTGGGTGGACGTGGTGATGATCCTGGGTGGACGTGGTGATGATCCTGGGTGGACGTGGTGATGATCCTGGGTGGCTGCGGTGATGATCCTGGGTGGACGTGGTGATGATCCTGGGTGGACGTGGTGATGATCCTGGGTGGACGTGGTGATGATCCTGGGTGGCTGCGGTGATGATCCTGGGTGGACGTGGTGATGATCCTGGGTGGACGTGGTGATGATCCTGGGTGGACGTGGTGATGATCCTGGGTGGATGTGGTAATGATCCTGTGTGGCTGCGGTGATGATCCTGGGTGGACGTGGTGATGATCCTGGGTGGACGTGGTGATGATCCTGGGTGGATGTGGTGATGATCCTGGGTGGACGTGGTGATGATCCTGGGTGGACGTGGTGATGATCCTGGGTGGACGTGGTGATGATCCTGGGTGGACGTGGTGATGATCCTGGGTGGCCGTGGTGATGATCCTGGGTGGCTGCGGTGATGATCCTGTGTGGCTGCGGTGATGATCCTGGGTGGACGTGGTGATGATCCTGGGTGGCTGCGGTGATGATCCTGGGTGGCTGCGGTGATGATCCTGGGTGGACATGGTGATGATCCTGGGTGGATGTGGTAATGATCCTGGGTGGCTGCGGTGATGATCCTGGGTGGACGTGGTGATGATCCTGGGTGGACGTGGTGATGATCCTGGGTGGCTGCGGTGATGATCCTGGGTGGACGTGGTGATGATCCTGGGTGGACGTGGTGATGATCCTGGGTGGCTGCGGTGATGATCCTGGGTGGACGTGGTGATGATCCTGGGTGGATGTGGTGATGATCCTGGGTGGATGTGGTGATGATCCTGGGTGGCTGCGGTGATGATCCTGGGTGGATGTGGTGATGATCCTGGGTGGACGTGGTGATGATCCTGGGTGGCTGCGGTGATGATCCTGTGTGGCTGCGGTGATGATCCTGGGTGGACGTGGTGATGATCCTGGGTGGCTGCGGTGATGATCCTGGGTGGCTGCGGTGATGATCCTGGGTGGACGTGGTGATGATCCTGCGTGGATGTGGTAATGATCCTGTGTGGCTGCGGTGATGATCCTGGGTGGACGTGGTGATGATCCTGGGTGGCTGCGGTGATGATCCTGGGTGGCTGCGGTGATGATCCTGGGTGGACGTGGTGATGATCCTGGGTGGACGTGGTGATGATCCTGGGTGGACGTGGTGATGATCCTGGGTGGACGTGGTGATGATCCTGGGTGGCTGCGGTGATGATCCTGTGTGGCTGCGGTGATGATCCTGGGTGGACGTGGTGATGATCCTGGGTGGATGTGGTGATAATCCTGGGTGGACGTGGTGATGATCCTGGGTGGCTGCGGTGATGATCCTGGGTGGATGTGGTGATGATCCTGGGTGGACGTGGTGATGATCCTGGGTGGACGTGGTGATGATCCTGGGTGGCTGCGGTGATGATCCTGTGTGGCTGCGGTGATGATCCTGGGTGGACGTGGTGATGATCCTGGGTGGCTGCGGTGATGATCCTGGGTGGATGTGGTGATGATCCTGGGTGAATGTGGTGATGATCCTGGGTGGATGTGGTGATGATCCTGGGTGGACATGGTGATGATCCTGGGTGGCTGCGGTGATGATCCTGGGTGGCTGCGGTGATGATCCTGGGTGGACGTGGTGATGATCCTGGGTGGATGTGGTGATGATCCTGGGTGGCTGCGGTGATGATCCTGGGTGGCTGCGGTGATGATCCTGGGTGGACGTGGTGATGATCCTGGGTGGCTGCGGTGATGATCCTGGGTGGACGTGGTGATGATCCTGGGTGGACGTGGTGATGATCCTGGGTGGATGTGGTGATAATCCTGGGTGGACGTGGTGATGATCCTGGGTGGATGTGGTGATGATCCTGGGTGGACGTGGTGATGATCCTGGGTGGATGTGGTGATGATCCTGGGTGGACGTGGTGATGATCCTGGGTGGATGTGGTGATGATCCTGGGTGGACGTGGTGATGATCCTGGGTGGACGTGGTGATGATCCTGGGTGGCTGCGGTGATGATCCTGGGTGGCTGCGGTGATGATCCTGGGTGGACGTGGTGATGATCCTGGGTGGACGTGGTGATGATCCTGGGTGGACGTGGTGATGATCCTGTGTGGCTGCGGTGATGATCCTGGGTGGACGTGGTGATGATCCTGGGTGGATGTGGTGATGATCCTGGGTGGCTGCGGTGATGATCCTGGGTGGCTGCGGTGATGATCCTGGGTGGACGTGGTGATGATCCTGGGTGGCTGCGGTGATGATCCTGGGTGGACGTGGTGATGATCCTGGGTGGACGTGGTGATGATCCTGGGTGGATGTGGTGATAATCCTGGGTGGACGTGGTGATGATCCTGGGTGGATGTGGTGATGATCCTGGGTGGACGTGGTGATGATCCTGGGTGGATGTGGTGATGATCCTGGGTGGACGTGGTGATGATCCTGGGTGGATGTGGTGATGATCCTGGGTGGACGTGGTGATGATCCTGGGTGGACGTGGTGATGATCCTGGGTGGCTGGGGTGATGATCCTGGGTGGCTGCGGTGATGATCCTGGGTGGACGTGGTGATGATCCTGGGTGGACGTGGTGATGATCCTGGGTGGACGTGGTGATGATCCTGGGTGGCTGCGGTGATGATCCTGGGTGGACGTGGTGATGATCCTGGGTGGCTGCGGTGATGATCCTGTGTGGCTGCGGTGATGATCCTGGGTGGACGTGGTGATGATCCTGGGTGGCTGCGGTGATGATCCTGGGTGGACGTGGTGATGATCCTGGGTGGCTGCGGTGATGATCCTGTGTGGCTGCGGTGATGATCCTGGGTGGACGTGGTGATGATCCTGTGTGGCTGCGGTGATGATCCTGGGTGGATGTGGTGATAATCCTGGGTGGATGTGGTGATAATCCTGGGTGGATGTGGTGATGATCCTGGGTGGACGCGGTGATGATCCTGGGTGGCTGCGGTGATGATCCTGGGTGGCTGCGGTGATGATCCTGGGTGGACGTGGTGATGATCCTGGGTGGCTGCGGTGATGATCCTGGGTGGACGTGGTGATGATCCTGGGTGGCTGCGGTGATGATCCTGGGTGGCTGCGGTGATGATCCTGGGTGGCTGCGGTGATGATCCTGGGTGGCTGCGGTGATGATCCTGGGTGGACGTGGTGATGATCCTGGGTGGATGTGGTGATGATCCTGTGTGGCTGCGGTGATGATCCTGGGTGGACGTGGTGATGATCCTGGGTGGCTGCGGTGATGATCCTGGGTGGACGTGGTGATGATCCTGGGTGGCTGCGGTGATGATCCTGGGTGGATGTGGTGATGATCCTGGGTGAATGTGGTGATGATCCTGGGTGGATGTGGTGATGATCCTGGGTGGACGTGGTGATGATCCTGGGTGGACGTGGTGATGATCCTGGGTGGATGTGGTGATGATCCTGGGTGGCTGCGGTGATGAGCCTGGGTGGCTGCGGTGATGATCCTGGGTGGACGTGGTGATGATCCTGGGTGGCTGCGGTGATGATCCTGGGTGGACGTGGTGATGATCCTGGGTGGACGTGGTGATGATCCTGGGTGGCTGCGGTGATGATCCTGGGTGGACGTGGTGATGATCCTGGGTGGACGTGGTGATGATCCTGGGTGGCTGCGGTGATGATCCTGGGTGGCTGCGGTGATGATCCTGGGTGGACGTGGTGATGATCCTGGGTGGCTGCGGTGATGATCCTGGGTGGCTGCGGTGATGATCCTGGGTGGACGTGGTGATGATCCTGGGTGGACGTGGTGATGATCCTGGGTGGCTGCGGTGATGATCCTGTGTGGCCACCGTGTTATAAGAACAGGAGGAGGCCATTTGGCCCCTCCATCATTCAGCCTGTCCATCATTTGATCTGATTTCCACCTCAAGTCCACTTCTCCCCACCCCCCCGCCATACTTTATTCCATATCCCTTACCCCCCGCCCCCACTCCCTCACCAAATAAACACAATCTATCTGGTTTGCTTTAAGCTCCAATGACTCAGGCGCCTCAATCTGTTAAGAGGTAAAACTTCCAAATATTTTCTAATCTGTGTGTGGAAAAATACTTCCTCCTAAATGGGCAAGCTCGAGTTTTATGATTTAAGACACGAGCAAATTATTTTTAACGCATTAAGCACTTCAGTTATATTACTGTCCAACACTCTACGGGGTAACAGTTTGCCCAAAGTGTTCTCACATAAAATCACCCAACCCCTTCCTTATATTAAAGAATACACCACGTGCAATACCACAGGTAGTTCACAAGCACGGATACAAACAGGACGGATTTTATCCCATTCAAAGTCCATCCACTTATACAGATAATTGTGACTGATTTTTCATAGAATCTGCCCAACAGTATCACAATGGCCCAAAAGAAAATGCTGGAAAATCTCAGCAGGTCTGGCAGCATCTGTAGGGAGACAAAGGAGCTAACATTTCGAGTCCAGATGACCCTTTGTCAAAGCTAAAGACAGAGAAAGTGGGAAATATTTATACTGTGGAGTGAGAATGAAAGATGAGTCATAGCCACAGAAACCCAGGGAAACGGGGTGCTAATAGCCACAGAAACCATGGGGAAAGAGTCCCCAGAGAGAGCAAAAGGTGTGAAAGGCCAAACTGCAGAGAAACTAACATCAAAGGGTTTCTTTTTGGTTTCAGATTCCTGCATCCACAGTAATTTGCTTTTATCCAGTATCACAGTGGCGACAGGCCACTGATAAAGAATGGCGCAGATGAATGTGTGGCTTAAGAGTTGGTGCAGGAGTGAGGGTTTTAGCTACCCGGACCGTTTCTGGGGAAGGTGGGGCCAGTACAAGCGGGACAGTCTACATCTGAACCAGAGCAGGACTAACATCCTTGCTGGCAGGTTTGCTGGTGCTGTTGGGTGAAGTTTAAATTAATTCGGCAGGGGGTGGAGACACAGATTGATAGCAGAATATAGACACAGCAGAACACAGAAAAGCAATCAAGTCAGTGGGAATACAGCAGTAGTAAGGTTCAAGAGAGTAAGACAAGGCAGGATGGCCTCTACTTTAATGCCAGGAGTATTACAGGTAAAACGGATGAGTCAAGGGTGAGGATTGACATGTGGAAGTGTGATATAGTAGCCATCACGGAGACATGGTTGAGGGAGGGGCAGGATTGGCAGCTTAACATCCCAGGATATAGAATCTTCAGGCGAGACAGAGGAGGAGGTAAAAGAGGATGAGGCATTGCATCATTTGTTAAGGAGTCATTTATTGCAGAAAGGAGATATGGAGGGAACATCAAATGAAACTTTATGGGTAGCGCGTAGGAACAAAAAGGAGACAGCCATGTTGCCAAGTGCTTATTATAGACCCCCAGATAGACAGCGTGAAATTGAGGAGCAAATATTTCTGCAATTTGCGGAGGTATGTAAAAATAATAATAGGATAATTATATTCGGTGATTTCAACTTTTCTAACATTAATTGGGATAGTCATAGTGTTAAGGGCTTAGATGGAGTGGAATTCTTCAAATATATGCAGGAGAATGTTTGAGCTCAATCTCTAGAGGGTCCAACAAGGTGCAGTGCTGGATGTAATTCTGGGGAATGAAGCTGGACAGGTGATTGATGTGTTGGTGGGGGAGCGTTTTGGTCATAGCGACCACAACATGGTGCAATTTAAGTTTGTTATGAACAAAGAAATGGACAAGTTGCAACAAAAAATTGTGGATTGGGTAAGAGTGGATTTTAGTAAAATAAGGCAGGATCTGGCCAGGGTAGGCTGGAAGGAGTTACTTGGGGGGAAACCTAGAGAAGAGCAGTGGAGGTGTGCAAAAAGGAAATGGGGAAGGTACAGGCCCAACATGTTCCCCCGAGGGTAATAGGAAGGAGTGACAAACCCAGAGAACCATGGATGACCAGAGACATTCAGGATACGATGAGAAGGAAAATAGAGGCTTTTAGCAAGTATAAGGGGAGCAAATCAACAGAAGCATTTGTGGAGTACAGGAAATGCAGAATGCAGCTTAAGAAAGCAATTAGGAGAGCAAAGAGGTGATATGAGAAAGCTCTGGCTGGTAAAAGTAGGGGAATCCAAGGTATTCCATAAGTATATCAATGGGAAGAGGGTAACCAAAGAAAGAATAAGGCCCATTAGGCACCAACGGGAAATCTGTGGATAGAGCAAGAGGACTTTGGTAGGGTGTTGAACGAATACTTCATTATCTGTCTTCACCCAAGAGAATGAGGAGGGAGATATAGAACTCGGGAGAAGTTTTGGAGGTATTGGAGGTGCTGGCAGGCTTAAAAGTGGACAAATCTCCAGGTCCGGATGAATTGTGTCCTGGGGTGCTGTGGGAAGTAAAGGAGGAGATTGCAGGAGCTCCGACCTAAATTTTTAATTCCTCTCTGGTTTTGGGTGAGGTGCCAGAAGACTGGAGAACAACTAATATGGTCCCACTATTTAAGAAATGTTGTAGAGATAAGCCAGGGAACTACAGGCCAGTGAGTCTCACGACAGTGGTTGGGAAACTACTGGAGAAAATGCTGAAGGAGAGAATCTATCTCCACTTGGAGAGGCAAGGTTTGATATATATCATAGAATTTACAGTGCAGAAGGAGGCCATTCGATCCATCAAGCCTGGACCGGCTCTTGTAAAGAGCACTCTACCCAAGGTCAACACCTGCACCCTATCCCCATAACCCAGTAACCCCACCCAACACTAAGGGCAATTTTGGACACTCAGGGAAATTTATCATGGCCAATCCACCTAACCTGCACATCTTTGGACTGTGGGAGGAAACCGGAGCACCCGGAGGAAACCCACGCAGACACGGGGAGGATGTGCAGACTCCGCACAGACAGTGACCCAAGCCGGAATCGAACCTGGCACCCTGGAGCTGCGAAGCAATTGTGCTATCCGCAATGCTACCATGCTGCCAGGAATAGCCAGCATGGCTTTGTCAGAGGGAGGTCATGCCTAACAAATTTGATTGAGGTTTTTGAGCATGTGACCATGAATAGGTGAGGGTAGTACAGTTGATGTAGTTTACATGGATTTCAGCAAAGCATTTGACAAGGTTCCACATGGGAGACTTATAAAGAAGGCAAATGCACGTGGGATACAGGGGAACCTGATTAGTGACTGGAAGCCAGTGTCCAGTGACGTACCACAGGGATCTGTGCTGGGTCCCCTATTATTCGTTATTTATTTAAATGACAGAGGTGATTATGTGGGGGGGGGGTCGGATCAATAAGTTTGTGGCTGACACAAAGATTGGCCGTGTGGTTAACAGTGAGGTTGAGTGTCATGGGCTACAGGAAGATATAGACGGGATGGTCAAATGGACTGATAAGCGGCCGAAGGAACTCTGAAAAGTGTGAGGTGATACACTTTGGGTGGAGTAATGTGACAAGCTGTATGGAACTTGGGTGAGGCCACAGCTGGAGTACTGCGTGCAGCTCTGGTCGCCACATTATAGGAAGGATGTGATTGCACTGGAGGGGGTCCAGAGACGTTTCACTGGGATGTTGCCTGGGATGGACATTTAAGGCGTGAAGAGAGGTTGAAAAGGCTTGGGTCATTTTGGATGGAGCAGAGAAGACTGAGGGGCGACCTGATCGAGGCGTACAAGATTATGAGGGGCATGGGTAGGGAAAGCTGTTTCCCTTATTTGCAGGGTTAGCTACGAGCGGACACAAGTTCAAGGTGAGGGGCAGGAGGTTTGCAAGGGACTTGAGGAAAAATTGTTTTACCCAGAGGGTGCTGACGGTCTGGAATGCGCTGCCTGGGAGGGTGGTAGAGGCGGGTTACCTCACATCCTTTAAAATGTACCTGGATGAGCACTTGGCACGTCGTAACATTCGAGGCTGTGGGACAAGTGCTGGCCAATGGGGTTAGGTAGGCAGGTCAGGTGTTTTTCATGTGTCGGTGCAGACTCAATGGGCCGAAGGGCCTCTTCTCTGCTGTATTATTCTTTGATTCTGTGAAGCCAAGAAATGGTAGGGCAATATCCGTCAAGTCTGGGGCCTTTACCCTGGTGGTCCAGGCATCCACTGGATGGTGAGGGAGGCTGTGCCAGGTTACATTCTCAACCAAGAGGATCAGAAGCGAATTCTGAAACGCCACATCGCTGGTCTGAAATGTGCACAGCCCAGATTTTGAATGTATCCGAGATTTGGGGTGGATCTAAGCTGGTGGTTTTCTGTTTAGTCTGTAAACATGAAAGTTGGTTTTCCAAACAGTGAATATGTTTATAATTAGCAACAAAGATGAGTTCCACTGGCATGGCAACAGAAAGTAGAACCAAAACTTAAAATAGCACAGAAACCGCGGTGGCACACGTGTAACGCTGGCCTTTGGCACCTGTCCAAACTGATATAGCAATCAACCTTCTCTGAGATTGACAGACACAACCGGTGCATTCAATTATTTTATTGCCAACTTTGTCTCTTCCTTTCCTGAAGGGATGTTCTATTTATTGGGATGTTTCCAGCGGCAGTGACAACATGTGGTGCTTCATTCATGTGGTCATTTTGAATGTCTGAGCACAGACAGTGTATTCGACTTGGGAAGTGTTGCTGATGTGTCCAGTCTTGTTCTGAGATATTTGTACACTGATCATCACACACGCACACTCACACACACACGTGCACGCACTCACATGCACACGCACACACATGCACACAGACTCATACACACACATTCACACTCACTCATACATGCATTCACACATAACCCCACTCACACACACACTCTACCACACACAAGAGCGCACACCCACAAGCACACACACACAAGCACACACTCACTCACATGCACTCACTCACATGCACTCAAACTGATTCACACACACACCTTCACACACACACACACAGACAGACTTGTACACCACATTCACAATCGCTGACTCATACACGCATTCACACACACACAAGAACATACACTCACCACGCACCAACATATGCATTCACAAACACACACATCACGAGGCACACACATTCACAAACACAATACACAGTAGGGTGAGGGGGGTGGGGGAGGCAGTGGGTGGGCCAGCAGGGGGAAGGGTCCATCACACCCCACAACACGTAGTCAAAGAAAGAGCCCTCAAAATCTGCTGCCTCTTGGAAATCGTTGCACCAAACTATAAGATGCACTTACCCACTGAAAGTTATGGGGAAGCTCGACTAGCCAAAGCGTAACTAGTAAAGACGAGAGCGAATTATTACTCGTGGACTTCTGTTGATTGCCCAGGGCAATGGGGGTCAGATAGGAGTTCGCCACAGTATGAGAGGCTGACTGGCAGAAGGCAGAGAGTGGAGATAAACGGGTCTTTTTCAGGATGGCAGCCGGTGACTAGTGGTGTGCCTCAGGGGTCGGTGCTGGGACCACAACTTTTCACAATATACATTAATGATCTGGAAGAAGGAACTGAAGGCACTGTTGCTAAGTTTGCAGATGATATAAAAATCTGGAGAGGGACATGAAGTATGAGGAAGCAGGGGGGCTGCAGAAGGGCTTGGACAGGCTAGGAGAGTGGGCAAAGAAATGGCAGATGGAATACAATGCGGAAAAGTGTGAGATTATGCTCTTTGGAAGGAGGAATGGAAGCATGGACTAGTTTCTAAATGGGGAAATGCATTGGAAATCAGAAGCACAAAGGGACTTGGGACTCCTTGTTCACGATTCTCTAAGATCAATGTGCAGGTTCAGTCGGCAGTTAGGAAAGCAAATGTAATGTTAGCATTCATGTTGAGAGGGCTGGAATACAAGATCAGGGATGTAATTCTGAGGCTGCATAACCTCAGCCCCCATTTGGAGTATTGTGAGCAGTTTTGGGCCCCGTATCTAACGAAGGATGTGCTGGCCTTGGAAAGGGTCCAGAGGAGGTTCACAAGAATGATCCCTGGAATGAAGAACTTGTCGTATGAGGAACGGTTGAGGACTCTGGGTCTGTACTCGTTGGAGTTCAGAAGGATGAGGGGGATCTTATTGAAACTTACAGGATACTGCGAGGCCTGGATAGAGTGGATGTGGAGAGGATTTTTCCACTACTAAGAAAATCTAGAACCAGTGGACACCATCTCAGACTAAAAGGATGATCATTTAAAACAGAAATGAGGAGGAATATCTTCAGCCAGAAGGTGGTGAATCTGTGGAACTCTTTGCTGCAGAAGGCTGTGGAGGCCAAATCACTGAGTGTCTTTAAGACAGAGATAGAGAGGTTCTTGATGAATAAGGGGATCAGGGGTTATGGGGAGAAGGCAGGAGAATGGGGATGAGAAAAATATCAGCCATGATTGAATGGCGGAGCAGACTCGATGGGCCGAGTGGCCTAATCCTGCTCCTATGTCTTATGGTCTTATTTCCTGTATTCCTTTAGGGCGACTCGGTGGCACAGTGGTTAGCACTGCCGCCTCGCAGCTCCAGGATCCCGGGTTCAATTCCGGCCTCGGGTGGCTGTGTGTAGTTTATATTTTCTCCCCATGTCTGCGTGGGTTTCCTCTGGGTACTCTAGTTTCTTCCCACAGTCGAAAGGTGTACAGGTTAGGTAGATTGGCCATGCTAAATTGCCCCTTAGATGCGCAGGTTAGGTGGAGTTGCGGGGATCAAGTGGGGGAGTGAGCCTAGGCAGGGTGCTCTTTTGGAGGGTCGGTGCAGCCTCGATCAGCCAAATAGCCTCCTTCTGCACCATAGGGATTCTATTGGCCCTGGGAGTTGATTCTGTTTTGGGGTCTCAGAGGAGATGACATTGTTGCAGGCGGGTGAAGGATTGGGCGTACAGAGTTGAGGAGTAAGTGTGGACTCTTAACCCTCCAGTAATCAGCAGTGATGGATATATTGCCGTCCTAGCCATATTGCCACAGGGGAGCACCAATGAGGCTGATGTTAAATTGGCAACAGCTCCAGTTAACAATCTAGTGAACAAATCATCTACTTATTATCGAACAGTTGCCAAATATTAAGCAATGCCTGGAAAATTCTGAACGGTTTCCTCTCAGACACTGATAACATGTTCCTTCCTGTGATTTAAAGCAATAATCCAGGAGGATCTTTTTGTTTGGCTGTAGAAAAAAATGTGGGTCATTGTTTGATCAGCATAGTTGAGAACCCTAAAGTGCTACTGTTGGGAATGCATCGGAAAGAGGTATATACGTCTGATATTAATTTTAGATTATGGGGCACACAGCCAAGTAGTAGTCATAAATGTGTCTCATATTGGACACAGACTGATAGACATACAGTTTCCAAGTGTAATAGTAAAGAAGGTGTGTAGAATCATAGAATCTATAGTGCAGAAGGAGGCCATTCGGCCCATTGAGTCTGCACCGGCCCTTGGGAAGAGCACCCTACTTAAGCCCACACTTCCACCCTCTCCCCATAACCCAGTAACCCCACCTAACCTTTTGGACACTAAGGGCAATTTAGCATGGCGGTGAAGCAACTGTGCTAACCACTGTGCTACCGTGCGGCCCAGGTTATTAACAAACTGGAATGTCGTGATCAAATATTTTGTAAAGGAGAATTTGATATTTGTCCACACTGCACCAATCTAATATTGAATAGAGCATATTCCTCAGTTACATCATGGCCTGGTTCATTCGGAACTGTCCAAAGATCAGACTAGACTTTTAATTGGGAAATTCCCAGAGCCTTTCCCTCACTTTCCATCTTTACTTTGCTCGGAGTGACTTGTCTTGAAGTTACAGTTTTGGAGAGACCCGATGCTCCAATCTCAGTCTCTGTTGGTCATCTTGTGGCTGGGCTGACGTCTGAATCTAAACTTAGCGCGTAGGAAAATAAATTCCCATGTTTAATTAACAGTAACCAAATCAGCATTAATCATAGCAGCAAGCTCTCCTCGTTACTCAGCGGAGCAGCGCAGGTGTCAGCTGTGAGTCAATGGCTGAACCAAGTCAAAAGGTTGCAGGCACAAGTCTTGCTTCAGAGACTTGAACCCTGGCAGAGGTGCCATCGTAAACCAAAGGTTCATCTTCCCTCTCGGGTGGTTGTGAAAGACCACATGCTGCCATTTCCAAAGAAGAGCTCGGGAGATTAGTTGAATGAATTTGCTCCAGGGCTCTGGGCATGGGTTTTGGAGATTGTCTATTCTCCGAGAGGTTGCTCCTTGAGTCTGTGCCATCCGTTCTGAGGTCCCTGGTGGGTCCCCTTATTACAAGGGTCCTGTGGGGAGGCTCTCTGTAACAGGTGTCCCTGGGGGGGTCTCCCTATTACAAGAAGTTTCTCCTCATCTCACTCCTCGCTCTCTTGCTGACCATCTTGAAATTGTGACTCCTAGTCACTGACTTACCAAGTAGTGGAAACAATATCCTTCTTTACCCTGTCAAAATTGTCCAGAATTTTATTTTGAACACCTCAATAAGATCTTCTCTACTCCAAGTGGAACAAGCCCAATTTCTCCAATCTTTCCTTGAATCTAAAATTCCTCATTCCTGGTATGATTCGAGTAAATCTCCTCTGCACTCTCTCCAGGGCTTTAACATCCTTCCTTAAGTAAGGTGCCCAGAACTGAACACAATACTCCAAATGGGGTCTGACTAATTATTTGGAGAGGTGTAGCATCACTTCCTTGCTTTTATACTCTATGCCTCTATTTATAAACTCAAGGATGCTATAAACCTTCTTATCAACTGTTTCTACTTGTCTACCCATCTTTAGAGAATTATGCACTTGAACCCTGAGGTCCCTCTGCTCCTGTACTCCCCTCAAAGTTGTACCATTGAGCCTGTATTGTCGCCCCATGTTTCTTCTCCCAAAATGCATAACCTTACATTTCGCTGCATTGAAGTTCATCTGCCAGGTGTTTGCCCATTTGGCCAACTTGGCAATGTCCTTTTGAAGTCGCTCAGCATCATCCTCACAATTCGCTATTCCCCCAACTTTGTGTCATCTGCAAATTTAGAGATTTTGCCCTCAACGCCCAAATCATTTATATAAATCAGAAAAAGCAAGGGTCCCAACACTGAGCCCTGGGGAACACTACTTTCAACTTGTCTCCAGTCTGATAATTGCCCATCTATACTTACCCTGTGTTTTCTATCTCTGAGCCAACTTCTAATCCATGCTGCCAAGGATCCACCAATCCCCAACATTTTTAATTTGCTAACCAACCTGCCATGTGGCACCATATCAAATGCTTTCTGAAAGTCCAAATATACAACATCCACGGCACTACCTGCATCCACTGTCTGTGCCACCTCATCAAAGAACTTAATTAAATTTGTCAGACATGACTCGTCCTTGACAAAGCCGTGTTGACTGTCTAGTATTAACTTATTTTTCTCTAAGTGTATATTTATCTCATCCCGTATTGTGACCTCCATCAGTTTTCCCACTATTGATATCAGGCTGACAGGTCTATAGTATCCTGGGTTATCCTTTGCCCCTTTCTTAAACAATGGCGTCACATTTGCAATCCACCAGTTCCCGGGATTAATCCTGTGTTCAGAGAGGCCTGGAAAATCTCTGTCAATGGTTCTGCAATATGCTCCCTTACCTCGCTCGCATCCCATCCAGGCCTGAAGACTTCTCTACCTGGAGAGCTCCCAGCCTTTTTAGCCCCTTTTCTTTACCTCTCACTATACTGAAAATGTACTGTTCCAGAAAGTTCTCCTGCACACACGGCAGGAATTTCTCCCCTTCTGTGCCCCATGCTCTACCCTTTTTGCCAGTCTACCTCAGGGTGATTGAAATACCCAACTATCGCGACCCTACTTGACCTGCAAATTTCCATAATCTGCCTATAAATGCTCCCTTCCACTTATTCCTCATTATTTTGAGGTTGATAATAAATACTAAACTAGGTCACTGCTCCCTTCCTGTTTCTCACCTCCAACCATATAGATTCTAATTCAGGAACTGCATCTCGTTCAGGTATTATGATATTAAATTGACCAAGACTGCTGCACCCAAGCTTTTTTTTAAAAAAAATTTTTTATTAAAGGTTTTCATAAAATATCAATAACAAAATGAGAAAGAAAAAAGAACCCAACAGGGTTAAGTACAAAACACAATCTAAAAAAGCAACCCCCAAACCCCTCCCCCCTGTACATGAATAATAAATTAACATTAACACCCTGACTTAACACAACAGGTGTATACACCCCCTCAAACCCTCCAGTGTAAATAACATAAACAAAAAGAAAGTAACCCCCCCCCCCCCCCGAGCTGCTGCTGCCATTGACCAATGTCTATCGTTCTGCCAGAAAGTCGAAGAACGGTTGCCACCGCCTAAAGAACCCTTGTACCGACCCTCTCAAGGCGAATTTCACCCTCTCCAATTTAATGAACCCTGCCATATCGTTGATCCAGGATTCCACGCATCTTTCCACTGAAGGAGAATCCTTCGCCGGGTTACCAGGGACGCAAAGGCCAGAATTCCGGCCTCTTTCGCCTCCTGCACTCCCGGCTCCTCTGCCACCCCAAATATTGCGAGCCCCCAGACCGGTCTGACCCTGGATCCTACCACCATCGACACCGTCCTCGCTACGCCCTTCCAAAATTCCTCCAGCGCTGGGCATGCCCAGAACATATGGGTGTGATTTGCTGGGCTCCCTGAGCACCTAACACACCTGTCATCACGTCCAAAGAACCGGCTCATCCTTGTCCCGGTCATGTGTGCCCTGTGCAGCACCTTAAATTGTATGAGGCTGAGCCTCGCGCATGAAGAGGAAGAGTTCACCCTCCCTAGGGCATCTGCCCATGTCCCCTCTTCGATCTCCTCTCCCAACTCCTCCTCACACTTACCTTTCACCTCCACCACCGAGGCCTCCTCCTCCTCCTGCATCACCTGGTAAGTTTCCAAGATCTTCCCCACTCCCACCCACCCCCCCGAGAGCACCCTGTCCTGTACTGTGTGTGGCCGTAGCTGCGGGAATTCCACCACCTGCCGTCTGGCAAACGCCCTTACCTGTAAGTACTTGAAGGTGTTCCCCGGGGGGGAGCCCGTACTTCTCCTCCAGCTCACCCAAGCTCGCAATCTTCCCGTCCACAAACAGGTCCCCCAACTTTCGTATCCCTGCCATGTGCCACCCCGAAAACCCTCCACCTGTTCTTCCTGGGGTGAACCGGTGGTTCCCCCGTAATGGGGTCCACGCCGAGGCCCCAACTTCCCCCCTATGCCGCCTCCACTGCCCCCAAATTTTGAGGGCCGCCACCACCACCGGGCTCGTGGTATACCTCCTTGGAAGGAGCAGCAGCGGTGCCGTTGCCAGCGCCCCCAGATTCGTACCCACACAGGACGTCGTCTCCAGCCTCTTCCATGCAGCCCCCTCCCCCTCCATCACCCACTTGCGCACCATCGTCGCATTGGCGGCCCAGTAGTACCCACAGAGGTTGGGCATCACCAGCCCCCCCTATCTCTACTCTGCTCCAGGAACACTCTTCTCACCCTCAGAGTCCCTCGCGCCCACACAAACCCCATTATACTCCTGTTAACCCGCCTGAAAAAAGCCTTCGGGATAAACAGGGGGAGGCACTGGAACAGGAACAGAAACCTTGGGAGCACCGTCATTTTGATTGACTGCACCCTACCCGCCAAGGACAGCGGCAACACGTCCCACCTCTTGAACTCCTCCTCCATTTGCTCCGCCAGCCTTGTAAAGTTAAGCCTATGCAGGGCCCCCCAGCTCCTGGCCACCTGGACCCCCAAATACCTGAAGCTCCTCTCCGCCCTGTTTAGTGGGAGCTAGCCAATCCCCCTCTCCTGGTCCCCTAGCTGAACTACGAACAACTCGCTCTTCCCCATATTGAGCTTGTACCCCGAAAAGTCCCCGAATTCCCTAAGGATCCTCATTACCTCTGGCATTCCTCCCACCGGGTCCGCCACACACAGCAGCAGGTCGTCCGCATAAAGCGACACCCTATGCTCCTCCCCACCCCGCACCAACCCCCTCCAGTTACTCGACTCTCAGTGTCATAGCCAGGGGTTCAATCGCCAGTGCGAAGAGCAGGGGGGACAGGGGACACCCCTGTCTCGTCCCTCGGTGCAACCAAAAGTATTTGGACCTCCTCCTATTTGTGGCCACACTCGCCATCGGGACCTCATACAACAGCCTAACCCACCTGACAAACCCCTCCCCAAACCCAAACCTCTTCAGCACCTCCCACAGGTATCCCCACTCTACCCTATCGAAGGCTTTCTCAGCGTCCATCACCACCACTATCTCCGCCTCCCCCTCCCTCGCCGGCATCATGATAACGTTCAAAAGCCTCCGCACATTCGCGTTCAACTGTCTCCCCTTCACAAACCCCGTCTGGTCTTCATGGATGACCTGCGGCACACAATCCTCAATCCTTGTGGCTAAGACCTTCGCCAGCACCTTGGCATCTACATTTAGCAAGGAAATCGGTCTGTAAGACCCACATTGCAGGGGATCCTTGTCCCGCTTCAGGATCAAGGAGATCAGTGCCCGGAACATCGTCGGGGGTAAAGCCCCCGCCTTCCTTGCCTCATTGAAGGTCCTAACTAACAGCGGGCCCAACAGGCCCATATATTTTTGATAGAATTCGACCGGGAAACCATCCGGCCCCGGTGCCTTCCCCGCCTGCATGCTTCCTATCCCTTTGATCAGCTCCTCCAGCCCAATCGGGGCCCCCAGTCCCGCCACCAGTCCCTCTTCCACCTTTGGAAACCTCAATTGGTCCAGGAAATGGCCCATCCCTCCCTCCTCCCATGGGGGCTCGGATCGGTACAATTCCTCGTAAAAGTCCCTGAAGACCCCATTGATGCCAACCCCACTCAGCACCACGCTCCCTCCCCTGTCCTTAACTCCCCCGATCTCCCTAGCTGCATCCCGCTTTCAAAGATGATGCGCCAGCATCCGACTTGCCTTTCCCCCATACTCGTAGACCGCCCCCTGGGCCTTCCTCCACTGCACCTCCACCTTCCTGGTGGTCACCAGGTCGAATTCGGCCTGGAGGCTGCGCCTCTTCCTCAACAATCCTTCCTCAGGTTCTTCCGCATACGTCCTGTCTACCCTCACCATCTCTCTCTCCCTCCGCTCCTTGTGGGCCCTCATGGAGATCAGCTCTCCCCTCACCACCGCCTTCAGTGCCTCCCATACCATCCCCACTCAGACCTCCCCGTTGTCGTTGGTCTCCAAGTACTTCTCTATACTTCCTCGGACCCGCTCGCTCACCTCCTCGTCCGCCAACAGCCCCACCTCCAAGCGCCACAGCGGGCGCTGGTCCCTCTCCTCCCCCATCTCCAAGTCCACCCAATGCGGGGCGTGGTCCGAAATGGCTATTGCCGAATACTCGGTATCCTCTACTCTCGCTATCAGCGCCCTACTCAAAATGAAAAAGTCGATTCGAGAATAAGCCTTCTGGACATGTGAGAAGAATGAAAATTCCCTAGCCCCCGGCCTTGCAAATCTCCAAGGGTCCACCCCTCCCATTTGGTCCATAAATCCCCTCAACACTCTAGCCGCCACCGGCTTCCTACCCGTCCTAGACCTGGAGCGATCCAGTGCAGGATCCAACACCGTGTTAAAGTCTCCCCCATTATCAGGCCCCCCACTTCCAAGTCTGGGATCCGACCCAACATACGCCGCATAAACCCGCATCGTCCCAGTTCGGAGCATACACATTGACCAGTACCACCCTCTCTCCCTGCAACTTACCACTATGTACCTACCGCCATTATTTGCCACAATGCTCGACGCCTCGAATGACACCTTCTTTCCCACCAAGATCGCCACCCCTCGATTTTTGGCATCTAGGCCCGCCCCCCCCCCCCCCCCCCCCCCCCAGGCTAGGACCCATCCTAGCTGGTTTACTCTCCCCATTGCACTTCCGCAAGTCAGCTGACTCCTGCTGACCCCAGTCACTCCCGCCTCCCATTCGACTCCTCCCATTGTGGTGGCACACCCTCCTCTCCCGCTCCCCATCCACAGGCTCTCCCCCTTCCCCCTCCGTTCTAAGCGCGGAAAACAATCCTCGCTTCCCCGCTCCGGCCCCGCCCCCCCCAGTCTTCGGCAGCGGGAAAAAAGCCCGCGCTCTCCACCTACCAGGCCCCGCCACCAACCAAAACAGTGCCCAACCCGCCCCATCCACCCTCCCCAACCCGAAAGAGAAAAACACAGAGAAAGAGAAACCCAAAACAATGCAAAGGCCCCCCACCGCCCCCCCCCCCGCAAACCAAAAATAGGTATAACATATCCACTGCAGTCCCCAATCACCCATCCCAACCCTCAGTCTGTGTCCAGCTTCTCGGCCTGAACAAAGGCCCAGGCCTCCTCCGGAGACTCAAAATAATGGTGCCGGTCCTTGTAGGTAACCCACAGTCACGCCGGCTGCAACATGCCAAACTTCACCCCCTTCCTGTGCAGCACCGCCTTCGCTCGATTGTACCCGGCCCTCCTCTTTGCCACCTCCACACTCCAATCCTGGTATATTCGAACCTCCGTGTTCTCCCACCTGCTGCTCCTCTCCTTCTTGGCCCACCTGAGAACACAGTCCCATTCGACGAACCGATGGAACCGCACCAGCACCGCCCGCGGAGACTCATTAGCCTTGGGCCTCCTCGCCAGCACTCTATGGGCCCCTTCCAGCTCCAGGGGCCCCTGGAAGGACCCCACTCCCATCAGCGAGTTCAACATGGTGACCACATAGGCCCCCAAGTCCGGCCCCTCCAGCCCCTCCGGGAGGCCCAGAATCCGCAGATCCTTCCGCCTCGACCGATTCTCCATCTCCTCGAACCGCTCCTGCCATTTCTTGTGGAGCGCCTCGTGCGCCTCCACCTTTACCGCCAGGCCTAAGATCTCATCCTCATTGTCAGAGATCTTTTGTCGGGCCTCACGGATCGCCACCCCCTGGGCCGTCTGTGTCTCCAGCAGCTTATCAATAGAAGCCTTCATCGGCTCTAGTAGGTCCTTTTTAATCTCTCTGAGGCAGCGCTGGATACCCTCCTGTTGTTCCTCCGCCCACTGCCTCTACGCTGCCTGGTCTCCGCCCGCCGCCATTTTGTCCTTCTTCCCTCCCTTCTTCTGGTTCACCACCACCTTTTTTGTCGCCCCGCTCCTAGTTAAAGCCATATACTGATGGGGAGCTATTATTAACTCCTTCCCACACCGGGAAACATCGAAAAAGTTCCCTTGGGGGCCCTGCAAAAAGCCCAAAAGTCCGTTTTTGCGGGAGCCGCCGAATGTGCGATGTAGCTCCGCATAGCTGCAACTGGAAGTCTCGAGAGGGAATCCTTTTGGCAGTGTTCGCTTCACCAATCTGCCCCAAAAAGTCTGTGGAAACTCCTGAAAAAGGTCTGAGAGTCCGTTCCAGACGGGAGCTGCCGAATGCGCGACCTACTCCTCCATGGCCACCACCGGAAGCCTCGTCCCCGCTTCTTCAATGGCCTTGGTAGATCTTTTCACAGTTATTCCCTCTGCTGCTAGAATTCACCTTTAATAGAGGCCCTCAAGTCAGCTTGCAGCTTTAAGCTTGCCCTTCCCCCGCCTGCATGCTGGAAGAGGCCCCTCTCTCCCCTGCAGTTTCAGCCAAATCTTTTACTGTTTCTGCTGGGTCTGGTAACCAAAAGACATACCATTCCTGGGGGACACTGTCAGGGGAATGTTGCAGTCTTCTTCCCACACTGGGAAATGTCAAACGAAAGCTCTCTGGGCCCTGTAAAAGAGCCCAAAAGTCCGTTCCAAGCGGGAGCTACCGAATATGCGACCTAGCTCTGCATAGCCGCACCCAGAAGTCCTTTTTACCCATCCTGATTCTACTCTAAACCTTATAAGGTTAGGTATCCAGCCCAATTCCGACTTGAGCCAGGTTTCTGTCAAAGCTACTATGTCATATGCCCCTAGAGCAATCTCTGCTTCTCGTTCCGCAGTGTTGTTCACAATACGCCGTGCATTTACATACACACAATTTAACTCTGCCCTTATCTCTTCCTTGCCCTGTGGGAGGCAACCATTTCTTTGTTCACTGTCAAACTCAAGCCTTCCCTCACTTCCTTTTCCCTATTACCCATCTTCTCTCTTTTGCCCTCACTGGTACTTCTAAAACTTTTTTTTTCCTTCTTCTTTTTTTAAAATAAATTTAGAGTACCCAATCATTTTTTTTTTTCAATTAAGGGGCAATTTAGCGTGGCCAATCCACTTACCCTGCACATCTTTGGGTAGTGACGGTGAAACCCACGCAGATACGGGGAGAATGTGTAAACTCCGCACGGACAGTGACCCAGAGCCGGGATCGAACCCGGGTCCTCAGCACCGTAGGCAGCAATGCTAACCACTGTGCCACGCGCCGCCCCGTACTTCTAAAACTTGACCATTCAGTCAACCCACCCCCCCTGCCTTACCAGTTTAAATCCACCCCCGCTACAATATTTACTCTCTCAGCCAGGAGATTGGTTCCATTACGGCTAGGATGAAGCTCATCTCTTCCAGCTTTCTCCTTTCCCAAAACTGATCCCAATGTCCCAAAAATCTAAGCCCCTCCCTTCTACACCATCACTCAAGCCACCCTCCTTGATCTGTCTTTGCCCAAATGGCTGTGGTACTGAAAACAGGCTGAGAACATAGAACATAGAAAAATACAGCACAGAACAGGCCCTTCGGCCCACGATGATACACAAAGGCCAGGAACAGAAACTGTCTGATGAGGCCCTGGCTGGAATCGATACTGGCCATCTGCAAAAGCACCCAAGTCAAGGCATAAACCTGTTATTGCGATATGGACTTTGTGATTATCCACTTCAAAGACTATGGATACGTAACAAACTTCCAGACACAGGTGATCAACTTTGCAGCAGGACGAAGAACGGACAAACTAAGCCATCAGACTCCATAATGAGCTGATGGCAGATCAGACAAAGGGAGTTTCAGAGGACAATGAGTCTTGATTGAACCACCATCGATAAACAGGAGTACCCTGTCTTTCCCATTGACCAGTTGGGGCCTGGTTAGGACAATGACCAGTGGTGGGCGTAAACCTCTGACTCAATCCAAGCTTCCCAGTATAGTGAAAGGAGCATCGAACAGATCTTGAGCGATAATCCAGGCACAACCATCGCAAGAAGGAAGGACCCTAGGTTTCGAACATTGAGTGACCGAAGCCTGCCAGCCTCCTTTACTAAGTATGGGTAAAACCCAAAGCTCAGCTCAGTCTGAGTCATATTTTGTTGAGTAATAGAATTGTGAATAAAATTGCGTTAAACTGTGAACCTGTTTTATCCTTTGTTCATCTCGCAAATAAAGACACCATAGATCATCATAGAATTTACAGTGCAGAAGGAGGCCATTCGGCCCATCGAGTCTGCACCAGCTCTTGGAAAGAGCACCCTACCTAAGGTCAACACCTCCACCCTATCCCCATAACCCAGCAACCCCACCCAACACTAAGGGCAATTTTGGACACTAAGGGCAATTTATCATGGCCAATCCACCTAACCTGCACATCTTTGGACCGTGGGAGGAAACCAGAGCACCCGGAGGAAACCCACGCACACACTGGGAGGATGTGCAGACTCCGCACAGACAGTGACCCAAGCCGGAATCGAACCTGGGACCCTGGAGCTGTGAAGCAATTGTGCTATCCACAATGCTACCGTGCTGCCCCGGTGACACCTGGGTAAAACCTTTGAGTAAGTAAATTGGTTGAACGTATCAGAGGTTTTAAAGGCACAATATGGTGAAGCTTGTGGCACAGGTAGTATTTCTGAAATAACTACCCTGGCAGTCCTACATTTCAACCTAGTCCCTAATTCCGGAAACTGCAAGACCTCGAAGCTGTCCCTCCTTATGTTGTTGGTTCCCACATGAGCCACAGCCTCTGGTTGTTCAACTTCCCTTTCCAGGCGTTAGTCCAGCCAATCCGCTATGTCCCGAACCCTTGCACCTGGAGGCAACAGACCATCCGGGACTCAGCTGGAAACTAGACTGTCTATCCCTCTAACTGTTGAGTCACCCACTACTACCACTTTTTCAATCTGCCTAACAGCCATCCTCTCTTTTCTCAGAGTTGCCTTGGGCACCATGTTACTATGGTTTCCCCCCGAGTCATCAACACCTGATTCAGTCGTGTTGCAAACTTCATAGGCACCTAAAATTTCCTACCTGTTAGACAGCTCCGAGGAGTCCTGGGTTTCCTGGACCTGCTGCCTCTTTTCCTTTTGACGAATGGTCACCCACTCTCCTGCCATCCCTACACTCCTCCCTGCCTGCCTATCGCAATGTGGAGTGACCACCCTCTGGTGCGACTGTTCCAGAAACTTCTCTACCTCTTCTATGGTGCGCAGTGAAGAGAGTCGCTGATCCAAATCAGCCACGGGTTGTTCAAGGACTGATACCCTCTGGCACTTCTTGTAGATATGATTGCCCCGCATGTCTTGTGGAAACCAAAACTTCCCACATCGTGCAAGCCACACACATCACATGTTTTCCCAGAGTCCCTGTCATCTTTACTGATCAAGGTGATGCAAATGGCTGAGGCTCTGGTGTTTCTAAGCCACAAACAATTATCTAACAGCCGCTCCTCTCTATCTTTTTTTGGTTGAGGAGGAGGGAAGTTTGGAAACACGTAAACAATGGAATGTTTGGGGCTTTACCATTCTTTGACACTGGGTCCTCCGTGATCCCCTTCTCAGTTATGGTCAGTGAGCCGACTTCTCCCAGAATCCTCCTCAGTCACTTCTCACTACGGCGCTCTGGGTATGTACGACTGCTGCAGTAATGGTTTTAAAAATCCTGGTTTGCAAGACAGCCAGGCTTTCTGGAGCCAGAGATGCAATTAAAGCATCATAAAGTTTGGGCGAATGGACTTTTATTTATATTCAGCATGTTCCCCACAGAGTTGTTAATTAGAGACATTGGGCTGGATTCTCCGCCTCGCCGCGCCACTTTTTTGTCCCGACCCGCCGGCGGGATTCTCCGTTACGCCGGCCGATCAATGGGGTTTCCCATTGTGGGGCAGCCCCACGCTGTTGGGAAACCCCCAGGCGCCGGCAAAACGGACATCTCTCTTTCGCAAGTATTCCTGAGTGCTAACTGTATTTAAAAGTGATTGGGACCTGAGATGGTTTAGTTGTTTGAGTGGGAATAAAGATAGCAGTTAAGGGTTATTGTGTCACTGTATTGATTAGCATTGTTTATGGTGTAATCGTAAGTTATTTTCTTTTGTGATGTTAAAGATATTTTAATACTGTGTTAGTAATAGAGTTTGTTTTAATCTACCATGTTCCTATTTTGTGCAAAATCACTCCTGGTGCGAGGAATCCTTTTCGCACAGTCTTACAAAATTAAAATAAAATATTGAGGTTTCAGTCCAGTATCCCAGGCACTGTTGGGGTCTGGTCTGGGTTTGAAATAGTAAGACCCTATTTAAATATTTTTGCACCACTTGGACACTTACAAAGCAACTGGATCCAATGTAATGGTCAGGCAATAGAGCAGGTGACATACGAGTAGATGTGCTCATTGATTTAAACTTAAACAAAGCTATAAATTTATTAATACTACTAACTTGGATTTGACGCGTACTCCTAAAGAATACACAGTTGATTAATAACATCTAAACTACACTCATCTACAGCTAATCTCACTACTGGTTTAAACTATGATCTGCTCTCATTTACATTATCTGTACTTCTGACTCTCTCTAGCTAATTCCTGCACATACTCTCCCCCCAAGGCTTAGCATTACTGCCTTATACCAGTTGTAACTGTACCTCCCTCTCGTGGCTACTCTCAACACTTCATTAACCTTTGCAGTATTGACAGTTATGATAATACCACACCTGGTGGGCAGCACGGTGGCGGAGTGGGTTAGCCCTGTTGCCTCACGGCGCCGAGGTCCCAGGTTTGATCCCTGCTCTGGGTCACTGTCTGTGTGGAGTTTGCACATTCTCCCCGTGTTTGCGTAGGTTTCGCCCCTACAACCGAAAAATGTGCAGGCTAGGTGGATTGGACTCACTATATTGCCCCTTAATTGGAAAAAGTGAATTGGGTACTCTAAATTTATTGTAAAAATAATAATAATAATACACCTGTAAAATGAGTGCAGTGCCAATTAATCTCTAGGTTACTATAATCCTCCACCATCCCCATATCCTATCAGGAATGGAATCTTAGATTACCTGCACCAGGGATTTGAATTTGTTCAATGAGGAAGACTGACTGATGCAGTGGGTTGGCAGCTAGCCTTTCATCTCTGGGACCTGGGTTTCAATCCACCCCAGGGCAATTGGAAAGAAAATCCCCTCAAACTAGCAGCTCATTCTAAAGGTTGTTCCAAGCTTAGGTTACCTGTTACCCACCGTTTCTTATCTTATTGTATGTTTCATTCCACCTTCTCAGTCTCAGTGCTATTCTTCCATGTTGTATCTTGGTCAATCAAACAGGGCTGGTTTAGCTCAGCGGGCTAGACAGCTGGTTTGTGATGCAGAACAAGGCCAGCAGCACGGGTTCAGTTCCCGTACCAGCTTAGGCAAACAGGCGCCGGGAATGTGGCAACTAGGGGTTTTTCACAGTAGTTTCATACTTGTGACAATAAAAGGTTATTATTATTATTAATAAACAAAGGAAGAGATTGGGGCTGAACAGTTTGATCTTCCATCCATGTTACAAACATACTTGGAGGCACTAAACTTAGAAAAAAATTTGTAAGGATGCCAGCACTACTGAGTGGGTGGCACAGTGGGTAGCACTGCTGCCTCACAGCGCCAGGGTCTTGGGTTCAATTCCAGCCTTGGGTGACTGCATGGAGCCTGCACCTCCTCCCCGTGTCTGCGTGGGTTTCCTCCGGGTGCTCCGGTTTCCTCCCACAGTCCAAAGATGTGCAGGTTAGGTGGATTGGACATGATAAAATTGCCCCTTAGAGTCCATAAGGTTAGGTAGGGTTACGGGGGCAGCGTGGGGGCCTGACTCTAGGCAGACTGCCCTTTCAGAGGGTAGGTGCAGATTCGATGGGCCGCATGGCCTCCTTCTGCACTGTTGGGGCTCTACGATTCTATAGTTACAACTATCAAGAAAGTTTGAACAGGCTGAGGCTCTTTTCTCTAGAAAAGAGAAGGTGGAGGGGTGACCTGATAGAGAGCTTGAAAATTATGAAGGGGTATAATAGGATAGACATACAGACAAGAGATATAGGCAGGAGGGAAGAACTAAAGGTCATAAATATAAGATGGGGGTCACTTCTAAATTCAATTCAAGGTAAACTCCTTTAACACAGAGTACGGTTAGAAGATGGAACTCATTGGAATAAAGAATAGCTGTCAATAGCAAAGGCTCACTTAAGGGGAGTTTAGGTAAGTGCATGAGGCAGAAAGAAATCTGAGGATATTCTGGATCAGTGAGATGAGGTAGGGTGGGAAGAGATTCGAGTGGAGCATTAACACCAGCACGGACCGTTGGGCCAATGTTTCTGTGCTGTTAATTGTATTTAACATTTGGATGGGGGTTGGTTAATCAATTCTAATGGGAGATGCACGAGCAGCTATTGGAAAGCTGTGTTTGGCAGCGTGGGCCAGTGTTCTGTCTGCCAACAACAGTAGCAACTGACTACGATAAAAACATCTTTGACGCTAAGCTGGCAAGAAACTTTGTTGGGGATTAAGTGCGTAAAAGCGACCACAATTTAACCTAGATTTTGATTGAACCTTTCACATTGTTTGCTGAATGTCTCTGGATTCAAGGATAGACCCACCTGCCTCTGCGCGAGTCTCATTGAAGTTATTTCTGCGAGCCGGATTGTGGTTAATGGAATATGAATTTGTGCCACTCACTGAGGTGCAGATTGCCTCCACATACCCACTTAGCTTTTCAGAGATTTATGGGTAACAATCAGCATAGCCAGTGTTGTTTCAGGAAGGACATGCACTGAAGACAAGGGGCGGCCAGGTGGCATAGTGGTTAGCACTGTTGCTTCACAGCGCCAGGGACCCGGGTTCGAATCCCGCTTGGGTCACTGTCTGTGCGGAGTCTGCACGTTCTCCCCGTGTCTGCGTGGGTTTCCTCTGGGTGCTCCGGTTTCCTCCCACAGCCCCGAAAGACGTGCTTGTTAGGTGAATTGGACATTCTGAATTCGCCCTCTGTGTACCCGCACAGGCGCCGGCATGTGGCGGGTAGTGGGCCAGGGTTTAGAGAACCCCAAACTGTATCATGGAGTTCACCTGACCCACAACTTTTACTAGATTGTGGTATGGGGAGCACACGGCCCACTCTACAGGTGTGGTACTTCAGAAATGGAAAAGTATCTATGAACTCAAGTTAACCTTTTTAAAACATACAGTGGGCATCTTAGCAACCATTAATTCAAATACACCCCCCAAAGAATACAACACTAGGTAATCCTTAAGCTGTCCTTTTAATATCCATAAGACTTTAAAAAATAACTTTTAACAGAAGCACATTAGGTTAAAGTCACTACTGAGAGCAGTTATTAGTTTTAAATCACCAAAGGATCGATTTACAGTTGTTAGGTTACAGAGAGACTCATACACCTTCTGGCTGTGACTGCAGCTATCCAGCTCTGAAAACAAAACTAAAACACACCCAGCAGCAAACAGCCTAAAACGAAAGTAAAAAGCCGACAGACAGCCCAGCTCCACCCACTCTCTGACATCACTGCAGTAATAAACACCCATTTCTTAAAGGTACTCTCACTACAGATATTTATACACACACCCATTTATAAACACCCATTTCTTAAAGGTACTCTCACATGACAGGCAACTGGGGATTTTCACAGTAACTTCATTGCAGTGTTAATGTAAGCCTATTTGTGATAATAATAAAGATTATTATTTAAAGGTAGTTTAATGACAACTAATAGTCTCTGATTGATTTGACCCTTATACGTTTTATTTCTTCCTTGGAGCTTTAAGCTGGAAGATGGTTCCATACATTAGGGCAGCACCCCACTGGCTTGTCCATTTGACCAACCTATATATGCAACAATAGGTTTTTCGACAGTTATCAGAAATGGGAGCCTGGTTAATTTTCCCCTTCTTTTCCCTGGTGGAAGTGAGCTAATTGTAACAATCCAGTTCTGTGGTCAGTTAAATAGACAAAGAGCAGGATCAATCTTCCAGTTCTATATGGTCCGGCACCATGCCATGCATGTATCCGCTTCACGGCTGAACATTGTGCACACATGCTCAAATGGGAAACATTCAGATAAGTGCTATTGGTTTCTTCCTTAACTCATTCAGGTCTCTGCGCCTGTATCATAACCCACATCAAGTCCTGTTCACCCGCTAGCCTGACTGTGTTGAATGAAAAATGAATGAAAATCACTTATTGACACAAGTAGGCTTCAAATGAAGTTACTGTGAAAAGCCCCTAGTCGCCAGATTCTGGCGCCTGTTCAGGGAGGCTATTACGGGAATTGAACCATGCTGCTGGCCTGCCTTGGTCTGCTTTCAAAGCCAATGATTTAGCCCTGTACTAAACAGCTCCTGGACTGACCTACATTAGATCCAGCTCCACCAACATTTCAAATATAAAATTCTAATCCTTACGTTCAAATCTCTCCATGGCCTCATGTCTCGTTATCTACGAAACCGGCTCCAGCCCAACCACCCTCCAAGAACTCTACATTTCTCCAACTCGAATTTCTTGTCCATCCTGCACTCGTTTATAATGAGCGGCCAGTTCAATATCCTCCATTTAACTCTGTCACCCATGATGAAAGCTATCCCCAGTAGGTTTCGGTATTGGTCAAGGTGAAGGATACTGAGCCTGCGGAAAGTTACACCTTTCTACTGACTGCCAGATTGTCAGAGAGAATGGGGTTGGATGCAGCATCAAAGGTCAGCTTAGAAGCTCTGGGCCGGAATTCTCCAGCCATTGGAGATTCCCCGGCAACAGGGCACACCCGCCTGCGGGCTTCCCGGTGGCATGGGATGGCCCATTGGCAAGGAGCGGGTGTAGCGAATCCTGCTGCCAGCGTGCAGGTAAACATGTGACTGGCGTAACAGAGAATTCCGCCCCCATATCAGAGAATCGCTACAGGACAGAAGGAGGCCATTCGGCCCATCAAGTCTGCACCGACCCTTTGAAAGACCACCTACCTAGGCCAAATCCCCCACCCTGTAACTTCACCCTAAGGGGCAATTAGCATGTCCAATCCACCGTGCCTATACTTCCTCAGGAAACTAAGGAAATTTACCATGTCCATACTGACTCTTACCAATGTTTACAGATGCACCTCAGAAAGCATCCTATCTGGCTGCATCACAGCCTGGTATGGCAACTGCTTGGCCCAAGAACGCAAGAAACTACAGAGAGTTGTGAACGCAGCACAGTCCATCACACGAACCTGCCTCCCATCCATTGACTCTGTCTATACCTCTCGCTGCCTTGGGAAAGTGGGCAGCATGATCAAAGACCCTTCCCCCCTCCCCCCTGTTTATTCACTCTTCCAACCTCTTCCATCGGGCAGGAGATACAAAAGTCTGAGAACACGCACTAACAGGTTCAAAATCAGCTTCTTCCCCGCTGTTACCAGATTCCTAAATGACCTTCTTATGGACTGATGGACTAATGGACTGATCTGATCTCTTCAAACATCTTCTCTACTGAGCAGTACTACACTCTGTATGCTTCACCCGATGCCTGTGTCTATGTATTTACATTGTGTATTTTATGTTTGCCCTATTATGTATTTTTCTTTTCATGTACTGAGCTGAACACAGAACAATACTTTTCACTGTGGCTCGGTACACGTGACAATAAACCAATCCAATGAGAGGACCTCTTTGGACATCTGTATCTGAGTCAAAACGTTCAACATTATTTGATGAGGTACAATAATGTTTCTCCGAATATCCAAGCCAATAATTATCCCTTAACCATCACAGGAGGTTAACAGGTTAGTCATCTTATTTGTTATATGTTGAAGTTTGTTGTGTAGCAACCAACACCCGTGTTTACCCACATAACAGGGTCTGCTCTCCAAAAGTAAGTCATTGTCTGTAGCTCTGGGTATCCTGAGAACCCGAAAACATGATATAAATACAAATTCTACTCTTTATTTATTATTGTTTATTCCTTTCTTTCTTCCTCTTTATCTTTTTCTTCTTTCTGTGTTTCACTCTAATTAGGAAGAAATGGGTAAAGATTGACTTGGTATAATTCACTCTTGGGCTTTCTAAATATCAGAGAGATTGGGCGAAATTCTCCGGAAACGGCGCGATGTCCGCCGACTGGCGCCCAAAACGGCGCAAATCAGACGGGCATCGCGCCGCCCCAAAGGTGCGGAATGCTCCGCATCTTTGGGGGCCGAGCCCCAACCTTGAGGGGCTAGGTCAGCGCCGGATTAATTTCCGCCCCGCCAGCTGGCGGAAAACGCCTTTGGTGCCCCGCCAGCTGGCGCGGAAATGACATCTCCGGGCGGTGCATGCACGGGAGGGTCAGCGGCCGCTGACAGCTTCCCACGCATGCGCAGTGGAGGGAGTCTCTTCCGCCTCCGCCATGGTGGAGACCGTGGCGGAGGCAGAAGGGAAAGAGTGCCCCCACAGCACAGGCCTGCCCGTGGATCGGTGGGCCCCGATCGCGGGCCAGACCACCGTGGGGGCACCCCCCCGGGGCCAGATCGCCCCGCACACCCCCCAGGACCCCGGAACCCGCCCGCGCCGCCTTGTCCCGCCGGTAAGGTAGGTGGTTTAATTTACACCGGCGGGACAGGCATTTTAGCGGCGGGACTTCGGCCCATCCGGGCCGGAGAATCGCGCGGGGGGGGCCGCCAACCGGCGCAGTGCGATTCCCGCCCCCGCCGAATATCCGGTGCCGGAGACTTCGGCAACCGGCGGGGGCGGGATTCATGCCAGCCCCCGGCGATTCTCCGACCCGGCGGGGGGGTCGGAGAATTTCGCCCATTAAATCTGGACTGAACTCATAGAATCATGGAATCATGGAATCATAGAATCGTAGAATCATGGAATCATGGAATCATAGAATCATGGAATCATGGAATCATAGAATCATAAATCATAGAATCATGGAATCATAGAATCCTGGAATCATGGAATCATAGAATCATAGAATCATGGAATCATAGAATCATAGAATCATGGAATCATAGAATTATAGAATCATTGAATCGTGGAATCGTGGAATCATGGAATCATGGAATCATAGAATCATAAATCATAGAATCATAGAATCATAGAATCATGGAATCATAGAATCATGGAATTATAGAATCATGGAATCATAGAATCATGAAATCATAGAATCATGGAATCATAGAATCATGGAATCGTGGAATCATGGAATCATAGAATCATAGAAACATAAAATCATAGAATCATGAATTATAGAATCATAAAATGTACGGTGCAGAAGATCATTCCCAGGTCACAACCGAGAGTCCTGCCCAGTGCATGCCACATAAAATTGACAGTACCGAGCTCACGATGCCATTGTATAATTGTGTTATTTCCTCTTATGTGTAGCAGCCCTTGACCTGAATGGCACTGTCACATTTTCGGATGATTTGGTCATTTTCCCAGAAAAAGCTGGGACATCTTTTAGAGGGCCGGTGCACACTCGATGGGCCAAATGGCCTCCTTCTGCGCTGTAGGGATTCTACGATTGTAGCTTAGGGTGGTGTTGTCTTAAACACATCCTCAAAGCATCAACGCACCATTGAACCAGAGGAGGAATGAGCAACCTGAAAGGGTCATAAACACTTCTGGAGACTTTAGGGCCTTGTGGACCATTTATCACACCTATCCTATGTCATTACTAATAATATAAATGAGTGCAAACTCACAGGCGATGGAACGCGGGAGCAGGTGAACTTAAAAAATGATCTAGCCAATTGTTGAAGTTTTTCCAATACACTTGACTTAACATAAGATCAGATTTTAATCCAGGCGCAGAATTCCAATGGGTCAAATCATTTCCCATTGACTGACACATCATTCTGAATCCAGATGTAACGCTTGCAAGCATAATCCTGACTCGGTGTAAGATTTTCCTTGAGTCATTCCAACATTCACTATAATGAATGCTGGCAACCTGCACTCAGCATGCCTAGTTATTCAGCAGTGGATTTTAATCCATCATTGTCAGTTCAGTTCCTTCTGGGGCATGATTTGGTGAAAAAGTGCTTTATCAAAACGTTGCACTGGTTTACGCATTAGTGTGTGGAGCAGATGTTGTACATTTTGTCACATCAGGAGTTGATCTCATCACTTAGGCTTGAAGCTATAATACTGAAGGAAGGTTTTACTCTTTAATATGGGCAGCACAGTAGCACAGTGATTAGCACTGTTGCTTCACAGCGCAAGGGAACCGGGTTCGATCCTCGACTTGAGTCACTGTCTTTGCGGAGTATGCACGTTCTCCCCGTGCCTGCGTGGGTTTCCTCCGGGTGCTCCAGTTTCTTCCCACAAGTCCCGAAACTCGTGCTGTTGGATGAATTGATCATTCAGAATTCTCCCTCTGTGTACCCGAACAGGCACCGGAATGTGGCGACTAGGGGCTTTTCACAGTAACTTCATTGCAGCGTTAATGTAAGCTTACTTGTGATGCAAATGAAGATTATTTTTAATGCGTTATTCTTCAAATAATAGCCAATATTTGAAATGGCGATAAGCAATATTCCTCTTCCCACTGCCTAAATTGAAACCCACCTTGCCCAGTTAAAACCGGGTGTGGGAAGTTAAAATCCCTGGGTGACTTGTCCACCAATTTAATGGCAATTCTAACCTGACCAAGTGGCAGTGGGATGCTTCTTGAAACACATGGATCATTAACTGATGTCCAGGCTGGGCCAGGATTTCAATGTTAAGTTGTGGAGGGAAGCCGCCCTCCAAGGATGGATCCAGTCAGAAGAGAATCGGGAAGTGGAGAGTCAGAAAAGTGAGCTCTTCTTGTCCTTCCTGCGGCCCAAATGGGTGTGTGAACTCCTCCGAGGTCAGGCGGCGGAAGATTAAGCCTCCCTGAGCCCCTGACTCCCGTCCCCACCAACCTCTCTCCTGGGAGATCCTCTGGAATCCCCATGTCACACATCTATGTGCCGAATGGTAGGTCCACACATGGAATCCACTTCCCATCTACCCCAGCAATTAAAATGGCTTTTGCGGCCATCTTGTGGGAAACTATTGCTCCAGCAAACGTAGTTTCCCAACAGACACACAGAGGGCGGGATTCCCCGATGCCCGACGGCGATATTGTAATCAGCGCGGTTTGACGACGGTCAGCCAAGTTCGGCCCACTCTGAAATGGCGTCATCGCGTACTGCGCACTGTTGCAACGACGTTGACGCATCATCGGCAGGCCCTCCCACGATGCTCCGTCCCCGATGGGACGAGTTCCTGACCGCGCGAGACACATGTGGTCTGAGCGGTCAGGAACCCGGCATGGTGGCTGCGGACTTTTATCCAGCGCCGCTACGCTTGGCTGGGATCCGTGCTGCTGGCCTGGGGGGCTTCCGCGAGGGCTGGGGGGGACTGGTGGGGGGGGGGGGGGGGATGTGTGGCCAGGGAGTGGTCTGTGGGGTCGCGGATGGCGGGGTATGTCCGCGCACGGCTGGTACCATGTTGTACATCGCAACGGCAGCATGTTGTCGCTGTCCACACGCGCGGCCAGGGACATGGCTATTCTCCGACCATTTTCTGAGCCCCTCACTGGTCCCGGAATCGAATTTTCGGTCATAAAACACCCGCCAATTCTTCGTTTAAACAGGCATTTCACCGCTGAAATGAAGAATCCAGCCTATTGGTTGTTAAAAAACTCACCCAAATATTTTCTATATGAAATATATACATTCTATATGAATGAACATGGCGATACCTCCAGACCAGCTATGTAAATCACATATATCTCCAGAATTGAAATGGGTTATCCAGCGCAACTGATCTATATGGATGCTCATGTTCCATATGTGCCTCTGTCTACCCTATTTCATCACACTCCATCAACATATTCTTCTATTCGGCACGGTAGCACAGTGGTTAGCAGCGTGGCTTCACAATGCCAGGGTCTCGGGTTCAATTCCCGGATTGGGTCACTGTCTGTGCAGAGTCTGCAAGTTCTCCCTGTGTCTGCGTGGGATTCCTCCAGGTGCTCCAGTTTCCTCCCACAAGTTCCGAAAGACGTGCTGTGCTGTTAGGTGAATTGGTCATTCTGAATTCTCCCTCGGTGTACCTGAACAGATGCCGGGATGTGGCGACTAGGGGATTTTCACAGTAACTTCATTGCAGTGTTAATGTCAGCCTACTTGTGACACTAATAAAGATGATTATTATTCCTTCCTCCCCTCCTCGAAGTATCTAATTTCCCATTTAATGCATCAATGTGATTTGCCTCATCTAATCCATGTTGGAAGAAAGTTCCACCTTCACATCACTCTCTGGATAAAGAAGATTCTTCCAATTGCTTTTTGGATTGACCATCTTGTATTTATGTCCCTTAGCTTTGGACACTCCCATGAGCAGAAACATCTTCTCTACGTCTGCCCTATCAAATGCTTTCATGCTCCTAGAGTATCCAATTGGACCACTTTTTATAACCTTCTCTTTTGTCGAGAAAATAGTTTCAAGCAGAAAGGAGTACAACCTGCCTGCTACCACCCCCTCCCAAACAGGCTGGAAATCATGGCCACATTCTGGCTGCCCCACCTCCCATGGCCAATTGGAAAGCCTGTATTTGTCATTTTCTGATTGCATGATTCTTGGCTATTGACAACAACAATTTGTATTTATTCGGTGCCATTAACATAATGGAGTGTCCCAAGCCTCTTCACAGAGACATTATCAAACAAAATATGATTGAGAGCCTTGTAAGGCGATATTATGGTATATAACCAAAACCTTGGGCAGAGGGATAAGCTTTAAAGAGCTTCTTAAAGGAGGACAGCAAGATAGAAAGGTGTAGGGAAGGAATTCCAGAGTATGGGGCCTCGGCAACAGCAGGTACGGCCACTATCAGTGGAGTGATTAAAATTTGGGATGCAGGAGCTGGGGATATGGTTCGGAGCTCCTGGGGCGTGCACCAAAACCTGGGAGGAGCGCATAGCAAAGGCAAGGCAGAAACTGGGCTGGTGGGAGCAACGCTCCCTCTCCATTGCGGGCAAAACCCTGGTCATCAGGTGTGAGGTACTCTCGGTGCTACTGCACGTGGCGAAGGTCTGGCCCATAACCCGACCCTACGCCGCAGCAGTCACCCGAGCCATCTTCAAATTCATCTGGAGATCCAAGATGGACCGTGTCCGAAGGGACACCATGTACAAACCTCTGGAGAAGGGAGGGCAGAACGTACTCAATGCCTCCCTCATCCTGTTGGCCACCTTTGTGTCCAGCTGCATCAAGCTGTGCGTGGACCCCCAGTATGCAAACACCAAGTGTCACTACAGACTGAGGTTCTACCTGTCCCCGGTGTTACGAAGGATGGGCCTGGCCTCATTGCCGCGGAACGCTCCAAGTAGTTGGACCGTACCGTACCCCCTGTCCTTCGTGGAAAAGTTTTTGAAGAAAACACCTTTGACCACAAGGCAATGAAGCAGTGGTCAGCACGTAATGTCCTCGAGGCCCTCATGGAAAAGGAGACCATGGAGGACGTTGGATGGTTCCCTGAGCAGACTGCCAGAGTCATCTGGCAGAATGCCTCATCACCAGAACTTTCAAACAAGCACCAAGACCTAGCTTGGCTGGTGGTGAGAAGGGCCCTCCCTGTCAGATTCTTCATGCACACCCGAAGGCTCTGCGCCAATGCACGCTGCCCTCGGAGTGGTTGTGGGGGAAATGAGACGGTCACACACCTCCTTGTGGAATGTGTCTTTGCAAAGAAGGTCTGGAGAGAGATGCAGTGGTATTTGTCAAGGTTCATCCCGAACAGATCTGTGACACAGGACTCTGTGCTCTAGGGACTGTTTCCAGGGACACACACCGAGACAAATATCAACTGCTGCTGGAAGGTCATCAACTCGGTAAAAGACGCTCTTTGGTCTGCCCGAAACTTGCTGATCTTCCAGGGCAAAGAATTGTCCTCGACCGAGTGTTGCAGACTGGCACATTCCAAGGTCCAGGACTACGTGCTGAGGGACGCACTCAAGCTTGGGGCAGCTGCCGCCAAGGCGCAATGGGGAAAGACCACTGTGTAAGGCCTTTCCAGCAAATGTACACCGAGGGGCGGGTAACAGTGTAAACCCCCCTCGGTCTGGGTCACCAACACTCCAATGTATAAAACAAACATGACAATGTAAATATTTAAGAAGGAATTGTAATGTAAAGAGTGATATGTGTATAATAATATCAAAATTGATTGGAAGAAAGTCAAGGCAATGTGTAGCTCTGACGGAAATGTACAGTCAAGACAATTTGAAATGCTCTGTAATGCTTATGATAAATTTTATGAATAAAGTGTATATTTTTGAATTTTAAAAAAAAGGAGTGCAGATATGCAGGAGTGGAGGGAATGTGTGCCGAGAGTCTGAAGGCATAGGGGAGGCCCGAAATGAATATTTTGCTTCAGTATTGACTAGAGAGAGGGACCTTGTTGCTCGTGAGAACAGCGTGAGCAGGTTAATAGGCTCGAACAGGTTGATATTAAGTAGGAGGATGTGCTGGAAATTTTGAAAAGCATCATGATAGATAAGTCGCCTGGGCCAGACAGGATGTACCCAAGGTTACTACGGGAAGCGAGGGAGAAGATTGCTGCGCCGTTGGCGATAAACTTTGTGTCCTCACTCTCCACTAGATTAGTACCGGGTGATTGGAAGGAGGCGAATGTTGTTCCCCCGTTCAAGAAAGGGAATAGGGAAATTCCTGGGAATTACAGACCATAAATACTGGAGGAAAATACTGGAAAGGATTCTGAGAGGTAGGATTTATGGTTATTTAGAGAAACATATTTAGTTAAAGATAGTCAGCATGGCTTTGTGAGGGGCAGATCATGGCTCACAAGTCTCGTTGAATTCTTTGAGGATGTGACGAGACACATTGATGAAGGTCGGGCAGTGGATGTGGTGTATATGGATTTCAGTAAGGCATTTGATAAGGTTCCCCATGGTAGGCTCATTCAGAAAGTTAGGGGACATGGGATACAGGGAAATTTGACTGGCTGAATACAGAATTGGCTGGCCGAAAGAAGACAGCGAGTGGTAATGGATGAAAAATATTCCGCCTGAAGGTTGAATTTGAATGCTGAATGCAGGGTAAAAAGCAGAATGCTAGGAAGTGTGGAGGAACAGAGGAATCTTGGGGTCCACATACATAGAACCCTCAAAGTTGCCACCCGGGTTAATAGGGTTGTTAAGAAGAAGTATGGTGTGTTGGCTTTTATTAATAGGGGGATTGAGGAGTTTAAGAGCCGCGAGGTTTTGCTGCAGCTTTATAAAACCCTGGTAAGACCACACTTGGAATACTGTGTCCAGTTCTGGTCGCCTCATTATAGGAAGGATGTGGATGCTTTGGAGAGGGTGCAGAGGAGATTTACCAGGATGCTGCCTGGACTGGAGGGCATGTCTTTATGAAGAAAGGTTGAGGGAGCTAGGGCTTTTCTCCCTGGAGAGAAGAAAGCAGAGAGGTGACTTGATAGAGGTGTACAAGGTGATGAGGCATGGATAGGGTGGATAGCCAGAGACTTTTCGCCAGGGTGGAAATGGCTGTCATGAGGAGACATAATGTTAAGGTGATTGGAAGAAAGTATAGGGGAGATGTCAGAGGTTGGTTCTTTACACAGAGAGTGGTGGGTGCGTGGAATGCACTGCCAGCGGAGGTGGTGGAGTCAGAGTCATTCGGGACATTTAAGCGACTCTTGGATAGGCACATGGACTACAGTAAATTGAAGGGGTGTAGGTTAGGTTGATCTTAGATTAGGATATGTGGTCGGCACAACATTGTGGGCCGAAGGGCCTGCACTGTGCTGTACTGTTCTATGATATCACAGAGTGGTGTAGGGCTGGTGGAAATGACAGAGATACGAGGGGGATTTGAAAACAAGGATGTGAATTTTAAAATTGAGGCTATGCCGATGGAAGCATTGAATATTTTCTACTTAGGAAAATGCTCAGGAAATCAGAAGCACAAAGGAACTTAGGGGTCCGAGTTCAAGATTCTCTTAAGCTTAACATGCAGATTCAGTTGGCATTTTGGAAGGCAAATGCAATGTTAGCATTTATGTCGAGAGCAGGGATGCACTTTTGAGACTGTATAAGGCTCTGGTCAGACCCCATTTGGAGTAGGGTGAGCCGTTTTGGGCCCCGTATCTAAGGAAAGATGTGCTGGCCTTGGAAAGGGTCCAGAGGAAGTTCACAAGAATGATCCCTGGAATGAAGAGCTTGTATGAGGAACGGTTGAGGACTCTCGGTCTGTACCCGTTGGAGTTTAGAAGGATGAGGGGGGATCTTATTGAAACTTACAGGTTACTGAGAGGCGTAGATAGAGTGGACGTGGAGAGGATGTTTCCACTTGTAGGAAAAACTAGAACCCGAGGGCACAGCGTCAGACTGAAGGGATGATCCTTTAAAACTGAGATGAGGAGGAATTTCTTCAGCCACAGAGTGGTGAATCTGTGGCACAAGGCTGCAGAGGTCAAATCACTGAGTGTCTTTAAGACAGAGATAGATAGGTTCTTGATTAATAAGGGGGTCAGGGGTTATGGGGAGAAGGCAGGAGAATGAGGATGAGAAACATCTCAGCCATGACTGAATGGCAAAGCAGACTCGATGGTCGAATGGCCTAATTCTGCTCCTATGTCCTATGATTGCATGATCTTAACTGGGACAAAATAGGTCAGAGAACACAGGGGTGATAGGGGAATGAGATTCAGTGCAATTCGGACATGAGTAGCACATCATTCAAAATTAATCTCTTCCCCCCCCCAATCCATCATGCCGGGTATTCTAACAAATCAACAAAAGTGTTCAAACATTTTTTATTTAAACCCTCCCTATGAGCTCTGTCTTGGAGGGTGTCCTGTGACTTAAATAGCTTCAGTTGATTTTGTCTTTTTACATTAGAACTTTGTTGCTTTACGTCGTCTGGTCAGATGCACAAACCAGAGAGAAATACGAAGTCGAGGAAAACATTCCGCAGTAATTGGACAGCAGCTGAGTGCATTCTGCAGCAGTCCCTGGAGTTTTTAAAGATTGATTCTGGATAGATTCCAAGCTACTGTCTGAATCTGTGGACAGATGTGGTGAGATTTGTTTCAATGGAATTACTTGTGCCATGCACTACATCACTGATGAGAAAAACGAGTGCGTCGGCGTAGGGACGACGTGCCTCAACATCACTTCCAAATGCATCGAGGGTAAAAATATATTCATCATTGACCTTAGTTATAAAATACCCAAGTTAAAATTCTTGCAACTGGAGTAATTTCGATTTTTAAAAAATCTATTTATTTTATGCGGTGCTGAATTCTCAAACACGTATCAAGTAGTATCCTTCCAACCAGCCGTCTTTCATCCCGTAGTTTCTTGGCCACTGAATCACAGTCTCATTTGTACTCTGGAAAAGAAAATAGATATTATAGAAATTTATGGCCACTTAATACAGAGTGTCTATGCCAGCTGAAAAACAGTTATGCCCCCAATCCCACGTTCTGGCTGCTGGTCTGTTAGCTTGTAGATTATGGCGCCTCTAGTGCATATCCAAGTATTTTTTAAATGCATGGAAGGCTTCTGTCACTCACACCCTTTCAGGCAGCAAGTTCCAGACTCTCAGACCCTCTAGGTGCAAAATCATTTCATCAGATCCCCACTTCTGCCAATTATTTTAAATCTATGCCCTCTGGTTATTGGCATCGCTGCTAAAGGAACTAGGTTCTATCCACTCAATAATTTTAAACACCTTAATTAAATCTGGCTTCAGCCTCATCTGTGCTAAAGAAAACAACCCTAGCTTACCCAATCTCCTCTCATCACTAAAATTCTTCAGTCCTCGTAACATTCTTGTAAATCTCCTGTGTACCCTCTCGGGTGCAATCACGTCCTTCCTGTAATGTGTTGACCAGGACTTATCACAGAACTCCAGCTATGACCTAACTCGTGTTTTACACAATTCCAGCATCGCCTCCCTGCTCTTTGATTCTGTGCCTCAGTTAATAAAGGAATGTTTCCCAAATGTCTTCTGAATCACCTGTCCTGCTACCTACTGCGATCTGTCGACATGCGATCCAAGATCTCTCCGTTCCCCTCCACTTCTCATTATCCCACCATTTACTCTATTCCCTCTCCTTGTTTACCCTCCCCAAATGTATATCCCCACAGTTCTCCAGGTTGAATTCAATTTGCTACTTTTTCTGTCTAACTGACCAGACTATTCATATTGCAGTCTAGTCCGTTCTCCCTCAATATCAATCAACTTAATAAAAATTATTTTTTTCCGCAGTTGAGAACTTTAAGTCCTGGTCTGAAATAGTTCTTTTCCATAACTATGCTAAATCTAGCTGAATTACAATCACTACCACCAAAATGCTCTCCATCGATGCCCTTTGAAGTGTCCAGCTTCATTTCCTAAAACCGAGTCCAGAACTTCTCTTTCTCATGTTAGGTTTGATACGGAAAGAAAAGGCCTTGGCGGGATTCTCCGGCCGCGTCCGCCCGGCGACTGGAAATTTCCGCCCGAGGTCAATGGATCTTTACATGGTTCACGTCCCACCTGTGAGATCTTGCGGTGAGTGCAGCCAAAGAATCCAATTCATTTATAGCTTTACAGGTGCAACATCGGCGAAATTCTCCGTAATCGGCGCGCTTTCCGCCGACCGGCGCCAAAAACGGCGCAAATCAGTCTGGCATCGCGCCGCCCCAAAGGTGCGGAATCCTCCCTAACCTTGAGGGGCTAGGCCCACACCGGACTGATTTCCGCCCCGCCTGCTGGCGGGAAAGGCCTTTGGTGCCCCGCCAGCTGGTGCGGAAATGACATTGCAGGGCGGCGCATGCGTGGGAGCGTCAGCGGCCGCTCACGGCATCCCCGCGCATGCGCAGTGGAGGGGTCTCTTCCGACTCCCCCATGGTGGAGACCGTGGCGAAGGCGGAAGGAAAAGAGTGCCCCCACGGCACAGTCCCGCCCGCGGATCGGTGGGCCCCGATCGTGGGCCAGGCCACCGTGGGGGCACCCCCCGAGGCCAGATCGCCCCCCCCCCAGGACCCCGGAGCCCGCTCGCGCCGCCTTGTCCCGCCGGTAAGAGAGGTGGTTTAATCCACGCCGGCGGGACAGGCATTCCAGCAGCGGGACTTCGGCCCATCTGGGCTGGAGAATCGCCGGGGGGGTGGGGGGGGGGCCGCCATCCGGAGCGGCGCGATTCCCGCCCCCGCCGAATCTCCGGTGCCGGAGAATTCGGCAACCGGCGGGGGCGGGATTCACGCCAACCCCCGGCGATTCTCCGACCCGGCGGGGGGTCAGAGAATCCCGCCCAGGCCTGTCTTGAGTTGTCTGTTTTGGTCGAGATGGTATGTTTGCCTTATTGTACTACCAAAGTTAATTTTGAGGATTTTGTCACAATGGACTTTCTTTTCATAAGGAATCTGGATGAACATAAAGCCCACAGCACAGACGACTAAGTAGGATGGAGTGGGCAGGATATAAGATAATAATAATAAGATTGTCACAAGTAGGCTTACATTAACACTGCAATGAAGTTACTGTGAAAAGCCCCTAGTCGCCAGACTCCAGCACCTGTTCGGGTGCACAGAGGGAGAATTCAGACTGTTCAGAGAATCGAACCTGGGACCCTGGTGCTGTGAAGCAACAGTGATAACCACTGTGCTACCGTGCTGCCCTCAGGTATCCTTTATATTCTGCAAGTCCAGCCTTTATTGTCCATCGCTAATTGCCCTGGAGAAGGGGTGATGGTGCTGTCGTCTTGAACCGCTGCCGTCCATATATGTAGGTGCACACACAGTGCTTTTGTTCATTGGCAGTTTGATGAAACTAAGTATCTGGTTAGGCCACTAATAGTCAATCATATTACTGTAAATCTGGAGTCAAGCAAATCTCCTCCTGAAAGTGAACCTGATAGATCTTTTCAACAATCTGATCGTTTAAGACTAGCATTTTATTCCAGATTTATTAGTTAATTGGATCAAAATGCCATCAGTTCCCCTGGCCGGTTTTGAACTCATGCCTGCAGACCATTAATCTGGAGGGCTGTCTTACTAGTAGCATTACCACTGTGCTGCGGAGGTGGTGTGTTAGGGATCACTCACCCGAGGAAGGAGCAGTGCTCCGAAAGCTAGTGATTCGAAACACACCTGGTGGACTTTAACCTGCTGTTGGAAGACTTCTTACTGTGCCCACCCCAGTCCATCGCCGGCATCTCCACATCAACGTTAGGGATATTGTCACTGGACTAGTAATCCAGAGGCTTGGGCAACCCAGGTTCAAATCCCACCATGGCAGATGGTGAAATTTGAAATGTCTGGAATTAAAGGTCCAGCTGGTTCCCTCAGGAAAGGACATCTGCCATTCTTATCTGGTCCAGCCTACGTGGGCCTCCAGACGCTGAATCGTAACTGCCATTCAGTTGAAAGGCAATTAGGGATGGGCAGCAAATGCTGACCTTACCAACGATGCCCACATCGCATGAAATAATTTTTAGAAATCTGATGGGAGTAATTAAGTGACATCAATATTGCATTGGAAAAGCTAATAGGGAGAACACAGAACAAGGAACAAAGAAAAGTACAGCACAGGAACAGGCCCTTCGGCCCTCCAAGCCTGCGCCGACCATGCTGCCCGTCTAAACTAAAATCTTCTGCACTTCTGGGGTCCGTATCCCTCTATTCCCATCCTATTCATGTATTTGTCAAGATGATCCTTAAACGTCACTATCGTCCCTGCTTCCACCACCTCCTCCGGCAGCTAGTTCCAGGCACCCACTACCCTCTGTGCAAACAGCATGCCTCGTGCACCTACTCTAAACCTTGCCCCTCGCACCTTAAACCTATGCCCCCTAGTAATTGACCCCTCTACCCTGGGAGAAGGTAGACGAGCAGGGTGAGGAGGTCCCCAGTTTTGGCATCATGGAAATGTAAGCGGCAGAGCTGGAGGCTGTGATGAGTCTCGATTTCAGCACAGAATGGAAGAGAATTAAGATGTTATTAATAACAGCATGTTGGGGATGGCTGTTCTGTTAGCCAGACAATCACTGTTCTGGGAGGGATCCAACGGTGACGTTATCGTACTTCTCTTCTCCGCCTCTGGATGCAGTCAATGTCACTTGGTAAGAAATACATGTGGAACTTCTTAGATGCTGACAATCCTGTCTGAGCTCATTCCCGTTCTCCAAGTCAACCTCTTTGGTTTGACAAAGAGTCAACAAACCTCGATTATAAAAATCTCGATGTAAGCCATTGTGTAAATCTTTTCAAAGGCTTGAAAAAAAAAACATTAGCAAGCTCCATTTTCTGCCAAGTTGTCAGCCTCGGACCGAAGAACGCTCTCCTCGGCAATTGTGTTGTGTTCTGTCCGAGCCCACTTGACATGAACCTTGTTCCCGGGGTCGGAAAAATCCATAGTGTTGTTGTAACCAGAAAAATGTTTTCTGTAATTAACACAAAACCTCAGCATTCTTGGGTTAGGGTTGCTCTTAATTGAAGTAAGAAAGGCGAAGTAAAAGTTGAAAAGGATGAAAGATTAAAGGGCATGCTCAGAGCAAGCGACGTTAAATTACTCATGAAAAGATGCCAGGAGGCAATGGGCAGGCGAATCAGCAATTCCTAATGAGTGAGGGTGCATGTTGCAAGATGCTAATCTTTTTCTTTTTCAAAAAGGAAAGACCTACTAATTTTTTTAAAAACCAGCTATTTTCTCTATTTCTCAAGACGTGCAGAGTTCTGGTTCTTGCAGAGGTTCAATTCCGTGGGCCAATTTAGCCCCCCCTCACTTCTCCATCATAGATAATCTACAGTGCAGAAGGAGGCCATTCGGCCCATCAAGTCTGCACCGACCCTTTGAACGAGCACTCTACCCATATCCATTCACCTAACTGCCCCACCCTACCTCCATAAGTAGCCTAGTGGGTAGCACTGTTACTTCACAGCACCAGGGTCCCAGGTTCGATTCCCGGCTTGGGTCACTGTCTGTGCGGAGTCTGCACGTTCTCCCCGTGTCTGCGTGGGTTTCCTCCGGGTGCTCCGGTTTCCTCCCACAAGTCTCCAAAGACATGCTTGTTAAGTGAATTGGGCTTTCTGAATTCTCCCTCTGTGTACCCGAACAGGTGCCGGAATGTGGGTGACTAGGGGCTTTTCACAGTAACTTCATTGCAGTGTAAATGTATGCTTACTTGTGACAATAAAGATTATTATTATTATAACCCCACCTTAACATCCCTGGACATTAAGGGACACTTTAGCATGGCCAATCCACCTAACGCGTACATCTTTGGACTGTGGGAGGAATCCGGAGCACCCGGAGGAAACCCACGCAGACACAGGGAGAATGTACAAACTCCACACAGACAATGACCTAAGCCGGAATTGAAATCAGGTCCCTGGCACTGTGACCCCGTGCCTTCCTTGACACAAGACCCCAAACGATGGGTGTTATCAATCACAGTGATCATTCACTCCTGCAGCCATTGCTCCACCCAATTCTTCCCCCCATGCCCGACTGTGAGACGCTTATCCTCAGCAACATTTACACTTTCTATTGTTTTAGTTGATCCTTCTGGTATATCTCTTGTCTTCAATCCTTTAATTCCAAGGAATACAGATTTAAGCGAGTCCCACACCCAACTGATCCAACTTTCAGCCATCCCGCTGGGAGCACGTTGGCCGCTATTGAAATACAAAAGCAAAATCCTGCAGATGCTGGATATTTGAAATAAAAGCAGAAAGTACTGGAAATGCTCAACTGGACAGGTAGTACCTGTGCAGAGAGAAACAGAGTTAATGGCCGTGAGTCCTGTCGCCTGCAGCCAGTAGCGGAGTTCCCGATGCGGCAGAGAATCTTACGTTGGGCAAAAATCGGGAACAACGCTGCACTGCTCACGAATCGCATAAACAGTGCCAACAGGAGGATGCAAATGGCTCATTTGAACGCATTGGCATCCTCTTAATGGCTGGGCACTGGATTCTTCATGTCTCCGTGATGCTCGGCCCGCTAGACCAGGATTCACGCAGATGTGGATTGGTCCAAGCATTTGCCAGCGTGACCCTGAGATGCTGGACCTTGCTGTGGGCCAAGGGGCCCAAGAATCCTGCTGTGCGCCTACCCACAATGCTTTTAGCTATGATTGACAGCTCCTGACCACATCAAAAGCAGTTAAGTGCTTTCTGCTGAGAAAAAGAAGTGAAAGCACCTAACACCTAGATGTTTGGTTAGGTTCAAAGCAGGGTACTTGAAATGCATTCAAGCATGAAGGGAAATGAAAATAAACAATCCAGACACTTCGCTGTCTGGAAACCATTACCCTGTCAATTATAGCCTGCTAAAAGCTACTTCTCTTTGAAAGTGAATGGAAAGGATCTAACGGGGTTCTAAACCTTGTGATGTGGTTTGGGATTTCTATGAAGTAACAGCTGCTGCTTTCTACACCTCTGTCTGAGGCAGCAGGTGAACGGGACAGGTAAGTTTCGACCTGGACTACTTTTTAGCTTCCAGGCAGGGGTGACTGCTGCCAGGAGGTGGAGGGTATCTGCTATTGGTGGGGGTGTCTGATGGGGGCCACTGATATGGGGTCTCTGAAATGGGGGTCTCTGATGGAGGGTCGCTCATATAGAGGTATCTGATATGAGTGGGTCTCTGATATGGGGGTCTCTGATATGGGGGTCTCTGATATGTGGGTCTCGGATGGGAGGTCTCTGATATAGGGTGGTCTCTGATGAGGGGTCCCTTACACGGGGGTTCTCTGATATTGGGGCCTCTGATGGCTGGCTTCTGATACGGGGGTTGGGGTTAATAATACTCTTTATTAGTATCACAAGTAGGCTTACATTAACACTGTAATGAAGTTACTGTGAAAATCCCCGAGTCGCCACATTCCGGTGCCTGTTTGAGTACACAGAGGGAGAATTCAGAATGCCCAATTCACCTAAGATGCAGATCTTTTGGACATATGGACAGGATCTATGATATAGAGCCTCAGATGGTGGTCTCTGATTTGGGGGGTCTCTGATATGTGGGGGTCCCTGATATGCAGGGGTCTCTGATATGCGGGGGTCTCTGATATGTGGGGGTCTCTGATATGTGGGGGTCTCTGACATGTGGGGGTCTATGATATGCGGGGGTCTCTGATATGCGGGGGGTATCTGATATGCGGGGGTCTCTGATTTGTGGGGGTCTCTGATATGTGGGGTCTCTGATATGTGGGGGTCTCTGATATGTGGGGGTCTCTGATATGCGGGGGGTATCTGATATGTGGGGGTTTCTGATATGTGGGGGTTTCTGATATGTGGGGGTCTCTGATATGTGGGGGTCTCTGATATGTGGGGGTCTTTGATATGTGGGGGTTTCTGATATGTGGGTGTCTCTGATATGTGGGGGTCTATGATATGTGGGGGTCTCTGATATGTGGGGGTCTCTGACATTTGGGGGGTCTCTGATATGTGGGGGTCTCAGATATGCGGGGGTCTCTGATATGTGGGGGTCTCTCATATGTGGGGGTCTCTGATATGTGGGGGTCTCTGATATGTGGGGGTCTCTGATATGTGGAGGGTACCTGATATGTGGGGATCTCTGATATGTGGGGGTCTCTGATATGTGGGGGTCTCTGATATGTGGCGGTCTCTGATATGTGGGGGGTCTCTGATATGTGGGGGTCTCTGATATGTGGGGGTCTCTGATATGTGGGGGTTTCTGATATGTGGGGGTCTCTGATATGTGGGGGTATCTGATATGTGGGGGTATCTGATATGTGAGGGGTATCTGATAAGGGGGGTCTCTGGTATGTGGGGGTCTCTGATATGTTGGGGGTCTCTGATATGTGGGGGGCATCTGATATGTGGGGGTCTCTGGTATGGGGGGTACCTGATATGTGGAGGTCTCTGATATGTGGGGGTATCTGATATGTGGGGGTCTCTGATATGTGGGGGTATCTGATATGTGGCGGTCTCTGATATGTTGGGGGTATCTGATATGTGGGGGGCATCTGATATGTGGTGGTCTCTGATATGTGGGGGTATCTGATATGTGGGGGTATCTGATATGTGGGGGGCATCTGATATGTGGCGGTCTCTGATATGTGGGGGTCTCTGGTATGTGGGGGTATCTGATATGTGGGGGTCTCTGATATGTGGGGGTTTCTGATATGTGGGGCGTATCTTATATGTGGGGGTCTCTGATATGTGGACCGTCTCTGGTATGTGGGGGTCTCTGATATGTTGGGGATATCTGATATGTGGGGGTCTCTGATATGTGGGGGTTATCTGATATGTGGATTTCTCTGATATGTGGGGTGTGTCTGATATGTTGGGGGTATCTGATATGTGGGGGGCATCTGATATGTGGGGGTATCTAATATGTGGCGGTCTCTGGTATGTTGGGGCTATCTGATATGTGGAGGGTATACGATATGTGGGGGGTATCTGATATGTGGAAGGTATCTGATATGTGGCGGTCTCTGGTATGTGGGGAGTATCTGATGTAGGGGGTCTCTGGTATGTGGGAGGTATCTGATATGTGGGGGGTATCTGATATGTGGAGGGTATCTGATACGTGGAAAGTATCTGATATGTGGCGGTCTCTGGGATGTGGGCGGTATCTGATATGTGGGAGGTATCTGATATGGGGGTCACTAGGGGGTATCTGATATGTGGGGGTCTCCGGTACATGGGGGATATCTGATGTGGGGGTCTCTGGTATGTGGACGGTCTCTGGTATGTGGGCGGTATCTGATATGTGGGAGGTATCTGATATGGGGGTCACTAGGGGGTATCTGATATGTGGGGGTCTCTGGTACATGGGGGGTATCTGATGTGGGGGTCTCTGGTATGTGGACGGTCTCTGGTATGTGGGGGTCTCTGGTATGTGGGGGGTATCTGATATGTGGGCTCTCTGATGGGGAAGTCCCTGATATGGTAGTGTGAAGGGGAGTCGGATGGTGTCTCTGATTGAAGTCTCTTGTGGGGGTCTGGTGAGGGCCTCTGGTGGGGGATCTGATGGGGGTCTGTAATGTGGGTGTCTAGTGGGCGGTCAGTGCGGGCGACCCAGCAATTCCTGTGGTGGAGGGATGCCCCTATTTGTCAGTGGGGTTGGGGGCAGTGTTGTGGGGGGACAGCTACTGGACCTTGGTGACAGGCTATCTGTTCAAAATGGCAAACCTACAGCAGGATTCGGAACGGCATCCCTTGAGCTCCCCGCCATTCGTAAATTGGCATGGCAAGGGGGAGGAAAGCGTTTCTTGGCACCACTCCGAGAGACAACGCAATCCAAGAGTGATTCACTTCCGGCGGGAAAACAGAATCTTCCAAATGAAGAATCCTGCCAATATTTCAGGTCGATGACCATTCGTAGGAACCGGATAATTTTAGAAACGTAATAGGTTTTAAACAAGTGAAAGGGAGCAGGGTGAGAATATAAACAAAATGAAAGGTGTTTGAAAGGAAAAGCAAATGGTTCTGCTACTCCAAACCTGTCCCCGGTTCAGGCCCACTCTGGACAGCGAATTTGGCTTCCCATTTCTCTTCGACACTGTCCAGCAGTGCCTGAAAAGCGGACAGTGCCCTGTCCGGGATCTCACAGGCCTCGGCGCACAGGCCACGTGTGAAAATCTTACTGATTTGTTTGAGGAGTCGCTCCATCAACACGGTCGAGCAGTTATCTGTCTGTCATTCCTCAGCTCCGAGTGGTTGGAGTGAACATTGACCCCAACCAATGCAGCAGGGAAAAGTTTGGTGAGTTGCACTTCTCCGCACAATTGAGTGCCTCTCTCGTGTTCCAGTGACCTGAAGTGAACACTGCTTTAAAGTTAGAGATTCTCCGTTGGCTGATGGCGAAATCGGGAAGCGCGGGCGCTGATTTGACGCCAAATCACAATTCTCCATCACCTGGACAGCGGCGCCAATGTGTACCAGAACACATTAGCGGGCCTGGGCAGGTATGGGAGATGGCACGACGTGTGCGCCATAATGTGACAACATATACAAGTGCCCTAGCCCCTACCACTAAACTGTACCCTGCAGCCGTGCCAACTTAACCGGTGTCTAACCTTCTGGCCTTACGGACCCTAACGCTACGTCGAGGTGGATCCCCAGATGGCACATCAGGAGTGAAGGCGCTCTGCTGTGATTCCCGTCCCGCATCCTGGGTCCCCGTTGGCGCATGTCTTCTGGGGCCACCGGGCCTGGATGGGGCTGGCTGCTGATCGAGTGTCCCAGGTGGCGCGGTGCTGCTCTGTTCTGCCCGCTGCCCACCAACTGCACCAGGGACAGGAGGGGGAGAATCCGAGGTGCTGCAATGTTCCGGCACCTCCCCTGCGGGAGTCACCGACAAGGGTCCCTTGGGGTGCCCCATGGCGGGCCCCATCACCTCCTCCTTCCGCGGGGCGCCGGATGGCTCCTGAGTACTCCATGGGACGGGGATGTCAGTGCTGGAGGCCCGCTGTGCTCTCGACCAGGGTCTGCATGCTCGCGGCCATGGAGCACAGGGAGTGGACCTTTTCCGCCTGGGACCACATCACATCACGCTGAGACTGTGCCACCACCTTCTGGGTCTCTGTCACATCAGCACGTGATTGTGCCATCTCCCTCTGCGACTGGGCCTTATCACTCTGTGCCTGCGCCATGTCAGCCAGCACCTGGGCAATGCCACTGACGTCCCAGCCATGGTCTGCTGTGACTGGGCCACGCTCCGAAGCGCCGCTGCAATTTCCAGGTGGCTCCGGCACATGGGTGCCTGTGAGGCGGCAACCCTGTCCTGGGCCTCGGCCCCCGCCTGCACAGAATGCCCCAGGCCTTGGGTATGCTGATTTACAGCAAAAACCCTCGGTCCTAATGTGTCACCGCAGATGCCACCCGGGCGGTGTTGGCCTGGGTGGCACACATTGTCGGCAACACCTCCTGCCCCTGCATGTGGTTGGACTTCTCCAACTCCGCCTTCAGGTGCTGGAGGTTCGCCGACAACCTCTCATGTAGCTCCCGGCTCTGTGACTGCATCTCCGCAATCGATGGGACCGTCCGTTCCAGAAGCCCAAAACCCATCTGGACGGCACTTAGACTCTGGGATCGGCCTGCCCTCCAACTGTCCTCTCCTGTGGGGGTTCCAATCTCTGCCTGATGCATCAGGTCAGCTGTGTGGTACACACCAAGGAGTATTCCTGAGAGCTCAGCGGTGTCCTGAGTCTCGGATGGAGGCTGCTCTCCTCACTGCTGCTCGGTTCATTGGGGGCTCCGGCTGTGGCATTGGCTGGGGGCTGGGGACTCCAAATAGACCCGTCCCATCACCAGCAGGACCGACAAAAAACAAGACAAGACGCATGGTTAGACCACGACCGGGCGGTGGTGGATCTGGGGGTGGTGTGGGGGTGAGGGGGTTGCTGAGGGTGATGGTGGTGTGGGGGTGATAGTGATGCTGAGGGTGAGGGTGGTGTGGGGGTGAGGGTAGTTTGGGAGTGAGGGGGAGAGGGGGTGATGGTGGTGTGGGGGTGAGTGTTGCTAACCTTTGGTTGGCTCTTAATTCGTAATTTGCTCTGTTTGTTTAACCTTTGCTCTCGAGTCGCCAGGTATCTTTATGATACCGCCACGAGGTTCAAGTTCAAGTAATGATCAATAACTCAACACACCAATTAGTAAGATTCAAATCAAAACACATTTATTATACACAGTAAATCACTATTCAAGCATAAACTCTACTTTATAGACTATTCCTATCACTAAAAGGCCTATACTTAGCTTCGGAATTGACCCACCAGGTCAGGGGAACAAATGGCCTTTTGTTCAGGTCCTGAGTCTGCAGGATTCAAAAGCTGGTATGGACTTGTAGCTAGGAGCGCCTATCTCGTAGCGAGTGTTGACTGGAGACTTACTTGGTTGATGTGGCCGCTTGGGCAGTTCACTCTCAGGGGTTAATTCGAGTTGTTGAGTGACCCTGCCAAGAAGGACGATTTGAACTTGGGGGCTTTACTTTATAGTCCCCCAGGGGCTTCCCGCCCTTCGCGGCGGACCCCGTACCTGTTTCCAAATGATTGGACTGCGTCCCGATCACTTGGATCGATTTCTCCAATACTGGAGTTGTTCCCTGATCGCTGGGCGGTCCCTAAATGTCCGTTGGCTTTCCTTTGTCTTGGCTCCTGCTGGCGCCGAGGAGTCTGGCTGGCTTTATTCCCCTTAACTGTAGCAATTGTGCCTTTGAATTGCTCATTACTATGCAGGTGGCTGCTGGTTTCAGTGCTGTCTGTTTTTTTACAGGTTTCAATACACAGGATTCCTGCACTTGCTAGTCTTTGCCTGTGTTGGCTGAATTTCCCTTCAGTCTTTGTGGTTCTCCATTTTAAGGCGGGAAGTGGCCAACCCAGGTGGCTACATGAGGGTGAAGGTGAGGGCAAGGGTGAGGGAAATGGTGGTATGAGGGTTGGGGCATGGAGCGTGGTGAGGGTGAGGATGGTGTGGGAGCGAGGGAGAGGGTGAGGGCAGTGTGGGTGGGGGTGAGGGTGAGGCTGGTGTGTGGGAGGTATTGGGGAGGGGGTTTGATACATGTGTCACGAGGAACCGCAAGTCATCAGGATCTCACTTCCTGGCCCAAGGCCGACCTCCAAACCTGCGACCTCCAGGCTGCCAACCAAGTCCAGGGCCAACTGTTCTGCCACGGTGAAGGGCCACAGGTCTGGCGGTCCCCCCCCCCCCCCAGCTTTAATTCAGGAGACTATTTTCTAAATGGGGAAATGCTTGGAAAATCAGAAGCACATAGGGACTTGGGAGTCCTTGTACACGGTTCTCTTAAGGTTTTCATGCAGGTTCAGTCGGCAGTTAACAAATGCAATGTTAGCATTCATGTCGAGAGGGCTAGAATACAAGACCAGGGATGCACTTCTGAGGCCGTATAAAGCTCTGGTCAGACCCCATTTGGAGTATTGTGAGCAGTTTTGGGCCCCGTATATCAGGAAGGATGTGCTGGCCTTGTAAAGGTTCACAAGAATGATCCCTGGAAAGAAGAACTTGTCATATGAGGAACGTTTGAGGACTCTGGATCTGGACTCGTTGGAGTTTAGAAGGATGAGGAGGATCTTATTGAAACTTACAGGATACTGGATAGAGTGGATGTGGGGAGGATGGGCGCAATTCTCCCAGCCCCACGCCGGGCCAGAGAATCGCCGCAACCGCATCACGCCGGCCCTACGCGGCGCGCGATTCTCCGAGGTGCGGAGAATCGGTGCCATTTGCGCCGGCGCGTTTGGCGCGGCACCGGTCGCGGGCCGCTGTACACTATTACAACAAACTGGTTCTAACTTTTCTTACTTTAACTATTCTATGTCTTGCTTGTTCACTGTTCTGAATCACATCATCATCTGACTTAGAAAAGGCGGGAAACCAATTCTTACAGTATCTGACTGTGAGCCATCTAGTGTTGAAATGACTGTACTACAGTTACATACATTGATCATGTATATTGATATATGAATATCACTACACCAAGGACACAATCACAGACGAAAGGGACGCTCCTTCAAAACAGAGGGCTGGTTTAGCACACTGGGCTAAATCGCTGGCTTTTAAAGCAGACCAAGGCAGGCTAGCAGCACGGTTCGATTCCCGTAACAGCCTCCCCGAACAGACGCTGGAATGTGGTGACTAGGGGCTTTTCACAGTAACTTCATTTGAAGCCTACTTGTGACAATAAGCGATTTTCATTTCATTCATTCATTTCAAATGAGGAGGAATTTCTTCAGCCAGAGGGTGGTGAATCTGTGGAACTCTTTGCCGCAGAAGGCTGTGGAGGCCAAATCACTGAGTGTCTTTAAGACAGAGGTAGGTAGGTTCTTGATTAATAAGGGGATCAGGGGTTATGGGGAGAAGGCAGGAGAATGGGGATGAGAAAAATATCAGCCATGATTGAATGGCAGAGTAGACTCGATGGGCCGAATGGCCTAATTCTGCTCCTGTGCCTTATGGCCTTATGTATCGTCTATGAAATCTTCTGAGACAGACATCGATGGTGATTCTTTCGGAGGCACTTTTAAACAAATGAGAATCCCACGAGCTTGCCAAGAATCTGGCACCCCGATCGTGATGGTCACATCATACGTGGGTGCTACTGATGGGCTGAATTATTTGCAGATGATGCATGTGAGAAGGTGCATGGTTTCCCTGCATAAAGTCATCATGAGAGTAATTTCCTGCCGATCAGAGAGTACCTGAAGCCAACATGCCCAGTGAACTGTGTGTATTTGGTCGTCTGCATGTTCCGGAAAGTTGAATTGTCCAATTAGAGTACTGTGGCTCGTCTGAGGTTGGTCAGGAAATGCCGGAATATTTGGAATGGTCACACCCATAAAGGCTGGTCTAGCTTTCAGATTGCCCGAAGGATAGGATGTGAAAAAAAAAAACCTGCTTTTCTTTTTTAATCTTTCCCAGTCTGCAGAAGACCCTGATCTTGCCAACTTGAAACGTGGCGATTGTTTTATGACCACAGCAAGCGCTGACCTTTTGCCTTTTTAAGACCCGGTTCAGTGCCTACAACAGATTAGTAAGGTTGAAATGCGAGAATGTGTAAATTGGAGGTTGGAAAGGTTTGTGTGAAGGTTAGCCTGGGAACTATTTGTGCTTGTGTTGGAAACTTAAGAACGTAACTTGTTATAAAGTTCAGCAGCCCAAGGCAGCTTGGGCATGGGTTCAGATGATAATTACCTACCATCATATCTTTATCCATCTTCCAAGACCCTTGTTTCAGTGAATAGCATTGTCACCCTGAGGTGCAGAGTGCTTCTTTCGGACTGACAGCTCAGCAGAGTGATTCACTGCCGGAGGCACCATCTTTCTGGTGTCACAATTAACCGAGATCTCGGACTGAAAGATCCCATGGCGGTATTCAAAGATCACCAAGGTGCCCTGGGCAACATTGACCCTTCAATAGCCATCACTAAGCAGGTTATCTGGCCATGTTGCTGCTTGCGAGAGCTTGCTGTGTGCAAATTGGTTGCTGCATTTCTTCCATGGCAAAAGCGACTGTACGTCAAATATATCCCATTGGCTATAGAATGCTGAGGGACATCCCGAGGTTGTGAAAGATGCTATGCAAATGCAACTCCTCCCCTGCTTCCATTTTGACGGTGTTGCAAGAGTTTTAAGATAATTATGTCGTGGGACTGTGTCTTTAATTTGTGATAAAATGAAGCAGGTCATGTGACCTGCTCTGAAGCCTGCCGAACAACAGGCCTGGGTGACATTTCTGTTAATGATTAAAGGGAGAGCTCCCCCCCCCCTATCCCCCCCCCTATCCCCCCCCCCCCCCCCCACACCCCGACCAAGCTGGTTACGTGGAGTGTGAGGGGGCTGAATAGGCCGGTCAAACGATCACGTGTGTTCGCACTTGAGGAGTCTGAAGGCCGACGTGGCCTTTTTGCAGGAGACGCTCGTAAAGATGGGGATCCTGACGAGGTTGAGGAAAGGATCAATGGGGCAAGTGTTTCATTCAGGACTGGAGTGCTTCGAGAGGTTGATCATGAAGCGCTTCACCTCCATACTCCCAGAACCCCTTGATCCACTGCAATTCGCATATTGTCGCAACCGGTCCACAGCAGACGCCATTTCCCTGCCCCTACACTCATCCCTAGAGCATCTCGACAACAAGGACTCCTACATCAGACTCCTATTTATTGACTACAGCTCCGCCTTCAACACCATAATCCCAGCCAAGCTCCAAACCCTAGGACTTGGCTCCCCACTCTGCAACTAGATCCTCGACTTTCTGACCAACAGACCACAATCAGTAAGAATGAACATCAACACCTCCTCCATAACAGTCCTCAATACCGGGGCCCCGCAAGGCTGCATACTTAACCCCCTACTCTACTCCCTGTACACACACGACTGCGTGGCAAAATTTGGTTCCAACTCCATCTGCAAGTTTACTGACGATACGACCATAGTGGGCCGGATCTCGAATAACGACGAGTCAGAATACAGGAGGGAGATAGAGAACCTAGTGGAGTGGTGCAGCGACAACAATCTCTCCCTCAATGCCAGCAAAACTAAAGAGCTGGTCATTGACTTCAGGATGCAAAGTACTGTACACACCCTTGTCAGCATCAATGGGGCCAAGGTGGAGATGGTTAGCAGTTTCAAATTCCTAGGGGTGCACATCTCCAAAAATCTGTTCTGGTCCACCCACGTCGACGCTACCACCAAGAAAGCACAACAGCGCCTATACTTCCTCAGGAAACTAAGGAAATTCGGCATGTCCACATTAACCCTTACCAACTTTTACAGATGCACCATAGAAAGCATCCTATCTGGCTGCATCACAGCCTGGTATGGCAACTGCTCGGCCCAGGACTGCAAGAAACTTCAGTGAGTCATGAACATTGCCCAATCCATCACACAAACCTGACCCCCATCCATTGACTCCATTTATACCTCCCGCTACCTGGGGAAAGTGGGCAGCATAATCAAAGACCCCTCCCACCCGGCTTACTCACTCTTCCAACTTCTTCCATCGGGCAGGAGATACAGAAGTCTGAGAACACGCACGAACAGACTCAAAAACAGCTTCTTCCCTCCTGTTACCAGACTCCTAAATGACCCTCTTATGGACTGACCTCATTAACACTACACCCTGTATGCTTCATCCGATGCCGGTGCTTATGTAGTTACATTGTGTACCTTGTGTTGCCCTATTATGTATTTTCTTTTATTCCCTTTTCTTCCTATGCACTTAATGATCTGTTGAGCTGCTCGCAGAAAAATACTTTTAACTGTACCTCGGCACACGTGACAATAAAGAAATCCAATCCAAACCAATCCAATATGAAGACGAGGGGGATGGCAGTGTTGGTGAATAAGTGGTGTCATTCGAGACGGGGAGCATTGTGACCGATTTGGGGTAGAGGTTCGTGTTGGTTAGTGGGAAGCTGCAGGGGATGCCGGTGGTTTTGGTAAACGGTTATGCCCAAATTGGGATGACGTAGATTTTGTGAGGCGGGTGCTAAGGAAGATTCCTGACTCGGACTCGCACTGGTTGATTATAAGGGGGGGAGGTATTTTAATACGGTTATAGAACCAAGCTTGGACCAGTCGAATCAGCGAGGGTGTCTGCAGTGGCGAAGGAGCTGAACTGGTTTATGGAGCACATGGGTGGGGGGGTGGACCTGTGGAGGTCGAGGGCAACAGAATTTTCATACTTCTCTCACGTGCACTGGGTGTACTCCCGGATTGATTTTTTTCGTGTTAGACAAGGCGTTGTTGGCGGGGATAGTCAACTTGGAGTATTCGCCGATTGCGGTTTCTGATCACGTGCCGCGCTGGGTGGATTTGCGTGTGGCCCAGTGGAGGGGCCCAGCGCCCGCAGTAGGGATTGTTGGCAGATGAGGAGGTGTGCGAGCGGGTGAGGGCTGCCATTCGGGGGCACGTGGAGCTAAACGACACGGGGAGGCCTCAGCCGCCACGCTATGGGAGGCACACAAGGCGGTGGTCAGGGGGGGAGTTTATCTCAATCCGGGTGCACAGGCAGAAAGCGGAACAGGCGGAGATGGCAAGGTTGGGAGATGAGATTTTGAGGGTAGACAGGAGGTATTCGGAGACCCAAGAGGCAGGGCTGTTGAGGGAGAGGCAGAGGCTCCAGATGTAGTTTGGGTTAGTGTCTACGGTGAAGGCAGTGGGGCAGTTACGGGGGGCCAAGGGACAGTATATGAGTATGGGGAGAAGGCAAGCAGGATGTTGGCCCATCAATTGAGAAAGGAAGAGGCGGCAAGGGAGATTGGTAGAGTGAGGGATGACACGGGTATAGTGGTGATGGACCTGGATCACGGTGCCATGGGGCAGCAGTACTAACCACTGCGCCACCGTGCTGCCCGGGGGAAATCATGCTCAATAAATCCACTGGAATTCTTCGAGGATGAAGCTAGTAGAGTTGATGAGGGGGAGCCAGTGGATGTGGTTTATTTGGGCTTTCAGAAGGCTTTCAAAAAGGTCCAACATAAGAGATTAGTGTGTAAAATTAAAGCACATGGGATTAGGAGCAGTGTATTGAGATGGAAAGAAAACTGGTTGACAGACAGGAAACAAAGAATAGTAATAAATGGTTCTTTTTCCATTTGGCAGGCAGTGACTAGTGGGTTACAGCAGGGAACGGTGCTGGGACTCCAGCTATTCAGAATATATATTAATGATTTAGATGAGGGAACTAAATGTAATATCTCCAGATTTGCAGATGACACAAAGTTGGGTGAGAGGGTGAGCTGTGAGGAGGATGCAGAGATGCTTCAGTGTGATTTGGACAAGTTGAGTGGGTGGGAAAATGCAGGGCAGATGCAGTAGAGTGTGGACAAATGTGCAGTTATCCACATTGGTTGCAAAAACAGGAAGGCAGATTATTATCTGAATGGCCATAACTTTAGAGAGGGGACGCTGCAACAAGACCTGGGTGTTCTTGTGCACCAGTCACGAAAGGGAAGCATGTAGATGCAGCAGGCGGTAAAGAAGGCAAATGGTACGTTGTCCTTCGTAGCAAGAGGATTCGAGTACAGGAGCAGGGGTGTCTTACCTTAAACTAGGTTTACCAGACTAATTCCTGGGGTAGCGAGACTGACACACAAAGAGAAACTGAGTCAATTAGGATTGTATTCGCTGGAGTTCAGAAGAATGAGGGGGGATCTCATAGAAACCTATAAAATTCGAACAGGACTGAACAGGGTGGATGCAGGAAGGATGTTCCCGATGGTGGGGGTGTCCAGAACCGGGGGTCACAGTCTGAGGATACGGGGTAGACCATTTAGGACAGAGATGAGGAGAATACCAGAAATGCTGGAGAGTGAAAGGTTGAGTGAGCGGAAAGAACTGAGGGAGATCAATATTAGTAGAGAAATGGTGCTAGGAAAATTGTTGGGATTGAAGGCGGATAAATCCCCAGGGCCTGAGAATCTGCATCCCAGAGAGCTTAAGGAGGTGGCTCTGGAAATATTGGATGCATTGGTGGTCATCTTCCAGGATTCTACAGACTCTGGAACTGTCCCTGCAGATTGGACGGTAGCTAATGTCACTCAAATATACAAAAAGGGAAGTAGAGAGAAAACAGTGAATTATAGACCAGTAAACCTAACATCGGTAGTGGGGAAAATGCTTGAATCCATTATCAAGGACTTTATAGCGGAACATCTAGAAAGCAGTGGCAGGATCAGTCATAGAATTTACAGTGCAGGAGGAGGCCATTCGGCCCATCGAGTCTGCACCGGCCCTTGGAAAGAGCACCCCACCCAAGCCCACACCTCCACCCTATCCCCATTACCCAGCAACCCCACCCAACACTAAGGGCAATTTTGGACACTAATGGCCATTTGCCATGGCCAATCCACCTAACCTGCACATCTTTGGACTGTGGGAGGAAACTGGAGCAACCGGAGGAAACCCACACAGACACGGGGAGAACGTGCAGACTCCGCACAGACAGTGACCCAAGCCGGGAATCGAACCTGGGACCCTGGAGCTGTGAATCAATTGTGCTAACCACAATGCTACCGTGCTGCCCAGAGTCAGCATGGATTTATGAAGGGGAAATCATGCTTGGCAAATCTACTGGAATTCTTTGAAGATGTAACCAGTACAGTTGACAAGGGGGAGCCAGTCGATGTGGTATATTTGGACTTTCAGAATGCGTTTGACAAAGTCCCGATTAAGAGATTATTGTGCAATATTAAAGCGCATGGGATTGGGGAAGTGTATTGAAGTGGATAGAAAACTGGTTGGCATAGAGGAAACAAAGAGTGGGAATTAACGGGTCCTTTTCAAATTGGCAGGCAGTAACCAGTGGGGTACCACAGGGATCGGTGCTGGGATCCCAACTATTCACAATATATATTAATGATTTGGATGAGGGAACAAAATGTAACATCTCAAAGTTTGCAGATGATACCAAGTTGGGTGGGAGGGTGAACTGTGACGAGGATGCAGAGATCTTACACCATGATCTGGACAGGTTGGGCGAGTGGGCAAATCAATGGCAGATGCAGTATAATTTGGATAAGTGTGAGGGTATTCACTTTGGAAGCAAAAACAGGAAGGCAGATTACTACCTGAATGGTTGTAAATTGGGAGAGGGGAGTGTGCAGTGGGACCTGGGTGTCCTTGTGCACCATTCGCTGAAGATAAGCATGCAGGTGCAGCAGGCGGTAAAGAAGGCTAATGGTATGTTGGCCTTCATTGCAAGGGGTTTTGAGTATAGAAGTAGGGATGTGTTGCTGCAATTGTACAGTGCCTTGATGAGGCCACACTTGGAGTATTGTGTGCAGTTTTGGTCTCCTTCTCTGAGGAAGGATGTTCTTGTTCTCGACAGAGTGCAGCGAAGGTTTACCAGACTGATTCCAGGGATGGCGGGACTGTCATATGAGGCGAGATTGATTAGGTTGGGATTGTTCTCGCTGGAGTTCAGAAGAATGAGGGGGGCTCTCATAGAGACTTATAAAATTCTAACAGGGCTAGACAGGGTAGATGCAGGGAAGATGTTACCAATGATGGGTGTGTCCAGAACCAGGGGCGTCATTCTCCGCCGGCGGGAGTCTCCGTTTTGCCGGCGCCCGGGGGTTTCCCGACGGCGTGGGACTGCCCCACAATGGGAAACCCCATTGACCGGCCGGTGTTACAGAGACTCCCGCCGGCCGGTCGGGGCAGAAATGTGGCAGGGTGGGGAGGAGAATTTCGCCCCAGGGGTCACAGTCTGAGGATTCAGGGTAAACCATTTTGGATAGAGATGAGGAGACATTTCTTCACACAAAGAGTGGTGAGCCTGTGGAATTCATTACCACAGGAAGTAATTGATGCTAAAACTTTGAATATATTCAAGAAGCGGCTAGATATAGCACTTGGGGAGAATGGGATCAAAGGTTATGGGAGAAAGCAGGATTAGGCTATTGAGTTGGATGATCAGCCATGATGGTGATGAATGGCGGAGCAGGCTCGAAGGGCCAAAAGGCCTCCTCCTGTTATGTAAATTTCTTCACCCAGAGAATGGTGAGCCTCTGGAATTCGCTACCACAGAAAGCAGTTTAGGTTTGAAACATTGTGTGCAGGATTCTCTGTTGGATGACGGCAAAATCGGGAAATGCGATTGGATGGACACCAAAATCGCGATGGCCGCCGATTTGGCACCAAATGGGAATTCTCCGTCACCTCGACAGCTGCGTCAATGCGGTCGGGCATGCATATACAGTAAACACCGTCTGCACATCATTAGCGGGCCCGACCCAGTATTCTCCGGGTCTTTCGCGATTTTCCGCCTCCAATGGACCAAGTTCCCGATGGGGCGGCTCACTTTAATGCTTTTTTAAAAACCGGTGCCGTGGCTAATAATGGAGAGAGAGAGGAGAGAGGACACAGAGGCACGCAATCGAGAGCTGCCGGGCCAGGCACTGGCCGGGCTGCTGGGGTGGGGGCCCTACCAGCACCGGGGAGGGTGACCAGGGAATGGGCTGAGTGGCCGGGGTGACCCCCCCCCCCCCATGGGGTGGGGACCAGACACAGACCATCGTTGCCGCGACCTGCAAGGCAGCCAGTGACCACTCACCTTGGCCTTATGGGTGCCCCCATCCCCCAACCCCTGCACCCCACCCACCACCATACCGCCCAACCCAGCCCCAATGGGGCATCAGGCGGCCCACCCAAGGGCAACGCCCACTGTAGCTCCTACGGGGGCACTTCGCGGGGGCCGCAGGGGCTACCGCTGGCAAGGGCAGCGCCAGCTGATGGTACAACTGGCATCAGGGACAGGCTCCGGTGCCGGGCACCGATGGGGCCAGGGGTGCGGGGATTGGGGGGGTATGGTGATGGATGGGACGTAGCCCGCAGTGCCAACCGGGGCCACCATGTAGCCCAGTGGACCTAGTTGTGCATGGGGCTACGCACCATGCTAACATGTCGGCCTTTCCCCCTGCAGACAATGGATGTTGGAATACAACCAGCAATGGTGGCCTTCCTGCTGATCGCCACAGCCCTGGGGGATGTTCTGTGGCTGTACGAGCTGGAGCTGCTCGAGGCGGAGCAGGAAGGGCAGGTGGCAGCCGCCACGATGGAGGGCCACAGCCCAACAGGCCGAGGAGGAGGAGGTGCCGATGACCTGTCATTCGAGGACCTGCCGGACATGGCATAATAATAATAATCTTTATTATTGTCACAAGTAGGCTTACATTAACACTGCAATGAAGTTACTGTGAAAAGCCGTTTGTTGCCACACTCCGGCGCCTGTTCGGGTACACGGAGGGGGAATTCAGAATGTCCAATTCACCTAACTGCACGTCTTTTGGGACTTGTGGGAGGAAACCGGAGCACCCGGAGGAAACCCACTCAGATGCGGGGAGAACGTGCAGACTCCGTACAGACAGTGACCCAAGCCGGGAATCAAACCTGTGACCCTGGCGCTGTGAAGTAACAGTGCTAACCACTGTGCTACCATGCCGTCAAATACTCTGGCTGAGCAGGGAGAGAGTGCGACATATCCAGTTAGATGATGGCACACTTGGCACTGTGGGGGATACCCGCTCCCGGTGGCCATCAAAGTGACGGTCGCTCTGAAACTCAATGCCACGGGGTCCTTCCAGGCGCCAAGTGGGGACTATCCGGGATCTCACAGACCTCGGTGCACAGGTGCATCCGCGCCGTCACGGAGGCTCTATAGGCCCAGGCGGCTCGATACATCCATTTTCACGTGGACCGAGTCCACCAGGATGCCCTGGCAGTGGGTTCACCGCCATCGTCGACATTCCCTGGTCCAGGGGGTGATCAACGGGATGCATGTCCCCCTCGGGGCACTCGCAGATACCAGCTCGCTCTACACAAAACAAAAAGGGTTCCACTCGATGAGCGTGCAGCTGGTGTGTGACCATCATACACGTCTGTGCCCAATACCCGGGCAGTGTGCACGACTCCTTCATCCTGACACACTCAACGATTCCTGACATGTTCGACATGTTCAGCTGGGGGGTTGGCTCCTGGGTGACAGGGTTATCCACTGTGGACATGGCTGATGACACCTATCCGGACGCCACAGGCCAATGGGGAGACCCGCTACAATGGCGTACCAGCAGCGACCAGGAATGTGATCCAGTGGTGCTTCGGTCTCCTGAAGATGCGGTTCACACGGCTGGACCACTCTGGAGGGGCCCTCCAGTAAGACGCTGAGAGGGCTGCCTGCCTCGTGGCGGCGTGCTGCGTCCTCCACAACATCGCACAGCAGAGGGGCGACTTCCTGGAGAAGGAGGAGGAACGTCAGGCCTCCTCTGCGAGGAGGATGTGAGGAAGGGGAAGGATTGGCAGAACACGGGGCTCGGGCAGGCACGGAAAGCCACATGACCTGTGCGCCAGGGCCAACGCGCATAGGACGCTCTCATCGCCTCCGGGTTTACTGACTGGGCGGGGGGGGGGGGAGAAACTGGCCAAGGGCAAGGACACTGCATTCCACCTCCAGAACCCCCCTCCACTCCCCCCACCCCCCCGCCCCCAGCCACCACCCTCAAACCCCCCTTGCCCCCTCCGCAATACATACCTGCCGCACTATGGGGTGGGGGCCCTGGGTTGGTCCATAGGATGGAGGATGATGTCAACCCACTCTGCTATGAGCTCTGGTGCTTTGCATCATTTGACAACGCCTGACTCCTGCCCACGGTAGCACTTCCCACCGTCCACCTGGGTGATCTCTGCATGCGAGCTGACCATTCCAGCACATGGTCCCGTCGGATCCCTGGTGGGGTCGGTCGGTGCGGGGGTGGGGTGGTTTGGAGCCTAGGCCACCCCACAACGTCACCCCGTTCCACCACTGTGGCCTGCACCCGGGCCAACTTAACTGGTGTCTAACTTTCTGGCCTTACGACCCCTACCACAACATCTAGGTGGTCCCCCAGATGTTACAGCAGGAGTGGAGGCGGCCTGCTGTGACTCCCGCCCTGTGACAAGGGTCCCTGTTGGCGGCCGTCTTTTGGGCGACTGGGCCTGGCCGCTGCTTGGGCATTCCGGGTGATGTGGTGCCGCCCTGTTTGCCCGCTGCCCATCGGATGCACCAGGGTCAGGAGGGGGGTGTTCCGGCACCTCCCCTGTGGGAGTCACCGGCACGGGCTCCATCACCTCCTCCTCCTCGGGGTGCCCGATGGCCCCCGGGCTACTCCATGGGGCGGGGGTGCGAGAGGAGCTAACCCCTGAGGCTCCTCCGCCACCTAGCGCAGCCAGTCCTGGAGGCCCACTCATGTCTTGACCAATGTCTGCATGCTAGCGGCTATGGAGCACAGGGAATGGAACATCGGGGACTGCGCCACATCATCAATTGACTGTGCCACCACCTTCTTGGCCTGTGTTACATCAGCCAGTGACTGCATCACCTCCCTCTGGGATTGAGCCACCTCCCTCTGTGTCTGCGACACATCGGCCAGCGCTGGGCAATGCCACTGACGTTCTCAGCCATGGTCTGCTGTGACTGGGCCACGCTCAGAAGCACTGCTGCAATTTCCAGTTGGCTCTGGCACATGGCTGCTAGAGGGGGCAACCCTGTCCTGGGCCTCAGCCACCGCCTGCACAGAATGCCCCAGGCCTTGGACATGCTGATCCATAGCCCAAACCGTCGCTTCCAATGTCTCCACCGCTGGCGCCACCCATGCGTTGTTGGCCTGGGTGGCATGCATTGTTGGCATCACCTCCTGCTCCTGTACGCAGTTGGACTTCTCCAACTCCGCCTGCAGGTGCTGCATGCTCGCTGACAACCCCTCATGTAGTGTCCCTGGCTCTGTGTCTGCATCTCCACGATCGATGGGACTGCGCGTTCCAGAAGCTCGAAGCCCGTCTCGATAGCAGCTAGTTCCTGGGGTCGGCCCGCCCTCGAAACGTCTGCCCCTCGGGTGTTCCTACCTCCACCTGCTGTACCGGGTCAGCTGTGTGGTGAGCACCAGATAGTGTCCCGGGAGCCTCTTCACTAATGTGCCCGACCGAGGTGAGTGTCTCTGGGATGGTGGAGAGTGTTGGAGAAGCCGTGACGGGAAATCGGCGCCATCCTCGGACTCGAGCTCCGGGGTCTCCGGGGTGTCCTGAATCTCGGGCTGAGTGCTGGGTCCGAGCTGCTCTCCCCATCAGTGCTGGGCTCACGGAGGGGGGCACCCGCTGTGGCACTGGCTGGGGGCGGGGGTGCCATCCACCCCAGCACCAGCAGCTCCTGCAAGTCACAAGACAAGACACAGGATTGTCTCGCGGGCCGGGAGGGTGTGGTGGGGATGAGGGTGGTGGCGAGGGTGCAGGTGAGGGTGGGGGTGAGCATGTGGGTGAGGATGGGGGTGAGGGTGGGGGTGAAGGTGGTGGTGAGGGTGGTGGCGAGGGTGGGGGTGAGGGTGGGGGTGAGGGTGGGGTTGAGGGTGGGGGTGAGGGTGGGGGTGAGGGTGTGGGTGAGGGTGAAGGTGAGGGTGGGGGTGAGCGTGTGGGTGAGGGTGGGGGTGAGGGTGGGGATGAAGGTGGTGGTGAGGGTGGGGGTGAGGATGGGGGTGAGGGTGGGGGTGACGGTGGGGGTGAGGGTGGTGCTGAGGGTGGGGGTGAGGGTGGTGCTGAGGGTGGTGCTGAGGGTGGGGGTGAGGGTGGCGGCGAAGGTGGTGGCGAAGGTGGTGGTGAGGGTGGGGGTGAGGGTGGGGGTGAGGGTGGGGTTGGGGGGTTGGGGTGAGGGTGGGGGTGAGGGTGGGGGTGAGGGTGGTGGCGAAGGTGGTGGCGAAGGTGGTGGTGAGGGTGGGGGTGAGGGTGGGGTTGGGTGGTTGGGGTGAGGGTGGGGGTGAGGGTGCTGGTGAGGGTGGGGGTGAGGGTGGGGGTGAGGGTGGGGTTGGGGGGTTGGGGTGAGGGTGGGGGTGAGGGTGCAGGTGAGGGTGGGGGTGAGCATGTGGGTGAGGGTGGGGGTGAAGGTGGGGGTGAAGGTGGTGGTGAGGGTTGGGTGAGGGTGGGGGTGAGGGTGCAGGTGAGGGTGGGAGTGAGCGTGTGGGTGAGGGTGGGGGTGAGGGTGGGGGTGAAGGTAGTGGTGAGGGTGGGGGTGAGGGTGGGGGTGAGGTTGGTGCTGAGGGTGGGGGTGAGGGTGGGGGTGAGGGGTTGGGGGTGAGGGTGGGGGTGAGCGTGTGGGTGAGGGTGGTGCTGAGGGTGGGGGTGAGGGTGGTGCTGAGGGTGGGGGTGAGGGTGGGGGTGAGGGTCGGGGTGAGGGTGGTGCTGAGGGTGGGGGTGAGGGTGGGGGTGAGGGTGGAGGTGAAGGTGGTGGTGAGGGTGGGTGTGAGGGTGGGGATGAGGGTGGGGGTGAGGGTGGGGGTGAGGGTGGGGGTGAGGGTGGTGCTGAGGGTGGGGGTGAGGGTGGGGGTGAGGGTGGGGGTGAGGGTGGGGGTGAGGGTGGTGCTGAGGGTGGGGCTGAGGGTGGGGGTGAGGGTGCGGGTGAGAGTGGGGGTGGGGGGTTGGGGGTGAGGGTGGGGGTGAGGGTGGGGGTGTGGGTGGGGGGTTGGGGGTGAGGGTGAGTGTGGGGGTGAGAATGGGGGTGATGGTGGTGGTGAGAATGGGGGTGAGGGAGGGGGTGAGGGTGAGAGTGAGGGTGCGGGTGAGGGTGGGGGTGAGAATGGGGTTGAGGGTAGGGATGAGGGTGGGGGTGAAGGTGGTGGTGAGAATGGGGGTGAGGGTGGGGGTGAGGGTGGGGGTGAGGGTAGGGAGGAGGATGGGGGTCAGGGTGGGGGTGAGGGTGGGGGTGAGGGTGGTGGTGAGAATGGGGGTGAGGGTGGGGGTGAGGGTAGGGATGAGGATGGGGGTGAGGGTAGGAATGAGGATGGGGTGAGGGTGGGGGTGAGGGTAGGGATGAGGATGGGGTGAGGGTGGGGGTGAGGGTGGGGGTGAGGGTGGGGGTGAGGGTGGGGGTGAGGGTGGGAGTGAGGGTATGGATGAGGATGGGGGTGAGGGTAGGGGTGAGGGTGCGGGTGATGGTAGGGATGAGGATGGGGGTGAGGGTGGGGGTGAGGGTGGGGGTGAGGGTATGGATGAGGATGGGGGTGAGGGTGGGGGTGAGGGTGGGGGTGAGGGTGGGGGTGAGGGTGGGGGTGAGGGTATGGATGAGGATGGGGGTGAGGGTGGGGGTGAGGGTGGGGGTGAGGGTGGGGGTGAGGGTATGGATGAGGGTGGGGGTGAGGGTGGGGGTGAGGGTGGGGGTGAGGGTGGGGGTGAGGGTGGGGGTGAGGGTGGGGGTGAGGGTATGGATGAGGATGGGGGTGAGGGTGGGGGTGAGGGTGGGGGTGAGGGTGGGGGTGAGGGTGGGGGTGAGGGTATGGATGAGGGTAGGGATGAGGGTGGGGGTGAGGGTGGGGGTGAGGGTTGTGGTGAGGGTGGGGGTGAGGGTGGGGGTGAGGATGGGGGTGAGGGTGGGGGTGAGGGTGCAGTCTGTATGTGCAGCTGCAGCTTGTCAGCCTCCTGAGTGTCAATCGTGAAACCGGCGAATCCGGCCCCGTTTCTCATTGCAATCGATTGTGTTCCACGTGGTGCTGGTGGTAGTCGCTGAATCGGTCCAGCTGCTGCACCAGTTGTACTGCCGTGGAAGTCCACGAATCCTGTGCCGGCGTCAACACTGAGCCTCAGGAACGGAGAGTCCCGTCCAGTATGTTTTCGAGTAGTTAGCACTTGGGATGAAGGGGATCAAAGGATATGGGGCAAGGCGGGATCAGACTATTGAGCTGGATGATCAGACATAACCATAATGAATGGCGGAGCAGGCTGGAAGGGCCGAATGGCCTCCTCCTGCTTCTATTTTCTATGTCTCTATGTTTCCCCCATTTACTTATCAAGCTTCCCTTTAAACGCCGTTCATCTCAACCACTCCACGTGTTGGTGAATAAAGCTGACATTTGGTGTGCATTTTGTTTCAAGTTCCATTCACTACTTTCCACTTTAATATTCACACATTCCCCTGACAACCATGAATCCCACTGTGGTATTATTTGGAGAACCATCACATAGAAACTCCGTGTAATCACAGAAAGGAATTTGATTAGACTCAAATTCTGACTGCGTATCGCGGCCACCAATCTGCACTTCCTTACCCCCAGCCATGTTCACACAGCTGCCCACGCATTTCAGCTTCATTAGTTTGAGGAAGCTATATGTGCAGACTGTTTTGAGAAGCCAGTGATTATATGCCCAAGAGAAATACTTACTTTGCATCCAAAAGATGCAAGTGAAAGAGAAACTCACGTTTTCCACAGCAGTGTCAGACGTGGCCAGAGGAATAAGTAGCAATGGGAGTAAACCATTTACGGGGCGATATCAAAGTTGTTATCGGCTGTTGATCACGGAGCCCGACTCAATAGGCTTCAATACCTTTAGGAGAGGAGGTAAAACATATTTTGGGGGAAGTTCATTGAACAAGGGGAGGCCTTGGCTGTCCCATCATTTTTGCTGACCTGTACCTCAATTCCCTACATATCCTCGTCAAACATAAATCTATTGATCTCGATCTTGAAATTTTAGTCGTCACAGAAGAGTCCGGAAAGGAGGATCAAAATAAGGTTTATCTCCAAGGGAAAGTACTTACAAGTAACAGTTGCAGTCCCAGTTGGAACGTCTCTGCCGCTGAGCTCCAAGCTGGGCCGGCTTATATGGCCATGAATTAACAATGCCGTCGGTGGGCATTCGCCCCTCGTACTCCACGAGGGTCATGGGGAGATTAATCGGATCATCCCCAGGATCTTGTGGGGGTTATAACATCCCCCCCCCCCCCCCCCCCCCCCCCCCCCCCCAAGTACGTCCCTCTGAAGAAGGGAGTGCAGGAGGACGTCTTCTCCACTTTGCCACGGTGGCAATGGCAGTGGCTGCGGGGCTGGGCCCTGCGGGGCGGGGGTGTAGCGCGTCGGGGAACATTGTTTCTGCGATGACCGTCTGAGGCTGCCGGAGCCGCCTGATCCCTGGCAAGGTCACTGTCAGAAGCCTCGGATGCCTGGGTCTCCAACTCGGAGTCCACCACCTCTCTCACCTCGGTGGCGGGGCCCCCAGAGAGTGACACTTCCCAGGCCGCCGTGTGCTGGGGCGATGTGGCTGGAAGCTGGCTCTGGCCCCCTGTTCCTCAGGTGGTCAAGGAGCTTCTGCACATCTTCATTTGGTATGAAACAGGTCCGTTCTATAGTGATCTGTGTATCTGTATATACATAAGGGGTTAATGTATAGTCATTACAGTTAAATGATCACGAGAGGGCAGCACTAACAAGGGGTATAAAAACAGACTCAATCTGCTTTCCCGCCTCTTCGTGTGTTTTGTGACTAGAGACGAGGGCCGGGCTTCTCCTCCAACCGGCGGGCGGGCGGTACTGGCGCCAAAGATTGGCATGAACCACTCTGGCATCGGGCTGCCCAGAAGTTGCGGAACCCTCCGCACTTCCAGGGGCTAGGCTGGCGCTGGAGCAGTTGGTACTGTGCCAACCGGCGCCGAAGGTCCTCTGCCGGTCGGCGCGAGTTGGCGCATGCGCGGGAGCGCCAGCGTGTTCTGGCGCATGCGCGGGAGCGCCAGCGTGTTCTGGCGCATGCGCAGGGGGTTTCTTCTCCGCGCCGGCCATGGCGGAGCCTTACAGAGGCCGGCGTGTAGGGAAAGAGTGCCCCCACGGCACAGGCCCGCCCGCAGGTCGGTGGGCCCCAATCGCGGGCCAGGCTAGCTGCCCCCCCCCCCCCGCAAGGGCCGGATCCTTACTTTCATTGGACAACTATGAGTGTTCATCAACATCGAGTTTAAGAGCATCTTGGTATAAGCAAATGTGTAACATATATTACTCCAAGTAATATAACACTGTCTGCTTCACCACCGTTCCTCGAATCCAACCGGCACCGTCCCCGAAATATACTGCGCCCCCCAGTTGCAACTGGGTCCATGTCTTCTCGCCCTGGCCCCGCCTCTGCTGGCCCTGCCCATGTTGCACTCTCCCGCCAATATTGGGAAACGTGAGGCTGGCGTCTCCGGCCTATCAACAGTTCCACCGGTGTTACGCCGGTCGCAGCATGCAGCATGATCTGGACATTGCGGTAAACTCGTCTCCACGGAACCCGTGGTCTGTTTTCTTGAACGCCTGCTCCGCTCACTCAGCCAGCCCTTTTGAGGAAGAGGGATACGGGGCCGTGCGGATGTGGCGCACCCCGTGTGGCTTCACAAAGCGTTCAAAGTCATCACCGGCGCACACCAGAGCGAGAAGGACCGGCAAACTGCACACGGAATTCCCCCTCACCAGAGGGCGGATGGAGGACGTTCCTCCCCCGTGGAACTAAGGGGAGGTAGGAAGAAATAAAGACTGATATCCAGGCTGAGGTCAGGGTGGCGGCCGCCGAGGCTCTGCCTCTACACATGAACACCATTAAAAACTGCCAATCAGAATGTCAAGTTTCAGCATAACGTCTTCCTTTTGATGTGTTGGAACACTTTGATGTCTCTCCCGGCATGTCAAGTTCAAAGATCTGTCAGATGGAGGTGAAAGTGTTCTCTCTGTAGCCTGAAAACATTTAATCTCTCTCCAACCACGTCAATATGGGTGGCGCAATGGTTAGCACTGCTGCCTCACAGCTCCAGGGACCCAGGTTCGATTCCGGCCTCGAGCGACTGCCTGTGTAGAGTTTGCACGTTCTCCTTGTGTCTGCGTGGGTCTCCTCCGGGTGCTCCGGTTTCCTCCCACAGTCCAAAGATGTGCAGGTTAGGTGGATTGGCCGTGTTACATTTCCCCTTCGTGTCCAAAAGGTTAGGTGGGGTTACTGGGTTATGGGGATAGGGTGGAGGTGTGGGCTGTGATAGGGTGCTCTTTCCAAGGGCCGTTGCAGACTCGATCGACCGAATGGCCTCCTTCTGCACTGTAAATTCCATGATTCTATGATTCTGGCAACCATGCAGGTAGCCCTGGACTATAAGACCATAAGACATGGGAGCAGAATTAGGCCAGTCGGCCCATCGAGTCTGCTCCACCATTTAATCATGGCTGATATTCTTCTCACCCCGATTCTCGTGCCTTTTCCCCAGAACCCCTTATCTCCTTATTAATCAAGAACCTATCTATCTCTGTCTTAAAGACACTCAGTGATTTGGCCTCCACGAGGCAAAGCGTTCCACAGATTCACCACCCTCTGGCTGAAGAACCTCCTCCTCATCTCTGTTTTAAACGATCGTCCCTTTAGTCTGAGATTGTGTCCTCTGGTTCTAGTTTTTCCTACAAGTAGAAACATCCTCTCCACTTCCACTCTGTCCAGGCCTCGCAGTATCCTGTAAGTTTCAATAAGATCCCCTCTCATCCTTCTAAACTCCAGCGAGTACAGACCCAGAGTCCTCAACCGTTCCTCATACGACAAGCCCCGATTTGGCAGGAGCCTTTCCTGCTGTCAAGCTTCAACTCACAAGCAAAAAATCCCATTATTAGGATTCCCCAAAATGCCACTCCGGCAAAACAAAGTGGAACATTTCCTTTCCCTCCCCATTGGATTCTGATGAATGTGCCGGGATCTTCCATAAATTTCTTGAATTAGGACCAACTGTATTTTCCTAGATTCTGCTAATGCCTTTTGAGTAATGCATGTGTGTGTTTCTTTGTGTGTGTGTATGTGTGAGCACACATGTGTGTGTTTCTTTGTGTGTGTGTGTTTCTTTGTGTGCGTGTGTTTCTTTGTGTGTGTGTATGTGTGAGCACACATGTGTGTGTGTGTTTCTTTGTGTGCATGTGTTTCTTTGTGTGTGTGTATGTGTGAGCGCACACGTGTGTGTTTCTTTGTGTATGTGTGTTTCTTTTTTTAAATTTAGAGTACCCAATTCATTTTTTCCAATTAAGGGGCAATTTAGCGTGGCCAATCCACCTACCCTGCACATCTTTTGGGTTGCAGGGTGAAACCCACGCAGACACTGGGAGAATGTGCACACGCCATACAGACAGTGACCCAGGGCTGGGATCGAACCTGGGACTTCGGCGCCATGAGGCAGCAGTGCTAACCACTGCACCACCATGCTGCCCTGTGTGTGTGTCCCTGTTTGTGTGAGCGCACATGTGTGCATTTCTTTGTATGTGTGTTCCTATGTGTATGTTTGTGTGTGTGTGTGTGAGCGCAATGTGTGTGTTTCTTTGCCTGTGTGCATTGCTTTGTGTGTGTGCGTGCGCACACATGTGTGCTTCTTTGTGTGTGTGTGAGAGCACAAGTGTGCGTTTCTTTGTGTGTGTGTGTGTTTCTTTACGTGTGTGCGTTTCCTTGTGTGCATTTCTTTATGTGTGAGCGCATATGTGTGCGTTTCTTTGCGTGTGTGTTTCTGTGTGTCTGTGTCTGTGTGTGTGAGCGAACATGTGTGTGTGTCTTTGTGTGCATTTCTTTGTGTGTGTATGTGTGTGAGCACACATGTGTGCATTTCTTTCTGTGGATGTTTCTACGTGTGTGTAAGCGCACATGTGTGTTTTTCTTTGTATGTATGTTTCTTTGTGTTTATGTGTCTGTGTAAACGCACAAGTGTGTGTTTCATCATGTGTGTGTGCATTTCTTTTTGTGTGTGAGCGCACATGTGTGCGTTTCTTTGTGTGTGTGTATGTGCATGCACATGTGTGTTTCTTTGTGTGTGAGTTTCTTTGTGTGTGAGTTTCGTATTGTGTGTGTGCGCATATGTGTGTGTCTTCATGTGTGTGTGTTAATTTTTGTGTGCATTTCTTTGTGTGTGAGTTTCTTTGTGTGTGTGTGCGCATATGTGTGTGTGTCTTCATGTGTATGTGTTCATTTGTGTGTGCGTTTCTTTGTGTGTGCGTTGTAATGATAAGTATATTGACTGGGATGTAAAGAGTTAACATGATAATGCTTCTTACCACTAGAGGGAATCACAGAACAGTCATATAAATAGCATGTGACTAAGGGATTCTGGGATTAGATTAGAAGATGATTAGATGATTAGGATGATGAGTTAGGAGAGAGCTGGAAGAGTGTCAGGCATAGAGAGCAGTTGTACACTTGAGAGTTCTGTAAATTAGAGGTAGCATAGTTTTATATAATAACTTTCTACTTTAGGAATGTGAGCAAATCTTAGGTAGCAGTGTAATAAATTTATAGTTTGTTTGTTAACAAAGCTTTGTGTCCTTTATTCAACACTACACATCCGAGCCATCCAGGTAAAGCAGAATAGAGAATACAACATGTGTGCGGTTCTTTGTGCTTGCTGTCGTGTTGGGTGTTCCGATACACAAATGAACCAACACGGTTGTAGATGGTACAACTCTGTTTTATTATTCTGTACAATAATAACTATTAACTTCTGGCTGTGGTTCGTGCTTCACCAGCTAACCTGTGGACCCAGCCCGAGCACTATCTTAGAGAGGCACTCAGCACATGGTCTATGTCTGAGTGGCACGCTGTGAGCTCTGTGCTCTGAGCTATCTCCTGGTAGAATGAGCGGGAACTGTGGTGTTTCCTGTTTTATAGTGCGTGTGCTCTCACTGGTGATTGGCTGTGATGTTGTGTGTGTGTTGGTTGGTCCAACTACCTGTCCACACCATTCATCGCCTGGATTAATGCTGTGCACTGGCATCGACTGGTGGGTCCTACTTGGGGACATCCGGTTCCTGTCTATTACCGCAACGCGGAAGGGTTCCCGGCTGTCGGTATCACCGGTCTGCACGTCGTCAGGGTATGACTCGGTGTATGGGGGCTGAATGGCCCGCACGTCCCTGCGAGGCTGGCGGAATTGCGGAGAGTTGGCAGGTTGAGCTGCTCGACAGCAGGCAGCGTAGTGGCCCATCCTGCCACAGCAGAGGCATTGTCACGTTTTGGCTGGACATTGCCGCTTTACGTGTGCGGATCTACAGTTGCCGCACGTCGTGATGTCATGGCGTTTTTTGTGCCACCGCGCATGCGCGGTGTGGTCCTGCGTAGAGCGCGCCTGCGCATCGCGTCCCTCTGCGTCGACGTCCCCTCTTTTGGCGCGTACAAGCGCAGGAGGCCTCGGAAAGCGGGCAAAATGGCCGCCCTCGTCCGGGCCGCGGGCCGGGAGGAACTCGATCGACTGGACCCGCTCGGCCTCATAGGACCCCTGCCGTGCCGATTCGGCCGCCTGGAATTGGGAGTACCGGCTGGTCGCGTTTTCGTGGAGGACGCAGGTTTCAATGGCAGTGGCTAGGGTGAGGTGCTTTATCTTGAGGAGCTGCTGGCGTAGGGTGTCTGAGATGACCCCAAAAACTATCTGATCCCGAATCATGGAGTTGGAGGTGACCTCATAGCCGCAGGACTGCGCGAGGATACGGAGGTGTGTCAAATAAGATTGAAAAGGCTCATCCTTACCCTGCAGGCGCTGCTGGAAGAGGTACCTCTCGAAGCTCTCATTAACTTCCACGCTGAAGTGTTCCTCAAAATTTAGAAGCACCGTCTTGTATTTTGTCTTGTCCTCGCCTTCCGCGAATGCCAGGGAGTTGTAGATGTGGATGTAATGTTGCCCCGCCGTGGAGAGGAGGAGGGCGATCTTCCTGGTGTCTGATGCATTCTCCCTGTCTGTGGCATCTAGGAAGAGCTGGAAGCGCTGTTTAAACAGCTTCCAGTTGACGCTGAGATTTCCAGCGATTTGGAGCGGCTGCGGCGGGCTGATGGTGTCCATGGCGCAGGATGGCGGATCTCTGAAGAGGTGCAGGTAGGTCTCACAGTTGCTGGTGAGTTTCCAGTCCTGGTATCATGTCGTGTTGGGTGTTCCGATACACAAACGAACCAACACGGTTGTAGATGGTACAACTCTGTTTTATTATTCTGTACAATAATAACTATTAACTTCTGGCTGTGGTTCGTACTTCACCAGCTAACCTGTGGACCCAGCCCGAGCACTATCTTTGTGAGGCACTCAGCACATGGTGTATGTCTGAGTGGCACGCTGTGAGCTCTGTGCTCTGAGCTATCTCCTGGTAGAATGAGCGGGAACTGTGGTGTTCCTTGTTTTATAGTGCGTGTGCTCTCACTGGTGATTGGCTGCGATGTTGTGTGTGTGGTGTTTGGTCCATCTACCTGTCCATCAGTGTGTGTGTGATTGCACCATGATATATTAATATGGATATCATGACATTTGCGTGTGAGTTTCTTTGTGTGTGCGTGCGCATGTGTGTGTGTTTCTTCATGTGTGTGCATTTCTTTGTGTGTGTGAGTGCGAGCACACATGTGTGTGTTTCTTTGTGTGTGAGTGTGAGTGCACATGTGTGCATTTCTTTGAATGTGTATTTCTTTGCGTGTGTGTGTGTGAGGGCACATATGTGTGTTTCTTTGCGTGTGTGTGAGCGCACATGTGTGTTTCTTTGTGTGTGTGTTTCTTTGCGTGTGTGTGTGTGAGTGCACATGTGTGCATTTCTTTGTATGTATGTTTCTTTGTGTGTGTCTGTGTGTGAGTGCACATGTGATTTTCTTTGTGTATGCATTTCTTTATGTTTGTGATTCTTTGTGTGTGTGTGAGCGCACACATGTGCATTTCTTTATGTGTGTGTGTTTCTTTGTGTGTGTGTGCATGCACATGTGTGCGTTTCTTTCTCTGTGTGCATTTCTTTGTGTGTGTGTGTGTGAGCGCACATGTGTGCATTTCTTTGTGTGTGTATTTCTTTGTGTGTATGTGTGAGCGCACATGCATGTGTTTCTTTGTGTGTGTGCATGTGTGAACGCACATGTGTGTGTTTTTTTGTGTGTGTATTTCTTTGTGTACATGTGTGTGAGAGTTCACCAAGGTTCCTTAGACAGCACCTTGCAAACCCACGACCACTACCATCTAGAAGGGCAAGAGCAGCAGATACCTGGCAACCTCACCACCTGGAGGTTCCCCTACAAGTCACTCACCACCTTGACTTGGAAATGTATCGCCGTTCCTTCACTGTTACTGGGGCAACTTCCTGGAACTTCCTAACAGCACAGTGAGCGTACCTACATCTGAAGGACCGCAGCGGTTCAAGAAGGCAATTCACCACCGCCTTCTGAAGGGCAACTAGGATGGGCAATAAATGCCGGCCTAACCAGCAACACCCACATCCTGTAAATGAATTTTAAAAACATGTGTGCATTTCTTTGCGTGTGAGTATGTGTGTGTGTGTTTCTTTGTGAGTGTTTGTGTGAGTGTTTGAAAGTGTGTGTGTGTTTTGTGTGTTGTATTTTTCTGCCTTCGTCTTTTGCATAACTAATTTTGTATTCACCCTAATAGCTCTCACAGTGTGAGTAAGAGATTGTACGTTGACCTTAAGTTGTACTGTGATCAAAAGCCAACGTAAATATTTTCATGTTGAACATCACAGATGGTGGGCCGGTATGATTTTCTAATATTCAATTACTTAATTGGGAACAGTGACTTACTTGATTTTGTGTTTTTTTACAAACTTGGCTCCTTATTTTAGAGCTAATGAGGTCAGATGTGCCTTCTGATTAATTCGGCCCGAGGAAGACAGACTCACAAACACGTTCTTGAATCCAGTGAATGTAACGGGCTGCTTAACCATAAAATAAAAGCCATGATGTGGAGATGCCGGCGTTGGACTGGGGTGAGCACAGTAATAAGTCTTATAGCACCAGGTAACATACCTCTTCATTCACCTGAGGAAGGAGCAGCGCTCCGAACGCTAGTGATTTGAAACAAACCTGTTGAACTTTAACCTGGTGTTGTAATACTTCTTACCATGAAATAAAAGCTTATGGTGTTGGGGGTCACATATCGGCATGGATTTAAAATTGGTTGGCTGCCAAGAACAAGGGGCGTCATTCTCCGACCCCCCCGCCGGGTCGGAGAATGGCCGTTGGCCGCCGTGAATCCCGCCCCCGCCGAAGTCTCCGGTACCGGAGATTGGGCGGGGGCGGGAATCGGGCCGCGCCGGTTGGCGGGACCCCCCGTTCAGTTCTCCGGCCCGGATGGGCCGAAGTTCCGCCCAGAAATTGCCTGTCCCGCCGGCGTAAATCAAACCTGGTATTTACCGGCGGGACCAGGCGGCGTGGGCGGGCTCCGGGGTCCTGGGGGGGGGGGGCGCGGGGCGATCTGGCCCCGGGGGGTGCCTCCACGGTGGCCTGACCCGCGATCGGGGCCCACCGATCCGCGGGCGGGCCTGTGCCGTGGGGGCACTCTTTCCCTTCCGCCTCCGCCACGGCCTCCACCATGGCGGAGGCGGAAGAGACTCTCCCCACTGCGCATGCGTGGGAAACTGACAGCGGCCGCTGATGCTCCCGCGCATGCGCCGGGAAACTGACAGCGGCCGCTGACGCTCCCGCGCATGCGCCGCATTTCCGCGCCAGCTGGCGGGGCAACAAACGCCATTTCCGCCAGCTGGCGGGGCGGAAATACCTCCGGCGCCGGCCTAGCCCCTCAATGTTGGGGCTAGGCCGCCAAAGATGCGGAGCATTCCGCACCTTTGGGCCGGCGCGATGCCCGTCTGATTGGCGCCGTCTTTGGCGCCAGTCGGCGGACATCCCGCCGTTGGGGGAGAATTTCGCCCAAGAGATTTGGCATAATTGGGTCTTTTACTGACGAGTGATGTGTCTCAGGGATCAGTGCTGGGACCTCAACTTTTTAACAATTGATATAAATGACTTGGATGAAGGAATTGAAGTCATTGTTGCAAAATCTGCTGAAGGAGGCTGCGAAGGGACAGAGGTCAGTTAAGTGGGTGGGAAAAAAATCTGGTAAATGGAGCATAATGTGGCCAAGTGTGAAATTGGCTTGTTTGGCAGGGAGAATAAAGGAGAGCTTATTACCTGAGATGCAGAGGGATATGGGTGCCAGAGGGCATGAATCACAAAAGGATAGTATTCAGGTACAGCAAATAATCAGGAAAGCCAACAGAACTGTTTTCATTTATTGCGAGGCGCATTCATTACAAAGATAGGAAGGTTATGCTTCAGTTCTACATGGCATTGGGGAGATGACATCTGGAATATTGTGTACAGGATTGATCTCCTTATTTAAGGAAAGTTTTAAATGCATTAGAAGAAGTTTAGAGAAGGTTGGCTAGACTAATACCAGGAATGGGGGGAGGGGTGGCGGATTGTCTTATGAGGAATGGTTGGAGAGGTTAGGCTTTTATTGCTGGAGTTTAGAAGAGTAAGAAGCGACTTGATTGAAACCTTTAAGACCATGAGGGGTATTGACAGGGTGGATGTGGAGAGGATGGGCTGGATTCTCCGTTTCTGCGGCTAAGTGCTGACACCGGCCAAAAGTGGGCGGAGAATGCCCTGGTCCGTGGCCACGTATGCGCACGGCGACGATGAATGGCAGATGGAGTTTAATTCGGATAAATGTGATTTTGGTAGATCAGGGCAGGACCTACTCAGTTAATGGTAGACAGTTGAGGACAGTTACAGAACAAGAGATCTAGGAATACAGGTTCATAGCTCCTTGAAGGTGGAGTCGCAGGTGGACAGGGTGGTGAAGAAGGCATTCACCATGCGAGGTTTTATTGGTCAGAATATTGAATACAGGAGTTGGGACGTCTTGTTGGAAGTTGTACAAGACATTAGTAAGACCATACATGGAATACTGTGTTCAGTTCTGGTCACTCTATTATAGAAAGGATATTGTTAAACTAGAAAGAGTGCAGAGGAGATTTACAAGGACGCTACCAGGACTTGACGGTCTGAGTTATAAGGAGAGGCTGGATCGGCTGGGACTTTTTTCCCTGGAGCGTAGGAGGCTTAGGGGTGAACTTATAGAGGTCTATAAAATAATGAGGAGCATAGATAAGGTAGATGGTCAACATCTTTACCCAAAGGTAGAGGAGTCTAGAACTAAAGGGCATAGGTTAAAGGTGAGAGGGGAGAGATACAAAAGAGACCAGAGAGGAAATTTCTTCACACAGAGGGTGGTGAGTATCTGGACTGAGTATCTGAGTATCTGAGCTGCCAGAGGCAGTGGTAGAGGAGGGTACAATTTTGACCTTTAAAAAACAGTTTGACAGTTACCTGGGCCGGGTGGGGATAGAGGGATTTGGGCCAAATGTGGGCAAGTGGGACTAGCTTAGTGATAGAAACTGGACGGCACGGACCAGCTGGGCCGAAGGGCCTGTTTCCATGCTGTAAACACCTATGAATTATAAAGGGCATTAATGAACCAGGTGGGTTTTTACAACAATCATGGTCTTCTTGAGACTTTTAATTCCAGATTTTTATTGAATTCAAATTTCACCACCAACTGTGGTGGGATTTGAACCTCCCTGGGCCTCTGGGTCAATAGTCCAATGACAATAGTACGGCAGCACGGTAGCATGGTGATTAGCACAATCGCTTCACAGCTCCAGGGTCCCAGGTTCGATTCCGGCTTGGGTCACTGTGCGGAGTCTGCACATCCTCCCCGTGTGTGCGTGGGTTTCCTCCGGGTGCTCCGGTTTCCTCCCACAGTCCAAAGATGTGCAGGTTAGGTGGATTGGTCATGCTAAATTGCCCTTAGTGTCCAAGATTGCCCTTAGTGTTGGGTGGGGTTATTGGGTTATGGGGATGGGGTGGGGGTGTTGACCTTGGGTAGGTTGCGATAGTTATAATGAATTTTGGGCTTGTATGGCAATGTGGACCTTGTTCATTTGTTTATTCAGAGAGCGTCCCTAGTTAGAATCATGGGTTGGATTCTCCGCAGCCCTGCGCTGAAATCGCAGCCGGCTTGGGGGCGGAGAATCCACTTTTACGCCGTAATCGGGCGCGGCACCAGCGCGGCGATTCTCCCGTCCCCGAAAATCGTCTTGACCGCAGAGTACGCCACACGTTAGGGGCCCCCTTTCCCAGAGGCCCGCTCAGCAATCCTCCGCTCCCGACCGGCCGAGTTCCCGACGGCGTGGAACTAACTACCTATTGCCAGTCGGGATGTCTGTGGTGTGGTGGCTGCGGACTCAGTCCATGGCCGCCTTGGTCGGGGGCGGGGGGTTCGGAGGCCGGGGGGGGGGGGGTCTTATAGGCAGCCGGGGATTAGATCCGCGCGGTTTCAGGCTCGGGCGCGCGGCCAAACGGGAGGGTGGTCTTCTTTCTTGGTGTGGCTCCGCGGTCCGAGTCCACCATGGAGCTCAGAGGTGCTGGAGGCTGCCGCCGTGCCCATGCGCGGACTCCGAACCCAGAAGTGCGGGGGCCCATATCCGCAGCTAAAGCTGGGAGATTTACTCCGGGTCCCTGCTCGCCCCCTGCAGGGCAGTGAATTAGCTCAACTTTTTAATAGGAATTTCAGGAGTAAAACTCCACAGTTTTTACTCCAGCGTGGGGACATAGTCCCATTTTGGGAGAATCCTGCTCAGGGTTAGTGAATGGACCACTTATTATAATGCGGTTGCCTGTTCGATTTCCAGGGAATGTTATTTTGAACCTATTCTTGAAAACTGGATCAGATGTTACCATCAAGATGCAGTGTCCAGAAAGATAATAAAAGCCGGTACCCTAGGGTTATGTTTACCTGCTTTGCGGTTTACTTATAGAGCTGGTATTTGGCTTGCGTGCTAGTGTCCTAGCAAGGACTACAGAACGGCACTTTGTAGGTGTATGTATTTCTTCCCAGTGAATTCACATTGCTGAGGGAAGTTAACCTTGCTGCCTTTGCAAACCATCTCTGACCCCTGTTAAAATGTTTTTTGTGAGTTTACCCAAAGTAATGGTTAAACTAACATTCCTGCGTGAATTCCATACTATTTGCCCTTTTCTTCACAATATTAGATAGAAATTGGCCTGCATGCCATGCTCTTGCCTGTCAGCTTCAAACCATTACTGGCAGCAACACTAGGTGGTGCTATAGCTGCTCTCCATGCCCGACTCTACCAAGGGGAGGCAACGTGTTCTGCATTTATATAGCACCTTTCAATCTCTCAGGAATTCCCAAAGTGTTTTAAAGGTGGCTAAGTGCTTTAAAAGTGTAGTCAGAGATGTAAGTGAGTACAGGAGGCTTTCGTTCTCTGTGGTTCAGTTTAAAGTATAAAATCTTTCCAGGGTTTGATAGGGTAAATGCGGAGAAGGTAGCACCAGAATTCCACACCCCTGCCGGTGGGTTAGTCGGCGGGGATGCGCGTAAAACCCCTCAGATGGACTTCCCGCTGGGTTCCACCCCAAGCACTCCACAATTTTACGCAGGGGCAAGCGAGGTTCTCAGCTTGCCCAACTGCCCTGTCCCAATTGATGCCCTTAAGTAGCCAACTATTGACCACTTCAGGGCCGCTTCACGCCCAGACTCGATGGGCTGCATGGTCTCCTTCTGCACGGTAAATTCTATGAAATCTATGAAACCTCAGATGTTAAGTAGTTGGGTTCATCCATCAGTAGCTCCATTTTAATATTGGGTGCCCCCTCCGTTCTCTCCCCCCTTAATGTCTGGTAACTGCAGGACCTCCCTCCACCATTCTCCATCTCCGCAAACACCCCAATCTCCTACTGCCGGGGCATCCCCTATTCTCCCCGCCCTGAGACCCCCAAAACCTTCTTCCTGGACCCCCGGGGCTGAGACGCCGCAGACTGCTTGCAGTCCCAATCCTGACCACAGCAGCTTCTGGCGCTGCAGGAACCAGAGAGCAGCCGGCCAATAGGATTGGCGATGTGGTCCCCACTGACGCTTTGGGAGGCAGGAAGGGAGACCCCACCATCCTAAAAGTCCTGGCCCTGTTGCCACTGGCTGGAGAGGCCAGAACTCGGGCTCATAATCCCATGATAAGGCGCTGGCCTTTTAGGATAGACAGGAGGAGACATTTCTTCACTCAGAGGGTTGTGATTCATTGGAATTTGTAACCACGGAGAACTGTGGACGTTCAGTCATTGAGTGTATTCAAGAGTAAGATTAATAGTTTCTTGGACACCAAGGGCACTAAGGGAAATGATGATAGGTGGAAAGTTAAGTTGGTGTAGGATGGTGTGGCAGGCAGGATGGGTCAGAGGGCCCAACCCTTTTCCTATTTCCTATGATCTTATGGAATGTAGAAAACGCAGTAACCAATTTACACACAGCCAGGTCCCACAAGCAGCAATGTGGTTATGATCAAATAATCTGTTTCTAGAGATGTTGGTTGAGGGATCAATATTGGCAAGAGCACTGGGGGTACCTCTCCTGCTCTTCAAAATACTCCCTGTTCTTCCTCGAAAAAGTGCCGCGATATCCTTTACACTTACCTGCGAAGACTCAATGCCTCATCTAAAAGACGACACGACGCCTCTGACAGGATTGAGGCAGGTAAAAGAAATAACTTGCATTTATATAGCACCTTTCATAGCCTCAGGTCACCCTAAATTATCTGACAGCCAACCACGTACTTCACTTGAAGTGTAGTCCCTGTAAAATGCAGGAAAGCTGGTAGCCAGTTTGTACACAGTATGCTCCCATAAAAAGCAATGTGACCTTCACCAGATAGTCTGTTTTCATCGATGCTGGTTGAGGGCTAGTCATCGCCCAGGACACCGTGGATAATCTCTTCTTTGATCTTTTATATCCAGCTGTGACGGATGATTTAGCGGCTCATGTGAGAGATAACGGGCTGGATTCCCCGATTTGCAGACTAAGTGCTGACCGGCGTGGGAACAGTGGTGTTTACGCCCGAAAAAACGCCGCAAAAGCTGCATCGATCCGTGGCCGCGCATGCGCATGCCGGCAGCCTGCAGCGGCCACGCCGTGCAACGTGGCACCGGCCGCGTGCGGACCCATCCTGACAAATCGTGTCCCCCTTTGGCCAGGCTCGCCACCCCCGGACCATCCCCCGCCAGTGCGCCCTCCCCTCCCCCCCCCCCCCAGCCCGCGGAACAGCTCCCACCCAACTGTGGCGGTGCTGGACTCAGTCCGCAGCCGCCATGCCGGGTCCACAAATATAAATAGCATGAGAGGCCCACGCAGTCGGGAACCCGGCCCATCGGGGGCGGCGCATTGGGGTAGGACCTCAGGTGGCATCCTGAGGCCGTCCAGATGGCGTGCGTCGTGTGTATGCCATTTTGGAGGTGGCGGAGCATCACAAAAGCGGTGCTGCCCCCGATTTCGGCGCAAACGGGGATTCCTGCCCAACATACATAGATCAACATAGAATTTACAGTGCAGAAGGAGGCCATTCGGCCCATCGAGACTGCACCGGCTCTTGGAAAGAGCACCCTACCCAAAGTCAACACCTCCACCCTATCCCCATAACCCAGTAACCCCACCCAACACAAAGGGCAATTTTGGACACTAAGGGCAATTTATCAGGGCCAATCCACCTAATCTGCACATCTTTGGACTGTGGGAAGAAATCGGAGCACCCGGAGGAAACCCACGCAGACACGGGGAGGACGTGCAGACTCCGCACAGACAGTGACCCAAGCTGGAATCGAACCTGGGACCCTGGAGCTGTGAAGCAATTGTGCTAACCACTATGCTACCGTGCTGCCTCCAAAACAGCTCCAATAGTGCATCACTCCCACAGTACCGACCAAGGATATGTGCTTAAGCACCTGGAGTGGGGTTTGAACCTACAACCTTTGAGATGTGGACATGAGAGATACCCACCAAACATGGTATAGTTCATCAAGCCAATTAGGGAACAGATCAGTCACGTTAAACAATATTGCTGCGCCGACTCCTTCAAATGTGCTTAATGCTCTATTCCATAGAAATATCTCATCCATATCTGACGGAGGACATTTTGGGTGGGAGTCTGTATTTTGGGAGGGGAGCAGGGGGCTTTTTTTGCAAAGGTACCTGCTCCTTCCCACCAAGCTGCTTTAGCTCTTCCCTTATGCGTTCCTTATGGTCGATTCAGTCACTCAGATCCCGGTTAGAAACTTCACCAGCAGACAGGCGGCGGAGACATAGCGATGAAACGGTAAAGCCGACCATCCGATTAGTATTCCCTGATTGTGCAGTGAGAGCCCGGGATTGGCAAATTAAACCTTTTATGTGAAACATTACTCTGAGCCAGGTGAAAAGGTGGGTTGTAAAAGGATTATTCTTTCTCTCTTTACTTGCCATCATTGCAGTAAAATCAGTGGAATCCCCTCAGGAAGGCACTTTGGAACTGGGAAGCCATTAGAGTGAATTGTAAAATTGCGAGGCAGCCTGTTCTGGAGTCAGGGCTGGGTCCTCCATCATTGAGACTATGTCCCCATGTGTGGTAGTATGTATTGGGGGTCATGTGGGACTGGAAGCCCTAATGTCATTGGCTGACAGATCCCGGGTCCTGGTTGGCCGTTGACCTCATACTCCGCCCTGAAGGCGAAGTATAAGAAGCCGGTGTCTTCCCCCGCAGGCCAGTTTACTATCGGGCTGCTGGGGAACAGACACGCTTAATAAAGCCTCATCGACTTCACTCTATTCGTCTCATGGAGTCTTTGTGCGCCACAATTTATTAAGCGTGCCTAAAAAGGACTATGGAGCTCAGGATCATTCCAGAATGCCTGAGGATCAGCCCCCACGCAGTGAATGCGGCAGCAGCCTTCAAACACTGGCAGACTTGCTTTGAGGCCTACATCACATCGACCACAGGCCGAGTCTCAGACGAACCAAAACTGCAGGTCCTGCACTCGAGGGTGAGAACGGAGATTTTCACCCTCATTGAAGACACCCGCGATTTCCAGACGGCGTTCACAGCACTGAGAAGTCTCTACGTTCGCCCAGTTAACCAAATCTACGCTCGCTACCAGCTCGCGACAAGACGGCAAGCTCCCGGAGAATCGATGGACGAGTTCTACGCCGCGCTGCTGATTTTGGGACGAGCCTGCAGCTGCCCGTCGGTGAATGCAAACGAACATACGGACATGTTAATGCGCGACGCTTTTGTTGCAGGTATGCAATCCTCTCAAATCCGCCAAAGACTTCTAGAAAAAGAGTCGCTAGGACTCTCTGAGGCACGGGCCCTGGCAGCCTCGCTGGACGTAGCCGCGCGTAATACCCGCGCCTACGGCCCCGACCGCGCGGCAGGCCATTGGGCCCCGTACGTACCCGTCGCGGCAAACCCCCTACCGCCCCCCCCCCGGACACCCCACAGGCTTGCGCAGTCCAAACGCCGAGTCGCACCGGGGGCGCCCGCTGTTATTTCTGCGGCCAGGCGAAGCACCCCCGACAACGCTGTCCGGCCCGCGCAGCCATCTGCAAAAGCTGCGGGAAAAAGGGCCATTATGCGGTGGTGTGCCGATCCCGCGTGGTCGCCGCCGTCCCGGGAGAACAGGGAGCCCTACAGGCAGCCTATGCGTCCCAACCCCCCCAGCACGCCATGTGCGACCCGCAGGCGCCGCCATTTTGGGTCCCGACCACCGCGGTCCCGGGAGAACTGGGAGCCCTGCACACCGCCTACGCTCCCCAACCCCCCTCCCCGCAGCCCATGTACGACCCGCCGCCGGCGCTCCCGATTTGGGTGCCGGCCAACACTCTCCACGGAGAGGAGGGGGTTTTTCGCATCGCGAACGCCACCCTCACCCCCGTCCCGCGCCCCACGCCTGACCCGCCGGCGCCACCTACCTGGACCCCGACCACCGCTGTCCCCGGCGAGGGAGCTCCGCGCGGTGCCAGCGCTCGCGGCCCCACGACTGACCCGCCGGCGCCGCCGACCTGGGCCCTCACCCCCGTCCCGCGCCCCACGCCTGACCCGCCGGCCTGGGCCCCGACCACCGCTGTCCCCGGCGAGGGAGCTCCGCGCGGTGCCAGCGCTCGCGGCCCCACGACTGACCCGCCGGCGCCGCCGACCTGGGCCCTCACCCCCGTCCCGCGCCCCACGCCTGACCCGCCGGCGCCGCCGACCTGGGCCCTCACCCCCGTCCCGCGCCCCACGCCTGACCCGCCGGCGCAACTTACCTGGACCCCGATCACCGCCGTCCCCGGCGAGGGAGCTCCTCACGGTCCCAGCGCTCGCAGTACTGACCCGCCGGCCTGGGCCCCGACCACCGCTGTCCCCGGCGAGGGAGCTCCGCGCGGTCCTAGCGCCCGTGGCCCTGGCGCTCGCAGTCAAGGAACTCCGCGCGGTCCTAGCGCCCGCGGCCCGGGCACTCGCAATGCAGGAACTCCGCGCGGTCCTAGCGTCCCCCAGACCCCCCTGCACACCATGTGCGACCCGCAGACGCCGCCATTTTGGGTCCCGACCACCATGAGGGGAGGAGGGGCCCCGCCATCTTGGACCGCCCCCGACCTGTACGACGCATGGGGGCGGCCATTTTGTCCACCCCACGACGCCATCTTGTGACGACTCAGCCACGGGCGATGTATGGGGGTGGCCATTTTGTCCATCCCCGACGCCATCTTGGACGGCAACAACGGATCCCACCCCACTACTACAACCACGGCTCGCTTCGGTTACACTCGATCAGGCTCGGCCCCGGACTCTCCAGACGACGACGACAACGGTCCTAATTAACGGCCACGAGACGCCATGCCTAGTCGACTCCGGGAGCACGGAAAGTTTTATACATCCCGACACGGTAAGACGCTGTTCCTTAACTACCTTCCCCAGCGCACAAAAGATTTGCCTAGCTGCAGGATCCCACTCCGTACAGATCCAGGGATTCTGCATAGTTACCCTAACGGTACAGGGGAGGGAATTCAAAAACTACAAACTTAACGTCCTTCCCCAACTCTGTGCCCCCACCTTGCTGGGCTTAGATTTTCAATGTAACCTACAGAGCCTTACGTTTAAATTCGGCGGCCCCATACCCCCACTCACTATCTGCGGCCTCGCCACCCTCAAGGTGCAACCCCCGTCCTTGTTTGCGAACCTCACCCTGGATTGCAAACCCGTCGCCACTAGGAGCAGACGGTACAGCGCCCAGGACCGGACCTTCATTCGCTCCGAAGTCCAGCGGCTACTAAAGGAGGGCATAATCCAGGCCAGCAATAGTCCCTGGAGAGCGCAGGTGGTAGTAGTGAAGACAGGGGAGAAACAAAGGATGGTCATTGACTATAGCCAGACCATCAACAGGTACACACAACTAGACGCGTACCCTCTCCCCCGCATATCCGACATGGTCAATCGGATTGCCCAGTATAAAGTCTTCTCCACCGTGGACCTCAAGTCCGCCTACCATCAGCTCCCCATCCGCCCAAGTGACCGCAAGTACACAGCCTTCGAGGCAGACGGGCGGTTATACCAATTCCTACGGGTCCCTTTTGGCGTCACAAACGGCGTCTCGGTCTTCCAACGGGAAATGGACCGAATGGTTGATCAACATGGGTTACGGGCCACGTTCCCGTACCTCGACAATGTAACCATCTGCGGCCACGATCAGCAGGACCACGACGCCAACCTCCAAAAATTCCTCCAGACTGCCAAAGCCTTGAACCTCACGTACAACGAGGACAAGTGCGTTTTTAGCACCGATCGGCTAGCCATTCTGGGCTACATAGTGCGCAATGGGATAATAGGCCCCGACCCCGACCGTATGCGCGCACTCATGGAATTTCCCCTCCCGCACTGCCCAAAAGCCCTGAAACGCTGCCTGGGGTTCTTTTCATACTACGCCCAGTGGGTCCCCCAGTACGCAGACAAGGCCCGCCCCCTAATACAGACCACGACTTTCCCGCTGTCGACAGAGGCTTGCCAGGCTTTCAGCCGCATCAAAGCGGACATCGCAAAGGCCACGATGCGCGCCATCGACGAGTCCCTCCCCTTCCAGGTCGAGAGCGACGCCTCTGACGTAGCTCTAGCGGCTACCCTTAACCAAGCGGGCAGACCCGTGGCCTTCTTCTCCCGAACCCTCCACGCCTCAGAAATCCGCCACTCCTCAGTGGAAAAGGAAGCCCAAGCCATAGTAGAAGCTGTGCGACATTGGAGGCATTACCTAGCCGGCAGGAGATTCACTCTCCTCACTGACCAACGGTCGGTAGCCTTCATGTTCGATAATGCACAGCGGGGCAAGATCAAGAACGACAAGATCTTGCGGTGGAGGATCGAACTCTCCACCTTCAACTATGAGATCTTGTACCGGCCCGGAAAGCTGAACGAGCCGTCCGATGCCCTATCCCGCGGGACATGTGCCAACGCACAAATTGACCGCCTCCAAGCCCTCCACGAGGACCTCTGCCACCCGGGGGTCACTCGGTTTTACCACTTCATCAAGTCCCGCAATCTCCCATACTCCTTAGAGGAGGTCCGTACAGTCACAAGAGACTGCCACATCTGCGCAGAATGCAAACCGCATTTTTTCAGGCCAGATGGAGCGCACCTGATTAAGGCTTCCCGCCCCTTTGAACGCCTCAGTCTCGATTTCAAAGGGCCCCTCCCCTCCACCGACCGCAACGCGTATTTCCTTAATGTAGTGGACGAATACTCCCGCTTCCCTTTTGCCATTCCCTGCTCCGACATGACCGCGGCCACAGTCATTAAAGCCCTGAACAGCATCCTCACGCTGTTCGGTTACCCCGCATACGTCCACAGCGACAGGGGGTCCTCTTTCATGAGTGACGAGCTGCGCCAGTTCCTGCTCAGCAAGGGCATAGCTTCCAGCAGGACGACCAGCTACAACCCCCGGGGGAACGGGCAAGTAGAAAGGGAGAACGGCACGGTCTGGAAGGCCGTCCTACTGGCCCTACGGTCCAGGGATCTTCCAGTTTCACGGTGGCAGGAGGTCCTCCCGGACGCTCTCCATTCCATCCGGTCGTTATTATGTACGAGCACTAATCAAACGCCTCACGAGCGTCTCCTTGTCTTCCCTAGGAGGTCCTCCTCTGGAACGTCGCTGCCGACCTGGCTGGCGGCCCCAGGACCCATCCTGCTCCGAAAGCACGTGCGGGCACATAAGGCGGACCCGTTGGTCGAAAGGGTTCACCTCCTCCACGCAAACCCCCAGTACGCCTACGTGGAGTACCCCGACGGCCGACAGGACACGGTCTCCCTGCGGGATCTGGCGCCCGCCGGCACCACGCACACCCCCCCGACACCATCAACCCAACCGCCCCCCTTCCTGCCACCGCCGCACCCCGCGACCGCCCCCTTCCCAGGAGGATCAGTCCCCCTCCCCTTTGCACCGACAGCTGAAACCGTGCGGCTCCCGGAGGCGACAACGCTGGTACAAGCACCACCACCACCGCTGGGGCCGAGGCGATCGACACGGACGACCAGACCGCCCGACCGACTCGTGGCGTCGATGTAAAACAAAGATGGACTGTCCAATGAACATTTTGTTTTTCCTCTGTAAATAGTTGTAACAGGACGATACTGTCCAATACTGTACTACCATGTAACTGTTCTATCCTCCCAGGACCAGCCCTGTAAACCCTTACCACCATACGAAGCATCACCCCGCCGGGTTCATTTTTGACAAGGGGTGAATGTGGTAGTATGTATTGGGGGTCATGTGGGACTGGAAGCCCTAATGTCATTGGCTGACAGATCCCGGGTCCTGGTTGGCCGTTGACCTCATACTCCGCCCTGAAGGCGAAGTATAAGAAGCCGGTGCCTTCCCCCGCAGGCCAGTTTACTATCGGGCTGCTGGGGAACAGACACGCTTAATAAAGCCTCATCGACTTCACTCTATTTGTCTCACGGAGTCTTTGTGCGCCACACCATGCTGGCGTCAAAACTGTGGAGTTTTACTCCTGACAATCCTGTAAAAGAGTGACACAAATTCATAGCCCTGCTGGGATCCGGAGTAAATCTCGCAACTCCTGCTCGAGAGGAAAGTGGTTCACATGTGGTCCCACCCGGCGGGACCTCGGCATTCTGGCTGCAGGGGCCGTCCTGGTGGGGGGACGGGGGGCATCCGACTCCGGGGGGGCCTCCACGGTTGCCCGGCCTGCGATCGGTGGCTACCGAATTGCGGGCGTGCTCATTCCACCATGTTGCACGGGGGCCAGCACGTAGACGGCCGCCGTGCGCATGCGCGGCCGTGCGGGCATAACTGCAGGGCCCCATTGGCAGCCGGAGCTGCGGGACGCACGTCGGGGCCCTACTGGCCCCCTTGAAGACGGGGAGTCACCCCAGACTTTCTAGGAAAAAGTCCGGAGTGATTCCCGCCCGTTTTTTGGCGGGCGTGGGGACATAGTCCCCAGAGGGGAGAATCCCGCCCGTTAGCTCCAGTTCTCAAAAACAACAAAGAACAAAGAAATGTACAGCACAGGAACAGGCCCTTCGGCCCTCCAAGCCCGTGCCGACCATACTGCCCGACTAAACTACAATCTTCTACACTTCCTGGGTCCGTATCCTTCTATTCCCATCCTATTCATATATTTGTCAAGATGCCCCTTAAATGTCCCTATCGTCCCTGCCTCCACTACCTCCTCCGGTAGTGAGTTCCAGGCACCCACTACCCTCTGCGTAAAAAACTTGCCTCGTACATCTACTCTAAACTTTGCCCCTCTCACCTTAAACCTATGCCCCCTAGTAATTGACCCCTCTACCCTGGGGAAAAGCCTCTGACTATCCACTCTGTCTATGCCCCTCATAATTTTGTATACCTCTATCAGGTCGCCCCTCAACCTCCTTCGTTCCAGTGAGAACAAACCGAGTTTATTCAATCGCTCCTCATAGCTTATGCCCTCCATACCAGGCAACATTCTGGTAAATCTCTTCTGCACCCTCTCTAAAGCCTCCACATCCTTCTGGTAGTGTGGCGACCAGTGTTTATAGTTGGAGGTAGAATCAGTAGTGAATGGCAATGCCTCCATGGATCGTGTTTGCTGGTTAGTAGCTGGGAAAAATGAGCTGGACAATCAGGTCATCTGTTTTAGTGATCTTGGTTGAGGGGTAAATATTATCCAGGTCACTGGGGAAACCCCTGGCTCCAGGTCTCACTCAGCTCAGAGGTGAACCTGTTCCCTGCCAGTGTGAAGACCCACAGACAAGGAAGTGAGAGTGGAGATGGAGGCTCCTGGTGCCTCAATGAATAGTCAAGAGATGAGAAAAGATGAATCCGGTTTGCCCTGAGACTGTGAACAAATCGATATTCCATGTGATAGTTTATTAAAACGGACAAATGTAATTATTTTATAATAACTTGTATACTACAGCGTGGAAGGAGCTGTTTAATTCTTTCATTTCATAGAATAATTAAACATCGGCAGCAGTTTAACATCGATGCAATCTCCAAACGCAGGGCTATAATACCGCAGCTTATATTTATATTTAACATCAAAATGCTTCAATTTGTGAAGGGGTAGGGAAATTATACCAAATCAGAATTAGAGAGGCGTGAGAATTAACCAAAACCCTGGCTGGGTCTCAAGAAGGCATTTACATCGATCTAGAGCCTTTCGTGATCTCAGACTATCGCAATGAGCTTTACAGCCAATTAACTAATTTTGAACCGTAGTTCCTGTTGTACAGGAGGCAACACAGCAGCCAATCTGGTCACAGCCAATTCCCCAAACAACAATGTGAGAATGGCCAGACAATGTGATCTGGGTTGAGGGATAATCGCTGGGCAGAAAACTGGGAATAGCGCCCTTGTTTTTCTTTGAGACGTTGCCATGGGATCTGTCCGCGTTCGCCTGCACTGTCGACGGGATTTTCCAGCCCTTCCTGTCAGTGGAGTCTTTCAGTCCCGCTGAAGGCGACTCTCCTAGACGGGCTCCCCAGTAATGGGATGGACGGGCCGTGCAATGCGGCGTAGACATCGGCAGGAGCGGACAATCCCGTCAACGGCCAAGGGCGAGCCGTCTCTGCTGCTGGAAAAAAGGTCCGGGGGGAGGGAGGGGGGGGGGGGGGGAATCCCATTCCGTCTCCTGCCAAAACAAGATGGCTGCACAAGATGGCCTTCCACACCTGTCCGCACGTGCGCAGGACACCAATGACGTTAGTTGAAGGAGACGCAGTGCTGGTTGGAATCTTATTCAATCCAAATAATCGATCAAGGTCCCTGAAGCCGTTCACCCAGTTGTTGACCCCTGCACCCCCAAGATGAGCAGGCAATCGTGGAGCGGCCATGGGGAGAGAGGGGGAGCCAGTGACAGTCCCAATTCTACATAATAAGAACATTAGGACAAGGAGCAGGAGCAGGCCATCTGGCCCCTTGAGCCTGCTCCGCCATTCAAGGAGATCATGGCTAATCTTTTGTGGACTCAGCTCCACTTTCCCACCCGAACACCTAACCCTTTATTCCTTTATTCTTCAAAAAACTATCTATTTTTATCTTGAAAATAACCTTCACATTATAGCCTTCACATCCCGCATTTGCACCTCCAGGGCGTCTTCCAGGTGACAAACCCGAGTTAAGAGGAAGAGATTCCAGAAAGGGAGATTCAGGACCTGTGAGCAGGCAAATCTGGAATTATGTATGTCACCGGGTGGATCGGACGCCTCCCCTCCCTCCCCAGCCCGACACCTGGTTCCATCCCTCCCTCCAACATTTATCATTAATAAATGTTTGATCAGCCTCTCTGCTCCTGGCCATTGCTCACACCATCGCTCACAGTGACAGCACAAAGTAAAACAGCACACCTGCACCTGCACGGCATTGGCAACAAACACGGCCAGTCGCCTCAGAACAGACAGGACTTTGGTTTGACACCCCATCCAACAATGCTGCACTCCCTCAGTACTGCACAAGAACGTCAGCTTGGAATTCTGTGTTAACATCTCTGTGTCACAATATGTGGATATTGTAAAGCACATAAAGGGTTAATGCAATGTTACTACTCCAGTCACTAGATGGTGCTATAGAGCAACCACATAAATATCACATGCCTCCTTGACTTCTGGGAGATAGATGGAGAGAGTGGGAGAGAGCAAGAACTAATTGTATAGTTAATAGTGTAGGTGTGTTGTGTAATCTTTACTTAACTAATTCTTTAGTAATATGTTCAAATCTAATTCAGTGTGGTGTAATAAATTAGCTTTGTTTATTAAACCCACCTTGCTGTTCTTTGTTAGCACTACAACCTTCACCATCCTGAAAGAACTAAAACAAAGAACACAGCAGCCTGGACTAAGAATTGTTGCACAACCTGTTGATCCAGAGGCGAGAGTGCTATCAATGAGTCAGGGTTGACCCCTCCGCAAAGCAGAAGATTCCAAGGAGGTATTTTGAAGAAGAGCGGAGGCCTTTTCCTCCAAGCCCTGGGGCTGGTTTCTCCCTTCGTTTACGCCGTTGGGACTCTCCGATTCCACCACGGTGAATGGAGTTTTGGCTGTGGGCCGAAATCTCCGTTCCCGCTGGCAGCGGTAATGGGGAAAACTCGGATCGGAGAATCCCGGCCCAATTGGTCAATGTTTAGCCCTCAACCAACATCACCAAAACAGGCCATCCTGCATTATCTCTGCATTTCCTACAATACATCATACTTAAGGTCAAACCCTCAAAAAGTACTTAGTTGGCTGGAAGGCTTTGGAACATCCTTACATCACGATAGGCGCTATAAAAATGCAAGCCGTTCCGTCATTTTGAAATTGGAGGAACAAAACATTGTTGGGGTAGAGGATGGGGAATGTTTTTCTTAATTCAATTACGGGATGTGGGCATCGTTGGTTAGGCCAGCATTTATTGCCCATCCCTCGTTGCCCTTCAGAAGGTGGTGGAGAGCTGCCTCCTTGAACTTGCTGCAGTCCTTGTGGTGTAGATACACTCACTGTGCTGTCAGGGAGGGAGTTCCAGTATTTTGCCCCTAACGACAGTGAAGGAACGGCGATATATTTACAAGTCGGGATGGTGAGTGGCTTGGAGGGGAATCACACCTGACCTGTCTTATAGCTGAGACAGGTGGGGGGGGAAGACGGGGGGGGGGGGGGGGGGGGGGTTGCAAAATAAAATGATAGCCTGGATTTCGGCGGCAGCGATGCACAGGGGCCTTCTTGGAGGTGAGTAGTGAATTTAAAAAGCCTTACCTTTACAGGAGCAGCCATTTGGATTTTGGCGGCAGCGGTGCGCAGGGGCCTTCTGGGAGGTGAGTAGTGAATTTAAAAAGCCTTACCTTTACAGGAGCAGCCCTTTGGATTTTGGCGGCAGCGGTGCGCAGGGGCCTTCTGGGAGGTGAGTAGTGAATTTAAAAAGCCTTACCTTTACAGGAGCAGCCCTTTGGATTTCGGCGGCAGCGGTCCTTGCCTGGTCCCGTGTCTGTTCTTCTTTTCTGTTTTATTTGTTTTTATATAAGGCGGGAACCGGAAGTTCGACCTCTGGCAAGTCCCCCCCCCCAACCAATAAATTCTGGCGGAGAGGAAACCCGAGACACTACACGTGTAGTGTCTCCCACCCGCCCTCCTCCTCTAACCTAATAATAAGACCCATTGGTGTAAGGTAAGTGCCATATTATATTATTATATTATTAGCATTGTGCAGGTCAAGGATCGGAGGTGGAGGAGCAGTCTCTGTCAGCGAGAGAACCTGAGAACATCTCAGACACTCAGAAGGTAAGAAGGTAAGTAAGTGATTTTTACTTTTATACCTTTTTGCAAATTGTGTGTGTCGGGGGGAAACTGAAGTGACATCACAGAAAAGCTGTGGCCAGAGTGGCTGGTTGGGATTCTAACCTAAATTTAAAAAAAATTTGAGTATTTGGGAACTAATTAAACATAATAACTTAATTATAATTTAGAGGATATCTAAGCCAGAGATCGGAGAGTATTATAGTTAGCTATCGCATTTCTATTAGAAATCTAGTGCTAGGAAACAGATAGTTGACAGTAACTTTGCAATTTAAAAAAAAGTATTTAAAAAAAAAAGACAAATTTTAATTTTAATTAATTGACGCAATGTCAGTTAGAGGGGTGCTGTGCTCTGACTGTGAGATGTGGCAGGTCCGGGAGGCTTCCAGCGTCCCGGATGGCTTCATCTGCAGAAAGTGCACCCAACTGCAGCTCCTCACAGACCGCATGGTTCGGTTGGAGCAGCAATTGGATGCACTTAGGAGCATGCAGGTGGCGGAAAGCGTCATAGATCGCAGTTATGTAAATGTGGTCACACGCAAGGTGCAGGCAGAGAAATGGGTGACCACCAGAAAGGGCAGGCAGTCAGTGCAGGAATCCCCTGTGGTTGTCCCCCTCTCGAACAGATATACCCCTATGGATACTGTCGGGGGGGATAGCCTATCAGGGGAAAACAGCAGCAGCCAGAGCAGTGGCACCACGGCTGGCTCTGATGTTCAGAAGGGAGGGTCAAAGCGCAGAAGAGTAATAGTAATAGGGGACTCTATAGTCAGGGGCACAGATAGGCGCTTCTGTGGACGTGAAAGAGACTCCAGGATGGTATGTTGCCTCCTTGGTGCCAGGGTCCAGGATGTCTCCGAATGGGTAGAGGGAATCCTGAAGGGGGAGGGCAAACAGGCAGAGGTCGTTGTACATATTGGTACTAACGACATAGGCAGGAAGGGGCATGAGGTCCTGCAGCAGGAGTTCAGGGAGCTAGGCAGAAAGTTAAAAGACAGGACCTCGAGGGTTGTAATCTCGGGATTACTCCCTGTGCCACGTGCCAGTGAGGCTAGAAATAGGAAGATAGAGCAGACAAACACGTGGCTAAACAGCTGGTGTAGGAGGGAGGGTTTCCGTTATCTGGACCACTGGGAGCTCTTCCGGGGCAGGTGTGACCTGTATAAGATGGACGGGTTGCATCTAAACCGGAGAGGCATAAATATCCTGGCCGCGAGGTTTGCTAGTGTCACACGGGAGGGTTTAAACTAGTATGGCAGGGGGGTGGGCACGGGAGCAATAGGTCAGAAGGTGAGAGCATTGAGGGAGAACTAAGGAATAGGGACAGTGTGGCTCTGAGGCAGAGCAGACGGGGAGAAGTTGCTGAACACAGCGGGTCTGGTGGCCTGAAGTGCATATGTTTTAATGCAAGGAGCATTACGGGTAAGGCAGATGAACTTAGAGCTTGGATTACTACTTGGAACTATGATGTTGTTGCCATTACAGAGACCTGATTGAGGGAAGGGCAGGATTGGCAGCTAAACGTTCCAGGATTTAGATGTTTCAGGCGGGATAGAGGGGGATGTAAAAGGGGAGGCGGAGTTGCGCTACTTGTTCGGGAGAATATCACAGCTATACTGCGAGAGGACACCTCAGAGGGCAGTGAGGCTATATGGGTAGAGATCAGGAATAAGAAGGGTGCAGTCACAATGTTGGGGGTATACTACAGGCCTCCCAACAGCCAGCGGGAGATAGAGGAGCAGATAGGTAGACAGATTTTGGAAAAGAGTAAAAACAACAGAGTTGTGGTGATGGGAGACTTCAACTTCCCCAATATTGACTGGGACTCACTTAGTGCCAGGGGCTTAGACGGGGCGGAGTTTGTAAGGAGCATCCAGGAGGGCTTCTTAAAACAATATGTAAACAGTCCAACTAGGGAAGGGGCGGTACTGGACCTGGTATTGGGGAATGAGCCCGGCCAGGTGGTAGATGTTTCAGTAGGGGAGCATTTCGGTAACAGTGACCACAATTCAGTAAGTTTTAAAGTACTGGTGGACAAGGATAAGAGTGGTCCGAGGATGAATGTGCTAAATTGGGGGAAGGCTAATTATAACAATATTAGGCGGGAACTGAAGAACATAGATTGGGGGCGGATGTTTGAGGGCAAATCAACATCTGACATGTGGGAGGCTTTCAAGTGTCAGTTGAAAGGGATACAAGACAGGCATGTTCCTGTGAGGAAGAAAGATAAATACGGCAATTTTCGGGAACCTTGGATGACGAGTGATATTGTAGGCCTCGTCAAAAAGAAAAAGGAGGCATTTGTCAGGGCTAAAAGGCTGGGAACAGACAAAGCCTGTGTGGCATATGAGGAAAGTAGGAAGGAACTTAAGCAAGGAGTCAGGAGGGCTAGAAGGGGTCATGAAAAGTCATTGGCAAATAGGGTTAAGGAAAATCCCAAGGCTTTTTACACGTACATAAAAAGCAAGAGGGTAGCCAGGGAAAGGGTTGGCCCACTGAAGGATAGGCAAGGGAATCTATGTGTGGAGCCAGAGGAAATGGGCGAGGTACTAAATGAATACTTTGCATCAGTATTCACCAAAGAGAAGGAATTGGTAGATGTTGAGTCTGGAGAAGGGGGTGTAGATAGCCTGGGTCACATTGTGATCCAAAAAGACGAGGTGTTGGGTGTCTTAAAAAATATTAAGGTAGATAAGTCCCCAGGGCCTGATGGGATCTACCCCAGAATACTGAAGGAGGCTGGAGAGGAAATTGCTGAGGCCTTGACAGAAATATTTGGATCCTCGCTGTCTCCAGGGGCTGTCCCGGAGGACAGGAGAATAGCCAATGTTGTTCCTCTGTTTAAGAAGGGTAGCAAGGATAATCCCGGGAACTACAGGCCGGTGAGCTTTACTTCAGTGGTAGGGAAATTACTGGAGAGAATTCTTCGAGACAGGATCTACTCCCATTTGGAAGCAAATGGACGTATTAGTGAGAGGCAGCACGGTTTTGTGAAGGGGAGGTCGTGTCTCACTAACTTGATAGAATTTTTCGAGGAGGTCACTAAGATGATTGATGCAGGTAGGGCAGTAGATGTTGTCTATATGGACTTCAGTAAGGCCTTTGACAAGGTCCCTCATGGTAGACTAGTACAAAAGGTGAAGTCACACGGGATCAGGGGTGAACTGGCAAGGTGGATACAGAACTGGCTAGGCCATAGAAGGCAGAGGGTAGCAATGGAGGGATGCTTTTCTAATTGGAGGGCTGTGACCAGTGGTGTTCCACAGGGATCAGTGCTGGGACCTTTGCTCTTTGTAGTATATATAAATGATTTGGAGGAAAATGTAACTGGTCTGATTAGTAAGTTTGCAGACGACACAAAGGTTGGTGGAATTGCGGATAGCGATGAGGACTGTCTGAGGATACAGCAGGATTTAGGTTGTCTGGAGACTTGGGTGGAGAGATGGCAGATGGAGTTTAATCCGGACAAATGTGAGGTAATGCATTTTGGAAGGGCTAATGCAGGTAGGGAATATACAGTGAATGGTAGAACCCTCAAGAGTATTGAAAGTCAAAGAGATCTAGGAGTACAGGTCCACAGGTCATTGAAAGGGGCAACACAGGTGGAGAAGGTAGTCAAGAAGGCATACGGCATGCTTGCCTTCATTGGCCGGGGCATTGAGTATAAGAATTGGCAAGTCATGTTGCAGCTGTATAGAACCTTAGTTAGGCCACACTTGGAGTCTAGTGTTCAATTCTGGTCGCCACACTACCAGAAGGATGTGGAGGCTTTCGAGAGGGTGCAGAAGAGATTTACCAGAATGTTGCCTGGTATGGAGGGCATAAGCTATGAGGAGCGATTGAATAAACTCGGTTTGTTCTCACTGGAACGAAGGAGGTTGAGGGGCGACCTGATAGAGGTATACAAAATTATGAGGGGCATAGACAGAGTGGATAGTCAGAGGCTTTTCCCCAGGGTAGAGGGGTCAATTACTAGGGGGCATAGGTTTAAGGTGAGAGGGGCAAGGTTTAGAGTAGATGTACGAGGCAAGTTTTTTACGCAGAGGGTAGTGGGTGCCTGGAACTCACTACCGGAGGAGGTCGTGGAAGCAGGGACGATAGGGACATTTAAGGGGCATCTTGACAAATATATGAATAGGATGGGAATAGAAGGATACGGACACAGGAAGTGTAGAAAATTGTAGTTTAGTCGGGCAGTATGGTCGGCACGGGCTTGGAGGGCCGAAGGGCCTGTTCCTGTGCTGTACATTTCTTTGTTCTTTGTTCTTTGTTCTTTGACGCAAAATTCACCAAAAATAAGCATACCTGAAAAAAATGACAAGTGCTGTCAAAGCTTTTTGCCTTGGAATCATCAGGACCAAATCTCAAGAACACTAAGGAAGGCAAGTTTCTCCATTCAAGAGACTATGGATTCTCCATCCCGCCGCACCCATTTTCGGGCAATCCGCTGGCGTGAGTGCGCTGCCAGAGAAGCGGAGGATCCCGCCGGTGGAGAATCCAGCTGTATGTTCCCCTGCTGGAAACGAATTGCTTCTGCTTTGCGCCAGCACTGGGAGCGATGCCCAGAAGCGATTCAGTGTTCCTTGCCATGCAAATTTATGTATGGCAGAGATTGCAAGGGATTCCATCCCAAGTCCTGCTATCGGGTCACCTGCTCAAAATAGCTATGATAGACAGCTCAGGACCACCACAAAAGCAGTTAAGTGCTTTCTGCTGAGAAAAAGAGGAAGTGAAAGCACTTAACTCCCAGATGTTTATAATGTGGTCATGTGGTCATGTGGTCAGGTTCAAAGCAGGGTACTTGAGATCCATTCAAGAGTGAAGGGAAATTAAATTAAACAAACCACACATCTGGCTGTGTGGAAGCTGTCAATTACAGCCTAGAAAAAAACTATTTCTCTTTGAAGTGAATAGAAGCCGTGCAGATCTCAGGATCTTTATAATAATCTTTATTGTCACAAGTAGGCTTACATTAACATGGCAATGAAGTTACTGTGAAAATCCCTTCGTCGCCACACTCCGGCCCTGTTCGGGTACACAGAGGGAGAATTCAGAATGTCCAATTCACCTAACAAGCACGTCTTTCGTGAAACATGTGAGAGGAAACCGGAGCACCCGGAGGAAACACGTGCAGACACGGGGAGAACGTGCAGACTCCGCACAGACAGTGACCCAAGCCGGGAATCGAACCCGGGACCCTGGTGCTGTGAAGCAACAGTGCTAACCACTGTGCTACTCTGCCGCCCTTGATTCCGCACAGGTCCTGTGGAGTGAGAATGCTTGTCTTCCCCGTGCTCCTTGCAGAGTTGAGCTCCATCGCTAGATGCGGGGTATCTCAGTTACCCAGAGTATATCAGTAATGCAGCGACCGGAGAGGAACCCGGTAGGGATCTATGGGGAGCTTAAATATACTATTTGTAAATAAAACTTTGTTCTTATTGTTACTCAGTTTGGGCTCCCACACCCTTATTATTGATGCTTGCTGTTTATGATTTCCTCCAGGCTGTCACGTTTAGAGAGAAGACTGTCACTGAGGTAAAGTGCACAGAGGGAAGTTAATGTTTTCTGAGTTAGAGAACAGCCAGTGTCTAGTTTCCCCTCCTCTCCATTCCGTTGACATCACCCACAGGCAGGCAATAAGTGCTCAATTCATTGCTCGTTAATTCCAGCCACTGGTTGCTGCTGCTGCTGTTTCCAAACGCTGAGCTCCTGCTGGGTGTGAGGGACCAGGGGAAGGGGAGGAAGCACCGTGCCCTCATCTACAGACCTAAGCGTAGCCTCCAGAGCTCCTTAATCCTGGAGGCCCTCCTACCAGAGCCCTCCCACCTCCCACAGTGACAGTGGCTGGGAGAGTCAGAGAGAGAACAAAAACTCCCCAAGTGCAGACCTCTGTCAGAAGCGACACCACTGAATTGCACAGCTGGACTTTGAGAATTCCGATACACATGGATCTGTACAGATGTGCCTTTTATGTGTGGATCTTCACCCTGCTGTCAGGTGAGAAGGGGAATGAGGTTTTTCACCGATTGAAGGTGCAGAGCAGTGGACGGTCTCCCTGTAAAAGCCTGTGCTTCTAAAAAACAAATAGATTTATTAGCTGTAAGAGAGGACCTGTGTATTTGGTAGTGGATAGAGTGTGTGTGTGTGTGAGAGAGAGAGAGATGCAAGGTTCCGATTAGCCCTACAGGGAAATTGCTATAAAGTCAGCCAAGTTATACATAACAGTGGAAAAATAGGACAAGTATGAATAACATTTTAGAACTCTTCTGAAGTTGGCTAATTAATGTAAAGTCTTTGCGCGCCTCTCTCTCCTTCTTTCTGTCTGTCTCTTGTGCTTGACAGTCGTTCATCTGTAAAGTAATTCCAAAGTGGAGGGAGAAAACATTTAACTCCAGCAGTTAGTGCAGCTCACACTTCAGGGATCTCCAGTAAACGTGGTGCGTCTCCTGTCACTATAAAGGCATTCGCTTATGTGGCTACTGGAAGACTTTTCCAGGAGGTTGGATTAAGTTATTATGGTCTTGGGTTTGGTGGGACCATTTCTTTTTAAAGCAACAGTCCCTGGCTTTTCCTTTTAAGCTTTTAAAGGCACTCAACTCGTAAGACTAAAGTACAGGACCGGTGCACTGCTCGCTCTTTAGACTTCTGTGTTGTGTGAGTCGGGACGGACACTCTGTAAATAGCAAACTTGGTGGACTCTTTAATTTAACAACACTGGGAGTTAAGTAATGAGGCAGGAAGTAGAAGCTTTGAGATTGAGTTATTAAATGTGACCTCTGCAGCATAACAAAAACAGTGAGACTTGGGCGAAATTTTCTGATTTTGGGGCTATGTCCGGAGGATCCATGGCGTTTTACGTGGGAAAAATTGGCGCCGCTAAAGCACCGATCCTCCGACTGGTGAAGGGCTAGCTGCCGGGCCACATAAAACGCCCGGCCTCCATGAAATAAACAGCTGGAGAATGGCTGGGTGGCTGCGTATGCGCACGGTGACGACCTGCAGCGGTCGCGCCATACGGCATGGTGCCGGTCATGGCCGGACCCGACCTGCCGGATAGTGCCACCCTGGCCACCCCCCACCAGTCCCCGCAGCCCTCGCGGAAGCAGCCCCCCCTCCCCGGCCAGCAGAACAGCACCCGCCCGACTGCGGCTGCGCAGGACAGTGTCCGCAGCCGCCGCGCCGGGAACCCGCACGGCTGAGACCACGAGCGATCCGCGCGGTCGTGAACTCGGCTCATCGGGGACGGAGCATCGGGGGAGGGCCTTCATGTGACGTCCTGAGGCCGTCCCAATGGCGCGCGGCGTGCGCTTCGCACCGCGATAACCCCGTTTCGGAGGGGGCGGAGCATGCGCAACCTACGTGAAACAGACGGCACTCCCGTTCCAGTCGTAAAAATGGATTCTCCGCCCGGTTGCCGATTACGAAATCGGCATGGGGAAACGGAGAATCCCGCCCCATGTCTTTTTACAATCTTTATTTTTAAAATTGGGTTCAATGGTTCAGGCCAGGACGATCCCAAGTTTGATCTCTGATTAGGGTGACCAATTATTATGAAATGAAATAAGGAACAGTTTGACCATGAGGCAGAATTGTGGGAGGGGGGATTCAGCATGAGTGGGATGTGACCTGGGGAGTGTTGAGACTATAATAGTTGGGGGCAGGTGGGAGGAGGGGGGGGGCAGGCGGGAGGAAGGGAGGGCAGGCGGGAGGAGGGGGGGGACAGGCGGGAGGAAGGGTGGGAGGCGGGAGGAGGGGGACAGGCGGGATGGGGGGTAGGCGGGAGGGGGTGGTAGGCGGGAGGGGGGCAGGCGGGGGGGGCAGGCGGGAGGAAGGGGGGCAGGCGGGAGGGGGTAGGCGGGAGGGGGGGCAGGCGGGGGGGCAGGCGGGAGGGGGGGCAGGCAGGAGGAGGGGGGCAGGCGGGAGGAGGGGGGCAGGCGGGAGGAGGGGGGGCAGGTGGGAGGAGGGGGGCAGGCGGGAGGAAGGGGGGGCAGGCGGGAGGAGGGGGGGGACAGGCGGGAGGAAGGGGGGGAGGCGGGAGGAGGGGGACAGGCGGGATGGGGGTTAGGCGGGAGGGGGTGGTAGGTGGGAGGGGGGCAGGCGGGGGGGCAGGCGGGAGGAAGGGGGGCAGGCGGGAGGGGGGTAGGCGGGAGGGGGGGCAGGCGGGGGGGCAGGCGGGAGGGGGGCAGGCAGGAGGAGGGGGGCAGGTGGGAGGAGGGGGCAGGCGGGAGGAGGGGGGCAGGTGGGAGGAGGGGGGCATGCGGGAGGAGGGGGCAGGCGGGAGGAGGGGGGCAGGCAGGAGGAGGGGGCAGGTGGGAGGAGGGGGGGACAGGTGGGAGGGGGGTAGGCGGGAGGGGGGGACAGGCGGGAGGGGGGCAGGCGGGAGGAGGGGGGCAGGCGGGAGGATGGGGGGCAGGTGGGAGGGGGGGCAGGTGGGAGGGGGGCAGGCGGAAGGAGGGGGGGCAGGCGGGAGGAGGGGGGCAGGTGGGAGGGGGGCAGGCGGAAGGAGGGGGGGCAGGCGGGAGGAGGGGGGCAGGCGGGAGGAGGGGGGCAGGTGGGAGGGGGGCAGGCGGAAGGAGGGGGGCAGGCGGGAGGATGGGGGGCAGGTGGGAGGGGGGGCAGGTGGGAGGGGGGCAGGCGGAAGGAGGGGGGGCAGGCGGGAGGAGGGGGGCAGGCGGGAGGAGGGGGGCAGGTGGGAGGGGGGCAGGCGGAAGGAGGGGCAGGCGGGAGGAGGGGGGGCAGGCGGGAGGAGGGGGGCAGGCGGGAGGAGGGGAGCAGGTGGGAAGAAGGGGGGGCAGGCGGGAGGAGGGGGGACAGGCGGGAGGGGGGTAGGCAGGAGGGGGGGCAGGCGGGAGGGGGGCAGGCGGGAGGAGGGGGGGCAGGTGGGAGGAAGGGGGGGCAGGCGGGATGGGGTAGGCGGGAGGGGGGCAGGCGGGAGGGGGGTGCAGGCGGGTGGAGGGGGCAGGCGGGAGGAGGGGGGGCACGCGGGAGGAGGGGGGCAGGTGGGAGGAGGGGGGCAGGCGGGAGGAGGGGGCAGGCGGGAGATGGGGGGCATGCGGGAGGAGGGGGGGCAGGCGGGAAGAGGGATGGCGGGAGGAGGGGGGCAGGCCGGAGGAGGGGGGCAGGCAGGAGGAGTGGGGCAGGCGGAGGAGGGGGGCAGGCGGGAGGAGGGGGCAGGCGGGAGGGGGTGCAGGCGGGAGGGGGGCTAGGCGGGAGGAGGGGGGCAGGTGGGAGGGGGTGCAGGCGGGAGGAGGGGGCAGGCAGGAGGGGGGCTAGGCGGGAGGAGGGGGGGCAGGCGGGAGTGGGTGCAGGCGGGAGGAGGGAGGGCAGGCGGGAGGGGGGCTAGGCGGGTGGAGGGGGGGCAGGCGGGAGGAGGGGGTCAGGCGGGAGGAGGGTGGCAGGCGGGAGGAGGGGGGGGCAGGCGGGAGGGGGTGCAGGCGGGAGGAGGGAGGCAGGCGGGAGGAGGGCTAGGCGGGAGGAGGGGGGACAGGCGGGAGTGGGTGCAGGCGGGAGGAGGGGGCAGGCGGGAGGGGGGCTAGGTGGGAGGAGGGGGCAGGCGGGAGGAGGAGGGCAGGCGGGAGGAGGGGGGCAGGCGGGAGGAGGGGGGCAGGCGGGAGGAGGAGGGGCAGGCGGGAGGGGGGGCAGGCGGGAGGGGGGTAGGCGGGGGGAGCAGGCGGGAGGAGGGGGGGACAGGCGGGGGGGGGGGGGGGCGGTCCCACTCGAATCACTCAAACCTATCCCAGAATCTGCCTCCCTCATAATGTCCGGGGACAGGACATGGAAGGGGCATGGGACAGTCAGTCCTGATGAGGGGCAATCCCTTGAAATACATACAGGACAGCTGGTCCCCCTTCCTCCGGCATGTACTGTGCTTCCTGACCTCAGCTGCTACTGTAACCCAGCCTTTCTGAGCAGAGTTTCCCCGAACAGGTGCCGGAATGTGGTGACTAGGGGCTTTTCCCGGTAACCTCATTTGAAGCCTACTTGTGACAATAAGCGAATTTAATTCATTTTCATTTTTTTCATTTCATTCATTTTGAGTTTGGAATCCTGGTTACTATCTAACTGTAAAGTAGAAATGTGGCAGCGATGGACAAACTCAAGTCATGGGTGATTGCTCACATGGATGAAAAGCTCATTGTCAAGGTGCATGGGTGAAGAATCAGCAATTGGGTGAGATACCAGAGGGCATGGTAGCTCTGGTCCACTCCGTTAAACACAGGTGAGGCCAAGGAGCAAACCGACAATGGGCTGAATATTCTCAGGTATCCCATTAGAAGTTATGGAATCCCTACAGTGCAGAAGGAGGCCATTCAGCCCATCGAGTCTGGACCGAACCTCCGAAGGCGCACCCTTCCTCGGCCCACATTCCCACCCTATCCCCGTAACGCTAACTAATCCTTTTGGACACTAAGGGGCAATTTAGCTTTGCCAATCAACCTGATGAGCACGTCTTTGGATTGTGGGAGGAAACTGGAGCACCCGGAGGAAACCCACGCAGACACGGGGAGGACGCACAAACCCCATACAGACAGTCAACCGAGGCCGGTATTGAACCCGGGTTACTGGTGCTGTGAGGCGGCGGTGCTAACCACTGTGCCACCGTGCCACCGTGTGGTTCTCAGCGGCACGCCATTCGCTGGCAACGGGATTTTCTACTCTTGCTGCTTGTCAATGGGATTTCCCATTGAAGCCACCCCACGTCGCTGGGAAAACCCACGGGTGGGGATGTGCTGCCGGCGGGATCCGGTATTCCCAACGGCCGGAGAATTCCAGCCAATGTTTAATATAATTGCCACGGTACCAGTTAAAAACGAGAGTAAAAGGAAAGATTTGCAATTAAACTCTTCTAAGATTAAGAGAGGCAAGTGCATTGTTTTACTACGTACACTGATCGCTTGGGGTTTGTGCATCCAAGTGCGGTCGGTGAAATAAAGATTTTTATATCGCACTTTATATCGCCTCAGGCTGCCTCAAAGCTCTTTACAGCCAAGTAAAAGTTTTATTTTGAAGTGTAGTCATTGTTGTAATGAAGCCAACCCAAGCACAGCAAGCTCCCACAACAGCAACGTGATGAAGACCAGAGAAGCAGCTTTTTACGTGTTGGTTGAAGGATGAACATTGGGCAGAATATTGGGGAGAATCCCCCCCTGCTGTCCTTCAAAATAACGCCGTGGAATATTTTACCCCCAACTGAGTTGGGGCCTTGTCTTAATGTTTCAGCTGAAAGATGGCACTTCCGACAGTGCAGCACTCCTTCAGCGCCGTTTTGGAGTCTCCGCCTGGATTGTGTGCTCAATAGGTGAGACTTGGACCTATAACCTTCTGATTCAGGGGCGTGAGTGCCATCATTTGGGCCTCGCCTCGGATCTGACCTGTGGGAGCACCAGAAGATTCGGGACCATCTCCAAAAACTGGTCGCTCATCGCTTAAACAGCTGTTGTAGCAGAAACTGGTGTGACATCCTGTTTAAAAATGCCAGCATCAGTGATTCAAAGAATGGGAGTGGGGAGCAGGAATAAAATAATCTATTGGTGTACATGGGCGCTGCTTTTAAACCTAACTCTTAGGAACAAGACGCTGTGGAGGCTACTGCCAGCTGTCTCCTGAATAATATTCTGTAAGCATGGATTGCTTTCTTTTATACCCATGTTGAACTGCTTCACGTCTGGTCTAAGTGCGAGTCGGAGCCCTGGCCAAAATTTATCCCTAAACTAATGTCACTAAAACAGATGATCTGATTATCTTGCTCGCTATTTCCTAGCTATTAAGCAGCCAGCATGATTCACTGGGTCATCGAAATTCACTCCAGGTTCCCATCCAAATGTTCCTTCAGTAAAACACCCAACAGGAAAGACTGGAGTGAAAGACAGTGTTGGCACCAGAGCGGGATGCATCGGAGACAATTTTACTGACTTCTCAGCCCCAGGATGTCTTCCCATGTCTGGAATGTGGAGATGTCCTTTGCTGAAGGAAATGCCTTTGATGTGAGACAGTTATCCTGGTCACCATTTACCTGCATGCATCATTGATTGTGAATCAGATTCCTCAATCACTGAAAAAAAGTGTTAGCGATCGAGCACATGGCTTGAAACCACTAGCCTCAGAGATTTATCGGCCATATAGATGACACATTTTGCATCAATAGCAAACCAGTTTTGGCTTCATATTGTCACAATGTACCGTGAGTGTGTAGATGGCTGGTTCATATTGAAGATAGTTTCCAAAGAGCTTTACGGCACTGAAGGTGGTCACTTGGACAAACCGAGTCTGTGCCAGCTCCTTGCTAACACAATCCAAAACTAATCCCTTTGCACCAATCCCTGCTTCCTTTAAATGATACCCCGGTCCCTGCTTTCATGCCAAAGAGCTCCGTGCTCTCATAACCTCTAAGTAAAGCTCTTTCCTCTCATTCTCCTGGTCACAACCCAGGGCTTCAGCTTTGCATCCACTGCAGTTGCTCTGAAGCAGACTGGAAGGAATCGATGAGCTGTCTCAGCAACTTTGCCTCATTGGCTCCAGGCCCAAAGCACCACCATCCCAGATGAGGAGGGTTTACAGGGAGATGTCAATTACTCAGATCTGTCCAGTGGCACACCCGTCCATCAGCTGATGAAAGATGGTGAACAGGTTTACACATCTCTTGTGCTTTTGAATTGCCGAGCTGATGTGGTCTGAAAGCATTTACAGATTTGGGTTTAAAGCCCTCAGCTCACCTCCGACAAAGACACAGGGATTTAGCACGGTTCCCTCCGTGACAAATTGTGAATTGAGCGCGATCCAGTTCGCTACGAGCCGCCAAGGGGAAAATCTTTAACATTTTGATGTGCATCCCAGAACTATCTGTGTCTCGATCCACTGGTGAGCTGCTTTGGGGCCTCTATTTTTGTCAACGTTGTGCTCTTTGTGTGAAGAGCAGGTTTCTTATTGGTCAGTTTCCCAGTGTCAGCATCCACAATCCACGCCGTTTACAGTGGCCGTATTGCTGTTAACGCGCTGCTGCTAATGTCACCTTTGGGCAATAAAGCCATCGCAGGTTACAGCAAACCCTACACCCCGGACCCTCATAAAAAAAGCAAACGTTTAAGTTTATTTGAATGAAATTGAATCATAACCCATTCTACCTTATCAAGCATCAATTAGTGGGACTCTGAGGTTGATCATTTGCTCTTTGGCCTCCTTTGTTACAAAGTCTCTTTGCTACTTTCGTATCATATCTGACCCCCAGGATGAGCCTTTGACTATAACATGATGTATTGAATATAGTCAGAGGGTGCGATTTGACCAAATAAAACACAGAGTCCGTTCTGGACAGGATTAGAGGGGTCGTTCCCCTCTCCCCGCTATCCAATGCCACTCTTGTGTTTTCAGACCCCAGCAGGGAATGCTCCCGAAGTCGCACTTACCGTCATTTCCTGCACTGAGGAACGTCGATGATTGGAGCTCCTCAGTGCAGGAAGAGATCGGGCCGCCATTTTTAAATGGTGCCCAAATCCTTCGACCCTTGAAGCAACACCAGGACCTCCCCCAATGCCCCAACTCATCTATAAGAGCATCCTTGAGCCCCCTACGCCCCACCTAATATGGACAGGGCATCTCCCGGGCCCAATCCCTGATGTGAGCACAATGCCACTGGGCACCTTGGCACTGCCAGCCTGGCACCCTGGCAGTACACCTGCCAGCCTGGAAGTACCACCTGGGCATCCTGGAAGTGCCAGGCTGGCATCTAGGTGGCACTGCCTGGGTGCCCATGTGCCAATGCCAGGGTGCCACCCTGCCCAGATACCAGCCACCCAGGGACCTTTGATCACCTAGGAAAGTTTCACCCCCCCCCGCCCAAATGCCGTTCCACCTGGTCCCCGTTTGTGGCGCCTCCTTGGCGAGGTTGGTAGACCCTGGAGCCGGTTCTATCTGGCGTTGGCAGAGTTAAGAGGGCTTTTAAACTCACTTTTAAACACTGCAAGTCTGGGACTTGCCCATTGTGGGCGGGATCCAGATTGCAATGTCTCGTGAGATCTCGTTAGACTTCGCGAGACTCAATGATCGTCAGAGATCCCGGAAGATCCCTCTCCGTGGACCTACCGGTTGCGCCATGTCCTGATTCCGGTGCGACGTGGCCAGTAAATCGCCCCCAGAGACTTGGGGGGAGATGTAGTGCAAAGAGGTGATCTTAAATATGTAAATTAGACATTGTACATCACCAGTGATGTAAGGTCACATGACAACAGGGCCGACTGAGAGATGACTCTTTGTGGAGCCTCCTGTATATCGTTAGAGGAATGTTTAATAACGGCAAGGTTTACGAAAAACCTTGCCTCCAGCTGACCGAGGACATTTTAAGCAAAGAGCCACAATGATAATAACAGACTGTCCACATATATGCGCCCTCACTAAGATCACCTATTTCCACCTCCAATACATCACCTGACTTTGACCCTCAGCTTCTCCGCTGCCGAAACCCGCAGCCATTATCTCTAGCCTGACCATTCCGATGCACTCCTGAGCGCTTTCCAAATTAAACCCGCCCTAAACTTGCGGTCACCCAAACCTCTGCTGCCCGTGTCTTTAACGTGCACCGATTTCCGTTCCACTCTCACCCCTGTGACTCACTTTGGCTCCCAATCAAGAAAAGCCTTGATTTTATAATTCTCCTCCTTGACTGCAAATCTCTCCATGGACTCGCAGTTTCCTCACTCTGTCATCTGCTCGAAACCTAAAACCTTTTGAGCTGTCTATACGCCTCTAATTCTGGTCTCTTAAGCATCACCGATTTTAACCATTCCATTGACGGCCGTGCCTCCAGCTACCTGGGCCCGAACCTCTGGGACCCTCTTTCTAACCCTCTCAATCTCATATTCCTCCATTCAGGCACTCCTTCAAACTCATCTCTTTGCCCTAACATAGCCTTATCTGTCTTTGTGTCATTTTATGTTTCATAGCGTTCCTGTGAAGTGCCTTGAGTGTTTTATTACGTTGAGGGTGCTATATAAATGTAAGTTGTTGTTGTTTTCTCCTAGTTTTCCCTATGGAAAGATTGGGAGCAGGGAGGCGGCTGTTGAAAGGGATCGGGAGTTGGGCGGGGTGGGGGGAGAAGCCGGTTGGAGCGACGATGCTTTGCGTTCAGAGAACTGGCCACGAATCAGGAGGGGAGCGGTGACTTCCAGGCCCAGGCCTTGTCCTAGTTGACAAAGAAACTGGAATCATAACTTCAAAACACATCTCTCCAGAGCGTCGGGGTTCCCGATAGATTTGCCTGACGGGAGAGCTCACGCTCCCCCGCCCAGTTCTCGGGCTGCAATTGGGAGCACATCCTGGTGACACAGATGGACTCCCACTCTGCTTCCTTCCCGTGAGGCTCCTGCCTGTTCAAAAGGGCTCGTTACTGTTGGATTACAGCAGAAAGAGAGCAGGAGAGTGGCAGGAAGTGACTTACCTTCTTGCAGCGACCTCTCCCCTCCTGCCTGCCTGCCTTCCCCATCCGCAGGGCCAACATAGTTGGAATTTTTAAACTTCCAACCAGATTATTTACAGTCCTTTTTATTTGCTTGTGAAACAGTTGGGGTCTGGCACCGCGTGTATACCGTGCGGTACAAACTCCAGTCACTCAAAGCGAATACTGGCACGTTGTGTGGAACCGCCCCTCCCCCACCTCACCGCTCCCTGAGGTAGTCTCACAATCACTCACATTGTTAACTGTGGCCCAGTTGGTAGCTCACTTCCACCTCAGAGTGTGAAACTCACTCATTCAGATCCTGCTCTAGGACTTTCAGCAGAATAACGAGGCCAATCTTGCAGCGCAGTACGGAGTCTCACAACACCAGGTTAAAGTCTAACAGGTTTGTTTCAAATCGCGAGCTTTCGGAGCGCTGCTCCTCCCTCAGGTAAATGAAGAGGTAGGTTCCAGAAACATATATGTAGACAAAGCCAAAGATGCAAGACGACACTTTGAATGCGAGCATTTGCAGGTAATTAAGAGCCAGAGAGAGGGGTAACCCCAGGTTAAAGAGGTGTGAATTGTCTCAAGCCAGGGCAGTTGGTAGGATTTTGCAAGCCCAGGCAAGATGGTGGGGGGTGAACGTAATGCGACATGAATCCAAGGTCCAGTATTGCAGTGAGCATTGAAGGGATGCTGCACTGTCCGATGCACCGTCTTTTAGATGTGATGTTAAGCCCTGGCTTGCCTATGCTCTCAGGTGGATGCTAAAGATCCCATTGTGCTATTTTGAGGAAGAGCAGAGCAGTTCTCCCAGTGTCCTGGTCAATTAGCACTGAGGCAGCATAAGGAAATAGCGATTATCTGGCCACGATCACATTGCTGCATGTGGCAGCCTGCTGTGCGCAAATTACCACCATGTTTTGACGTGACAACAGTGACTACACCTCAACAGCAATTCATTGGCTGTAAGTCCTTTGGGAAGTCATGAGATCATAGAAGGCACTTCTTCTTTCCACTTCAACTTCACACCTACTGCTGTACAAGAGTGCAACGTAGGTTTCCAAAAATGTTACTGGACTACAGGGGTTAGGTTACGAGGAGAGTTTACTCAAATTACTCTTTTTTTTGCGCTAGAATTTAGAGGGTAAAGGGATGACCCGATTGAGATATTCAAGGTATTGGGCGCGATTTAATGGAAATGAGACAAGAGACTTGTTTTGGGTGCGTTTAGCCGGGTGTTTCCCCGCCCTGACAGTGCCGAGAACGACCCCGCTATTAAACGGGACTTTGCTTCATTTCTGGGCCTAGGCGAGGAAGGCCCCGCCAAGGCCACACTCAGTCCCATTTCCTGATGTAACGAGCTCAGCTCAGCAGGGCAGGAAGAGGTCGGTACACTCCGATCTCAGGACCCTCCCCACCCACGGCCTCTGGATCTCCCCCAATGCCCCAACTTACTATTTAGGGGATTCTCGAACCCCCCGCATTCCACCTCAAAAGGGCAGGGCACCCCTGGGCCCCATCCCCATCATGGGCAAGATGCCACCTGGGCACCTTGGCACTGCCAGTATGGCACCCTGGCAGTGCTCTGCCATATTGACAGCACCATGTGGGCACCCAGGTGAACCTGCCAGTATGGCACCCCAGGTGGCCCGGCCAGGGTGCCAGCCTGGTAGTGTCACAGAGCTTGGGTGGCATCAGGGGTGCCAGGATACATCCTGCCCAGAGCTCAACTACCCAGGGACCCCCGATCGCCGGTGTCCTCCGATCACCTGGGGCACCCCCCCCCCAACCCCCCCCCCCCCCCACCAACCCCCCCCCCCCCCCCCCCAAGTGCCATACGCCTGGCCCATACTTGTGGAAACCAATGCTAAACGGTGCCCGCTTGGGGCCTCTGAGGCGAGGCTGTTAGGCCCGGGGCTTGGGAGACTCTGGCGCAAACATATTTGAGTATGCTTAACGGCATACATTAAATATGCAAATCTGGGCCCACCCATTGTGGGCGGGATCCGGATCGCGATGGGATGCAAGTTCCCGGGAGGCGTAACGAGCTCCGCAAATCTCACGAGAAGCCTCTCGCGAGACTTTTCGGCCTCTTCACGTCCCGAGTTGAGCGCAATGAGGCCGTTAGATCACAGCCATTAACAGGGAAAAACAGGGTAGATAAAGATAAACTACTTCCACTATTTGGAGATTCTAAAACTAGGGGGCATAATCGAAAAACTCGGTCCAGACCATTCAGGAGAGATGTTAGGAAGCGTTTCTTCATTCAAAGGGTATGAGCGGTTTGGAAGTCTCTCCCACAAGCAACACTTGAAGTTAGGGCAGTTGTTAATTTTAAATCGGAGATAGATAAATTTTTATTCAGCAAAAATATGAAGGGGTCTGGGCCAAAGGCAGGTATATGGGGCTGCATTCTCCAATTCTGTGGCTATATCCACTGGATCCATCTGGTCTTATGACTAAATAGTCGGCGCCGCTCGCGCACCGCTCCTCTGCCCGGTGGGGGGCTAGCAGCCGCGTAAATTCCCCATCTTTACCTGTGGTTACGCCCACAGAATTGCCGGGTCCGTGGCCGTGCACGGGCACAGCGGCGGCCTGTGGGGCCATGCCGTGCAACATGGCACCCGCTGCGTGCGGACCGGTCCTGCCAAAAACTGCCCCCCTGTAAACCCCCTTGCCATCCCCGGACCACCCCCCACCAGTCCCTCAAACCCCCGCTGAAGCCCCCCCTGCCAGTGAAACAGTTCCCCCCCCCCCCCCCCCGACTGTGGCGGCACTGGACATAGTCCGCAGCCGCCACGCAAAGTCCCCGAAAGTTGTGAGGACATGCGCCCCACGCCGTCAGGGATTCGGCCCATCAGGGACGGAGCATCGGGGGAGGGCCTCAGGTGACGTACTCCTCGAGTACCCCATTTTTGACGGGGCAGAGCATCGGAAAAACGGCACCTCCCCCGATTCCAGCGTAATAATGGATTCTCCGGCCGATCGCCGTATGCGATTTCGGTGTCGGTGATCGGAAAATCCAGCCAATGGACTAAGGCCACAGATCAGCCATGATCTCATTGAATGGTGGGACAGGCTCGAGGGGCTGAATGGCCTACTCCTGTTCCTACGACCGTATATAACAAGCATCAGTTCCTCTATGGTCCATAGTTTCTTCATTAACATTAAAATTCACCTGCCTTTCAGAAGTTGGTGAGCCAGGATCTTTGTAGGAAGCCATTCATTCTACGCCAGTGATCAGCACTGGGTGAGTGGACTAATCTTGGCAGGATATCCTTATGCCTGTGGTAAACTTGGGTCCTGTTACTCATTGAATACTCCCTCCCTCCATAACTGATGCACAGTAGCAGCCGTGTGTACCATCTACAAGATGCCAGTAACTCGCCAAGACTCCTGAGACAGCACCGTCAGAACCCATAACCTCGACCATCTCGAAGAACAAGGGCAGCAGACACCTGGGAAGCCCACCACCTGGAGGTTCCCCTCCAAGCCACAGTCCATCCTGACTTAGAAATATATCGCCGTTCCTTCAATGTCACTGGGTCAAAATCCTGGAACTGCCTCCCTAACAGCACAGTGGGTGTACCTACACCACATGGACTGCAGCGGTTCAAGAAGGCAGCTCACCCACCACCTTCTCAAGGGTAATTTGGGGATGGGCAACAGATGCTGACCTATCCAATGACACCAACGTCCCATAAAACAATAATGAAAAACTTTGCACTAATCGGGGGAAATGAGCAGATGTACAATGTTTCTCTATCATGTTTACGTAGCCTGCGGCAGTCACCATGCTTCAGAAACCATTTCATGTGAAATGGTTTGAGATGTTTCCTCAATGTGAAGTGGTAATTTTTAAACAAAAGCATTTCTTTATACACAAGCCATGTGATTTGGTGACACAATACAGAGTGAACCCAATGGGTCTCCCCCCATTCCAAATACATTTCCCAGATAATCACCCCTCTGCAATTGGAACAGCTCCTTTCCTCCCAGGAATTTCCAGATCTGACGAAGGGTAAGGGTTTATCCATGTCATTTTCATACCTGCCCAATACATATTTGATTGAGCTGGCCCTAGGTTTTCTGACGCACAGTAGCACAGTGGTTAGCACTGTTGCTTCACAGCGCCACGGTCCCAGGTTCCATTCCCGGCTTGTGTCACTGTCTGCGCGGAGTCTGCACGTTCTCCCCGTGTCTGCGTGGGTTTCCTCCGGGTGCTCCGGTTTCCTCCCACAAGTCCCGAAAGACGTGCTTGTTAGGTGAATTGGACATTCTGAATTCTCCCTCTGTGTACCCGAACAGGCGCCGGAATGTGGTAACTAGGGGCTTTTCACAGTAACTTAATTGCAGTGCTAATGTAAGCTTACTTGTGACAATATAAATTATTATAGTTTTGTTTATGCCCCACTGTAGCCTCCCCAACCTATCCTCACCTAAATTGATCATCGTAACCCGCTACTGCCTTCTCTCTTGTATGCTTGCTTAGCAACCTCTTAACTGAATCTGTACTATTCCCTCCGGTTAGCAAATCCTCCAGATCATGCCCAGAAGGGCATTTTCTTTGAAAAATGCATTTGCCCAACAAAAATAAATTGGGCAAATTTCTTCCTCGTAAACGCTAAAGAATGTCACACATGCTGAGGGCAAATTGGAGTGGATGTAAAGTGGCTACACAGCAAACTGAAAAACTAACTCACTTAATGAGGAAGGGCTGTGGTGTTGTGATGTGTGCAGGATTGTGGTTTGGGACAAGTACTGGCCGAGCTGTGCTAGGCCCAGTAAATCTCATCCTGATTAACTACATTCACAATTAGTTCATATTTCGGCACTTGGCCTTAACGTCACACTGGGCAGTGGCTGGCCTCTGAACAGTCCATTTATTCTGGGGGGCATGGTCCCAGTGTTTAACACCATCAAAAAGTAGCAACACCTCTCCAACCATTACAACTTTCTGGAAAAAGCAAAGGCTTGGGAATTTCTCGAACACTTTTCATGACCTCAGGGTGTCCCTGAGTGCTTTACAGCTGATGAAGTTGTTTGAATTGTGGGTCCTATTGTAATGTGGGACAGCACAGCAGCCAATTTATGCAAAGCAAGCTCCCACCAGGTGATCTGTTTTAGTGGTGTGTGTGCTGAGGGTTAAACATTGGCGTGGGCACCGGGGGAACTCCCATGTTCTTCTCCAAACGTTGCTGGGGAATCTTTTGTGCCAACCCAAGTGGGCAGATGGTGCCTCAGCTTCCTATCTCATGGAAAAACCCTGCTGTGCCATTTCTACAGCAAAGTGCCCTCCTTGTTACCTGGTACCTGGTCACCATGATGTGGAGATGCCGGCGTTGGACTGGGGTGAGCACAGTAAGAAGTCTTACAACACCAGGTTAAAGTCCAACAGGTTTGTTTCAAATCACGAGCTTTCGGAGCACTGCTCCTTCCTCAGGTGAATGAAGAGGTATGTTCCAGAAACATATATATAGACAGATTCAAAGATGCAAGACAATGCTTAGAATGCGAGCATTTGCAGGTAATTAAGTCTTTACAGATCCAGAGAGAGGGGTAACCCCAGGTTAAAGAGGTGTGAATTGTCTCAAGCCAGGACAGTTTGTAGGATTTCGCAAACCCAGGCCAGATGGTGGGGGATGAATGTAATGCGACATGAATCCCAGGTCCCGGTTGAGGCCGCACCCATGTGTGCGGAACTTGGCTATAAGTTTCTGCTCGGCGATTCTGCGTTGTCGCGCGTCCTGAAGGCCGCCTTGGAGAACGCTTACCCGGAGATCAGAGGCTGAATGCCCTTGACTGCTGAAGTGTTCCCCGACTGGAAGGGAACATTCCTGCCTGGTGATTGTCGCACGATGTCCGTGTGGTAGTATGCATTAGGGGTCATGTGGGACTGTGAAGCCGTGATGTCATTGGCTGACAGATCCCGGGTCCTGGTTGGCCGTTGACCTCTAGCTCCGCCCTGAAGGCGGAGTATAAGTACCAGGAGTCGTCCCCCCCGCAGGCAGTCTACTACTGAACTGCGGGGGAACAGTCACGCTTAATAAAACCTCATCGACTTCACTCTATTCGTCTCTCGGAGTCTTTGTTCGCTACAATCCGTTCTTTCATTGTCGCAGCGTCTGCATGGTCTCACCAAGGTACCACGCTTCGGAACATCCTTTCCTGCAGCGTATGAGGCCAACGTTGTCTACCTCATTCGCTGCAGGAAAGGATGTCCCGAAGCGTGGTACTTTGGCGAGACCATGCAGACGCTGCAACAACGAATGAACGGCTAAGCATTGTCTTGCATCTTTGACTTTGTCTATAAATATTGATGTGTTAGGTGCTCTGGATCCATGGAACACATACAGGCCAACAACACTTAAAATAGTGCAACACTATTTTATTAAATTAAAACTGTTGAACATATTTTCACTGTGGGTGAACACGATGTTAGATTAAACTAAAGGCCTATGCCTGTCCGAACCAGTCTATGCACTCAGCACATGGTGAGGATCTGTGCTGTAAGCTGTAAGCTCTGTCCTTGTAGGAGGCTGCATCCCGAATGAGCGGGAACTCTGATGCCCCCTGTCTTTATAGTACGTGTGCTCTAACTGGTGATTGGCTGCGGTGTTTTATGTGTTGATTGGTCTTGCTGTGTGTCCATCAGTGTGTGTGTATATTGCTCGCGAACACCTTCAATGCCTTTCATCATTTGTTCCATAATCCTATGGAACACTTCTGATGCAGATATGATCTCGAACGGCATCCTATTGTAACAATATCTGCCAAAGGGGGTATTAAATGTGCAAAGTTTCCTGCTGGATTTGTCAAGCTGGATTTTCCAGAATCCTTTTGAGGCATTGAGTTTGGTGAAGAGCTTGGCACGAGCCATCTCACATGTGAGCTCTTCGCGCTTGGGAATTGGATAATGCTCCCTCATAACATGGCGATTTAGATCCTTGGAATCAATGCAAATTCTCAATTCGGCAGAAGGTTTTTTTACACATACCATGGAACTGGCCCAGTCGGTCGGTTCCGTGACTTTGGAAATCACTCCTTGGTTCTGGAGGTCCTGCAGCTGCTGCTTGAGGCGGTCCTTAAGGGGTGCTGGGACCCTGCGAGGTGCGTGCACCACAGGCGTGGCATTCGGTTTTAATAAAATCTTGTAGGTGTATGGGAGCGTGCCCATGCCCTCGAAGACATCGTGGTGCTGGTTGATGATGGCGTTGAGCTGCGCCCTGAAGTCAGTGTCCTGAAAGGCAGATGCGTCAGCAGGAGAGAGAGAGTGAACTCTCTGAACTAGGTTCAACAGCTTGCATGCCTGCACGCCAAGCAGGGAGGCTTTCGAGGAGCCCACGATTTCAAAGGGAAGATGGCTTTGCGAGACTTGTGCGTCACTTCGAGTTGACATGAGCCGCTGGCAGCAATGGCATTGCCAATATAATCTAATAGCTGGCAGGCTGATGGCAGGATGGCTGGTTTGACACAAAGGCTTTGGAGGTCAGACCGCGCAATGAGATTGGCGGAGGCACCAGTGTCCAGGCCGAATCGTATTTGGGACCGGTTGACCGTCAGGGTGGTACACCACTCATCGTCTGGATCGATGCTGTATACCGATAGAGGGTGGATTCTTTGCTTCGGGGACACCCTGCTTTTTGTAATGATACCGACTCGAAAAGGTGCTTTCGGGTCCTCGGTGTCAATATCGGGTAGTAGGTCCGCATCGGTCTCGGTGACCGTGGGTTGAATGGCCCGGACATTCCTGCGAGGCCGGCTGGAGCGATACGAATTGTCAGGCTGAGCTGATCTGCATAAAGCAGCATAGTGGCCAAGATTTCCACATCGCAGGCATCGTCGGGATTTGGCAGGGCATTGCCGCTTTAAGTGGGCGGAGCCACAGTTGCCGCATGTTGTAGCGTCAGTACGTTCGCTGCACCACCGCGCATGCGCGGTGCGGTCGTACGTGGTCCGCGCCTGCACAGTACATTCGTCAACGTCGCCGTCCCCTCGTTCGGTGCGCACAAGCGCGGGAGTCCGCGAAAAGCGCGCAAAATGGCCGCCCTCATCCAGGCTGAGGCCCTGGAGTTGCTCGATTGCTTGGACCCGTTCTGCTTCGTGGGGTCCTTGCCGCGCTGTTTCAGCCGCTTGGATGTGGGAATACTGACTAGTGGCGTGTTCATGTAGCACGCAGGTCTCGATGGCGGTCGCTAGGGTGAGCTGCTTCACCTTGAGGAGCTGCTGGCGTAGGGGGTCCGACTGAACACCGAAAACGATCTGGTCGCGTATCATGGAGTCGGAGGTGGGCTCGTAATTACAGGACTGCGCAAGGATGCGGAGGTGGGTGAGAAAGGACTGGAAAGGTTCATCCTTACCCTGCAAACGCTGTTGGAATACATAGCGCTTGAAACTTTCATTCACCTCTGTATTGCAGTGAGTGTCAAACTTGAGGAGGACCGTCTTGAATTTTGATTTATCTTCATCATCAGCAAAGGTGAGAGAATTGAAAATGTGGATGGCATGGTCCCCGGCCGTGGATAGGAAGAGAGCGATCTTCCTGGTGTCTGAGGCAGCTTCCCGGTCTGTGGCTTCAAGGTAGAGCTGGAAGCGTTGTTTGAATATCTTCCAGTTGGCCCCCAGGTTACCGGTGATGCGGAGCGGCGGCGGCGGGCGGACGCTGTCCATTTTGCAGGATGACGGTATGCTGGTGGAAGGCAGATCACTTGCAGGTAGGTCTAAGAAGTTCTAATATTCCTCAACTCCTGGTATCATGATGTGTTGGGTGCTTTGGATCCGTGGGACACATACAGGCTACCAACACTTAAAATAGAACAACACTATTTTATTAAGTTAGAAACTGTTGAACATACTTTCACTGTGGGTTAACACGATGTTAGATTAAACTAAAGGCCTATGCCTGTCTGAACCAGTCTATGCACTCAGCACATGGTGAAGATCTGTGCTGTAAGCTGTAAGCTCTGTCCTTGTAGGAGGCTGCATCCCGAATGAGCGGGAACTCTGATGTGCCCCTCAGAGGGGCACTATATGGCAGGTCGGGTCCGCGCGCGGCCGACGCCATGTTGTACGGTGCAACCGCTGCAGGTCGTCGCCGTGCGCGTGCACGTCCACCCGGCCATTGTCCAACCGTTTTTGGCGCGGGAGCCGGAGGTTTGGCCCGGCACGGCTGCTAGCCCCTCACTGGTCCCGGAACCGGCGAGGAATCAATGCCGATTTTGGCGTCATAAAACACCACTGTTTCCACACTGGCGTCAGCGCTTCACGGCAAAATCAGCGCATCCAGCCCTTTGCATCAAGAATGGAGAATCCGGCCGCATTTGTTTGCGACTCTCATGGAAAGAGAAGTATGGAATCACAGACCGCGGTTTCACAACACACTGGGAGAAAGCCAGGAGTTCCAAGTAATAACAAAAGAATTTGGCTTCCTCTGTTACTTTACACAAATAGTGCGGAAGTGGTCTAATCATACTCTGGCCAGCAGAGCGATCTGATAAACGTCTCCGAAATCACAAAGCTCTCTGGTTAACTGATGGGAGATAAATCTTTACTGGGTCACAATCCTGGAACTCACTGAATAATTTCACTTTGGGACCACCTTCACAACATGGACTGCAGAGGTTCACGAAAAAGGATTAAGATAAATCTGTCCAAACACCAAATCAAAGTAGCAGACCAGCAGGCAGAGGTGCTGTCAGTGCCTGTGTGTAACACTTACATCCTAAACTCTGCCACCCATATGCTAACTTGCATCGAGTTTCATTCAGCTATCATTCCTGTGGTCGCTGACCTATATTGGCTCCCAGTGCAGGCAACGCCTCAGCATTCATCCTTGAGTTCACATCCCTCCAAGCCACGTCCCTCCCTATCTCTGTAGCCTCATTCAGCCCTACAACGCTCCAGGAGTATTGCACTCCTGCAGTTCTAACCTCTTGAGAATGCTCTATTTCTATTGCTCCACCATTGGCGGCCACGTCTACAGTTGCTCTATGTTCTGGAATACCTTCCCCAATATCTCTGTCTGTTCATTCCTCTCTCCCTCATTAAGTCGCTCTCTCAAAACATGCCCCCGTTACAAAGGTTTTGGTCACCAAAGTGGCTCAGTGTCAAATTTTGTGAAATGCTACGGGATATTCTACCATGTGAAAGTTGTAGTGCTTTGGGTGTCCCTGATGATAATGTGCTGGTTTATTTATGATACAGCTGATGGGCCCTGTGTGGTGCAAGTGAGGATGCAAGTGCATCCATTATCTGAGTGTTGTACCCTCAATAACGACGCTTAGTGAGTAAACGGTAAAGAAGGCTTAAATAAGCTAAGAACTAGCCTGGTGCCGAGACGGGTGCTAACTGGGTGCCGCCCACAAGGTGGCCCCTTGTATACGACTCCCAGGTGGGCGGAGCCAGAGGTGGAATCCCCCAGGGTTCCAAGCCCGGTCCTAAAGGGGACATCACCTTACATGATGATATGGGTACAGTAGTACAGTAACCGTTCATCACATTCACCCCCTGTTTTTGAAAAAAGTCCGGCGGGGGTGAAGTGCCACCATAAGTCCATTCGTTTCGGCGGCCTGATCGTCCTCATCGACCTCTTCAGCTCGGGCGGTGGTGTGGCGGTCCCGGGCGTCTTAGTTGAGGGTACGTCTGGGAGCATGGTGGTCGGAGCCTTGGTCTGGGTCGGGGTAAAGGATCGGGACGCAGGGGGAATAGTTGGGGCTGGGGTAGCGGTGCCAGCGCCGGCGGGGTGTGTAGAGGGGGGGCACTAGGGGGCACGCGCGGTAGGTGCCCACCAATTGGGAGTGGGGCTGAGAGGGGGGTGTTGTAGTGGGTGCCGGATCCTGCAGGGGAGCTGCGAGGGAGGGGGTGTCTGTAGTGGGGGAACCAGCGGGTGCCAGATCCCGGAGGGAAACCGTATCTTGCCTGCTGTCGGGGTACTCGACGTAGGCGTAACTGGGGTTTGCGTGTAGTAATCGGACCTTCTCGACCAGGGGGTCCGTTTTATGGCTCCCTGCGTGCCTTCGGAGAAGAACAGGTCCCGGCGCCGTCAGCCAAGGTGGAAGCGAGACCCCGGAGATAGACTTCCTGGGGAAGACAAACAATCGGTTGTGAGGGGTCTTATTCGTGGCCGTGCAGAGGAGCGGCCTAATGGAGTGTAGGGCGTCGGGTAGGACCTCCTGCCAGCGGGTGGTTGGGAGACTTCTCGACCGTAGGGCCAAAAGGATTCCAAACTGTCGCGTGCTCCCTCTCCACCTGCCCATTTCCCCGCGGGTTATAACTGGTTGTTCTGCTCGAGGTGATGTCTTGCTGAGCAGATACTGACGCAGTTCATCGCTCATGAACCATGTACCCCGGTCGCTGTGGATATAAGCGGGGAAACTGAGCAGCGTGAAGATACTGTGCAGTGCCTTTATCACGGTGGCTGAGGTCATGTCAGGACAGGGAATGGCGAATGGGAAGCGGGAGAACTCATCGATAACGGTGAGGAAATAGGCATTGCGGTTGGTGGATGGGAGGGGCCCCTTGAAATCCACGCTCAGTCGCTCAAAGGGCCCCGAGGCCTTCACGAGCCGAGCCTTGTCTGGCCGATAGAAGTGCGGTTTGCACTCCGCACAGATCTGGCAGGCCTTGGTCATGGCCTTGGCCTCCTTGGTTGAGTAAGGTAGGTTGCGGGACTTGATAAAGTTGACGAGCCGAGTAACCCCCGGGTGGCAGAGGTCATTGTGGATGGCTTGCAGGCGGTCCTCCTGCGCGTTGGCGCACGTGCCGCGGGACTGGGCATCTGGGGGCTCGTTGAACGCCCCTGGATGATACTTGATATCGTACGTGTAGGTGGAGAGTTCGATCCTCCACCTCAAAATTGTATCGTTTTTTATTTTGCCCTGATGTGCGTTATCGAACATAAAGGCGACCGACCGTTGGTCGGAGACGAGGGTGAACCTCCTACCGGCTAGGTAGTGCCTCCAGTGCCGTACAGCCTCCACAATGGCTTGTGCCTCCTTCTCGACTGCAGAGTGCCGAATCTCGGAGGCGGTGAGGGTCCGGGAGAAGAACGCTACTGGTCCGCCTGCCTGGTTGAGGGTAGCAGCCAGGGCGATGTGACGCATCGCTCTCTACCTGGAAGGGGATAGTTTCATCCACCGCGTGCATAGCGGCCTTGGTGATGTCGGCTTTGATGCGGTTGAAGGCCAATCGAGCCTCAGCCGACGGGGGAAATATCGTGGTCTTTATGAGTGGGCGGGCTTTGTCCGCATATTTGGGGACCCACTGGGCGTAATAGGAGAAGAGCCCCAAGCACCGTTTGAGGGCCGAGGCTGCGGGAGAGGGGGAGTTCCTTTCACGGGGGCGCATGCGGTCGGGGTCGGGACCTAGGACCCCGTTTTCCACGACATAGCCGAGGATGGCCTTGAAGTCCACGCTCAGTCGCTCAAAGGGCCCCGAGGCCCTTTGTGTGGAAAATGCATTTTTCCTCTTTATAGGTCAGGTTGAGGGCTCGGGCGGTCTGGAGGAACTTTTCGAGGTTCGCGTCATGATCCTGCTGGTCATGGCCGCAGATGGTGACATTGGCCAAGTACGGGTATGTAGCCCGCAAACCGTACTGGTCCACCATTTGGTCCATCGCCCTTTGGAAGACGGAGACCCCATTTGTGACGGCGAAGGGGATCCTGAGGAAGTGGAAGAGCCGGCCGGCTGCTTCGAAGGCAGTATAGGGGCGGTCTTTCGGTCGGATGGGGAGCTGGTGGTAGGCGGATTTGAGATCGACCGTGGAAAATACTCGGCGCTCCGATTAACCATTTCTGCGATGCGAGGAAGTGGGTACGCATCAAGCTGCGTGAAGCGGTTTATGGTCTGGTTATAATCCACGACCATCCGTTTCTTTTCCCTGGCCCGGACTACCACCACTTGCGCTCTCCAAGGGCTGTTGCTAGCCTCGATGACCCCCTCTCCCAGTAAACGCTGGACCTCTGACTTGATAAAAGTCATGTCTTGGGCACTGTACCACCGGCTCCTGGTGGCGACGGGCTTACAGTCGGGAGTGAGGTTTGCGAATAGCGAGGGGGGTGCGACTTTCAGTGTCGCAAGGCAGCATACCGTGAGGGGGGGGGTAAGGGTCCGCCGGACTTCAGTATCAGGCTTTGGTGGCTGCGCTGAAAATCCAGTCCGAGCAGCGGGGGGGGGGGGGCAGAGGTGAGGGAGGATATAAAGTTTGAAACCGGTGTATTCGGCGCCCTGGATCGAGAGATCCGCGATACAGTACTCCTTGATTTGTACTGAGTGGGACCCGGATGCGAGGGCTATGGTTTGGGACGCGGGATGGATGCGCAAAGAGCAGCGCCTCACCGTTTCTGGATGAATAAAGCTCTCCGTGTTCCCGGAGTCGAAGAGGCATGCAGTGTGGCCGCCGTTGACCTAGATATTCATCATCGAGTTCTGCAGATGTTTTGGCAGCGTTTGGTCAAGGGTGCTCGCTCCCAATCGCGGGTAGTCCGAGTCCTCAGCCGAGTCGGATTTGTAAAATGGCCGCCGCCGTCGGTTGCTTGTGTCGGGTCGAGAAGATGGTCGCTGACAAGATGGCCGCCCCCATGATTCACACGAGGCGGATGACGCGTCAGAAGGGGTCGTGTCGGGTCGATGCGCAGCTGCATTGCGAGGCCTGCGGGCCTGTGAGCCTGATTTTCGGGCCTGCTGTTCTTTTTCCCGCAGTCGCTGCAGATGGCGGAGCGGGCTGGGCAGCGTGGGCATGGATGCTGGCCCTGCCCACAGAAGTAGTACGGTGTGCCCCCAGTCTGAGCGTGTCACCACGCGGCGCAGGCCCGTAGGCCCGTAACGTGGCCGAGTCTGAGGAAGTCCGAAGGGGGCTCGCACGGTCCGCGGGGTAAGTGCCCAAATTATGTCGGGCCACCACCAGCGAGGAGGTGAGCGTTAGCGTGTCCTGGAGGTCTCTTGCCCCATTTTCGAGTAGCCACTGCCGGATGTAGGTCGAGTGGATGCCGGACACGAACGCGTCTCTGATATGCAGGTTCATATGGGTTTTCCCTGTCACACACTGATGGTCACAGTCCCTGGCAAGCGTGGTGAGTTTTTCTACAAATTCGTCTAGCAATTCCCCCGAGCGCTGCCGGCAGGTAGAGAGCAGGTGCCGGGCATGTACCTCGTTGATGGGTTTGACGAACCGCTTGCGTAGTAACCTGACCGCCTCTTCATAGGTAGTCGCCTTTTCGAGGGTGGCAGAAATTCTGTGACACACCCGGGCGTGGAGTAGATGCAGCTTGCGTGGTCCCAGGCTGGGAGTCTCTGAGGAGTCCAGGTAGGCCTCGAAACATCGGAGCCAGTATTAAAAAAATTATTTTGCCCCCGGTGTCCGTGCTTCCAGGTTGAGCTTCTCTGGTTTTAAGCCTACGTCCATCCTGATGTAGTTTAGCTTATTAAATTGTTGTACCCTCAATAACGACGCTTACAGAGTAAACGGTAAAGAAGGCTTTAATAAGCTAAGAACTAGCCTGGTGCCGAGACGGGTGCTAACTGGGTGCCGCCCACAATATACGACTCCCAGGTGGGTGGAGCCGGAGGCGGAGTCCCCCAGGGTTCCAAGCCCGGTCTTAAAGGGGACATCACCTTACATGATGATAAGGGTACAGTAATACAGTAACCGTTCATCACACTGAAATTCCGAAAGCCATAACATTCTGAAAACCACACTTTTCTTGAGCACGCTGCAAATGCGCAGTTTCCACCATGCACCACCCATGCACAGTTCCCAATGCTCCATACATGCGAAGTTCCCAATGCGTGCCGCACATGCGCAGTTCCCAATGCTCTGCACATCTGAAATTCCCAATGCGCGCCACACATGCGCAGTTCCCAACGTTCCGCTCGTACGCAGTTATCAATGCTTCGCACATGCCCAGTTCCCAACGTCCCGTTTGTACACAGCTCTCAATGCTCCGCACATGCCCAGTTCCCAATGTTCCGTTCGTACTCAGTTCCCAATACTCCGCACATGCGAAGTTCCCAATGCGTGCCGCACCTGCACAGTACATTCCAAAATCCGAAAAGTTCCGAAATCTGATACACACTCGGTCAAAAGCATTTCGGATAAGGGATTTTCAACCTGTAATAGCTTTGTCTGCTGCAGTGGAAAATTTGTCATGAAAACCAAAAGATATAGGAGCTAAAACTATCCGTCAACTGTTTAATGCTTTACCAAAACTATTGAGGAGAAATTTCAGTCCGGTTTGCCCTTAAACTACGTATTAAAAAGAAATACAAGTCTCCTGGTACAGCATGGTGTCAGCACACTTTTCTTAACCAGTATTGGCGCACTTCAAATCTCACTTTTGTCGGATTAATACATACAGCTTGTGATAAAATGCTCAACAATATTCACTGTTTTTAACTTTAGAGTCTGGAAGACCAATGTGATAGAACTGACTTTCTGACTGCTTCATGACCTTCGCTATCCCAGTGGCAGCCTCAGAAACCTGCTGCACTTTTCAGTTCGGCACCTACAGCTCAGTCAGGCTTTTGCCCGGAGATATCGGGTGTGATTTAACGGAAATAAAACAGTCCCGTTTCGGGCACATTTCACCGGGTGTTTCCCGCGCTTGCACCGCCGAGAATGATCCCGCTATCAGACCATAAAACCATAAGATGTAGGAGCAGAATCAGGCCATTCGGCCCATCGGGTCTGTTCCGCCATTCGATCATGGCTGATATGTTCCTCCTCATCATCTAACGTGACTCTGCTTAATTCTGTGCCTCGGCGAGGAAGGCCCCGCCGAGGCCGCAATTAGTCCTGTTTCCTGCACTGACGAGCTCAGCTCACGACTGCAGGAAAAATGGTTCCTGGACCTCTGGACCCCCCCCCCCCCCCCCACCGTGGCCTGCGGACCCCCCTCCAACACCTCAACTTACGAATTAGGGGGTCCTCTAGCCCTCTGTGCCCCACCTCATAAGGGAAGAGCACCCACACGTCCGATCCCCGGCACGGGCAAGACCATAAGACCATAAGACATAGGAGCAGAATTAGGCCACTCGGCCCATCGAGCCTGCTCCGCCATTCAATCATGGCTGATATTTTCTCATCCCCATTCTCCTGCCTTCTCCCCATAACCCCTGATCCCCTCATTAATTAAGAACCTTTCTATCTCTGTCTTAAAGACACTCCACAGCCTCCACAGCCTTCTGCGGCAAAGAGTTCCCCAGATTCACCACCTTCTGGCTGAAGAAATTCCTCCTCATCTCTGTTTTAAAGGATTGTCCCTTTAGTCTGAAATGGTGTCCTCTGGTTCTAGTTTTTGCCACAAGTGGAAACATCCTCTCCACGTCCACTCTATCCAGCCTCGCAGCATCCTGTAAGTTTCAAAAAGATCCCCCCTCATCCTTCTAAACTCCAACGAGTACAGACCCAGAGTCCTCAAACGTTCCTCATATGACAAGTTCTTCTTTCCAGGGATCATTCTTGTGAACCTTTACAAGGCCAGCACATCCTTCCTGATATACGGGGCCCAAAACTGCTCACAATACTCCAAATGGGGTCTGACCAGAGCCTTATACAGCCTCAGAAGTACATCCCTGGTATTGTATTCTTGCCCTCTCGACATGAATGCTAACATTGCATTTGCCTTCTTAACTGCCAACTGAACCTGCACATTAACCTTAAGAGAGTCATGAACAAGGACTCCCAAGTCCCTTTGTGCTTCTGCTTTCCGAAGCATTTCCCCATTTAGAAAATAGTCTATGCCTAAATTCCTCCTTCCAAAGTGCATAACCTCACACTTTTCACATTGTATTTCATTTGCCACTTCATTGCCCACTCTCCTAGCTTGTCCAAATCCTTCTGCAGCCCCCCTGCTTCCTCAATACCACCTGTCCCTCTACAGATCTTTGTATCATCTGCAAACTTAGCAACAGTGCCTTCAGTACCTTCTTCCAGATCATTAATGTATATTGTAAAAAGTTGTTGCCCCAGCACTGACCCCTGAGGCACACCACTAGTCACCGGCTGCCATCCAGAAAAAGACCCCTTTATCCCCATTCTTTGCCTTCTGTCAGTCAGCCAATCCTCTATCCATGCCAGGATCATACCCTTAACACATTGGCTCTTAACAGTCTCCTATGTGGCACCTTATCGAAGGCCTTCTGGAAGTCTATATAAATCACGTCCACTGATTCTCCTTTGTCTAACTTGCTTGTTACCACCTCAAAGAACTCTAACAAATTTGTCAGGCGTGACCTCCCCTTGACAAAGCCGTGCTGACTCAGTCACATTTTAACCAAGTACTTTGTGATCTCGGGCGAAATTCTCCGGAAACGGTGCGATGTCCGTCGACTGGCGCCCAAAACGGCGCAAATCAGACGGGCATCGCGCTGCCCCAAAGGTGCGGAATCCTCCGCATCTTTGGGGGCCGAGCCCCAACCTTGAGGGGCTAGGCCCGCGCCGGCCGAATTTCCGCCCCGCCAGCTGGCGGAAAAGGCCTTTGGTGCCCCGCCAGCTGGCGCTGAAATGACATCTCCGGGCAGCGCATGCGCGGGAGCGTCAGCGTCCGCTGACGGCATTCCCGCGCATGCGCAGTGGAGAGCATCTCTTCTGCCTCCGCCATGGTGGAGACCGCCATGGTAGTGGGTGCCTTGAACTCATTGCCAGAGGAGGTGGTGGAAGCAGGGACGATAGTGACGTTTAAGGGCCATCTTGACAAATACATGAATGGGATGGGAATAGAGGGATACAGACCCTGGAAGTGTAGAAGATTTTAGTTTAGACGGGCAGCATGGTCGGCACGGGCTTGGAGGGCCGAAGAGACTGTTCCTGTGCTGTACTTTTCATTGTTCTTTGTTCTTTGAAAGAAACTCTTCCTATCTTCTTTTATATTACTAGCTAACTTGCACTCATATTTCATCTTCTCTCTCCTTATTGCTTTTTTAGTTGTCCTCTGCTCGCTTTTAAAGGCTTCCCAATCCTCTGGCTTCCCACTAATCCTTGCCACATTGTATGCTTTTTTTTTTGCTTTTATGCTTTCCTTGATTTCCCTCGTCAGGCATGGATGCCTTGTCCTCCCCTTAGCATGTTTCCTCCTCCTTGGGATGAATTTCTGCTGTGCTTCCCTAATAAACCCCAAAACTCCTGCCATTGCTGTTCCACTGTCTTCCCTGCTAGGCTCCTTCTCCAATCAACTCTGGCCAGCTCCTCCCTCATGTCTTTGTAGTTACCCTTATTTAATTGTAATACTGTTACATCTGATTGCAGCTTCTCCCCCTCAAACTGCAGGGTAAATTCTAACATGTTGTATTCACTGCTCTCTAAGGGTTCCTTCACCTTAAGATCCCTAATCAAGTCTGCCTCATTACACATCACCAATTGCCTGTTCCCCAGTGGGCTCTACCACAAGCTGCTCCAAAAAACCATCTCTTAGACATTCCACAAATTCCATTTCTTGGGATCCACTACCAACCTGATTTTCCCAGTCCACGTGCATATTGAAGTCCCCCATGATTATTGTAATATTGCCTTTTTTACATGCCTTTTCTATCTCCTGATTTATTTTCTGCCCTACATCCTGACTACTGCTAGGGGACCTGTACATAACTCCCATCAGGGTCTTTTTACTTTTGCGATTCCTCAACTCTACCCACAGAGATTCTATGCCTTCTGATCCTATATCGCTCCTTGCTATCGATTTAACTTCATTCCTTACTAACAATGCAACACCACCCCCTTTGCCCACCTGCCTGTCCTTTCGATAGGACACATATCCTTGTATATTTAGGTCCCAGCCCTGATCCCCTTGCAGCCACGTCTCTGCGATGCCCACAACATCGTACTGGCCAATTTCAATGTGCGCAACAAGCTGAAATGAAAAACGCCTATTGTCACAAGTAGGCTTCAAATGAAGTTACTGTGAAAAGCCCCTAGTCGCCACATTCCGGCTCCTGTTCGGGGAGGCTGGTACGGGAATTGAACTGTGCTGCTGGCCAACCTTGGTCAGCTTTCAAAGCCAGCGATTTAGCCCAGTGTGCCAAACCAGCCCTCTTTTTTTATTTTAACCCTGCTCAAGCTCATTTACCCTGTTCCATATACTGCCTGCATTAAGGTACAACACTCTCAGTCCTGCATTGACCACCTCCCTCCTCACACTTGTCACCTTTTTTGCTCAGCCTAGCAGTGCCACCCTGGTGCCAGGGTACCACCCTGCCCAGAGCCAGACCACCCAGGGCCCCCCGATCGCCTGGGAGAAACCAGTGCTAAACGGCGTCCACTCGGGGTCTCGGAAGCTGGGCCGTTCGGTCTCGCGCCTTGGGTAACAACTGCGCGAATATATTTAAGTGCGCTTAACTGCACACTTAAAGATGCAAATCTGGATCTCGCCCAGTGTGGCCAGGGTCCAGATCGCGACGTCGCAAGAGATGGGGTTAGATCTCGCGAGGCGGAACGAGCTCTGTTAACCTCACGAGGAGCATCCCGAGTCAGGCGTGACGAGTCCGTTGTATCTCGCCCACTATTTGAACGGGTGTGAGAATCACCCCAATAAAGCTACGTGTAACGGCTCAACTACACACTGAGCAAAACTTTTGCAGAGCCACGGGACACGCTGACTGGGCAGGCATGATTCTATTTCCTTGGCCTGCTGCTCTCGTTCATTGTAGTTTAACCCCCCCCCCCCCCCCCCTCCAGAAGCAACCTTGTTACACTTACGCCTTATAAACTCCTCTGGACAACCACTCAGCACCAATCTTCCATCTGAGCTGAAAGTTTAATGGTCCAAATCCCTTCCCAGAGACGTGAGCATAAAGTCAAGTCAGACGCTCCCAGTACCGTACTGAGGGACAGCTGCACTGTCACAGGTGCCATTTTCTGGGTGAGATTTTAAAAATCAAAAGTCTCTCAGTTGTACTGTTTCGAGGAAACGCCAGAGAGTTCGCCTCAGTGTCCCTCACCGAACATCACTAAGACAGATTGTCTGGTCGTTCTCACATCACTGTTTGTGGGAGCTTAATGTAGCACATTTCTTGCCACGTTTTCTACAGTGAATGTCTTTCAAAAGTAGTTTAACGACTGCAAAGCACTTTGGGATGGTGTGTTCAGGTGCTTTGCAAATGCAAGTCATCCGTTCCCTGTCCCTCCTCTCCTGAGGGTGTTGTATCATCCTGGGAACGGAGCCATACGTCAATGTCTAGTCTTTGCTGTTCATGCGTCTCTGGCAGCTGCAGTGGAGCGTTTATGGAAGTGGCCTACACCACGTTGGCCACCCCGTCTGGTGCCAACTTGATCCGCTGCAGAGTTTGCTGGCGATCAGACTTTGACAATTGAAAAGGGGGCTAAAGTTCCAATGAGTGTGCAAGTTTGTGTCTGCTGGAGTGTGTGTGAAAGTGTAAGTGTGTGTGTGGAAGGTGAGCAGACTTTGGATCGGTTTTGGCCAGTGACCAGGCATGTTGCACTCATCACAGGAGTATTGCCAGCTGAGCACATGACAAGATGTCAACACAATTGGTCAGCATCAGTGAACTTGCACTAACCTGATTAGACTGTATTTTAAGCTCTGGGAGCACACAAACAATCTGATTGAAGGTTTCTGATGTGTCTGAAATCGTCAGTAGACCAGAGAAGGTGATACAAACACAGGTTTATTCTTAAGGCAAAAGTAAAGGTACAGAGCACTGTGGTATTATAGGTATTACGGTACGTGATAGGCTAAAGCACCATTGGTGGAAACTGTATGCTTTCTATTGGCTAGAGTGTATAATAGCTCCGCCCTGATAGGCGGGGTATAAGAACCCGTGCCGCCCCAGCAGCCCTCATTCTGTACCTGAGCTGCTGGGGGAAGCATCTAGCTTAATAAAGCCTTCAGTTGGACTACAACCTCACTTTAGTGGTCATTGATCGTACATCAAGCACATAGCTGGGACTGGCGATCGTGGCAGTCCCAATCCGGGCCGGCTATGAAATGTTAGTTTCACGAACCTCAGCTGCTAGGCTCCCCCCTGATAGTGGATACAGAACTGGCTAGGTCAGAGAAGGCAGAGAGTAGCAGTGGAAGGGTGCTTTTCTGATTGGAGGGCTGTGACTAATGGTGTTCCGCAGGGATCAGTGCTGGGACCTTTGCTGTTCGTAGTATATATAAATGATTTGGAGGAAAATGTAACTGGTCTGATTAGTAAGTTTGCAGACGACACAAAGGTTGGTGGAATTGCAGATTGCGATGAGGACTGTCAGAGGATACAGCTGGATTTAGATCGTTTGGAGACTTGGGCGGAGAGATGGCAGATGGAGTTTAATCCGGACAAATGTGAGGTGATGCATTTTGGAATGTCTAATGCAGGTAGGGAATATACAGTGAATGGTAGAACCCTCAAGATTATTGAAAGTCAGAGAGATCTTGGTGTACAGGTCCACAGGTTACTGAAAGGGGCAACACAGGTGGAGAAGGTAGTCAAGAAGGCATACGGCATGCTTGCCTTCATTGGCCGGGGCACTGAGTATAAGAATTGGCAAGTCATGTTGCAGCTGTATAGAACCTTAGTTAGGCCACACTTGGAGTATAGTATTCAATTCTGGTCGCCACACTACCAGAGGATGTGGAGGCTTTAGAGAGGGTGCAGAAGAGATTTACCAGAATGTTGCCTGGTATGAAGGGCATTAGCTATGAGGAGTGGTTGAATAAACTCGGTTTGTTCTCACTGGAACGACGGAGGTTGAGGGGCGACCTGATAGAGGTCTACAAAATTATGAGGGGCATAAACAGAGTGGATAATCAGAGGCTTTTCCCCAGGGTAGAGGAGTCAATTACTAGGGGGCATAGGCTTAAGGTGAGAGGGGCAAGGTTTAGAGGAGATGTACGAGGCAAGTTTTTTACACAGAGGGTAGTGGGTGCCTGGAACTCGCTGCCGGAGGGGGTGGTGGAAGCAGAGACGATAGTGACGTTTACGGGGCATCTTGACAAATACATGAATAGGATGGGAATAGAGGGATACGGACCCAGGAAGTGTAGAAGATTGTAGTTTAGTCGGGCAGCATGGTCGGCACGGGTTGGAGGGCCGAAGGGCCTGTTCCTGTGCTGTACTTTTCTTTGTTCTTTGTTCTTTGAGATCAATTGGGTCGGCCTCGTGGTCTCCTGAGGGTTATTACAAGTTCCTCCTTTCAGCTTTTATTTTCTGCTATTTGATGAATCTTTATGGGTTACGGGTTCGCTTATTTCCCTCTCGCGCCCATCCAATTTTCATTTTAAAAAAATCATTGTTCATCTCGGCTTCCAGTGCTCTAGTAGGCCGGGGGTTACAGGCCCATTACCATCTGTTGCGTAACAACGGGCGGCACAGTGGTTAGCACTGCTGCCTCACCAGCCCAGGGACCTGGGTTCAATTCAGGCCTCGGGTGACTGTGTGGTGTTTGCACTTTCTCCCCGTGTCTGCGTGGGTTTCCTCCGAGTGCTCCAGTTTGGGTGGAGGTGTGGGGCATCGGGTGCTCTTCCCAAGGGCCAGTGCAGACTCGATGGGCCGAATGGCCTCCTTCTGCACTGTAAATTCTGTGATCTATGGTTTCACTTCTTCTGAACATTCTTTCTCTCACCTCCCCTGCATTTCTTGCCCCAAGCCTTCGTTCTGCATCACCTTGACTTGTTCCGACAGCTGATGGGAACAGTTTTTCTTTGTCGACCTTATCTAAACCCGTCATCATCTTGTACACCTCGATCAAATCTCTCCTTAATCTCCGTTGTTCTGAGGAGAATCCCCCAGCTTCGCCAATCTATCCTTGGAGATAGAATCCCTCATCCCTGGAACCATTCTATTAAATTTCCACACCTTCCCCGGGATTCTCACACCTTTCCCAAAGGATGTCATTTGACACGGAGAGGGCCATGCTCCATTTGGGTAGAAAATTGAGTCAAGTTCATGACCTTCCCATCCAATCAGTGAAGTCAACCTGTATTGATGGGTTAGATGCGTGTTCGATTGACATGGCTGCGTGTTTCCAGAAATAGCAGTATTTATTGAGGAGAAGCGGTTTTGTAATGTTCATTGGTCTTTCAGATCCGAGGGCTGGATTAATTGATGGGATAATGGCCTCTTTGGGTTGGAAGGAAGAGTTCTAGAGTATTTACAGTGCAGAAGGAGGCCGTACGTTATGTGCCAGCTCCCAGTGACTTTCTATGCCAGAATATTAGATGGTGAAGGATAGAACTGGAGCCAATATTTATACCCTTTTGTTAACAGAGATACAGATCACAGACAATCGTCTCCTAATCCAACGACCACAGTCTCAGCCTGTTTAGGAACACAAGTGAATCCCCAGTCACCACACTACCAGAAGGATGTGGAGGCTTTGGAGAGGGTGCAGAGGAGGTTACCAGGATGTTGCCTGGTCTGAAGGGTGTTAGCTATGCGGAGAGGCTGAATAGACTCGGACTGTTTTCATTAGGAAGATGGAGGTTGAGGGGTGACCTGATAGAGATCTACAAGATTGTGAGGGGCATGGATAGAGTGGATGGGCAGGCACTCTTTCCCAGGATGGAGGGGTCAGTCACCAGGGGACATAGGTTTAAGGTCCGTGGGGCAACGTTTAGAGGGGATGTGCGAGGCAGGATTTTTACGCAGAGGTGGTGAGTGCCTGGAACGTTGCCAGGGGAGGTTGTGGAAGCAGATACATTAACGGCATGCAAATGGCATCTTGACAAACACATGGATAGGAGAGGTACAGCACAAGAAGTGCTGAGGGTTTTGGCCAAAGGTGGTATCATGATCGGTGCAGGCTTGGAGGGCCGAAGGACCTGTTCCTGTGCTGTATTGTTCTTTGTTCGAATTCTCACCTCCTGCACACAATTAAATACAATTAATATGCAATTGGCAATCTCATTCCAAGAAGCCATTTGGGCAGAGTGCAGAGAACACTTTGCTCTGGATTGAAACATGCCAGCCTAACTTAATGCTGGAGGGCTTGATGCTGACGCAGCGGAATGGACTTCACCTTGGGAAGGAGCTTTGATGGGAAACTGCCCCAATGAGTTGATTTAGGGGCTACGACTTTCAGCAAGTGATCCTTAGAGTGATTTTCACCAACCCGGCCTTGTTGAAGCAAAATCAGAATCGTAGGAAGATGGCAAACGTGAATTTTGAATGAACAAAGGAAAATATTGGATGGAGAGCTGAAGGAATGAAAGAATTTAAGAAATGAGAGTTAAGTGTTAGTAAAATGATCGCACAGTGCAATTCAGTAAGACTGGCAGCATATTGCAGTGTTGAATGATGATTTGTTTTTCCAGTTTGGCTTTGGACTGGAGTGCTGTCTAGCTGGAGAGAGTCCAGCACTAAGTCACTACTTCAGTTAACCCAGCACTTCTTGTGATGATCTGTCTATCCCTCTGAAAAGTTAGAGTGAAAAATGTTTTTCCTTGATCTTGGCAAATTGGATCAGAATCAGAATGTGAACTATGAAGGAAAAGATTGTTTACCATCGCACAACGCACCTTTTGAAAAGGAAGATGACATCTTCTCAATGGAAGTGACTATTGGAGGAAAGGCAAGGAGCCAGCAGACAGACAGATGTGAAAGCACAGGATTTTATCATGCTGTGGCCAATTTAACAAGCCCATTGCATTAAGCTCTTGGACGAGACAGCCTGCAAATCTTTAATTTTCTTCATCCCTTCTTTTCTTATTCATCCCAATAAAACAGGAAGAAATACGACCCTTGTTCTGCTCATGATATTCCATTCAGTCTGCTTACCTTGTTGGCAATCTGCAAATCATTGGATGCATTGGTGGTCATCTTCCAAGATCCTATACACTCTGGAACAGTTCCTACAGATTGGAGAACAGCTGACATAACCCCACTATTTAAAAAGGGAGGTAGAGAGAAAACAGGGAATTATAGACCAGTCAGCCCGACATTGGTCGTGGGGAAAATGCTAGAGTCCATTATAAAAGATTTAATAGCAGAGCACTTGGAAAAGAATGACAAGATCAGACAGAGTCAGCAATACAAAAGCGTAATCATGCTTGACAAATCTACTGGAATTTTTCAATGTAACTAGTGTGGTGATAGACATCACTGTAAGTACACAAAGGGTTAATGTACATACACTACACCTAGCTAGACACTAGAGGGAACACCAGAGACATGACACACAGACAGTCAACCAATAGGTCAGTAAGATAGGACACGACCAATGGGCAGTCACGATACACACAGAGGTGACACTACCACAGGAGGGCATTACACCAACCCATATAAAAGGACACATCACACATGCTCAGTCTCTTTCCAGTGGAGACTCTCAGTGAGCACAGACACAGGGTTGATTGAAACACATCACTCCCATCACGTGGATTGTAGCAGACTAGTTAGTCAGTCTGAGTAGCTATAGCAGGATTAACAATAGCGTTGAATCCAAGTAGGAGAATTGTTAATAGTTCAATAAACTTGTTGAAACTATCTCCAAGTCTGAACCTTCCTTTGTCAGAGTGCACATCAAGGAAGCAGCTTATGCTACGCCAAGAGCATAACAAAACAACTAGTAGAGTTGATGAAGGGGAGCCAGTGGATGTGGTTTATTTAGACTTTCAAAAGGCTTTTGACAAGGTCCCACGTAAGAGATTAGCGTGTAAAATTAAAGCACATGGATTTGGGGGTAGTGTATTGAGATGGATAGAAAACTGGTTGGTAGACAGGAAACAAAGAGTTGGACTAAACAGTTTTCTTTAATAAATGACAGGCAGTGACTAGTGGGGAACCGCAGGGATCGGTGCTGGGAGCCCAGGTATTGTCAATGTATATTAATGATTTAGATGAGGGAACTAAATGTAATATCTCCAAATTTGCAGAGGACACAAAGTTGGGTGGGAAGGTGAGCTGTGAGGAGGATGCAGAGATGCTTCAGCGGGATTTGGACAGGCTGAGTGGGCAAATGCATGGTAGATGCAGTTTGGTGTGGATAAATGTGAAGTTTATCCACTTTGGTGGCAAAAAGAGCAAGGCAAATGATCTGAATGACTATAGATTGAGAGAGGGGAATGTGCAACAAGATCTTGGTGTCCTTGTACACCAGTCACTGAAGGTAAGCATGCAGGTGCAGCAGGCAGCAACGTAGGCAAATGGTATGTTGACCTTCATTGTGAGAGGATTAGCAGACAGGAGCAGGGATGTCTTGCCGCAATCTACAGGGCCCTGGGCATGATGCTACCCTGACACTCCTGTGGGCACCCAGACACCATGGCACTGCCGGCCTGAAAGCCTGGCAATGCCACCCAGCTGAGTCCGTCTGTGCAGGAAATGAGATAAGTTCAGCCTCTGGGGGGGGCGTTCCCGACCGATGCCAGAAAAAACGAGACTCCCGTTTGATAGCGAGGTCATTCTCGATGCTACAGGCGATGAGAATGATCCCGCTGTAAGTGCCCAAACGGGCTCTCTGTTTTTTGCACGTTAAATCGTGCCCAATATTACCGATGTGTAAGTAGGCAGCCTTTGCAATCGAGTATATTGAACTGTTACAGTTTGTGATATAGGTACCCCCATATCTGCATTTGTTTGATACATACAGTTGAGCAATTAATCGTCAACCACTGCTGTGGGTCTGGAGTCACATGTCGGCCAGGCCAGGTCAGGTTGGCAGATTTCCTCTCCTGAAGGGCATTAATGAGATGGGTTTTCACAACAGTCTGGAAGTTTGAAGGTCAATGTTAATGAGACCAATATTTTATTCCAGATTCATTAGTTAAATTTGAATTACCCCAGCTGCCTGTTGGGATTTGAAGTCTTGGTCGGATTTGCAGGCCGGCGGGATTTTGCAGTCCCCCCGAAGTTAATGGACGTTTGAACGGCTCGCTGCATCTTACAACCTCCTCCCCACCACGGCAGGTCCGTTAAAGTCCGTTCCTTATCTCCAGACCATTCACTGGGGTTTCTGCGTCACTAGCCCAGGAACATCAACACTATGCTCCCACCCCTAGTACGAAAGGAGCATCTGTGTTGGAAACTCAGTCAATAGTGGGATAAAAAACACTCTGGCTCAACTTGTCCTTCTGTCCTAAAGGGATTCTGGCTCTTGAGGGAAGAAAATTGGGGTAAAGTTATGGGGCGAGATCCTCCGTTTCCCGACGACGATTTTGTAATCGGCGATCAGGCGGAGAATCCCTTTTTACGACAGAGTTGGGGGCGCCGCCTGTTTTACGCAGGTTTCGCATGCTACGCTCCCTCTGAAATGTCATCATCGCCGTGTGCGCCGCAAGCTGTTGGGACGGCCTCACGATATCAGCTGAAGGCCCTCCCCTGATGCTCTGGCCCTGATGAGCCAGTAAAACGATGGTGCGGGGGATGTGCGGTCCATTGCCGCCACAGTCAGGTGGGAGCCGTGCTGCTGGCCGGGGTGAGGGGGGGAGTTTCGGCGAGGGCTGGGGGGACTGGCGGGGGTGGCGAGGGGGTGGCCGGGGGGGCACTGTCTGGAAGGCCAGGTCCGCGCTCGGCCGGCGCCATGGTGTACGGCGCGACCGGCGGCCACGGACCCGGCAATTCTCCGGCCGTTTATTTCATGGAGGCCAGGCGTTTTACGTGGCGCAGCTGCTCGCCCCTCACCAGTCGCAGCATCGGTGAGGGGGCGACGCCAATTTTCCACGTAAAACCCCACAGATCCTCCGGACTTAGCCTCAGAATGGGAGAATCTGGCCTGTGGAATCTGTGATGATGGCATGTTGGACAGGCATCACATTTGGCTATCAGGGTACTTTTGGAAGTTGACCCTAATGTAATTAGATATCACCGAAGGGCAGTAAGTAGATGAGATAAGATAGTGATGTCCCATAGTGCCCTCCCTGAGTTATATTCTGACACTCATTCCTGTTAGAAATTACTTTTGTATTCTCAATATTATGAATGGTTTGCTGAGTCACAAAACTCAATTAGCTCAGATGGGTAATTTAACAAAATGAAACTCAGATATTCTGGGCGGGATTCTCCATCGGTTGTGAGGCCAAAATCAAGGCCGGCGCCAATGCCATGCTCCGGGGCCTGGACAGCGGCATCAATGCGTTCTGCTCCGCAGGTACAGCAAACACCGTTGGCACACCCGGTATTCTCCGGAGCCTCCTCAATACTCCGCCTCCGCCAGGAGGAATTATTAGAGATGGCGAGGTTCACTTGTGGTTTCACAAATCAGGGAACAGGTGCCATGGCTGCTGAAGGAGAGAGAGAGAGGGGATACTGAAAGTGTCCAACATCGCCATGGTGTGCTGATGGTTGTGCTGCTGGCCGGGAGGCTTCTGGCAGGGCCGGGGGAGGGGTGGAGAAAGGGAGGGGCGACCAGGCGACCGACCGTGGGGTCGGGGTGGACGGGAATGGAACACCATTGCTGCAACTGGCAAGGCAGCTATGCAACTGCGCACGGCGCTGACCGCGCACTCTGAACTGATTGTGTCACTGCTCATATGGGTGTTCCCCCAGGCCCCCCCCCCCCCACCCCCCCGGCACTCTCGGACCCCTTCCAACCTATCAACGGAACGGGCGTACCCCAGCACAACCAGTACTATCTTGTTGGCTGGGTAGTGGAGTGCTAATATGCGCCTGCAGCTTGTCAGCCTCTCGAATGTCAATCCCGACCCTGGCGAATCCGACGCCGTCTTCATTGGAATTGGTCGTGTTCTACGTAGCGCCGGTGCCTGCCGTTAACGATTCCTGAATTGCTCTGTGAGGGGCGCCAATTTAGTTGTCGTAGAAATCCAACGATTCTGTCCCGGCGTCAGCACTTAGGGCTGGATTCTTCAGCCGTGCCCGCCGCAAGATGGCCATGCGTGGGACAGGGACCACGGAAAGGTCCGTTAACCTCGGGAGGAAATTTCTTATCACCGGGCGGGCGCGGCCAGAGAATCCCGCCCTTAGATCCTGGAACGGAGACTTGTTCTTTGTTCTTTGAATTAAGTTCATTCACTCGGAAAACTATTCCTTGTCTTTCAAAGCAATTTATTTTAAAATGGGAACAGCTGCCAGGGAATTATTCTGTATAGTTTTGCATTGGGTTTCTACCTGTCCAATATTTAAACTCCATTGTTTCCAGTGACATCTGTGTTTCAAATCATTAGTCATACATTGCATGAATTTTCATAGTAGCAAAACAATTCTCAAAACTCAAGGTCTCTGTGTCCAGACGGGTCTCTCTCTGTGTCCAGACGGTGTCTCCCTCTGTGTCCAGATAGTGTCTCCCTCTGTGTCCAGACAGTGGGCGTCATTCTCCGACCCCCCAGTGGGTCGGAGAATGGCCGTTGGCTGCCGTGAATCCCGCCCCCGCCGGTTGCCGAAGTCTCCGGTACTGGAGATTGGGCGGGGGCGGGAATCGGGCCGCGCCGGTTGGCGGGCCCCCCCGCTCAATTCTCCGGCTCGGATGGGCCGAAGTCCCGCCGAGAAATTGCCTGTCCCGCCGGCGTAAATTAAAGTAGGTATTTACCGGCGGGACAAGGCGGCGCGGGCGGGCTCCGGGGTCCTGGGGGGGGGCGCGGGCGATCTGGCCCCGGGGGGTGCCCCCACGGTGGCCTGGCCTGCGATCGATGCCCACCGATCCGCGGGCGGGCCTGTGCCGTGGGGGCACTCCTTCCCTTCCGCCTCCGCAACGGCCTCCACCATGGCGGAGGCGGAAGAGACTCTCCCCACTGCGCATGCGCGGGAAACTGTCGGCGGCCGCTGACACTCCCGAGCATGTGCCGCCCGGGGATGTCATTTCCACGCCAGCTGGCGGGGCAACAAACGCCGTTTCCGCCAGCTGGCGGGGCGGAAATCCCTTCGGCGCCGGCCTAGCCCCTCAATGTCGGGGCTCGGCCCCCAAAGACGCGGAGCATTCCGCACCTTTGGGGCGGCGCGATGCCCGTCGGATTGGCGCCGTTTTGGGCGCCAGTCGGCGGACATCGCGCCGTTGTGGGAGAATTTCGCCCAGTGTCTCTCTCTCTCTCTCTGCCCAGATGGTGTCTCCCTCTGTGTCCAGACGGTGTCTCCCTCTGTGTCCAGAGTGTCTCTCTCTCTCTGTCCAGACGGTGTCTCCCTCTGTGTCCAGACAGTGTCTCCCTCTGTGTCCAGACGGTGTCTCCCTCTGTGCCAGACGGTATCTCCCTCTGTGTCAGACGGTGTCTCCCTCTGTGTCCAGGCGGTATCTCCCTCTGTGTCCAGACAGTGTCTCCCTTTGTGTCCAGACGGTTTCTCCCTCTGTGTCCAGACGATATCTCCCTCTGTGTCCAGACGGTGTCCCCCTCTGTGTCCAGACTTAATCTCACTCTGTGTCCAGACGGTGTCTCCGTCTGTGTCCAGACTTAATCTCACTCTGTGTCCAGACGGTGTCTCCATCTGTGTCCAGGCGGTATCTCCCTCTGTGTCCAGACGGTGTCTCCCTCTGTGTCCAGACGGTGTCTCCCTCTGTGTCCAGACGGTATCTCCCTCTGTGTCCAGACGATATCTCCCTCTGTGTCCAGACAGAAACTCACTCTGTGTCCAGACTTAATCTCACTCTGTGTCCAGACGGTGTCTCCGTCTGTGTCCAGACTTAATCTCACTCTGTGTCCAGACGGTGTCTCTGTCTGTGTCCAGGCGGTATCTCCCTCTGTGTCCAGGAGGTATCTCCCTCTGAGTCCAGACAGAATCTCACTCTGTGTCCAGCCAGAATCTCACTCTGTGTCCAGACGGTGTCTCCCTCTGTGTCCAGATGGTGTCTCCCTCTGTGACCAGACACAATCTCACTCTGTGTCCAGGCGGTATCTCCCTCTGTGTCCAGACAGGATCTCACTCTGTGTCCAGACAGGATATCACTCTGTGTCCAGACAGGATCTCACTCTGTGTCCAGACGGTGTCCCCCTCTGTGTCCAGACACAATCTCACTCTGTGTCCAGACAGAATCGCACTCTGTGTCCAGACAGAATCTCCCTCTGTGTCCAGACAGAATCTCCCTCTCTGTCCAGACGGTGTCTCATTCTGTGTCCAGACAGGATCTCACTCTGTGTCCAGACGGTGTCTCACTCTGTGTCCAGACAGGATCTCACTCTGTGTCCAGATGGTGTCTCACTCTGTGTCCAGACGGTGTCTCACTCTGTGTCCAGACGGTGTCTCACTCTGTTTCCAGACAGGATCTCACTCTGTGTCCAGGCGGTATCTCCCTCTGTGTCCAGACGGTATCCCTCTCCCTGTCCAGACGGTGTCCCCCTCTGTGTCCAGACACAATCTCACTCTGTATCCAGACAGAATCTCACTCTGTGTCCAGACAGGATCTCACTCTGTGTCCAGACGGTGTCTCCCTCTGTGTCCAGACAGGATCTCACTCTGTGTCCAGACGGTGTCTCACTCTGTGTCCAGACGGTGTCTCACTCTGTGTCCAGACGGTGTCTCACTCTGTGTCCAGACAGGATCTCACTCTGTGTCCAGGCGGTATCTCCCTCTGTGTCCAGACGGTATCCCTCTCCCTGTCCAGACGGTGTCCCCCTCTGTGTCCAGACACAATCTCACTCTGTATCCAGACAGAATCTCACTCTGTGTCCAGACAGGATCTCACTCTGTGTCCAGACAGGATCTCACTCTGTGTCCAGACACAATCTCACTCTGTGTCCAGACAGGATCTCACTCTGTGTCCAGACAGGATCTCACTCTGTGTCCAGACAGGATCTCACTCTGTGTCCAGACACAATCTCACTCTGTGTCCAGACAGGATCTCACTCTGTGTCCAGACGGTGTCTCACCTCAGTCCTTTATTGTTGTCCACTCCAGATTGAAACTTGACAGGAAATGGTTTTCTCTGGTTCTCAAGCTTGTAAATTATGTTCGCGTGTGATTAAAAATTGTTCATGTCAAAGAGGGTGAACAGTAAATTTGTCTTTCTTCCATCCAACAGTTCCATCTGACTCATTTAACATTGACACCAGGTGGCCAAAAATCATCAGGGGCTCTGCAGACGCACAGTTTGGCTACACAGTGCAACAGCACGAGGCAAATGGACAGAAATGGTAAGAATAAGAATTCCTTATGTTGACACTGATGATTAGTTGTCAAATGCTGATGAATGTTGAGTTATGGAGAAGGGGGAATAGCACAGGAGAAGTGAACTGACGATGGATTGTTGACTTTTTGATTACTAGCTGCTCCTGTGAGTAGTTAGCAAGGACACCAAGGCCTTGCTCCCCAGAATCCTTGGTGAGATTTTCACATCAGATGTATTTGTTGATGGTGACGATTGGCGGATTTGGCAGCAGCCTCACCGTTGGTGAATGCGCCTCTTACCAGGTGGCGATACATGTCTGGTTTGTGTCGAAGATCCGCGATATTTGTTGTGCATTCCTCGACAAACATTTGCCTGCACTTCTGCACAGTACTCGAAGGTGATGGGTGTATAAAGGGCTAGACTCCAGTCTCCCAAGCCTGGGTAGATGGGCTGAAAGTTTCTGTTTCTACTCATCACTGATCGCCCCCCACCCCCACCCGTCACTGAGTGCGCCCCCTCCCCCATTAACACATAGATTGAAAAACCCACAATAATGTCCTTTTTACCATCCCGCACCACAAGCGATCTCTACCCATGGAGTGTGCAGCCCGAAATGTTAAGCTTTCCAACCCCGATACCGGCATTGCTTATCCATTGATACACCATCAATAATAGACGACGAGTGATAAACGTAACTGAGGCTTTAATACACTAAACAGCAAGCCTCCTGCCTCTGGTCCCGAAACCGGGTCCGGAGGCGGAGACTTGCCACTTCTTTAGAGAAGCCCCGAGGGGAGGAGCCACAGGCGGAGCCAGCCTGGACAAGCCCAGGCATGTACAACACAGCACAATGAATATAATACAATTAACACAATAACGTGGTTTACCACATCCATTATGAACATAAAGAGAGTAATTTCACTCTTTTGCTCATAAGACACTAGAGAATCATCGTTCACAGTTTGAAGCAAAATCTGTTTTGAACTCATGTACCGACCTTTGGTAACAAAAATTGGATGGCCTCTCCTCTCCTCTCCTCTCCAGATCTTCTGCTGGAATTCGGCAACGATCCACACTTGACAATAATGCCTGCCAATGTCAGGCATGTGTCAGCTAATAAACAGCTCCTGATTAAGTGCACAGATGTTTAGCCAAAATTCAGAAGCTGCTTTCTTGGCAGGTGTGCTTGACAGAAAAATCCAACTTAATGTCGTTTGAGAATTGGGCTGGTTGGCTGATCAGGCTTAATCCTCCAACAAACCCTGTGCAGTTCTTGTGCTCAGGGGCTCAACCGCATTTATTCCGTCTCTTGAGAGATAGTGAATAACTACACGAGGAACAAGATCCATCAGATAAAATTGTAAAGATTATCCGTAGCCAACCCGCAGGGTTAGTGGCCCAGTGATTAAGTGTTGCGTTCTCAATTAGAGGGCTGGTCTATTGAGTTCTTCCCCCGACCTGCATTTCCTACACGATTAAGTGGGCCTCACGGACCAGCTGCCAAACAGCAGTCGGTATTGTTGACCTCTAAGAGGAGATTTGCATGAAAGGATTAGCTCCCCTTGCAGCAGTTGTCCTGGTCTGGAGCCAATATAAGAGAAATTAACACTCCGCAGATTGTGAATGATTGTTACATTTGGTGAAATGAACAGTTCAGACGAAATCACGGAGTGCATAGAATTACGTCAAATTAACAGCGCAGCAATGGGTTATGTTAGGATTATGTGCTACATGAGCCTCCTATACCCGCTTTTCCACAGCATGTCATACTCATAAATAGTTGACCCTAAACACGACTGGTTAAGTGACAGAAATGATTATATCACTGCCTACAGTTTAACTTGTCCAGAACTTTGCAGGACATAGACTGTGAAGGAGAAATTTGAAGTGGGTTCAAAATAATTGACTTATGGTGAATTATCCTGCACTCGCTCAATTGAATAAACAGATTAATGTTGTTCGGTGGACCTCAAACATATGTGGAACTCAACAACTTTTACATCAAGAACTTTTGTTTATATACCGCATTGAACGGGGCAGCACAGTAGCATTGTGGATAGCACAATTGCTTAACAGCTCCAGGGTCCCAGGTTCGATTCCGGCTTGGGTCACTGTCTGTGCGGAGTCTGCACATCCTCCCCATGTGTGCGTGGGTTTCCTCCGGGTGCTCCGGTTTCCTCCCACAGTCCAAAGATGTACAGGTTAGGTGGATTGGCCATGATAAATTGCCCTTAGTGTCCAAAGTTGCCCTTAGTGTTGGGTGGGGTTACTGGGTTATGGGGATAGGGTGGAGGTGTTGACCTTGGGTAGGGTGCTCTTTCCAAGAGCCGGTGCAGACTCGATGGGCCGAATGGCCTCCTTCTGCACTGTAAATTCTATAATCTATGAACGTAACGAAATGCCCCCAAGGTGCTTCACGCAAGTGTTATCAAACAGAATTTGTCTCCGAAACACAAGACATTCAAGAACGGTTGATCAAAGAGATAGATTTTAAATAGCATCAGAGAAGAGGAGGAGAGAGAGTTAGAGAGGTGAAGAGGATGAGGGAGGGAATCCCACAGCTTCAGCTTTTCGCAGTATTGGCTGCCAAAAGTGGAATGATGATAATCAAAGATGTGAAAGAAGTCAGCATTGGAGGGGTGCAAACACCTTACATGGTTGTCGGGCTGAAGGAGGTTAAAAAGACAGAGAGACCACGGAGGGATTGGAAGACAAGGAGGAGAATTTTAAAATCAGGTAGCAAAATGACCCAAGGCACTTAAGGCACCTTGTCCCCCTGGCAGACAAGTCACCAGGACCCAATGAACTGCACGCTAGGGTTTTAATGGAAGTGACTGCAGAGATAGTGGACCCATTGGTTGAAGTTTTTCGTAACTCACTCAATTCCGGAAGGGTACTGCAAGATTGAAAAACAGCCAATGTGATTCCTCTGTTCAAAAAGGGAGAAAGGCAGAAGGCGGGGAACTATAGGCTAGTTAATTTAACATCGATTATTGACAAGATGCTGGAGTCAATAATCAAAGAGGAAATAGCTAATCATTTAGGAAAGCTGAATATAATCAAACCGAGTCAATATGGTTTTCTGAAAGGTAAATCATGTTTGACGAATTCACTTGAATTCTTTGAGGATGTAACAGGGAGAGTAGATAGAGGGGAATATGTAGATGTAGTGTATTTAGATTTCCAAAAGGCATTTACCACGGTGCTGCATAAGAGGCTGGTGCATAAAGTAGAAGCCCATGGAATTGGAGGAAGTGTGTTAGTATGGATTGAAAACTGGCTGTCACATAGAAAACAGAGAGTTGGAATAAGTGGGTCCTTTTCAAAGTGGAAAGATGTAACTGGAGGAGTATCACATGGATCAGTTCTTGGCCCACAATTGTTAATTATTTACATTAACAACCTGGAGGAAGGGACAGAATGTAAGGTTTCCAAATTTAGCAATAATACGAAAATAGATGGAAGGGAATGTTGTGATGAGGATGTTATGATTCTGCAATGGAATAAAGATTGATTGACTGTGCGAAAAACCTGGCAAATGGAGCGTAATCTGGGAAGTGTGAGGTCATGCATTTTGGAAGGAGGAATCAAAAGGCAGATTATTATCTAAATGGAGAGAGACTGCAGGTGAGTGAAGTACAGAGGAGTGAAGTACAGAGGAGTGAAGTACAGAGGGATCTAGGTATTCTCGTGCATGAATCCCACAAAGCCAGCAGGCAGGTCCAAACTGTAGTTAAGAAGGCAAACAGCATTTTGACCTTTATTGTAAAGGAGTTAGAGTTTCAAAATAGGGAGGTTTTGTTGCAATAATAATAATCTTTATTAGTGTCACAAGTAGGTTACATTAACACTGCAATGAAGTTACTGTGGAAAAAACCCTAGTCGCCACATTCCGGTGCCTGTTCGGGTACACGGAGGGAGAATTCAGAATGTCCAATTCACCGAATAAACAAAGAACAAAGAAATGTAGAGCACAGGAAGAGGCCCTTCGGCCCTCCAAGCCCGTGCTGACCATGCTGCCCGACTAAACTACAATCTTCTACACTTCCTGGGTCCGTATCCTTCTATTCCCATCCTATTCATGTATTTGTCAAGATGCCCCTTAAATGTCACTATCGTCCCTGCTTCCACCACCTCCTCCGGTAGCGAGTTCCAGGCACCCACTACCCTCTGTGTAAAAAACTTGCCTCGTACATCTACTCTAAACCTTGCCCCTCTCACCTTAAACCTATGCCCCCGAGTAATTGACCCCTCTACCCCGGATAAAAGCCTCTGACTATCCACTCTGTCTATGCCCCTCATAATTTTGTAGACCTCTATCAGGTCGCCCCTCAACCTCCTTCGTTCCAGTGAGAACAAACCGAGATTATTCAACCACTCCTCATGGCTAATGCCCTCAATACCAGGCAACATTCTGGTAAATCTCTTCTGCACCCTCTCTAAAGCCTCCACATCCTTCTGGTAGTGTGGCGACCAGAATTGAACACTATACTCCAAGTGTGGCCTAACTAAGGTTCTATACAGCTGCAACATGACTTGCCAATTCTTATACTCAATGCCCCGGCCAATGAAGGCAAGCATGCCGTATCCTTCTTGACTACCTTCTCCACCTGTGTTGCCCCTTTCAGTGACCTGTGGACCTGTACTCCTAGATCTCTCTGACTTTCAATACTCTTGAGGGTTCTACCATTCACTGTATATTCCCTACCTGCACGAACTTTCAGGACATGTGGGAGGAAACCGGAGCACCCGGAAGAAACTCAACGCAGACACGGGGAGAACGTGCAGACTCCGCACAGACAGTGACCCAAGCAGGGAATTGAACCTGGGAACCTGGCGTTGTAAAGCAACAGTGCTAGCCACTGTGCTACCATGCCGCCCTGGTGGTGGTGTCAGTTATAGTTCAGCATTCACAGATCACCAGAAAGAAATTCTCTCAAACTTAACTCTTTTGGTCTAAATATTTTTTTGCCACGATTTACATTTAGTCAGCGCTGCTCATAAAAGGGATCGCATTATATATTTTACTGGTCAGTTCATTTTTCACCTTGAAATAATACACCTGCTACTTTGATAGGGTGACGTGCGGAGCCAAATTCCTTCCAGAATTCTTGGGCTTAATGAGGAACCCAGTCCTTCTGCTTTGGTACTTTACAGCTTTCTGTTCATAATCTGAGCAGTATCATCCCTAAACACTGTCAGCCATCTGGGTTTAAACACAAATCACTGAAAGGAAACACATTGAGTTGGGGGCGGACCAAGAAAACAAAATCAGGACGAAACCTGTGTTACCGCACTGGACCTGAATTAATAGCATTGAAATGTTTGCCGTCCTGTACAAGAGGCGAATAAATTAGCAGCGCTTGTTTATTCTAAAAGCAATGGCGGGATCTAACAGCCACGCTGCGCCCGGCGCAGAGCCGGTTAAATTGTGGGAGAGGCCGAAATTGGGATCCGTGCTGTCATGTGAGGGTACCTTTAAGAAATGGATGTTTAAGCAATGTACCTTTAAGAAATGCAGTGATGTCAGAGTGTGGGTGGAGCTTAGTTTTAGTTCAGCCATTTTGCAGTTTAGTTTCAGTTTGAAAAGAGCTTTGGAGTGTCTGTGTTTGCAGTGAGCTGGATCTGCTGTGATCTCTGCCATGAAAGACTATCTCTGGATCATTTGGGTGATTTAAACTCATAATAATAACGCCTCTAACCTGATGTGTTCCTGTTTAAAGGTGTTACGTTTTTTTTGATGTTTGAAGGAACATTTTGAGGGATTATTTAGTGTTGTATTATTTTCGGGGTTATCTTTGAAGTAAGGGGTGTTAAGAGATCCAATGTTTATTTAAAAGGGTTAAGTTGAGTTCATGGAATAAACATTGTTTTGTGTTTTAAAAAACTCACGTGTCCATAATTGTAATCCCACGCCTGGAGAACAAGCCATGTGCTCGGAAAAGCAACAAATACATTAAAGGGGGAGGTTGGTTGAACTCCATGATCCATCTTTGGGTCCTGGAAACACCTCTCCCATAACAATTGGGGTCTCGTCCGGGATAAAAGTCTATCAATTGGATTGGCTTTTGTGAACTTAAAGACAGTGAAGGATTGTTGTTTTTCCGGTGTGGTATTTTAGTTTAAGTGTGTTGTGGACAATGGCTCTTTCAGAGACTCAGATGTTTTTGGGGGTGGAGACTGTCACATGCAGTACCTTACAGACAGAGACTAAATGCAGACTGTTGGGTCTGGCAAAAACATTGCAGTTAACATTACCTGACAAAATGCGAAAAGATGAGGTAATTATGGCAGTGGTTAAGCATTTAAAGTTGCCTGAGATAGAGTTTGACTCATTAGGAATGGCAAAAATTCAGTTGCAAATTAAGCAAATGGAACATGAGAAATAATTAAAGCGGCTTGAATACGAGAGAGAGAGAGAGGAAAACGAGAGAGAGAGGAAAAAGAAAGAGAGAGGAAAAAGAAAAGGAGAGAGAAGAAAGGAGAAAAGAAAGAATAGCCCTAGCAGAACAAAAAGAAAAAGAAAGGGAGATACAGATCAGGGAAAAAGATAAAGAGAGGGAGTTTGACCTTCAGAAAATGGCCATGAAACATGAAAGTCAGTTAAAATTGGCAGATGTAAAGGGAAACAGTTGGATGATAGTGATGAGGATAGTGAGAAAGAGCATCATAGTCGAAGGCTTGGTGGGAATCTATTTAAATATGTCCTAGCATTGCCAAGGTATGACGAGAAGGAAGTGGAAGCCCTTTTTCATTTCATTTGAGAAGGTAGCTAAACAAATGAAATGGCCACAGGACATGTGGGTGTTACTGATTCAAACAAATCTGGTAGGTAGAGCTAGTGAAGTGTTTGTATCACTACTGGAGGAGGTATCTGGAACGTATGAGGAGGTGAAGAAATCCATCTTAAGTGCATATGAGCTAGTGCCTGAAGCTTACAGACAAAGGTTTAGAAATTTAAGGAAAGAATTTGGTCAAACATACACGGAGTTTGAAAGGCTCAAACAGAGTAATTTTGATAGGTGGATAAGGGCTTTGAAAATAGACCAAACGGATGAAGCTCTCAGAGAAATTATACTTTTGGAGGAGTTTAAAAATTCAATTCCTGATGTAGTGCAAACTCATGTGGAAGAACAGAGGGTTAAAACTGCAAGATTAGCAGCAGAAATGGCAGCTGATTATGAATTAGTTCATAAATCAAAGATTGGTTTCCGACATCAGTTTCAGCCGGTGAGGGATAGAAACTGGGGACATGAGAAATACTCAAGTGGTAAAGGTAAAGGTGATCTGATGGGAGACAATAAAGAGAGTGTACCTCAGATTAAAAAAGAAATCCAGGAGGATGGAAAAGAGATGAAAAGTTTCAAATGTTTTCACTGTAATAAACTAGGCCATGTAAAGTCACAGTGTTGGTGGTTGAAGAAAAGCACTGGGAAGGCTGATGTGGTAAAACAGGATAAGACAGTGGGATTTGTTAGAGTGGTAAAGGAAAGCCCAAGGGAAGCGAAGGAGGTGCAAACGATTGTACAGCCTGTTCAAGAAGTAATGGTTAAGAAGGTGCCAGATGTCTTTAAAGAATTTACTTGTGTGAGTAAAGTTTACTCATGTGTATCAGGAGGAGCATAGAACATAGAACATTACAGCGCAGTACAGGCCCTTCGGCCCTCGATGTTGCGCCGACCTGTGAAACCACTCTAAAGCCCATCTACGCTATTCCCTTATCGTCCATATGTCTATCCAATGACCATTTGAATGCCCTTAGTGTTGGTGAGTCCACTACTGTTGCAGGCAGGGCATTCCACACCCTTACTACTCTCTGAGTAAAGAACCTATCTCTGACATCTGTCTTATATCTATCGCCCCTCAATTTAAAGCTATGTCCCCTCGTGCTAGACATCACCATCTAAGGAAAAAGGCTCTCACTGTCCACCCTATCCAATCCTCTGATCATCTTGTATGCCTCAATTAAGTCACCTCTTAACCTTCTTCCCTCTAACGAAAACAACCTCAAGTCCCTCAGCCTTTCCTCATAAGATCTTCCCTCCATACCAGGCAACATTCTGGTAAATCTCCTCTGCACCCTTTCCAATGCTTCCACATCCTTCCTATAATGCGGCGACCAGAATTGCACGCAATACTCCAAATGCGGCCACACCAGAATTTTGTACAGCTGCAACATGACCTCATGGCTCAAAAACTCAATCCCTCTACCAATAAAAGCTAACACACCGTATGCCTTCTTAACAACCCTCTCAACCTGAGTGGCAACTTTCTATGTACATGGACACCGAGATCTCTCTGCTCATCCACACTGCCAAGAATCTTAACGTTAGCCCAGTACTCTGTCTTCCTGTTATTCCTTCCAAAATGAATCACCTCACACTTTTCTGCATTAAACCCCATTTGCCACCTCTCAGCCCAGCGCTGCAGCTTATCTATGTCCCTCTGTAACTTGTAACATCCTTCCGCACTGTCCACAACTCCACCGACTTTAGTGTCATCTGCAAATTTACTCACCCATCCTTCTACGCCCTCCTCCAGGTCATTTATAAAAATGACAAACAGCAGTGGCCCCAAAACAGATCCTTGTGGTACACCACGAGTAACTGGACTCCAGTCTGAACACTTCCCATCAACCACCACCCTTTGTCTTCTTCCAGCTAGCCAATTTCTGATCCAAACTGCTAAATCTCCCTGAATCTCATGCTTACGTATTTTCTGCAGTAGCCTACCGTGGGGAACCTTATCAAACACTTTACTGAAATCCATATACACCCCATCAACTGCTTTACCCTCATCCACCTGTTTGGTCACCTTCTCAAAGAACTCCTTAAGGTTTGTGAGGCATAACCTACCCTTCACAAACCGTGTTGACTATGTCTAATCAAATTATTCCTTTCCAGATCATTATACACCCTATCTCTTATAAACCTTTCCAAGATTTTGCCCACAACAGAAGTAAGGCTCACTGGTCTATAGTTACCGGGGTTGTCTCTACTCCCCTTCTTGAACAAGGGGACAACATTTGCTATCCTCCAGTCTTCTGGCACTATTCCTGTAGACAAAGATGACTTAAAGATCAAAGCCAAAGGCTCAGCAATCTCCTCCCTAGCTTCCCAGAGAATCCTAGGATAAATCCCATCCGACCCAGGGGACTTATCAATTTTCACACTTTCCAGATACAGAAACTCGCAGGTAAAAAAGGCACAATTTTAAGAGATACAGGGGTTAGTCAATCTTTAATGGTAAGAGATGAGGAATTATGTAGTTTGGGAAGAATGTTGCCAGAAAAGGTGGTAATATGTGGAATTCAGGGTGAGAGGAGTAGCATTCCATTATATAAGGTAAGGTTGGAAAGTCCAGTGACGAGTGGTGAAGTGGTAGTAGGAATAATAGAGAAACTATCTTGTCCAGGAATACAGTTTATCTTGGGTAATGATATAGCTGGATCGCAGGTGGGAGTGATGCCTACTGTGGTTGATAAGCCAAGGACAAATATCCTAGGATTTTTCCGGATTGTGTAGTAACCCGGTCGCAATGTCACAGGTTAAGACAATAGGAGAAATCAAAGAGTGAAGATGAAGTTGAAGTGCAATTATCAGAAACGATTTTTGATCAGATGGTTGAAAAAGAACAAGAACAGGTGGAGGATGAGGTGGATATTTTTAGTTCAGGAAAATTGGCGGAGTTACAACAGAAAGATGTAGAAATAAAACGGATATATCAGAAAGCATATACGGAAGAGGAATCTGAGGGTATACCAGAGTGTTATTACCGTAAAAGTGATGTCTTGATGAGAAAATGGAGACCTGTACATATGCAGGCAGAGGAAAAGTGGACAGAAGGTCATCAAATAGTATTGCCGGTAGGGTATAGACAGGAGGTGTTACAAGTTGCACATGAGGTACCAGTGGGAGGTCATTTGGGAATAAGGAAAACTCAAGCTAAAATCCAGAAACATTTTTATTGGCCTGGACTACATAAAGATGTAGTTAAATTATGTCAATCATATCACACATGTCAAGTGATAGGGAAACCTCAAGCAGTGATAAAACCAGCGCCCTTAATACCCATTCCAGCATTTGAGGAACCTTTTACGAGGGTCATAATTGATTGTGTAGGACCGCTTCCTCAAACAAAACGTGGGAATCAATAACTTTGACTATAATGGATGTGTCTACTAGGTTTCCAGAGGCCATTCCAGTACGTAATATTACAGCTAAAAGGATTGTGGAGGAGTTACTTAAATTCTTTACTGGATATGGACTACCCACAGAAATTCAATCGGATCAAGGATCGAATTTTACTTCAAAGTTATTCAAAGAAGTTATGGATAGCTTAGGAATAAAACAATTTAAATCAACTGCGTACCATCCAGAATCGCAGGGAGCATTAGAAAGGTGGCATTAGACATTAAAGACAATGTTGAGGGCGTATTGTCAAGATTATCCAGAGGATTGGGATGAAGGAATTCCATTCGTATTGTTTGCAATTAGGGATGCACCTAATGAGTCTACCAAATTTAGTCCTTTTGAACTAATTTTTGGTCATGAGGGAAGAGGACCACTTAAATTGATTAAGGATAAATTGGTGGGTGAGAAATCGGAAATTACACTATTGGATTATGTGTCAAATTTTAGGCAACGTTTAAATGGAGCAGGTGAATTGGCTAGACAACATTTGAAAGTTGCACAAAATGTGATGAAACGGGTAATGGACAAGAAATCCAAAGTTCGTAGTTTTGTCAGTGGGGATAAAGTTTTAGTGTTGTTACCAGTGGTAGGTGAGCCTTTAAAAGCTAGGTTTTGTGGACCATATCAGATTGAAAGGAAATTAAGTGAGGTGAATTATGTGGTAAAAACACCAGATAGAAGGAAGACTCACCGAGTGTGAAATGTGAATATGCTTAAAAGGTACTTTGAAAGGGAAGGAGAGAAAAAGGAGGTTTTAATGATTCTAACTCGAAGTGACAAACCAAATCAAGATGACTGTGAATTTGACATACCTCAAATTAAATTGGAAAATGAGGATGTTCTTAAAAATTGGGATGAATTGTTAAGTTACCTTCCAGAGGAAAAAGAACTGACCTGAAAGAGTTATTGATATCACATGGGCAAGTTTGGAGAGATAAATTGGGAAGTACTAAAGTGGCTATGCATGATGTAGATGTGGGAAATGCTGTTCCTATCAAACAACATCCATATAGACTTAATCCTTTAACATTGGCACAGGTTAACAGAGAGATTGGGAGTATGCTGAAGAATGGCATAATTGAAGTGGGTTGCAGCCAATGGAGCTCACCCATAGTGATGGTACCTAAACCAGACGGTACCCAATGGTTGTGTGTGGACTATCGAAAGGTGAATACAGTTACAAGAATGGACTCTTATCCTATCCCACGTTTGAAGGATTGCATTGAGAAAGTGGGACAATCTGCTTTTATTTACAACATCCAGACATGGAAAGAACATTTAAAACATCGTATGGAGTTCTTTGATCGACTTCAGGTGGCGGTTTTGGTGATGAACCTAGCCGAAAGTGAATTTGGAGAAGCCTAAATCACTTTCCTTGCGGAGTTTCCGATACCCTCAAGACGAAGGGAAATAATGCGATTTCTTAGCATGAGTGGATTTGATCGAACAGTTGTGCAAAAGTTTTGTGGCGTGATTACTCCACTGATGGAATTGTTGAAGAAACGTAAAAAATTCAATGGACAGCAGACTTTCAACAGGCATTTGACTGCCTGAAAGCTGTGATCACCAATGCCCCTGTATTGAAGAATTGCAAGGGACTCTGTGGTCAGATTGAACTAAAGTATCTGATTCTAAAGAGAAATGCCGAGGAGTAGAGGAATGGATGGATCATGCAGAGACTTTGTTCAAAGAGACTGTCAATCGATAAGGATTTCGGTTGGAGGAAGAAGAACAAAGAAAAATAGACTATATTAGAACATAGAACATAGAACAATACAGCGCAGTACAGGCCCTTCGGCCCACGATGTTGCACCGAAACAAAAGCCATCTAACCTACACTATGCCATTATCATCCATATGTTTATCCAATAAATTTTTTAATGCCCTCAATGTTGGCGAGTTCACTACTGTAGCAGGTAGGGCATTCCACGGCCTCACTACTCTTTGCGTAAAGAACCTACCTCTGACCTCTGTCCTATATCTATTACCCCTCAGTTTAAAGTTATGTCCCCTCGTGCCAGCCATATCCATCCGCGGGAGAAGGCTCTCACTGTCCACCCTATATTGTTATACCTGTTTACGTGTGTTGTTTTTTTAAAAACAAAAAGGTATATTTACTGTGTACATTTCTTAGTGGATGGTGCAAAAGTGAAAAATGAAACCATCTTGAAGTTAATGGTTTATTTGTTTTTCTTTTGGGGGGAGGTGTCATGTGAGGGTACCTTTAAAAAATGGATGTTTAAGCAATGTACCTTTAAGAAATGCAGTGATGTCAGAATGTGGGTGGAGCTTTGTTTTAGTTCAGCCATTTTGCAGTTTAGTTTCAGTTTGAAAAGAGCTTGGGAGTGTCTGTGTTTGCAGTAAGCTGGATATGTTGTGATCTCTGCCATGAAAGACTATCTCTTGATCATTTGGGTGATTTAAACTCATAATAATAAAGCCTCTAACCTGATGTGCTCCTGTTTAATGGTGTTAAGTTTTTTTGGATGTTTGAAGGAACATTTTGAGGGATTATTTAGTGTTGTATTATTTTCGGGGTTATCTTTGAAGTAAGGGGTGACAAGAGATCCAATGATTATTTAAAAGGGTTAAGTTGAGTTCATGGAATAAACATTGTTTTGTGTTTTTAAAAAAACCACGTGTCCATAATTGTAATCCCACACCTGGAGAACAAGCCATGTGCTCGGAAAAGCAACAAATACATTAAAGGGGGAGGTTGGTTGAACTCCATGATCCATTTTGGGGTTCTGGAAACGCCTCGCCCATAACACTGCCTGGCATCGACCGGTTTCCGATCTATGCTCCCATTGGCAGGGTCCAGATCCCGCCTAGACCTGCGAGGTTCCAATTAACACCAATTGTGGGCAATCTCCATATCATTAAAGGGGCGGCCACCTATCGAATGGCCCCCCGAGATCTAAGCAGCTCCACACCGGGAGGTCACACAGGAGCTCTTTAGCACACCTATTTAAAAGCGGGAAGCTGGCGGAATGGCTGGTGAAGGGATTGAAGGGGGTGAGTAGGCATCTTTGAAATTGGGCATGCAGCCCAGGGGCTTCTGCCCAGGCAGCAGCATTCTCCACCTTCGCCCGGATGCACCAGGTCCAGGGGGTAATTGATGGCATGCATGTTACCTTGCGCGCACCGGGGCATCATGGAGGGCCCTTCATTAATAGGAAGGGGTTCCACTCTGAATGTTCAGCTCATGTGTGACCACCACCTCTGGGTCATGTACGTGTGTGCTTTCCAGGGAGGGTGCATGGCCGCTACATCCTGGCTCACTCGGAGATCCTTGGCGTTTTTGAGGACCTCCCCAGGATGACGGGTTGGCTCTTGGGTACAAGGGGTACCCGCTGAGGTCCTGGCTAACGACACCAGTGCGGAGGCCAGAAACCGACGTGGAGACTCAATACAGCGAGGCCCACACGCCCACCCGTGCTGTCATCGGACTGCTCAAAATGCAGTTCCGATGCCTGGACCAATGCTGGTGCACTGCAGTACACCCCCCAGAGGGTACTCCGCTTTGCCCTATGAAACCTGGCACAGCAGTGGGGCAACGTGCTGGAGGAGGAGGAGGAGGGACGTGTGGCCTCGTCTGAGGAGGAGCCGGACCAGGGTGATGGACCTTCGTCAGCGGGTCAGTATACAAGGCAGGAGAGTGATGATCACTCGCTGGGAGGGACGCTCTGCTGCTCCTCAATCGATGAAAGTCTGATTCCTGTCCTTCTGCTGACAGCACGCTCACGCCCACCACCTGTATAGGATCTCTGCATCGGGGGTTCTGGCTTTCGAACCACTGTGCCCGGGGGGCAGGGAGTGGTGGGAGTGGAGGGCACCTGTGGGGTGGGGTGGAGGCAGGTCCGCTGTGAAGAATAACGTAACAGAGGCGGCACATGTATCAGGTGTAACGTGTAACATGTTTTAACAGTGAACATTCAAAACCTCCATTGTCCCCAGCTACAAATGGTGCGCACCCCCCACCACCACCCCTCTCCCCGATGCCCCCCTGTGCCCACTCAGTGATCCTCAATCTTCTTCATCTTCCGTGCTCGGCTGCTACATCAATGTGTATCCCCCACATTCCCCACAGGGGGAAGCCTGTGGTCTTTGATGCCCTTGGTGGGTGTCCTCTCGGGGCCAGGCGCCAGAGGGCCCAGCCAGCTTACTAGTGCCACTAGCATCGCCATGCCACCCGGCTCTGCCCGCTGACCTTGAGACGCACCGAGGGAGAATTCGGATGGGTTGGAGTCTGCCGTCGTCTCTCTGGTGGCAGATATCAGGTCGGCCTACAGAGCTCCCTCCTCCTTCCTGACGATGCCCATAGGGCCCTGGGGTCTCCATGGGATGAAGGGCAGCTGGAGTGAGCTACAGAGGCCTCTGTGTCATCCGGCTATGCCTGCCCTGGCGCTTTCTTGTCGCCTGCACCATTATGTTGACTCCCTCAACGATGCTCCTCAGTGACTCCAGTGACTGGGCTATGCTCTGCAGAGCCTCGGCAATGTTCATCTGCGCCTGGGACATGATGTCGAGGTTCTCAGCCATGGTCGTCACTGACTGAGCTACGCCTTGGACACCACCACTCAAGATGCCTACCTCGTGCTGCAGGCTTTCCACTGCGGTCGCCGCCCTAGCCGTGTTGGCCTCGGTGTTACGCATTGCCGGTGCCAACTCTTGCACCCCTAGCCTTTGGGACTCCTCCAATCGGCTATTCACTCACCGGAGTGTCGCTGACCCCGCCTGAATGCCGCGGCCGTATCATAGAATCATTGAATTTACAGTGCAGAAGGAGGCCATTCGGCCCATTGAGTCTGCACCGGCCCTTGGAAAGAGCACCCTATCTAAGCCCATACTTCCACCCTATCCCCACAGCTCCAGCCTATCCCCGTTACCCCACCTAACCTTTTTTGGTCACTAAGGGCAATTTATCATGGCCAATCCACCTAACCTGCACATCTTTGGACTGTGGGAGGAAACTGGAGCACCCGGAGGAAACCCACGCACACACGGGGAGGATGTGCAGACTCCGCACAGACAGTGACCCAAGCCGGGAATCAAACCTGGGACCCCGGAGCTGTGCACCAACTGTGCTAACCACTGGGCTCTTTCTTCATATGTCAGTCCTGCCATCCCGGGAATTAGTCTGGTGAACCTTCGCTGGACCCCGTCAATAGCAAGAATGTTCTTTCTCAAACTAGGAGACCAGAGCTGCACACAATACTCAAGGTGTGACCTCACCAGGGTTCTGTATCACTGCAGCAAGACATCCCTACTCCTATACTCAAATTCCCTCGCTATGAAGGCCAGCATCTCATTAGCTTTCCTCACCGCCTGCTGTACCCGCATGCCAATCTTCGTTGCACTTCCCCTTTTCCTAAACTGCCTTCCTGATTTTGCCACCAAAGTGGATAATCTCACATTTACCCACATTATATTGCATTTGCCAAGTGTTTGCCCACTCAGCCAGCCTGTCCAAGTCACTCTGCAGCCTCTGTGCTTCCTCCTCACAGCACACACTGCCACCCAGCTTAGTGTCGTCGACAATTTGGAGATATTGCATGCAATAAATTCATCCAAATCATTAATGTACATTGTGAACAGCTGAGGTCCCAGTACTGAACCCTGCGGTACCCCACTAGAGACTGCCTGCCACTCTGAAAAAGACCATTTACTCCCACTCTCTGCCTCCTGTCTGCCAACCAGTTCTCGATCCATGTCAATGCAACTGACTGGGACTCAGCTAAGTTCTGGGATCCAGCAGACCTCCGACTGCTGACTCCATTGGATGTTCCTGCCTCCACCTGATGTGCATCAGCAACTGGGTGGTACTCACCAGATTGTGCCCCCGAAGCCTGTTCACTGATGCTGCCCACCAAGGTGTGTGTCTCTGGGCTGGTGGAGGTTGGGGATGAAAGCAGTAACGCCTCGATGGTGGTCTCCTTTCCCCTCCAAAGTGTTCTCTTGGGTGGCAATGGCCGGGGGGGGGGGGGGGGGGGGGGGGCGGTGCACACCACATGGCCTGACCCCCATCAAATGGAGATCCTGCGAGAGAATGGACATGTGGTCAGTGAGAGGAAGCGATCATTTTGTCTGACATGAACAACTCACTCGAGGCAGGTCACCTGGGTGAAGTGGCAGTGGATCCTCACCTCTGCGGCGCTGGCCAACATCGCTCTCTGTGCCCACTCTCTCCTCGGCCTACCCCACAATCTCCAGGACCCATTCTCCATAGGGGATGAGGACTCTGATGTCTGGACCCTTTCCTGCCTGATATGGGCCAACTTCGCTCGCGGGGACAGAGAAGAGGTATTGTGAGCCACACACTTGATACATTGGGGGTGGCCTATGCCAGGTGGCATGTGTGGGCACCACTCCTGGGCATGGAGGGGATGTGCTGTTGGGGGGATTTTCGAAGCGCCAGCTGCCGACTTGTTGGGGGGCCGGATAGGGTGGGGGGCGGAGGCCAGGCGAGATTGATGCAGGGGGCCGGTGTTAACTTACCCTTGCGGCCCGACGGAGGTCATTGGCCTTCTTCTGATATTGTTCGGCTGACCTCCTGGTCACGCCGGCAGAATTGACGGCCGCTGCCACTGCCTCCCAGGCGGCATTGGTGGGCCTGCTGCTGGTCCTCCGACCCCCTCAGAGGGACGGGGCGCCCCCTCTCGCATCCACGACGTCCAGCAGTCTCGCCAGGTTGGCATCCCCGAAGTGTGGAGCAGGTCTGCCTGGTGCCATGTCTGTGTGCTGCCTGGGAGCGGGTCTGGAGGGAACGTCTATGAGAAGCTCCCCCTTGTTAGTGGGGAGTTGCCGTGCCCAGGTCTGGCAAATCAGCTGGCGGGACAACCGGTTCCGCCATGATGCTCGTGGGGGATAATTTCCAGGATAATGTCCCGTTAGATACAGGTTGCAACTCCCGGTTCGGCCGTCGGGAAGCATCCGGGAAGTCGCTCCCGATATGACACTCAGAACGTTCTCCGTTAAATCGCAGCCATTATTCTTCAGAATGCTTGAGGAGCAATGGCCCAAAATGTTAATCTGAATATTTAAGAATAATCTGCCTCTTATACTGCAAATGGCAGAACCCTTAGGAACATTAACCTACAGAGGGATCTGGGCGTGCAGGTCCACAGTTCCCTAAAAGTGTCAACACAGGTGGCCAAGGTGACTAAGAAGGCACATGGCATGCTTGCATTCATCAGCCGGGGCATTGAGTACAACAGTTGGGAAATCATGTTGCAGCTGTATAAAACCTTGGGTAGGCCACATTTGGAGTATTGCGTGCAGTTCTGGTCACCACATTATCAGAAGGACTTGGAAGCTTTGGAGAGAGTGAAAATAAGATTCACTAGGATGTTGCCTGGTCTCGAAGGTGTTGGCTATGAGGAGAGGTTGAATAAACGATGATTGTTTTCACTGGAAAGACGGAGGCTGAGGGGAGACCTGATAGAGGTCGACAGAATTATGAGAGGCGTAGACTGGGTGGATAGTCAGAGGCTTTTTCCAAGGGTGGAAGTGTCAATTACAAGGGTGCACAGCTTCAAGGTGAGAGGGGGAAAGTTTAAGGGAGATATGCGGAGCAAGTTTCTCACGCTGAGAGTGGTGGGTGCCTGGAACGCACTGCCAGAGGCGCTGGTGGAAGCTAGCACATTAGCAACATTTAAGAGGTATCTGGATGGGTCCTTGAATAGGAAATAGAGGGTTACGGATCGAGTAAGGGCAGAAGATTTTTTTGGGGGGCATCATGATCGGCACAGACTTGGAGGGCCGAAGGGCCTGTTCCTGTGCTGTACTTTCCTTTGTTCTTTGTTCTTTTGGAAGATGTTTTAATACTAGAGGGAACATTTTCGATGAATACCATTCTGGATGGTAGGGTTCATCTCTAGCTAAGTTCACCTTCTGAAGTGAAAAATGTCCCTTAAAAGTAAGGGTAAGGACCGGTAATCAATGAATGAAAATCGCTTATTGTCACAAGTAGGCTCCAACTGAAGTTACTGTGAAAAGCCCCTAGTCGCCACATTCCGGCGCCTGTTCGGGGAGGCTGTTACGGGAATTGAACTGTGCTGCTGGCCTACCTTGGTCTGCTTTCAAAGCCAGCGATTTAGCCCTGTGCTAAACAGTCCCTGAATCTGAGGCTTCACCTGTGTAAAAACAAAGCTCGCCTGCAAATAACAGCCAGATTCAGCGCTCTGCTCAAATGAGAAGATTCTTCACTCAGAGGGCGGTGAAGCTGTGGAATTCTCTACCACGGAAGGCTGTGGAGGCCAAGTCACGGAATATATTTAAGAAGGAAAGAGGTCGATTTCTCGGCTCTGAAGAGGTCAAGGGGTATGGGGACAGCGTGGGAGTATGGTGTTGAGATGGATGATCATAAAGAATGGTGGGGTAGGCTTATAGGGCTGAATGGCCTACTCCTGCTCCTGTGTTTACTTGGTATCATGACCCTTAACTTTACTGCTGCAATTGTTTACAACCCAAGCTTTTTACTCTGTGGCTTAAAGCTTTATTGCTCCATGAGTTACTTCAAATCCCAACATCAGTGCAGAGGACATCACATGGATAATCACTGGCATTTATTAGTTTGTTTTTACAAATCATTGCTGTGCAACATCGTAAATAAAGAAAACTTGGAAGCTATAGCATCCTGGCTTCCCATCAGTTAGTGAGAGACAAGCAATGGCATTTTTAAACCACTAGGAGGAATGTCTCAACGGCAGATCGCTAAGGAGGAAACAGGATTGATTGGGCTAAAGGGGGAGGGGGGTTGCGGATTGGGGAAAACCGATTCCAGCTTTCTGCAAGGCTTTTTAAACGAAGGCAACAAAGTGGAATGGTCCTGGAACAGATAAGGCGCAGGGATGTAGTGATTGGAACTGTAGCGAAGGGGTCAGAGGTAATGAATGGAAGAAACAGCTTGCATATACGGTGCGCCTTTGCCGACCTGTGGACATCCCAGGGTGCTTCACAGACAACGGAAGTACTTCTGGAATGTGGCCACCATTCTAATGTAGAAAAGATGGCAGACAATTTGAGCGCAAAAAAATCCCACAGACAGCAGCGTAATAAAGACCAGGTTGAAGGATAAATATCGGACTGGACATTTTCAGAGATCGTGTCTGGCTCTTTCAATCGTTTTGATGGGATCTTTTCCACGTACCTAAGAGATAAGACAGGGCCTCGGTTTAACATTTCATCCGACAGACGGATGTCTTGACAGTGCAGCACTCCCTCAGTACTGCGCTGACGTGCGTGGATTAAGTGCTCTGTCTGGAATTGAACTCGAATCCACAAACGTCTGACTGAGAGAGTGCTACCAAGTGCAGCGGGTGGATGTTAATCCAGTGCTGGAGAGAGGGAGTGGAATAAAGAATTACAGCTGGAGGAAATCACTTTGCAGCAACAAATTTGATCAACCCATCCCAGCACTAAAACAAACTGCTGCAACACAATACACGACCAACAAAGAACATTTGATGCCTGAAAGCGGATAATGTACTTTTATTTTACTCTCCTTCCACTAAAAGCCAAAACAACATCTCTTCAGGTCAAATCATATTATTATTCACTCTGATCTCCATGGAAACCTTTTCTCTGCTGTTGTTTATTTGGAGATGTCTATGTTCATGTATATGTAGTTCAAGAAATGACCCGCCACCACCTTCTCAAGATTCACCAGGAACGGGCAATAAAAGTCAGCTGCATACCATCAATCAATAACTTAAATAAAAACTTGGATTGTTAGGACGCTTTTATTATTTGGTAGGTTTTATAAGTACGCCATTACGTCCAGTTCCTGTGCAACACTTGCTCAATTGCATAATTTGCAATTAAATCCTATTCCAGGGGGTAGATTGTGACTTTGTCAGATGATGCAAAATGCACAATAGCGAATTGCAAACTCATTTTGCATCTTTCCTGATTCGTACTTCTGCAGACACCAACATGCAAGCTCCGACTCAGTGTAGAATCATGAATAGGTTATTGCTAAGCAAGTTCCACATGATAATGCTGTTACCCCTTCCATCATTTTACTGGTGCAGAAAGAGAGAAAAGAAAGACTTGCATTTATGTAGAACTTTATCAAGTCTCTCAGTAACACCTTCATCTGGCAGCATTTTCTGATACAGCAATGCAGGCAGATGGCTATCACTTTTCGCACAGCAGGATCCCACAAACAGCAATGAGATGGATAACAAGTTAGCGCGTTTTAGTGGGGTGTTTCTTGAGGAAAGAATGTTGACCAGGATGCTGAACGAACTCCCTGCTCTTCTCCGTACACGATCCTATTATCATCTCCTTGTGTTGGTGTACAATGTCTAGCAAGGAATCTTCCAAACAACTTGTGACTTGTCCAAACTAGGATCTTTATTGAATCACACGTGGTAAGATAGCGATCTGTTACAGAGCACGTTATCATGGAGTTTCTTTGTATTCCCCTGGAACTACCCCTCGGCATGCCTGTCCTCTTATACATCTTATAACCATCTGCCGATCACCGGATGTGCCCACACTTATACCTGAGTGCCTTGTCATATGACCTGTCTGGAGACCGCATGGTGAGTCTGTACCACCACCTGCTGGTTGGAGGTCGCATCAACAGTCAACTACAATATTGCTGACAGGCATATCACCACACACACTCCTGGCCACCAGCATCACCAAGGACAGGCAGAACTGTTTCTGGTTTAACATCTGAACATTTGAAGGATGGCAGCAGCTTGCCAACGCAGCATGTCCTCAGTACTGCACGGAAGGATTAGCAGCGATGGAACTAAATTCAACTTGTCTGATGAAGTCAAATCTTCAAATAGAGTTGGGATTGGGCCAGTGACTTTATCTTATTTTAGCAAGAAAGTTGGCTCGCAAAGATGCATGTGGCACAATGGTCTGGTGGTGCCCAATTACAACCCTACCATCAATAAACTGCGAAACAACACTTAGCATCTTGTTGCCTTTATCATATTTAACAATACTGCTTTCGTATTACCAGAAAAGTACTGACTCAAAGTATCTCACGTTAGGACAAAAAATAACATGAAAACTTTATCTACTGGGTATTAAAATAGGACTCAGAGGCCCCACAATTACAACTGGAAGACTTTCCTTTTTGGAATTTTGACATGCACTTGTACTTTGACAGATATGAAAACACAGCCATGCTGGACAAAACGTCTCAACTGTGCAGTTTTAGATTTGGGCCATCTCTCTCAACCTGTTAATTCAAGATCCACAGTGTGTTTTAAGCGACACTCCACCCTTGTTATAACATGGCCCTTGGGAGTGTATTATACCAAGCACATTAGTCAATGTACCGTTACAACATCACATAAAACATAACCTGAAATAGCAATGGTCTAATAATATTGCAAAGGTGTTGTTATTCTAAAGGTATTGGTGTAAAGGACACATGACTGGCAAATCTAAATCCCACACCAGTTCCACATTGCTCTCTGGAGCTACCCCTTCCTGAGAAAGAGTTCATCAAGTCTGCTTTTCCAGTTATAATAATAATAGCTTATTGTCACAAGTAAGCTTCAATGAAGTTACTGTGAAAAGCCCCTAGTCACCACATTCCGCCATCTGTTCGGGGAGGCTGGTACGGGAATTGAACCCGCGCTGCTGCCTTATCCTGCATTACAAGCCAGCTGTTTAGCCCACTGTGCTAAATCAGTCCCAAGTGACAGGGAAACAGGTCAGAACTGTGGTGCCTCCTTCTTAACCTGGCATGTTGCTTGTTTAAATTCTACTTGTATTTGCAGCCTAATTTCAGTATCAGTGAGAAACTGAGACCACTTCGAACTGATGCAAAACATGTGGTTAGAACTGTCTCATGTCAAAGACTGTTGGTTAATCATTGAGAGTCTAATAGTTGGGGTAAAGTGTGTTTATACAGCATCTTATCACGTTCTCAAAATGTCTCAAATAAGGTTCTCAACTTATTAAAAACTAATTTACGGGATGTGGGTGTTGCTGGCCTGCTAAGCATCATGAATAGGTTATTGCTGAGCAAGTGCCACATGATAGTGCTGTTGATGACTCCTTCCATCTTTTACTGATGATTGAGACACTGGTCAGGAGATCACTGGCCGGGTTGGATTTGTCCTGTCATTTTGTGCACAGGACAGACCTGAGCAATATTCCATATTGCCGGGTAAATGCCAGTGTTGTAGCTGTACCAGAACAGCTTGGCTAGGGGTGCGGCAAGTTCTGGATTGTATATATTCCTGAAGGTTTCATTGCCTGTCTTCCCACCTGCAGCCCACACTCCCTGACATGGCCGGTATTTTTGTGATATGGTGAGGAGAAAGCAGTATCAATAAATATGACAAAGGCAACAGATGAAAATGAAATGAAAATCGCTTATTGTCACGAGTAGGCTTCAATGAAGTTACTGTGAAAAGCCCCTAGTCGCCACATTCCGGCACCTGTTCAGGGAGGCTGGTACGGGAATTGAACCGTGCTGCTGGCCTGCCTTGGTCTGCTTTAAAAGCCAGCGATTTAGCCCAGTGAGCTAAACCAGCCTCGGCGTTGTTCCATTGTCCACTGCTGGCAGGGTTAAAGTTGGTCACCGGACACACCTATCCTCACAATGCGGTAACTGACAACACAGATTAAAAAGCAAGCAGAGTTTTCATTGCCCGGTTGTAGGATTCTTGACTGTGTTTTTCCTGTCTTCAACATATTCTCCATCTCCTACGGAATAAAGGTTTTCAAAGAAAGTGAAAAGCACACGCTTTTTTACCGCCTCGTACTTTTATTCTCCTGAGTGCTGCTCGTGTTAGTGCCCAGCAGGTTAATCTTTGATAGCTGGAGATTCCATGACAATCCTGAGTTCCATAAAGTACTTCTTAGGCGTAGAAGACTTTGTGCGCCTGGATAGGCCTGCCGAAAACATGCTTTCCGCAAAGTGTGTTTCCTGGAACAGATTGTTGGGCTGGACCTATAGCCTGAGGGACAGCACTCTGCATCAACTTAGCCGACCAGCGACCGGAATATCGGCGGCAATTGCGCCCGCGCGGTCGCCGCGGCGCAGTTCGGGGGCCGCTGAAAATGGCCCCCATGGCGATTCTCCGCGGATGACGGGCCAAACTCCCGCCAAGTTCTCCCAAATCCCGCCGACGTGGTTCTAACCTGGCACCACCCCCACGTGAGCTCGGACCCGCGGCCGATGTGGACGTCCTGGTGGAGGGGTGGGGAGATCTGACTCCGGGGAGGCCTCCACCGGGTCCAGGCCCACGATCGGGGGCTTCCGATCGGCGGGCGGCCGTGATCTGGACGGGGCCTACCTCCTTCCGCGTGGCCCGTTGTAAAGTCCCCGACATGTTGCTCCGCGCCGGCGCAGAGATGGCAACCACGCGCATGCACCGGCACAGAGCCAGCCATCGCACACATGCGTGAACCCGCGCCAACCGTGCAGGGCCGCCTTTCGGAGCCGGAGCAGCGCGCAGCTCTTCAGCACCGTGCTAGCCCCCTGAACAGCGGAGAATTGCTGGGCCAGGAAGCCCGTTGACACCGGCGTACACCACTCCAATGTTTACGCAGTCGACAACACTCGCCTGGGATTTCGGAGAATCCCGGCCCCCATTTCCCAGCACTTGGTCCGTAGCCTTGTATGCTGCGGTGGTTCATGTGCTCACCTAAATGCTTCTTAAATGTTGTGTGAGTTCCTCAAATCCCCTCTAAATCTGCCCCTCACTTTAAGTCTATGAGCCCTGGTTATTGACCCCTCTACTAAGGGGAAACGTTTCTTCCTATCTACCCTACTGATGTCCCTCATAATTTTGTACACCTCAATCAGGTCCTGTTGTATATTCACGTTTGTTCCTCGTTGCGTGTCAAGTGAAGCTATCCAAAAAGTTCTGTTAACAAAAAGCAACTTAATCCTAAAGAAGTCTTTATTTAGCAACTAAGGAAGCCCAACAATTAAGTTTGAGCAGTAAAATCCATAAAATATCGGCTGAGACCCGTACACAGACACAGGTTTGAAATTGCCAATTTGGACAAAAACTGGTCACGCAGCAGAAGACTGGTTGTGCAAAGATGCAAACTACAAGAATTGTAGTAAAAGGGGGCACATTGAACGTGCGCATTGGAGAAAGAAACGACAAGCTCCAAACAAGAACAATAAAAAGCAAGAACCACGACGATCAAATGGAAAACCGAATAGACGGAATAAGATCCACGTGATTCAAAAAAGGTGCAAAAGACCCCAATCACAGGCAGATGACAAACTGCCGTAGAACGTGTTGGCCATTGTGGCCGCAATGATCGGTTACTGGATCACCCCTTTACTGGATGAGCAACCGGTGAAAATGGAGTTGGACACTGGTGCAGCCGTTTCATTGGTGCCAGAAACTGTTTACCAAGGTAACCTACGTCCTAAATCCCTCAAAAGATAACACTTCGAATGTATATCGGAGAAGTAGTGCTGTTGAGGAGTCGGATAGGAGTAAAAGTGCTGCTAAACAGACAGACCTGCCACTGCACATCATTAAAGGGAATTATCCAGCTCTAATAGCGAGAACCTGGCTGGAGCGAATCAAACTAAACTAGACCGAGTGAATCTTATCTCAGAGTCCGAAGCAGGTCCACCGAAGATTCTACGGAAACATGCCTTGTCTTTAGTGGTGGGAAGCATGAGAGAAATCTCAGTCAAGCTAAAGATTAAGGACGAAAGCGAAGCAAGGCATTTAAAGGCTAAATTTGATACGTCGGTAAAGGGCGAGAACCCTTTTGGAAATCCTCAGGAGCAACAGCTTCGACTGAAGAGGTTAGAAGTTGCATTGCAGAAACAGGATCTAAAACGCGAGGGTGAATACAGCAAGAATGAACCCTGGACGGGAGAGACGCAGGGCCTGACGGAGGCACTCCACAATCTGGAGAAGGCACAGCCACAAGATTCATGTAAAGGAGGCCTTGCTATGCAAGCCTGGAGGGGCGGTTGGTTAGCAATGAAAAAACGGATCGACAGCCTGGGGCAAGAACTGAAGAAGCTGGAAACTGAGCTTCAGCGAAGACAAAGAACTCCAACATCCGCAGAACGCCAGCTCCACCTTCCTCCAACTAAGATCTATCTGGGGTGTACCAGGCTCAGCCATGCAAATTAAAGTTCAAAATGGATTGAACTGCAAAGGAAATACAACCGGGAGGTAGAGAAGAAGAAGAGGCTAGCCTCTGAAGTGGAAGTTCTGAAAAAACAGCTGAGTCAGGTTTGGCGACGTGAGAACAGGGCTGGATCCCACCTTTTTCAGAACAGCCAGGAAGTATCGGCAAGGAGCTATACCGCCAGTGAGAAGTGGATACCTGCCATTGCCTTAGCTCAGACAGGACCGGTCTCCTACATCGCTCAAACTTGGGATGAGGTACTGTGGAGGAGACACGCTGAACAACCTTTAGCAACTGGAACTAGATTGCCAGAGACAGAGTCAACCGGGAGTCCACAACTAACTGAGCCAAGTGAAGACGTGGACATTCCACGAGAAAGCAGATGCCTGAGGTTCACCGACAACCACACAGAAATCGACGTCCTCCGAAACGTCTAACGTATTGACTGCTGTGTTTATTAATTATTCATATTGTAAGTGTTAAACGTTATACCGTGTCTCATTGCAGGAGCCTCTGATGTAAAGGGGGGTGGAAAGCCTTGTGTACTCATGTTTGTTCCTAGCTGGAACAAGGTCACTTTAAGAGTTCGATGGCGTGACATGCTGATGGCGTCATCGGCAATTTGGGTGAACTTACAGTCTGGTCTTTACAGCCTATTAAGTAAATAACTTTACAATAAAGCTCTTGTTTGTTTGTATATTGGTGGTCTGCAAGCCTATCCTGTAAAAATACCACCGGTCCCCCCTCAGTCTTCTCTGCTCTAAGGAAAACAAGCCCAGCCTACCTAGTCACTCTTGATAGCTGAAATGCTGCAGCCCAGGCAACTCCTTCTAGTACATTCACATCCTTCATATTCAGATGGCAACCAGAATGGCACACATCTCACCTGCCTCAGGTGTGTTTCAAGGATGTGGCGATTGACTATCAACCTTTCTGAATGCGTTATGAATGCAACGTCCATGACCATCAAGTCCTCAATCATAGAATTTACAGTGCAGAAGGAGGCCATTCGGCCCATCGAGTCTGCACCGGCCCTTGGAATGAGCATCCTACCCAAGCTTCCACCCTATCCCTGTAACCCAGTAACACCATCTCACCTTTTGGATACAAAGGGGCAATTTAGCGTGGCCAATCCACCTAACCTGCACATCTTTGGACTGTGGGAGGAAACTGGAGCACCCGATGGAAACCCACGCAGACACGGGGAGGAAGTGCAACCTCCGCACAGACAGCCACCCGAGGCCGGAATTGAACCTGGGACCCTGGAGCTGTGAGGCAGCAGTGCTAACCACTGTGCCACCGTGGGACCTGAACCCGGAGCTCTGGCTCAGAGGCAGAAGCACTATCCGCTGGGCCACAAGACCTCTCCAAAGCACTTCACACACTCACTATCCTGACTGGGAAATGTGTCCCTGTACCTTCACTGTTGCCAGGTCAAAACCCTGGAACTCCCCCGATTCCCCAGGCTCCGGACCCATCACCATTGGTGGTCGCTGCTTCTCCAGTCACAGTCGCATTCAGTCCTGGGGCAGCATGTTCGACAAGCCTGTGTTGAATCAAGGTCATGTTCAAATGGGTGTTAAAGGGCCCATGGCACTATTTGAAGAAGAGCAGGAAATGTTCCTGTCTAAATATCCAATGTTCCTCTCCCAGCCAAAGCAGAATATTTGGCCATTTACCTCATTTAATGTCTGTGGGATCTTGCTCTACACAAACCGGTTGCTCTATTTGTCAACAACAGAGTGGTGACTGTGCCTTAAAGAATTAATTTGGTTGTTTGCAAAGTACTTCCGGATGTCTTGAGGATGAAGGAAGCACTGTGAAAAAGTGACTGCGATTCTGGCTCCAAAGCAAAAATGTTCCCCTCTTCCAAGGTTTGCCAATCAGCCCGGAAAGGCTTTTAGGTATTAATTCATGCACCATATTCTGTGTGAGGTTAGTAAAGGGTTTGAAAAGCCAGGTGAGGATTCCTCATTAGAGGTTAACCAGTAAAACGAGGGTGAGTGGCGGTTGGCGGCGTGGGACTACTGTTAGAACGTTGCCTTCTGGGTGTTTTCCAAGTCTCCCATCATTGGGCTGAAGTATATTGTTTAATATCAGTGCCAAATCCAAGTGAGGGCTCAGGTTTACTTACAAAGCAGACTGTTAACGTTTTAAATGAGAACTGACATACGCCATGAGACTTTGTGCAACTTAATCCCCGGATACATTCCCATAAGAGAACTGGGCTCCCAGCCAGGAGACTGACAACGTGATCCCAATGGAATTCAATCATTTAACTTGAGATTTATGTTTGTGCCTCTCCTCCTGCTCGAGATTTTCGACTTATGAAGCGTATTTTTTTTTCTAAAGTCACTTCACTCTGACCTTGAAAGCGATTCCATTTTTGTTTGTTCCGTTCTGTTTCCCGATCTAAACAAAATGCAAAACGCTTTGCTCCTTGGCTGTATCAGCATTCCCTCTGGGAACAGAGCAAGGAGACTGTTGACAAATGCCTTCCAGGATTGCCCATTTTCCCTGGATAGTGTAACTTATTTCCCATCAGGCAGCTTGAGGAACGCAAACAGATCTCCCACTGACCGAAAGAAGCAAAATTAAAGTTCCGATTGCTATCATTTCCAATATTTCAATGCAAGCCGGTGAATTTAACTTCAACTCCCTGTTGACAGAAGCGACCACTGCGAGGACCCCTGGTGCCTCCAGTGCTGCCTCGCTTTTGAAGTCACATTGATCTGAGGTCCCAGGATTGACCCTTGGCTGATGCTGACCTCAGCTGGAGTAGTTGGTAAGAATTCGGTGGCCAGCCGGTTAATCCTGCACTGTCAGATGGACAATACACTGAGCTCAGGGTGTTGAACTCCTGCTATTGAATAGCCAGCCCTGTCAAAGATCACACTTGAAGAATGGATTCCTCAAATCCAAGGGGCTCTGGTGCAGTGCATACGATGCATGCTCAGACAGGATGGTTATCATCAAATCTGCCACCAGCATTTCGAACAATGTCACCTCCCCCATTTGTTATGAGCCAGGGCTTAGAAACTCCAAAGTGTATTATAAAGTTCACCTGACCTATAACTTTCAGGTTGAATTTGGCTAGGATGAGCGCAAGAGCCTTCACTTCACTTCAGGTATGATTTATCAGACTTTTATTAAAACAAAGTACATATAAAACGTTTATTCAGAACTTGTTCTCAATTACAAACATGAAAAAACACACAACAGCTACTGTAATCTATGTATATAACTCTGAATGAATCCCCCTTAGCTGTTCCAATTCAATACAAAATCCAATAAACCAAAACCCCTTTTAAGGGCGTGGCCCAGCACACTGCAATCTCACTTGAATGGGACTGGCCCTTTCCCTGAGATCCAGCCTCCAACCAGCAGATTCAACACTCCTTTCAGAAAGCAACTCTATCTTTAAAGTTACAAAGGAAGTTTGCCACACCCAATGTGCTGTCAGTTCCCTGGAGGATGTTTAAAATGAAAACCGGGAACACTGCTTCTCTTCTGCAGCCCAAAGCAACAAACCGAAACTGAAACCCAAACACTAAACCCCCCTCTCACCTGACAGCCACAGCCCAGCTCCACCCACAAATTACATCACTGAAGCTGTGCTACAAGCCATGTGGTCAAATAAAACCTTTCTTAAAGGGACGCTCACATGACACATTCTGCAGCCAAATTATTTCATTTCTCCTGGGAAGATTACTCCAAACTCCACCTCTTTTCAACAAACTGCCTCCTTTAGACTCCCTCTCCTGCCCACTCATCCTTGCCAGGACCGAAGTACCCGTGGATTTCTTTCACTTCATGACTGAACCTATTGCGTCAGCTCCTCCGCCCTGTCAGCTGTGCCTGTCCAATCCAGCTCCCTCCCTGATGACAGCTCCAACCTCACAACATGGAGCTGGATCGACCATCCCTCCCCCATCTCCTCCCCGGCTCCCTCTTTCTTCCATCAGACACACCGGCTTCTCTCTGAACCTTCTCCCGACTCCGCTTCCTTCGATTCAGCCACCTGTCCTTGCTCCAGTCTCGCTAACTCAGGCTCTCCTCCAGCCCAAAGCACCAATGATTGTTGTCATTCACTATCGTGACAGTCAGCAAAAACAAGGGGCCGGATTCTCCGAATCACCTTTCAATCTCCTCCATCCCAGGTCCTACCCTGACTGTGAAGTGTTTTGGAATATTTAGCACTGTAAGATGTAGTCATTGGACAGTTATTGGCAAACATGATCATTGCCAACTTTCTGAGATTTGGCCTTGAGCGTAACATCAAAAACTGTTCCAATGATTGAGCTCTGACTCCCTACAACCAGGAGTGTGTTTTCACTTGGTAACTGAAATAAGTTCAGGGAAACTCTATTGGCCCACTGACTGTATAACTGCGCGGTGTTTACTTGCTTTTTCACCTACTTAATTCCACTTCCGCAAAATGCAACTTTGGGATGTAACCTTGAGCTTCCGATCTGGCAGCCCATAGCTCCAGCACCGAGTGGACATCGGGATATCCGAATCAGCAGCACTTGGTGAATTCCAATGTGGACTGGTGCTCCAATGTCTCGAGAGTGTCCAGGGGACCCAATTAAAACCGCATCGACTCCTTGCAGATTCCACTCCATAGAATGTCGCCAGGTACTTCTGGGTGTTTTAGAAGTTGGCTCTTTTCGTAAAGGGCTGCAAAGTCTGAGGTTATGGGAGGAACAATTTAACCAGCTGTACCGCAGGATTGCCAACAGACTAATCAACAGCATAATCATATCTGCGGTTGCTGCTTTTCAAATTAAATACGTAGGGCCGTTCTTGCCCAGTGCCGTTTTGCCACCCTGTTTCCCAAACCATTGCATTTGTGCCACGGATTGAGTCTCTGCCCTGTCGCATATTGGTCTCCCCAACACTCAGTATTGATGGGACTGTGGGTATTGGGGGTAGCTGGTTTTAGCATGTTCACTGCGGCCGAATTCGAAGCAGCTGGCAGGATAATCTGGTCACATGTCCAGAACACACACCAATTTAGCATCTATTCAAAGAAAGGATTGCATTTTTGTAGCGCCTTCCATGACCTCAGAATGCCCCAAAGAGCCCTTCAGGCAAAACAAGGTACTTTTGAAGTGCATTCGCTGTCGAAATGTGGGAAACAATTATGTGGTAAGATGTGTACCCAGGGATAACTCAAAAAGTCAAAGCTGATCCATATGTGGCTCCATCGTTAAGTAACAGCAAAAATCCTTTTTGTAAAGTCAATTGCCAAAGTACAAATAACAACAACAGCAAAATACTGCAGATGCTGGAAAACTGAACTAAGAATGGAACATGCTGGAAATACTCAAAGGTCAGGCAGCAGCTGTGAGGAGAAACTGAGGGGGGGGATACTCCGGGGTGCGAGGGCCAAAGCAGGATTCCCAAACCCACTGCAAGGCTCCGGCCCACCCCACCCATCTCGATGCATGAATTAATGCAAGCCCTGATGAGCGGGGATCTGGCACCTTGCACTCCGAGGGGGGGGGGTGCAAGGGGGTGAGTGATGCCCCCACACCCGCTCTTTCTGGGGAGCTCTTCAGGACAAAAAGACAACAGTTAGAAAGAAAAGCTGCTCAAAAGAGGAAGCACTTCAGAGATAATGGACCCCTGTAAAGATTTAAAATATACAATGGTAATCCCGTCTTTGAAATTGCCTGGATCTGTCAATCAACAGGCTTGTTACATAGAATTTACAGTGCAGAAGGAGGCCATTCGGCCCATCGAGTCTGCACCAGCTCTTGGAAAGAGCACCCTACCCAAGTCCACACCTCCACCCTCTCCCCATAACCCAGTAACCCCACCCAGCACTAAGAGCACCTTACTTAAGACCACACCTCCACCCGTAACCCAGTAACCCCACCTCACCTTTTAGACACTAAGGGGCAATTTAGTGTGGCCAGTCCACCGAACCTGCACATCTTTGGACTGTGGGAGGAAACTGGAGCATCCGGAGGAAACCCACGGTGACACGGGGAGGAAGTGCAAACTCCGCACAGACAGTCACCCGAGGCCGGAATTGAACCGGGGTCCCGGGAGCTGTGAAGCAGCAGTGCTAATTACTGTGCCACCGAGTCGGCCATATTGACATGGTTGGAGAGATTAAATGTTATAGAGGCCACAGAGAGAACCTCCATCTGACAGATCTTTGAGCTTGACATGCCGAGAGAGACATCAAAGTGTTCCAGCACATCAAAAGGAAGACTTTAAACTGAAACTTGACATTCTGAATGGCAGTCTAATGGTTTCCAAGTGTAGGGGTAAGTGTAGAGAGGGCATTCACCCTCTTGTCCTCTCTCGGAGTTCAAGGTGCACGGTTGGTAATGCCAAGGGGTGGAGCCTGAAAGAGGGGCCGGGAAGGGGGGGGTTGCTGAAGGGGGGCACATTTGGCAAGCCCATAACAGGATTTTGTCCACTTTGGGTGGGGGGGTGGGGGGTTGCTTGCCAGGGATTGGGAGTAGGCCGCAACATTGTTCTGAGATCAGGGCGCCGTTTAAAAACAGTGCCCCGATCTTCGAGGAGTGGGGCCTGTCAGCGGGTTCAGGCCCCGTGTCCTCTCAAATCCAACTTAAAACCCAATCCTCTGAAAAGGAGTTTCTAAGTGCCGTTGAATGACACCTGAGCAGCCTTCCGAACGGCAGCAGTAAATAGTCCCGTTCCCCACTGGCGGGAGCACGGAGAGACAAAACAGGAAAATTGCACGTGGAGTAAACGATTACAGTCATTTCACAAATAACTGGCCATTCTCGCTCACGGTGGGTCATAATGAAGTGGCGCAGGGATACTTTATTTAAAGTATTTCACAGGGGTGTGGGCATCATGTCTAGGTCAGCATTTATTGCCCATATCTAATTGCCCTTGAGAAGGTGGTGGTGAGCAGCCTTCTTGAACCGCTTCAGTCCCTGTGGCATAGGTACTCCCACAGTGCTGTTAGTGTGTACCAGTACCAGGAAAACCAATGTTCTAACTAAGCACAAGACAGCTATCTCTTCCACTGCAGCTGCAATGCACATTGAAACCCACTTCTCAGGCACTCAGCTGGGCTGTGGCCCTGTTAAGTGAGTGTGTTCACGCCAACGGAGAATACGTGGACTTGTATGACAGAAAAACCGACGCCACACCTGGACCGATTCCACTACCGTTAAGGGGCTGGTGATGCCGCTGGGAATACGCGGCGGTGCCGCGGGGAACACGTGGTGGTGCCGCGGGGAACACCATCCATTGCAATGAAAAATGGTGCGGGATTCGCCGAGTCCGTGATCGACACTCAGGAGGCTGACAATCTGCAGCCGCACATACACATTACACTCCCCACACACACTCATCCCAGCCGCACACATACATTACACTCCCCACACACACTCATCCCAGCCGCACACATACATTACACTCCCCACACACACTCATCCCAGCCGCACACATACATTACACTCCCCACACACACTCATCCCAGCCAACAAGATGGCACTGGTTGTGCTGGAGTACGCGCGTACAGCTGATGGGTCGGCTGGGGCCAGAAGGCACCCAGGGGGGTGCCCTGCGGGGACACCTATACGACCCGTGGCACCAGGTTCATAGTTGGCTGTTAGCGGTGTGCGCAGCTGCATGGCTGCCTTGCCGGCTGCGGCAATGGCCTTCCGTGCCCGTCCCCCCTGATCTCATAGCCCACCTCCTGCCCCCCCCCCCCCCCCCCCCCCGCTACTCCCTCTGGCCTGGAAGAGGCCCGCGGCCAGCAACACAACAGTCAGCAAACTATGGCGATGTTGGACACTGTCCGTACCCCGCTCTCTCCCTCAGCAGCCGTCACGCTGGTTTGACGAATTTTAAAAGCACAAATGAACCACGCCGTCGGGAACTTGTCAGAGAATCGCAGAATCGGAGAATCACGGAGGCCCTGGAGAATACCAGGTCGGGCCAGCTAATGACAAATGGGGCGGGATTCTCCGACCCCCCGCCGGGTCACAACAGGTCCTTACCGTCGGGACCTGGCTCCATGGGCTGCCTGCAGAGTCCTCGCGGGGGGGGGGGGGGGGGGGGGGCTGGGGGATCTGGTGCCCCCACGGTGGCCTGGCCCGAGAACGGGGCCCACCGATCCGTGGGCGGGCCTGTGCCGTGGGGGCATTCTTTCCCTCCGCACCGGCCGCTGTCAACCTCCGCCATGGCCGGTGCGGTGAAGAACCCCACTCCGCATGCGCTGGGATGTGCTGGCGCTCCTGCGCATGCGGCAATTCATGCCGGCCGGCGGAGGCCCTTCAGCGCCGGTTAGCATGGCGCCAAACACTCCGGCGCCGGCCTAGCACCGGAGGATTCCGCACCTTCGGGGTGGCCCGACTCCGGAGTGCTTCACACTACTCCTCGGCGCCGAGTGACCCGCCTCGCTGGTTCGCGGAGAATCCCACCCATGGTGTCTATTGTATGTGCGGAGTGAAACGCATTGACGTTGTTTTCGAGATGACGGCGTATCGTGATTTGGCGTCAAATCGGCACCTACCGTGATTTTGGCGTTGGAAGCTATTCTCCACCCAATCGCATTGCCTGATTTCGGCTGATTTCAGAGAATCCTACCCATTATCTCTGCTGTAAAAACAGAAAATAGTGGATAATCTCAGCTGGTCTGGCAGCATCTGTGGAAAGATGTCCATATGACTCTTCTACAATGAACTCAGAACGTTAACTCTGTTTACCGCTCCACAGATGCTGCCTGATCTGCTGAGCATATCCAGCATTTTCTGTTTCGGTTTCAGATTTCCAGCATCTGCAGTATTTTGTTTCTATTGTCGGTGTTGTGCCTTTCATGTTGATGCGACCATCAATTCACACGAAACCAGGAGTAGAAGTAAACTGTGGCTTTAATCAACTAGAACAGTGCCTGCCTGCGACTGATCTGTTAGTGGGAGCCGCCTACAGGTCAACTGCTCTTATACCTCCCCTCAAGGGGTGGAGCCAGGGGCGGAGCCCACACAGGCCCCAACATGCTACATCATAGGTAATACCTTACAATGGTCCATAGGTGGAGCCCGCATGGGCAACAGCGTAATACAGATATGTACATGGTGAATTGTTCCAGCAATACATTCACCACACATGTCCTCAAAGGTAACCCGACGCCTTTGAAGCCTAACAATTACTTTCTAGACCTAGGGCTCACTGTTTAAAAATAAGAGGTTGCTCATTTAAGACCGAGACCATGGCGGGATTCTCTGACCCCCGGGGGCTGGCGTGAATCCCGCCCCCGCCGGTTGCCGAATTCTCCGGCACCGGATATTCTGCGGGGGTGGGAATCGCGCCGCGCCGGTTGGCGGGGTCCCCCCCCGGCGATTCTCCGGCCCGCGATGGGCCAAAGTCGCGCTGCTGGAATGCCTGTCCCGCCAGCGAGAATCAAACCACCTCTCTTACCGGCGGGACAAGGCGGCGCGGGTGGGCTCCGGGGTCCTGGGGTGGGCGCGGGGCGATCTGGCCCCGGGGGTGCCCCCACGGTGGTCTGGCCCGCGATCGGGGCCCACCGATCCGCGGGCGGGCCTGTGCCGTGGGGGCACTCTTTTCCTTCCGCCTTTGCCATGGTCTCCACTATGGCGGAGGCGGAAGAGACCCCCTCCACTGTGCATGCGCGGGGATGCCGTGAGCGGCCGCTGACGCTCCTGCGCATGCGCCGCACGGCAAAGTCATTTCCGCGCCAGCTGGCGGGGCACCAAAGGTCTTTCCCGCCAGCTGGCGGGGCGGAAATCAGTCCGGCGCGGGCCTAGCCCCGCAAGGTGAGGGCTCGGCCCCTCAAGATGCGGAGAATTCCGCACCTTTGGGGCGGCGCGATGCTGGACTGATTCGCGCCGTTTTTGGCGCCGGTCGGCGGACATCACGCCGATTACGAAGAATCCCGCCCCTGAACTGACAGACTGGGCCTCAGTTTAATGTCTTATCAGATATTCCGTGTTGGGTGAGGCAATGGTGCGCTTGGCTTGAGGGAAGGGCAGTCCGCTGTGGAAACAATCCTCGGCTGTCCAGACAAGAGAAAAACCACATTATAATCAGTTCTGGCAATGGCAACTCATGTTTGCACAAAATTAGTTTTGAGCTCTGAAATTGTCGTGCAACTTCAAAGGCAAGAGCAAGCTATCATTGCTCGTAAACAGTCTCTGTGGGACTTTTAATGAGGCTGAATAATTGGATTAGTTTAATATGAACAACATTCAAGAGAGGGATTAGCATTTCTATAGGACCTGCTTAGATCTCTCAGAAAAGGGTCAAATAGTTTCACATATAAGGTGTGATCCTGGAGTCCCTATAGATTTGTAGCCCTGTGCCCTATGCTCCCTGTAAATGCATAGGGAGTCGAGGACTGCAGATTTCCCTCTGAAATGAATTAGGATGAGGTACAGGGACAATTCTTACGTAGGCAAACGTTTAATCCATTTTGCTTGTTCATTAGCCACAAAACCGTAATCGTGAGCTGACCAAGGGGGACAGACGCAGGCTCGGCCAACAAGCAGAACCACGGTTCTCCTCTGCGGCTGAACCACGGACTCAGTTAGTGCGCTGGACATTGCCGCTTTCTGCAAATGGTATGAGGATGGAACCTCCACACAGGAGGTTAATGAACAAAACTACACCACAGGAAATTGGGGGGTAATATATTGGCTTGGATTGAAAATTGGATAAGAGACAGAAAACACAGGCCGAGGTTTTTGGGTCCCGTCGCTGTGAGTGGGGTTTCCTATCGAATGCAGACCTTGCCGTTGGAAAGCCCGCGGGGCAGGTGATTGGGGGGGGGGGAGGGGGGGGGGGGCTGTCGGTGGGTCTGGAAGATCCCACCGGCATGAATGGCTGGAAAGTTCCGGCCAATGGGCAAGAACATGGCAATTGGAATGTGAATAAGTGTGAAGTTATCCACTTTGATAGAAGAAACAGAAAGGCAGAATATTTCTTCAATGGGGAGGTATTGGGGAGCGGTGATCTCCAAAGGGCCCTAGGTGTCCTCGTCAGTAAAGCAAATGGTATGTTGGCCTTCATTGCAAGGGCATTTGAGTACCACAGAGCCTTGGTGAGACTGCATATGGAGTATTGTGTGCAGTTTTAGTCTCTAAGGAAGGATATACATGCCATAGAGGGAATGCAGTGGACGTTCACCGGACTAATCCCGGGATGATGGGATTGGCCTGTCAGAAGACATGGAGGAACCCGGCCTGCATACCTCCAGTTTTGAAAAATCAAGGTGATCTAATTGAAATTTACGCTTTTCTTATCGAGCATTTCAGGGTAGATATAGATAGGACCTTTCCCCTGGCTAGCGAGCCTAGAACCAGGGGACTTGATGTCAGGATATGGGGCAGGCCATTTAAGACTGAGATGTGGAGCTATTTCTTCGCTCAGAGGATGGTGAATCGCCTCAATTCCAGAGGAGTGTTGAAGCTCAATTATTGAGCATTCAAGACAAAAATCAATAGATTTCTGGGTACTCATGACATCGAAGGACAATTGACGTCGAAGTAGATGGTCAGCCATGATCTAATTGAAAGCACAGCAGGCTTGATAGGCCGAATTGCCTATTGCTGCTCCTATGACCACATTCATGTGCACTTTGTGAGGAGATATAGATCTCCATAGGTAGGGAGACACATAGAAGAGGAGGTAATATTGTCCTTTGGACGAGAAGCCCAGGAGACATCTTAGTTCAGGAGATTCAAACCCTGACCAAAGGTCATCGACCTGAAAGGCTAGCTTGACTGCTTTTTCCACAGGTGCTGCCCGACTTGCTTAGTTCTTCCAGTTTCCCCTGTGAGCGCACTGTTTAGTGTGTTTGGGCGGGATTCTCCGACCCGACGGAGAATCACCGGGGGGCGGCATGAATCCCGCCCCCGCCGGCTGCCGAATTCTCCGGCGCCGGAGATTTGGCGGGGGCAGGAATCACGCCACGCCGGTCGGCGAGCTCCCCCCGGCGATTCTCCGACTCGCGATGGCCCGAAGTCCTGCCCGCTCTATGCAGGTCCCGCCAGCGTAAATTGGAGTTGGTCCCTTACCGGCCGGACCTGGCGGCGCGGGAGGGCTCCGGGGTCCTCGGGCGGGGTGCAGGGCGATCTGGCCCCGGGGGGGGGGGGTGCCCCCACGGTGGCCTGGCCCGCGTTCGGAGTCCACCGATCCACGGGCGGGCCTGTGCCGTGGGGACACTCTATTCCTAAACCCCGGCCGTGTCAGCCTCCGCAATGGCCGGCGCGAAGGTGAACCCCCCCCCCCCCCCGCGCATGCGCGGGGATGACGTCAGCAGCCGCTAACGCTCCCGCGCATGCGCGGACCCACGCCGGCCGGCGGAGTCCCTTCGGCCCTGGCTGGCGCGGCGCCAAAGGCCTTCCACGCTGGCCAGCAGGACACAAACCACTCTGGTGCCATCCTAGCCCCTGTAGGTGCGGAGGATTCCGCACCTTTGGGGCGGCCCGACGCCGGAGTGGTTCCCGCCACTCCACTGCGCCATTTCTGCCCGCCCGCCGATTCCCGGAGAATCCCGGTCTTTGTGTCTGTTCTGTTGTATGCTATTTAACCCAACTGTTTACCCTTTTAGATTAATGTGGAAGTGCAAATTGTAATTACACAAGTTATAATTTACAACTACTTTTACAGCACTTCACAAACAGTGGGCTGGAATCTCCAGTCCCCCAGCCATGTGTTACTCGGCAGCGCACCGTTAGCTGGTAGCGGGATTCTATCTCCCCGTCGTTTGTCAATGGGGTTTCCCATCGAAGCCACCCCACACTGCCAGGAATCCCGTGGGTGGGGGCATGTTGCCAGCGGGAAATGAGAATCCTAACGGCTGGAGAATTCCGGCCCGTGTTTATACACTGATCAGCAAGATAACATCACTGCAAGCTTCATTCCATATTTTTATTTCAGCATGTAACGTGATAACGAATCACAGGAACATTTTCAAAGGCTGTTACTGAACCTGTTTCCCTACAGTTGACATCCTTCATCTATTATCTCCCAGTGCTAATCACTCACTCTCGGATAACGTTTAAAAAGCGTGTCTTGTCTGTTATGGAGCTCTCTCACCACTAGACTCTTCCTCTCTGTATTCCAATCTTTCTTGTTTATTTCATATGTGTTTATTACTCTTTTGAACTTTCCTCTCGATAAAATCACGCCATCCAACAACATTTCTCCCTCTCTCTATCCTCGCTGTGAAGACAATAAGAGCTTGAATTTATATAGCACTTTTAGAATGTTCAAAATCACTTTAAGGTCCAGTAAGTACTTTTTGAAGTGGAGCCAGTAGTGTGGGAAAAGCAGCAGTCAACCTGGGCAGCAAATGATCTCACCAAGAACAATGCGAGAATGAGCAGACAATCTGCCTGTTGGTGATATTGATTGAGGGGTAATGTTGCCGAGGTTACCTGGGGATAACTCCTGCACTTCTTCAATATGACGTCATGGGAATTTTTGCACCGACCAGAATGGATGAGATTTTGGATTTAACTTTGCATCCAAAAGGCAGCATCTCCGGCGCTGCAGCACTCCCTCATGTGACCCCTGGGATTCTGGGAGAAGGTGTTTAGGCGTGAGAGAGATTAGTTGCATAGTTGAGAGATCTGTAGATAGAGATATCGTACGGTTTAATTTAATAACCTTTTGCCTAGGAAGTTGTTCGAATCTTATTTATTCATAGAGTCATAGAATTTACAGTGCAGAAGGAGGCCATTCAGCCCATCGAGTCTGCACTGGTCCTTGGAAAGAGCACCCTACTCAAGCTCACGTCTCCACCCTATCCCCGTAACCCAGTAACCCAACTTAATCTTTTTTTTTGGACACTAAGGGCAACTTAGCATGGCCAATCCATCTAACCCGCACATCTTTGGACTGTGAGAGGAGTCCGAAGCACTCGGAGGAAACCCACGCAGACACGAGGAGAACGTGCAGACTCCGCACAAACAGTGACCCAAGGGAATCAAACCTGGGACCCTGGAGCTGTGAAGCAACTGTGCTAACCACCGTGCTGCCGTGTGGCAGTATGTCATAATATACATCTATGTACACAATGGAGTGCAGACAGGCAGTGATTGACACACAGGATGACCAGTAAGCACACAGAACAGAGCAGCCAATCACCAGACAGGACACAACCACTATAAAGCCAGAGGGCACCAGTTCTCCCGCTCTCTCGGGACCCAGCCTCTGAGACAGTCAGAGCTCGTGAGCTAGCCAGTGCCTACACCATGTGGTAGCTAGGTTAGTCTGGTCAGGCTAGTGTCAGGTCTCCAGTCAAGTCAGCATAGTGTTGACCCACAGTTGAACATGTATAGTAGTTTGGATGTAAAATAAAATCGTGTTGCATTTTATCAAGTGTTGGAGATCTGTCTCTCGCTACACTGCATCAAGTGCAGTTCACCTCGACCCAGCCTACCCAACACATCATGGTACCAGCTGAGTGATGCTGAAAATTTGGCGGACCTACCTTGAGTGAATCACCATTGACCAGCAAACAGCCATCCGGTGACATGGAAAACGTCCGCCCTCCTCCGCAGCTCCGCATCGCCAGCAACCTCGGTGCAAATTGGAAGATCTTCAAACAAAGGTTCCAACTCTATCTAGAAGCCACCGACCTCGAGGCCGCATCAGACGCCAGGAAAATCGCACTATTCCTCTCCACAGCCGGGGACCACGCCATCCACATCTACAACTCCCTTACATTCGCTGAAGGCGAAGACAAGACGAAATTCAAAACAGTCCTACTGAAGTTTGACAGTCACTGCGACATTGAGGTGAATGAGAGCTTTGAACGGTACGTTTTCCAGCAGAGGCTTCAGGGTAAGGATGAACCTTTTCAATCCTTTCTGACCCATCTCCTCATCCTCGCGCAGTCATGTAACTATGACTCGACCACTGATTCCATGATCCGGGATCAGATCGTTTTCGGGGTCCACTCCGATTCCCTTCGCCAGCAGCTCCTGAAAGTCAAGCAGCTCATCCTCACCATCGCCATTGAAACGTGCGTTCTCCACGAACATGCTAACAATCGGTACTCCCACATCAGGGCGGCAGAAACGGCAAAGCTAACCTCCCACGAGGCAGAACGGGTGCAGACCATCGCACAAATGCAGGGCCTAAGTATCAACGAGAGTGGCCATTCCGCGCGCTTTTCCCGGGCCCCTGCACATGCACGCCACGACCGAGGGGACGGCGAGTCCGACGACCAGACTGCGCATGTGCGTACGTCGTTCGACCGCACTGCGCATGCGCGATGGCGCACGGAACGCGCTGACGTTGGCGTCATGACGTGTCCAAATTGTGGCTTCACCCATTTACAGCGGCAATGTCCGGCAAAATCAATACAGTGTCTACAGTGTGGCAAGCTTGGCCACTACGCAGCCCTTTGCAGATCTACTCCACTGCCCAGCATCCAGCAATCTCAGCCGCGGCGCAGAAGCGTCCGTTCAATACAGCAGGCCATGCCAGACTCCGACCCCGACAGCCCAACAGATCCTGATGCTGTGGGCCTCAAATCTCCATACTGGGTGGGCATCATTACGAAGCATGCGCTGCCTTTCTCCAAGACAGCGACGCACCTCCCGATCCTGTGCGTGGATCCCGACGACGAGTGGTGTGCTGTCCTCACAGTCAACAAGGCTCGCATCTGGTTCAAACTGGACACTGGCGCATCGGCGAACCTCATCTCCAAATAGAATCTCGACACCATCTGCGTCAGACCAAGCATTCTTCCACCAGCCTGCCAGCTCCTTGACTACAATGGCAATGCCATAGCTGCCAGTGGCCCATGCCAACTCGTTTCCAATAAGTCATGTAAAGCGACACTGCGATTTGAGATCGTGGGACCTGACAAAGCATCCCTGCTCGGTGCTCGGGCCTGCAAACTCCTGAACTTGGTTCAGCGAGTCCACACCATGTCATCCTCACAGGCGACGGCCTCACCTGATGAGAACTTCCAGGCTGAAATTGATAACATCATCACACAGTACCACAGCGTGTTCGACGGAATGGGCACACTCCCATACCGATACAAAATCCTGCTCAAACTGAACGCCACCCCTGTGATCCACGCATCAGGTCGGGTGCCGGCTCCCCTCAAGGATCGCTTCAAGCAGCAGTTACAGGACCTCCAGGACCAGGGCATCATATCAAAGGTCACAGAACCTACGGACTGGGTCAGCTCCATGGTCTGCATCAAGAAGCCGTCAGGGGAGCTTCGAATATGCATCGACCCCAAGGATTTAAACCGCAACATCATGAGGGAACATTACCCGATACGAAAACGAGAGGATTTGACCAGCGAGATGGCTCATGCCAAATTCTTTACGAAGCTGGACGCCTCCAAGGGGTTCTGGCAAATACAGCTGGATGCACCCAGTCGCAAGCTGTGCACATTCAGTACCCCGTTCGGTCGCTATTGCTACAACCGGCTGCCTCTTGGCATCATCTCTGTCTCAGAGGTATTTCACCGCATCATGGAACAGATGATGGAGGGTATCGAGGGGGTGCGCATGTATGTTGACGATGTCATAATCTGGTCCACAACTCCTCAAGAACACATCGATCGCCTCAAGCAGGTATTCCACAGAATCCATGAGCATGGCCTCCGACTCAACAGAGCCAAGTGCTCGTTCGGTCAATCAGAAATCAAATTCCTTGGTGACCACATCTCGCAGCAAGGTGTGCGGCCAGATGCTGACAAGGTCTCGGCGATCAATGCCATAAAGACCCCAGAGGACAAGAAGGCGGTCCTCCGCTTTCGAGGGATGGTCAACTTCCTTGGGAAGTTCATTCCCAACACGGCGGCACGCACCACTGCCCTCCGCCATGTCGTCAAAAAGTGGACGGAATTCTAGTGGCTGCCCACTTATGAGAACGAATGGCGTGAGCTCAGGGCAAAACTCACCACAGCCCCGGTTCTGGCGTTCTTCGACCCCACCAAAGAGACCAGAATATCCACTGACGCGAGCCAGGACGGTATTGGGGTGGTGCTCCCCCAACGGGATGACTCCTCCTCATGGGCCCCAGTTGCGTATGCCTCCAGAGCCATGACGCCCACTGAGCAATGGTAGGCTCAGATCGAGAAGGAATGCCTGGGCCTCCTAACGGGAATCGACAAATTTCACGACTATGTGTATGGTCTCCCAAAATTCACGGTTGAGATGGACCACAGGCCACTAGTCCACATAATCCAGAAGGATTTGAATGACATGACGCCTCGGTTACAATGAATCCTTCTCAAGCTACGCCGCCATGACTTTGAACTTGTCTGCACGCCAGGCAAAGAACACATTGTTGCAGATGCCCTTTCCAGGTCTATCACCACACCGTGTGAACAAACTGACTTTGTCTGCCAAATCGATGCACAGATGCAATTGTGTGCCTCCAACCTTCCGGCCATTGATGAGAGGATCATCCAAATTCGTGAGGAAACGGCCAAGGATACTCTGCTACAGCGTGTGATGCAGCATCTCACGAATGGCTGGCAGAAGGGACAGTGCCCCCAGTTTTACAACGTCAAGGATGATCTGACGGTGGTGGACGGCATCCTCATGAAGCTCAATAGGATTGTGATTCCGCAGAGCATGCGAGCTATGGTGCTCGGCCTACTCCATGAGAGTCACCTGGGGGTCGAGAAATGTCGACGCAGAGCTCGAGAGGCAGTATATTGGCCGGGCATCAGCCAGGACGTTGACAACACGGTCCTCAACTGCCCCACAAGTCAGAAATTCCAGCCAGCTCAACCCAAAGAAACTCTGCAGCAACATGAGATAATCACCTCCCCATGGTCCAAAGTCGGTGTCAACCTTTTCCACGCCAAGAAAAAGGTCCTCCTGGTCAACTATTTCTCCAATTACCCTGAAGTGGTGAAACTGTCCGACCTCACGTCGAAGGCGGTGATTAAAGCATGCAAAGAAACGTTTGCCAGGCATGGGATACCGCTCACGGTGATGAGTGACAACGGTCCCTGTTTTTACAGCCAGGAATGGTCTGATTTTGCCTGCCTCTGTAACTTCCGTCACGTAACCTCCAGCCCCCACTACCCGCAGTCAGACGGGAAGGCCAAAAAATGGGTCCACATCGTCAAGAGATTACTATGCAAGGCTGCAGACTCAGGCTCCGACTTCAACCTGGCGCTGCTGGCATACAGAGCATCCCCGCTGTCCACTGGGTTGTCTCCCGTGCAGATGCTCATGAATCGCACTCTGCGAACCACGGTTCCAGCCATCCATGTTCCAGACCTTGACCACCTCACGGTGATACAAAAGGTGCAGCAGTCTCGGGCCCAACAGAAATCAGCATACGACGCTCATGCCACGGATCTCCCCGAGCTGGTCCCAACTAATCGTGTTCGTGTGCAGTTGCCTGACGGCGGCTGGTCCGCCACAGCTGCGATGGTCAAGCAAGTGGCCCCGAGATCGTTCCTCGTCCGCATGGCTGATGGCTCCTTCCTACGACGCAACAGACGGGCGCTGCGCAGAGTTCCACACCCGCCAACTAACCATGATGTCCCGCCTCACACAATGCTTCCTCCGGACGTGCCCTACCACGAGGCCACCGATCTACCAGCAATCCTGCCAACCTCTGCGACCACCGCATTGGCGCCGGTCCCGCCTATCCAAGTGCAGGCGGCCCCTGATCCACCCTTGAGGCGGTCAACCAGAATTCGTCGCCCGCCACAGAGACTAAACTTATAGACTGAACTTTTGCACAACTGTGTTACCTTACCATTTTGACCTCTGTAAATATCATTGTTACCGTTTCATCTGCCCGATATCTGCACTAGCGACACCTTCCTGTGTACATACGGTCATTTTAGCACACTCTGTATATAGTCACGCACATATACACAACCACACGCACATGAACCTTAATATTTATTTATTTTTTAAATATGTTTTTATTAAGAATTTTTCAACAATATTTTCCACCTTACAAACAACCCCCCCCCGCCCCGTAACAAAGAAAAGAAAGAAAGCTCGCGTGGCAAGACATGAACATAGCAAGTCAATAAGATACAGAACTTTGTACATTGGATTCTTCCCGTACATGTCAGTTTCCGGATCATTCATGTGTTTTCTTGCTCAAATGCCCCCCCCCCCACTACGAACGATGTCCCCCCCTCCCCCACCCCTCCCCCCCTGGGTTGCTGTTGCTGCTGTCCGACCTTCCTCTAACGCTCCGCGAGATAGTCTAGGAACGGTTGCCACCGCCTGTAGAACCCCTGCGCAGACCCTCTCAAGGCAAACTTTATCCTCTCCAACTTGATAAACCCTGCCATATCATTTATCCAGGCCTCCAGGCTGGGGGGCTTCGCCTCCTTCCACATTAGCAAGATCCTTCGCCGGGCTACTAGGGACGGAAAGGCCAGAATGTCGGCCTCTTTCGCCTCCTGCACTCCCGGCTCGTCGACTACTCCAAATAGTGCTAGCCCCCAGCTTGGCTTGACCCGGACTTTCACCACCTTCGATACTGTTCTCGCAACTCCCCTCCAGAACCCCTCCAGTGCCGGGCATGACCAAAACATATGGACATGGTTCGCCGGACTTCCTGAGCACCTCCCACATCTGTCCTACACCCCAAAGAACCTACTCAGCCTCGCCCCCGTCATATGTGCTCTATGAACCACCTTAAATTGTATCAGGCTAAGCCTGGCACACGAGGAAGAGGAATTAACTCTACTTAGGGCGTCAGCCCATAGCCCCTCCTCAATCTCCTCCCCCAACTCCTCTTCCCATTTACCCTTCAGCTCCTCTACCAAAGCCTCCCCCTCTTCTTTCATCTCCTGGTATATCGCCGACACCTTGCCCTCTCCAACCCATACGCCCAAAATCACCCTATCTTTAATCCCCTGTGCCGGGAGTAGCAGAAATTCCCTCACCTGCTGCCTCACAGACGCCCTCACTTGCATGTACCTGAAAGCGTTTCCCGGGGGTAGCCCAAACTTCTCCTCCAGCGCCCCTAAGCTCGCAAACGTCCCGTCAATGAACAGGTCCCCCATTCTTCTAATCCCTGCCCAATGCCAACTCTGAAAACCCCCGTCCATCCTTCCTGGGACAAACCGATGGTTGTCTCTGATCGGGGACCACACCGAGGCTCCCGTCGCACCCCTATTGGCACCCCCAAACCAGCCACCTCCTGCTCCTCCACCCTTGGGAACCTCAATTGGTCCACGAATCGCCGCATCCCCTCTTTTCCCCCTGGGGGCTGGGACCTATACAGCTCCTCGTAAAAGGCCTTAAAAGCCTCATTCACTTTCCCCGCACTCTGCACCATAGTTCCCCTGCCATCTTTGACTCCGCCTATTTCCCTCGCTGCCACCCTCTTACGGAGCTGATGTGCCAGCATCCGACTCGCCTTCTCCCCATATTCATATATCGCCCCCTGTGCCTTCCTCCGCTGTGCCTCTGCCTTCCCTGTGGTCAACAGGTCAAACTCCGTCTGGAGACTTTGTCTCTCCCTGAGTAGTCCCTCATCAGGAGCCTCTGCATATCTCCTGTCCACCCTTAAAATCTCCCCCACTAACCTCTCCCTTTCCCTGCCCTCTCTCTTCACCCTATGAGTACTGATGGAGATTAACTCTCCCCTGACCACCGCCTTCAGCGCCTCCCATACTACTCCCACCTGCACCTCCCCATTGTCGTTGGCCTCCAGATACCTTTTGATACACCCCCTCACCCTCCCGCACACTTCCTCGTCTGCCAGCAGTCCCACATCCAACATCCACAACGGGCGTTGGTCCCTCTCCTCCCTCAGCTCCAGCTCCACCCAATGCGGGGCGTGGTCTGAAATGGCTATGGCCGAATACTCCGTTCCCTCCACTTTCGGGATCAATGCCCTGCCCAGAACAAAAAAATCTATCCGGGAGTAGGCCTTATGTACGTGGGAGAAAAAAGAAAATTCTCTGGCCAAAGGCCTGGCAAATCTCCACGGATCTACTCCCCCCATTTGGTCCATAAACCCCCTAAGCACCTTGGCCGCAGCAGGCCTCTTCCCCATCCTAGATCTGGAGCGATCTAATGCTGGGTCCAGCACCGTGTTAAAATCCCCACCCATTATCAAGCTCCCTACCTCCAAGTCTGGAATACGCCCCAACATCCGTTTCATGAATCCAGCATCGTCCCAGTTCGGGGCATATACATTCACCAGTACCACCTCCGTCCCCTGCAACCTACCAGTCACCATCACGTATCGGCCTCCCTTGTCCGCTACTTTGTTCTTGGCCTCAAACGACACCCGCCTTCCCACCAGTATTGCCACCCCTCTATTCTTCGCATCCAGCCCCGAATGGAACACCTGTCCTACCCATCCCTTCCTTAACCTGACCTGATCTGCCACCTTCAGATGTGTCTCCTGAAGCATGACCACGTCTGCCTTTAGTCCCTTTAGGTGCGCGAACACTAGGGCCCTCTTAACCGGACCATTTAGGCCTTTCAGATTCCACGTGATCAGCCGGACTAGCCCCCCCCCCCCCGCCGACTAGCCATCTCCTATCTTAGGCCAGTCCCGTGCTCGCGCCTCCCGCACCCTCCAGTCCCCCAGGCGGGGAACCCCCATCCCGACCACCCCTTCCATTTTCAGTTCCCCCTCTGACAGTGCAGCAGCAACCCTAAAATCCCCCCCTCTCCCCCCCTTCCCTCCCCCCCCCCCCCACCCCCGCTAGATCCACATCTAGCTCTTTTGCTCCCCCCATATTACTTCCGTGAGTCAGCTGACTTCTGCTGACCCTGGCTTCCCCCGCCTTCCCGTTGATCTCCCCCGTGTGGGAGTCTCTCCTCCTCCTTAACTTCCTCCATCCCCCCCCCCCTTTTGGCGCGGGAAAAAGCCCGCGCTTTCCTGAACCAGCCCCGCCCCCTGTGGCGCAGCTCCTGTTGCGGCCATTATCCCAGCTCCCTCATCCCCGAGTCTCACCTCCCTCCAGCACCGACGCCCACATTCCCCGTCATCATCATCTCGTCTACAGAAAAGAAAAAAGGAATTTTAGGAATTTTAACATGAACTCTACCCACATCCCCATCCATCATCCCACCCATGAAATATTCTTTACCCATATTTACAACCCCATATACAACCAACATCTCCCCTCACAACCACATCCCCTCAGTTCGAGTCCAGTTTTTCCGTCTGAATAAAGGTCCAAGCCTCTTCTGGCGTTTCAAAATAATGGTGCCGGTCCTGGTAAGTGACCCACAGTCGCGCAGGCTGCAGCATGCCGAACCTGACTCTTTTTTTATGCAGCACCGCCTTGGCCCGGTTGAAGCCAGCTCTCCTCCTTGCCACCTCCGCGCTCCAATCCTTGTAGACTCGGATCACCGCGTTCTCCCATCTACTGCTCCGCACCTTCTTGGCCCATCTCAGAACACTTTCTTTGTCCGCGAAGCGATGGAACCTCGCCACTATCGCCCTTGGCGGCTCATCAGCCTTGGGTCTCCTCGCCAGGACCCGGTGAGCCCCTTCCAGCTCCAGGGGGGTCGGAGAGGCCTCTGCTCCCATCAGCACATGGAGCATCGTATTCACATACGCCCCGGCATCAGCTCCCTCCACTCCTTCGGGGAGACCCAGAATCCGGAGATTCTTCCTCCTCGACCTGTTCTCCAGGACCTCGATTCTCTCGGCCCACCTCCTGTGCACCGCCTCGTGCGCCTCCATCCTTACCGCCAGACCCAGGATCTCGTCCTCGTTATCATTCATTTTATCTTTCACCTCACGAAGCTCCACCGCCTGGGTCCTCTGGGTCTCCTTCAGCCCCTCGATCGCCAGCAGCATTGGCGCCAGCACCTCCTTTTTAAGCTCGTCCACACAGCGCTTAAGGAACTCCTGCTGGTCCGGCCCCCATGCTGCTCGCTCCCCGCCCTCCGCCATCTTGCTTTTTCCCCCTCGTTTTTGCTGCTGCTCCAGAGCCTCTTTTCTCGCCGCTCCACCGCTGATCTCGGCCATGTACCGTAAGGGGGGACCTTACTGCACCTTCCCACACGGGATCAAATCAAAAAAGTTCCGTTGGGGCTCCTCTGGAGAGCCCAAATGTCCGTTATCGCGGGAGCTGCCGAAACGTGCGGCGATGCGCCAGAAGTCTCCACCTTAATATTTATTATCTCAACACACACAATATAGAGAAAACAAAAGGAGGGGAGATGTCATAATATACATCTATGTATACAATGGAGTGCAGACAGGCAGTGATTGACACACAGGGTGACCAGTAAGCACACAGAACAGAGCAGCCAATCACCAGACAGGACACGACCACTATAAAGCCAGAGGGCACCAGTTCTCCCGCTCTCTCGGGACCCAGCCTCTGAGACAGTCAGAGCTCGTGAGCTAGCCAGTGCCTACACCATGTGGTAGCTAGGTTAGTCTGGTTAGGCTAGTATCAAGTCTCCAGTCAAGTCAGCATAGTGTCGACCCACAGCTGAACATGTATAATAGTTTGGATGTTGGATATAATCGTGGTGCATTTTATCAAGTGTTGGAGGTCGTGTCTCTCGCTACACTGCATCAAGTGCAGTTCACCTCGACCCAGCCTACCCAACACATCACAGTAGTGTAAATAAATCAGCTTTGTTCATTGACTTAGCTTGATGTTCTTTCTTCAACACTACGTACTCAAGACATCCTGATTAGCAAAACAGAGAACATGACAGTATTGTGGAATGAGTGCCAGCCAGTCAGAACCCAATTTACAGATTTCCTCATTTTCATTTCTAGGAACCAGCTTTCACCATTTTACACTGATGAAAAAATCCTGAGATCTATCCCACTGATTCATAATTAGCCTAGTCTGCTCTCCCATTCCTTGTAACCCAGGGAATGCTCAGCATTCTGGCCCGAGACCCCTTATCTAAATTTCTGAATTTCAATCTGCTAACGTCGGGGAAAAGGGGTGGGATTCTCCGACCCCCCGCCGGGTCGGAGAATCGCCGGGAGCTGGCATGAATCCCGCCCCCGCCGGTTGCCGAATTCTCCGGCACCGGATATTTGGCGGGGGCGGGAATCGCGCCGCGCCGGTTGGCGGGCCCCACCCCCCGGCAATTCTCCGGCCCGCGATGGGCCGAAGTCCCGCTGCTGGAATGCCTGTCCCACCGGCGAGAATCAAACCACCTCTCTTACCGGCGGGTCAAGGCAGCGCGGGCGGACTCCGGGGTCCTGGGGGTGGCGCGGGGCGATCTGGCCCCGGGGGGTGCCCCCACGGTGGCCTCGCCCGCGATCGTGGCCCACCAATCCGCGGGCGGGCCTGTGCCGTGGGGGCACTCTTTTCCTACCGCCTTCGCCATGGTCTACGCCATGGCGGAGGCGGAAGAGACCCCCTTCACTGCGCATACGCGGGGATGCCGTGAGCGGCCCCTGACGCTCCCACGCATGCGCCGCCCGGCAATGTCATTTCCGCGCCAGCTGGCGGGGCATCAAAGGCCTTTCCCGCCAGCTGGCGGGGCATCAAAGGCCTTTCCCGCCAGCTGGTGGGGCGGAAATCAGTCCGGCGCGGGCCTAGCCCCTCAAGGTGAGGGCTTGGCCTCCCAAGGTGTGGAGAATTCCGCACCTTTGGGGCGGCGCGATGCCGGACTGATTCGCGCCGTTTTTGGCGCTGGTCGGCGGACATCGCGCCGATTGCGGAGAATCCCGCCCCCGGTTCCTTTTCATTTGGAGCAAGTGCAGTTTTTCAGTCATAACCTACTTACCATATGCTCGATGTGAGACAAAGATACTTACACTCTCATTGTGGATGTCTAAAGAAGGCTCCACTGCCCCATTGCCAAGTTCCAATACGTGTCTGATTGACGTGTCTGACAAAGGAAGGCCAGACTTGGAAAAGGCGCCAAGTGGCAGGAGTGGCTTCAGTTCTGTTCAGTAGTTGCATCCTGAATGCGTTGATCTTCACTCTGGTCTGGCTGCCGTTCTTTACCAAATTCTCAGACGGCTGTTATGTCATGAGAAAGAGTTTTATCGAAAGCATTCCCACCAGTAATGTACACAAAACCTGAGGCAGTCACTGTGCCGTTAAATGCAGAAATCAGAGCAGCAAAGCTCATGTACCAGGGTTTAACTGAATGTTAGTTTTACACAAATGTTAATTGCCGGTTAGTGCCGCCACAGTCAGGCAGGAGCCGTACCCCTGGCCGGGGGGGGGGGAGGTCTTCCGGAAGGGCTGGGGGAACTGGTGGGGGGTGGCCAAGGGGTGGCCAGGGGTTGTCCTGTGGGGCCGTATTTGGTAGGGCGGGTCGTCGCCCTGCGCATGCACGGTCATATACCTGGCCATTCTCCAGCCGTTTTGCCGTGGGAGCCGGGAGTTTTACCCGGTGCCACAGCGAGCCCCTCACCGGTCCTGGAATCGGTGAGGATTCGTCGCTGATTTCGGAACGGAATCCCTCTAGCTTCCCGCCAGGCATAAATGTGCATGGCCAAAGGGCCAGTAATCGCTCCTGGGCGCTGCTCCTGGTACCATGCAAATCAGAAACGATTTATTTCCGGCGGGGGAACATACTCCCCCAAACGGAGAATCTGGCCCTGGACCTCCTCTTGGGCCGCCCTGCACAAAGGAGATTCTCCAATTATTGAATGACTCTCTGCTGAAGGAAGGTTTGTTTACAGAAGGAGCAGTGGAGACAGACAAATTTGGCTGGTCCAAGGAGGAGGCAGATCAATATCTGATGGAGAGATTTGAGAGCTGGGACCAGGCATGACTCCAGAAATCTCTTTTGATCCTGGATTCCTGCGGCAGGTTTGCACTGGTAAACGTGGGATGATTTTCTCAGGTTGGATGAAGAGATTCTAAACATGGAAAATTGTTGCTTCCCAGATCACACATTATTCAACAATAAAGTCAAACATTGCTGAAAATAACGGTATCATTGAATGGTTGAACAAGCAGGAAATCACAGACCAAGGTACAAAACATGGGGGGTGCAGCGTGAGGGACACACTGCAACCCACACACTGAGGGAAAAAATAGTGAGGGGGACACAGTGAGGTACACAGTGAGGGGGACACAGTGAGGTACACAGTGAGGGGGACACAGTGAGGTACACTGTGAGGGGGACACAGCGAGGTTCACTGTGAAGGGGACACTCACTGAGGGACACACAGTGCAGGAGACACACAGTGAGGGGACACATAGTGAGGGGGGCACACAGTGTGAGGGATACAGTGAGGGGGCACTCACTGAGGGACATGCAGTGAAGGAGACACACAGTGAGGTGATCACAGTGAGGGGACACACAGTGAGATCCACAGTGAGTGGGACACAGTGAGAGGGGCACTCACTGAGGGACACACTGTGAGGGAGACAAACAGTGAGGGGGTACAGTGAGGGGGGCACTCACTGAGGGACACATTGTGAGGGAGACACACAATGAGGGGATCACAGTGAAGGAGACACACAGTGAGAGGGACACAGTGAGGGGACACACAGCGAAGGACACACACACTGAGGGATTCAGTGAGGGAGACACTCTGAGGTACACAGAATTTCTTGGTAAGTTATTTACGTGAAATAAAGGTTTCTGTTAACATTCTAATGCTCTGAATTATTTCCTTTGGGTCATCGTATATTTACACAGCTGAGACGACGGAGTCCAGTATCTTTTTTGGAAATATATCTTTCAGCTTCTAAGTTAGCTTCAACACAAACTATTTATAAGATGTAAAGCCTAACGCTGCCCTGAGCTGCTCTCGGTGGGGAATCTGTTGATCCAGACTGTGTGGTAAAGTCAAGCTCTGTTTTCATCTGAAGAGGATTCCCTAGAGAATTGGATTTAGAATTTTGTTTTTGCTGTTGATTGGCCTCAGTCTGGTTTACAACATAAGAATACTCTTCCTTGGAAAATTACTTGAACTTAGCTGTTTTATCACAATATCTCATTGACCTAAGGAGCTGTGGGCCCCAGGCCTTCCATCCCACTTCTGCCTTTACAAAGATCATGGCTGAGTTCTTACACCCACTCCACTTTCCTGTCTTGTCTTCATAACCCTCCATTTCCTATGTGTCAAAAAAGCTGGCAATCTCACTCTTGAGTTCGCACAATGAATGAGCGTCCACAACGCTCTGGTGTAGAGGAATCCAAAGACTCACAACCCTGTCGCTGAAAAGAATTCTCCTCATCCCAGTCATAGAATCATAGAATTTACAGAGCACAAGGACGCCATTCAGCCCATCGAGTCTGCACCAGCCCTTGGAAAGAGTACCCTACCTTTTTTTTTAAACTTCGAGCACCCAATTCATTTATTCCAATTAAGGGGTAATTTAGAGTGGCCAATCCCCCTAGCCTGCACATCTTTGGGTTGTGGGGGTGAAACCCACGCAAACACGGGCAGAATGTGCAAACTCCACACGGATAGTGACCCAGAACCGGGATCGAACATGGGTCCTCGGCGCCGTGAGACTGCAGTGCGAACCAATACACCACCGTGCTGCCCTAGAGCATCCTACCTAAGCCCACACCTCCACCCTATCCTCATAACCCAGTAATCCCACCTAACCTTTTTGGACACTAAGGGCAACTTAGCATGGCCAATCCACCTAACCTGCACATCTTTGGACTGTGGGAGGAAACCGGAGCACCCGGAGGAAACCCACGCAGACACGGGGAGAGCGTGCAGACTCTGCACAGACAGTGACACAAGCCGGGAATCGAACCTGGGACTCTGGCGCTGTGAAGCAACAATACCAACCACTGTGCTACCGTGCCACCCTAGATGCCGACCATTTATCCTGAGATTTGGAGCCTAGGTTCTGCACATATGGATAGGGTGGGGGAGTGGACCAAGGTAGGATGCTGTTTCGGAGGGTCGGTGCAGACTCAATGGGCCGAATGGCGTCCTTCTGCATTGTAGTGATTCTATGATACACAGTCCAGCCAGCGGAAACACCTTCTCAGCTATAATCACAGCTTCATTGCAGAAGCATGGGCCCTGGTTTGAAAGCAGACGTGTACCGGAAGTGTGAGCCCCAAAGCAGACAGTGAACCCAGGGAATCTGTGTCCTTGAGCCCCGGCGACTATTATTGTCCAACTCCACAGTGACCAGTCCGAACTCAGCCAGATCCACCATGCTGACCAGCCACAGCCCTTCCTTGGCCGACTGGCACAGACGGGGCCTGTGCGAGAGAGAAAACTCTTCCCCACATCATAGAAGGATGTCCAATCCACCGACTCAGCGGAGGCCGATCTGCACTCGACACGGCTGGATTGGAATAAACCGCTTGGCTTTAGGGACTGTGCGTTCTTTAAATAAATAATAGATAGAATATCAGGACCTGGTTTCAGCTGGCCTGGCCCCCAATGCCAGTGACCTGGATAAGGGTCACTGGATAAGTGACCCTTATCCAGTTCTGTGTGGGCAAACAGCACTGTTACCCAACGCCCATCCCATCTCCGTAAACAACAGCCTGGGGGGCATGACTGATCCAGGGAATTGGCATGCCAGCCGATGGGGCTATTTTTAACTCCGGCCTCCCTCTGATCCCAGTCCCAATGAAGGCTAAAAATCAAGCCGTGATCCCTGCATTTCTGTAACTTGAGCAAGTTATAGACAGCGTCCATTGCTCACGATGTTAACACTAATGCTCTGAGAGAGCAGCAGAGCTCACACTCAAAGGGTGCACACGCTGCCAAATGCAGATAAGACAAGATGAGGGATGGAGTGATATCAACAAGAGGTGAACTTTAAAATTGAGTTATTGCTGAACCCATAATCAATGTAAACCAGCGAGCATTGACGTGATGGGAGAGACAGAGCATGTGCAGAGGAGGGTGAAGATAGGAGATTGACCAGGAAAACATTGGAATAGTTGAGTCTAGGAAGCAACATATGTATTTGATGTAATACATATTGGTAGGAACACCGAATATACTCTCATTTTTTAAGGAGAACAATCTGTTTCTTCGCTTTCCATATAACTGAGGGATGTGATTCCTGTTCCTGAGGCTGAGTGCTGGGGCCAACGGAGAATCCGCGGGAGGTTCACGACGTGAAAATCGGCTCGAATCTCTCACCAATTCCGCTACCGGTGAGGGGCTAGCACCGGCGCTGCGTGGATCGCGCGAAAAACGGCCGCAGAATCGCTGGGTCCCGGGCCGCGCATGCGCAAGCCTAACGAGCAGCACCGGTCGTGCCGGAAAGCATGGCGCTGGAACCCTAACCTGCCCACCCCGGCCCCACAGCCCACCAACCCCCACCACTCCCCGAGCCCTAGCAGCAGCCCCCCGACCAGCGGCACAGATCCCGGCCGAGTGTGGCAGCGGTGGACACTGTCCGCAGCCGGCATGCCGGGTTCCTGACCGTTGGGACCGCAAGTGGCCCGCACCATCAGGAACTCGGCCCACCAGGGTCCGAGCATCGCAGGTGGGCCGGCCAATGATGCACCAACGGCCTTGCGACTGCGCGCGGCGCTTGCACTGATGCTGCCGATTTGGAGGGGGCGTTGCATCGGCAAGCAGGGTCAAACCGGCGCCCGAATTCGACGTCGGAGGCCATTCTCCATCGGGCTATGGAGAACCCCGCCGATGTCTTTCATCACTTTAGCATGTCAGTAAGTCTCCTCTCTACCCTCTACAAGGTCTTGACATTCTCCCTAAAATGTGGTGTCCAGAATTAGCTGCAATATTGTGTGCAGTTTTGGTGTATTGTGGGCAGGTTTGATGTCCTTATCTGAGGAAGAATGTTATTGCACTAGTGGAAATGCAGCAAAGGTTTGCCAGGCTGAATCCTGGGATAGCGGGACTGTCATAGGAGGAGAGACTAAATTGGCTAGGAATATATTCATTGGAGTTCAGAAGAGTGAGAGGGGGTGATGCACCATCAATTACCACCAGACGAGAATGGTGCAACAATCGAGGCTTTATTGAGCAAAGATGTTGTGCCCCCTGTAGCTGGAACCAGAATGGCTGCAGCACGGCGGGCACACACACTCATACACCGCCTACTGGGCGGAGCCAGCAGGCAGGGATTTACCATTGTACCCTTGAAATACGGGCAGTGCCGTAATACATATAATATGCCACTAGTGGTGACTACCACAGGGGGTCTCATCGAAACTTACAAAATTCTAACAGGTGTAGACAGGGTAGATCTTAAAGAATGTTCCCGATGGTGAGGGACTCCAGAACTAGGGGCCATAGTGTGAGGATACGGGGTAAACATTTTAGAACTGAGGTGAGGAGAAATTTCTTCACCGAGGGAGTGGTGAATCTGTGGAATTTGCTACCACAGAAAGTAGTTGAGACCAAAACGTTGTGTCATTTCAAGAAGGAATTAGATATAGCTCTTGGGATTAAAGGGATCAAGGGATATGGGGAGGAAGGCGGGATCAGGGTATTGAACTCGATGATCAGCCATGATCATAATGAATGGTGGAGCAGGCTCGAAGGGCCGAATGGCCTCCTCCTGCTTCTATTTTCTGTGTTTCCCCAGCTGAAGACTAGCCACTGTTAGGTTCACCATGAATTTCATGTTTTGTGGCCTCTGCTTCTATTATTAAAACCAAGGATCTGTAAACGCTTTAACAGCCCCGCTCAACGTTCCAGACCCTTCCCGAGGTTGTTTATGTTCACCCTCAGGCCTCCCTGTTCCCAACACCTTTTAAAATTGGACTCTTTTGCTTACATTTCCTCACCTCATCCTTCATTATTCTCCCCCACACACACACTGCTGATCACACCTCCCACCCTCACCAAATTCCTGACCTTACCACCGTGCGTTTCACCCACCCACCCCATGTTCCATGACGGAATTCAGGAGAAACATCGGGAGAGGTTGGAATGTGGAACGCGTGTACTTTTTTTAAAAGTCGCCACAGCCCCGGAGGGCCATAGACTGCTCTCCCCTTTTAACCTGAGGGTCACCACACCTCAGGGGGACACGGTGGCACAGTGGTTAGTACTGCTGCCTCACAGCACCAGGGACCCGGGTTCAATTCCGGCCTTGGGTCACTGTCTGTGCGGAGTCTGCACCTCCTCCCCGTGTGTGCGTGGGTTTCCTCCGGGTGCTCCGGTTCCCTCCCACAGTCCAAAGATGTGCAGATTAGGTGGATTGGCCATGCTAAATTGCCCCTTAGTGTCTAAAAGTTAAAGTGGGGTTACTGGGTGCAGACTTGGGCTTAAGTAGGATGCTCTTTCCAAGGGCCGGTGCAGACTCAATGGGCCAAATGGCCTCTTTCTGCACTGAAAATTCTATGATCCATGATCTCAGGCAAGCAAATTCAGACCTTTATGGATAACCTCAGCAGGTGCAGGAATTGAACCCGCGCTGTTGGCGTTGCTCTGCATCACGAACCAGCCGTCCAGACAACTGAGCTAACCGACCCCCATAAGGACTACGGGGGGCGAGTTGTAGAAATATATTTAAAGGGAAGTTAAGTAGCCACACGAGGGGGGGGGGGGAAGAGCAGAAAGATACACGAATAGGGGTGAGAGGAGGTTTATGTGGAATCACATGGACCAGTTGGGCCAAATCATCTGTTTCTGTGAAGTAAATTCTTTGTAATTCCATGCAACATATTTTGTGCACAATTCCAGATGTGTCTTTTTGTTTGTTTCTCCTGCTCTGTGCCAGGCTTCTAGTTGGCGCTCCGTGGGCTGGTGTGGGAAAGAAAAAGACAGGCGATGTCTATCGGTGCCCGGTGAAAAATCAAACAAGCTACGGATGCGGGAAGCTTAACCTCGGTATTGTATTCACCATCCTGTCGTCTATTGTTAAGTGTCCAATTGTGTTGGAAAAAAATATCCCTCTTCCAAATGAATGATCCAGGGTTTCAATTCCAAATCATTGACCACCCAAGAGAGGTGGCCATCTGTTCACGGGGGTTAGATGGACAATACTCTCACTCTTAGAGCTCCAGTAATGTGACATGGCTCCCCCTAATGGAATCATAAGAAAGTGCCCCACATTGTGAAACCACTTAAGGGGCTGGTTTAGCACAGTCGGCTAAACAGCTGGCTTGTAATGCAGAATAAGGCCAGCAGCGCGGGTTCAATTCCCGTACCGGCCGCCCCGAACAGGCGCCGGAATGCGGCGACTAGGGGCTTTTCACAGTAACTTCAGTGAAGCCTACTTGTGACAATAAGCTATTACTATTATTTTATTATGATCCCGGGTGATCATTCTTTGTCCCTGTTAGATTTGGGTTGAGTGGCCCAAGACTACACCAAACCATAGAATGCGTACAGTGCAGAAGGAAGCCAATCGGCCCATCAAGTCTGCACTGACCCTTCGAAAGACCACCCCTACCTAGGCCCAATCTCCCGCCCTATCCCCGTAACCCCACCCAACCCTTAGACACTTATGGGTAATTTATCAAGGCCAATCCACCAAACCTGCACATCTTCGGGCCGTGAGGCAGCACGGTGGCGCAGTGGTTAGCACTGCTGTCGCACCGTGTTTGCATGGGTTTCGCCCCCGCAACCCAAAAGATGTGCAGGGTAGGTGGATTGGCCACGCTAAATTGCCCCTTAATTGGAAAAAATGAATTGGGTACTCTAAAATAAAAAATAAAAATCTTTCGACTGTGGGAGGAAACCGGAGCACCCGGGGGAAACCCACGCAGACACGGGGCGAGCGTGCAGTCACCCGAGGTCAGAATCGAACACGTGTCCCTGCCGCTGTGAGGCAGCAGTGCTAACCACTGAGCCCCCGTGCCGCACATGAGGCAAACACAGCCAGAAGTTTGTATTATCGTCACTTCCTTCCAACAAGTGTAGTTGCTGAGGCCATCACAATCAATCCACCTCTCAACAGTGCGAGCTAGCCCTGAGGAGTGGTCACTTGGATTTGGTTTTGTCAATATGGAGCGCATTGTCCAGAAAAAAATTAATTCATTGGTCAAACAAAATATATATGATAAGGTATTTTTATCGCATGTCCTGCATATATAATAGCCCAATAATGTAAAATAAAAATGATCTAAGAAGGTTATAATCATTTGTTCAAAGGTAATTGAACTGATATTTATATTTAAGTTAATATTCATGTCACTATTATTGTCTCACAATATAGAATACTGGAATTAAAATTAGACTTGGGGAAAGATCCATTGAAAAGAAACCATTGCTGCTTTCAGGCACATCTAATCTATTGTTAATTCATTCACACAAGGAAGAGTATCGCTCCCTTATGTGTCGGACCATAAAGATAACATGCGGCTTGGGATGACCTTAACCAGTAACCCCAAGGATCACTCCTTTGTGGTAAGCAGTGCCAGTCTTTTTCTCAAAAATGTTATTTCTTCCATCACATGTTCCACATTCTCAGGATGTCACAACGAATCATTACGAGGTGCGATCGCTATTGTTATGTAGAAAACAACCAATTTCCACACAGCAAGATCCCGCGAGCATGACAAGTTAATCCGTCTTCAGGGAGGTTACCTGAGAGAGAGAAATGTTGACCAGGACAAAGGGTGATCTCCCCTGTTCATCTTCGCAAAGGTATCGCGGGAACCTGTAGGTCCGCCTGCAAAAACAGATCTTTTTTTTGCAGTGCGGAAGGAGGCCATTTGGTCCTCTGAGACTGCACTGGCCCTTGGAAAGAGCACCCCACTTAATCATAGATTATCATAGAATTTACAGTGCAGAAGGAGGCCATTCGGCCCATCGCGTCTGCACCGGCTCTTGGAAAGAGCGCCCTACCCAAGGTCAACACCTCCACCCTATCTCCGTAAACCAGTAACCCCACCTAATCTAAGGGCAATTTAGCAGGGCCAATCCACCTAACCTGCACATCTTTGGACTGTGGGAGGAAGCCTGAGCACCAGGAGGAAACCCACGCACACACGGGGAGAACGTGCAGACTCCGCACAGACAGTGACCCAAGCCGGGAATCGAACCTGGAACCCTGGAGCTGTGAAGCAACTGTGCTCACCCACTGTGCTACCGTGCTGCCCTTGGGATGAGTCCTTGGTACAACATCTGCAAAAACGGCACACCCGTCAGTGCAGCACACCCTCAGTAGCGTACTGAAAGGGCAGCCGGGATTTTCTGCTCAAGTATCCGGGGAGGGACTTGAACCCACAACCTTCTGGCTCAGGGGTAAAAATATCTGAGCGAAGCTGGCACACAAAACGGTTGCATTCACTGAAAAATCCAAATGTGCTAATCTGCAGCCATCATTGTATGCCACATGATACAGGCATCAAAGATCCTTTGGTGCCATGTGATGAGGCAGCTTTCGAGAAACTATTTACAAAATTCATTCACGGGATGTAAGTGTTGCTGGCGAGGCCTACATGTATTGGCCATCCCTATTTACTCTTGAGAAGGTGGTGGTGAGCTCCGTTCTTGAACCGCTGCAGTCATATGTTGTCGGTACACCCACTGTGCTGTTAGGGAGGGAGCGTCAGGATTTTGATCCAGTGACAGTGAAGGAATGGCGACATATTTCCAGGATGGTGAGTGGCTTAGAGGGGAACCTCTAGGTGGCGGTGTTCCCGGGTATCTGCTGCCCTTGCCGAGGGTTTGGAAGGTGATGTCTAAGGAGTCTTGGTGAGTTACTGCAGCGCATCTTATCGATGCTATACACTGCTGCTACTGTGCGTCGGTGATGGAGAGAGTGAATGTTTGTGGATGGGGTGTCAATAAAGCGGGCTGCTTTGTCCTGAATAGTGTCAAGCTTTTTGTGTCTTGTTGGAGCTGCACTAATCCAGGCAAGTGGATAGTATTCCATCATACTCCTGACTAGTGCCTTGTAGATGGTGGACAAGCTTTGGGGAGTCAGGAGGTGCATAGTTTCAAGCCTCTGACTTGCTCTTGTAGCTACAGTATTTATATGGGTAGTCCAGTTCAGTTTCTGATCAATGGTAACCCCCCAGGATGTTGATAGTGGGGGATTCAGCGATGGTAATGCCATTGAATGTCAAGGGGAGGCGGTTAGATTCTCTCTTGTTAGAGATGGTCATTGCAACTTGTGTGGCACTAATGTTACTTACCACTTATCAGCCTAAGCCTGGACATTGCCCAGGTCTTGCTGCATTTGGACATTGACTGCTTCATTATCTGAGGAGTCATGAATGGTGCTAAATATTGGGCAGTCATCCGCAAACATCCCCCACTTGTGACCTTAAATCATTGATGCGGCAGCTGCAAATGGTTAGGCCTAGGGCACTACCCTAAGGAACAGCTTCAGTTATGTCCTGGAGCTGAGATGATTGATCTCCAATCACCACACTTTCTTCCTTTGTGCCAGGCATGACTCCAACCAGCGGAGAGCTTTCCCCCTGATTCCCATTGACTCCAGTTAAGCGAGGGCTCCTTGATGCCATACTCGGTCAAATGTGTCACTCTCACCTCACCTCTGGAATTCAGGTCGATTGTCCATGTTTGAACCAAGGTTGTAATGAGGTCAGGAGTTGAGTGACCCTGTCGGGGCCCAAACTGAGCATCAGTGAGCACCTTATTACTAAGCAATTGCTGCTTGACAGCATTCTTGATGACCCCTTCCATTACTTTGCTGCTGATTGAGAGTAGACTAATGGGTCAGTAATTGGCCTTTTTGCATTTGACCTGCTTTCTGTGTACAGGACAGACCTGGGCAATTTTTCACACTGCCGGGTCGATGCTGGTGTTGACGGCATCAAGATTGTCAACAATTTCTGATCCATTCATCATGGACAAATTAAACACATCCTGATCAACAAGTGAATCAGGAAAAGCTGCTGCTCCAGACATATTAACCCCAAACTCCGAAAAGCTCTGGAACCCGAAGCGAAGATATGGTCGAACCTTCTTCGCTGAGACGCCGATCATCAGGAAAACTGTCATCTATCCAGAGGGAAGCTAAAGTAATTACCCACCTGAACCAGGGAAAGAATGTTTGTGATCCACCCAGCTGGGTCCTGATCAATCAACTTTGTTGCGACCGACTCGGGATACACCTCTCAGGAGATTTACCAGCCTTGTCACGCCTCGCAAGGCGTCGCGATCTGGATCTCGCCAATTCAGGAAGGATCTAGATTTGCATATTGAAGTGAGTAATTAGTCTCACTTGAATGTGTCTATGCCGGACCTACCCAGCACCCAGGATCGAACGGCCTCGCCTCGGAGACTCTGAACAGGTGCCAAACGTGGACCGAGTGTACTGGCACTTGGATGGGGGCTCTCAGGCGATCAGGGCCTCTGAGTGGTCAGGCTCTGGGCAGGGTGGTACCCTGGCTTGCCGATGCCACCCAGGCAACTTTGCAGTGCCTCCCATGTGCCACACTGGCAGTGCCAGGGTGTCCAGGTGGCACTGGCAGGGGCACTGCCAGGCTGACAGAACCCAGGTGGCATCTTGCTCATACCAGGGTTGGGGCCCGGGGTGCCATGCCTTTGTAGGGTGCGGGGTGGCTCGATGATTCCCTAATTGACATGTTGGGAGGTCCGGAGGCTGGGGTGGGGGCCTAGAGATCGCGGCACATTTAATAAGGACACGGGGAGTCCGCTATGAGTGAAAATAAAGAAACGTAGTTTTATTTACAATATAATATATACACACCCTGGAGGGCAGTGGTTAGCACTGCTGCCTCATGGTGCCAAAGACATGGGTTCGATCCCAGCCCCGGGTCACTGTCTGTGTGGAGTTTGCACATTCTTCCCTTGTCTGCATGGGTCTCACAAAGGTGCACAGGATAGGTGGATTGGCCACGCTAATTTGCCCCTGAATTGGATTAAAAAATGAATATATATAATAATATGCAGCCCAGTAGATTCCTCTCGGGTTCTTCTCTGGCCGGTGCCCTTCTGGCTGACCTGTTATACAGAGGCTCATAATGATCCCCTGCCCCTAACGAGGGAGCCCGGACTCCGCAAGAATCACGGGAAAGATAATCGTTCCCACCACTTAGGTCCCGTGTGGGATATTACAGCGCTATTTAAAAATAGCGCCCCGATCTCTCCCTGCACTGGCAGTGGAGTTCGTTCATGCAGGAAAGAGTCTATGTGCAGCCTTGGCCGAGTTGGGGGGGGGGGCTTCTTCGCTGACACCCAAAAATGAAACAGAGTCCCGTTTAATCGCGGGATCGTTCTCGGCGCTGCCGGGCCCGTGAAACACCCCGCTAAATGGACCCAACACGAAACTTTGTTTCATTTCCGTTAAAACCTGGGGCGAAATTCTCCGGTATCGGCGTGATGTCCACCGACCGGCGCCAAAACGGCGCATATCAGTCCGGCATCGCGCCGCCCCAAAGGTGCGGAATCCTCCGCATCATGGGGGGCCGAGCCCTAATGTTGAGGGGCTAGGCCCACGCCGGACTGATTTCCGCCCCGCCAGCTGGCGGAAAAGGCCTTTGGTGCCCCGCCAGCTGGCGCGGAAATGACATTGCCGGGCGGCGCATGCGCGGGACCGTTAGCGGCCGCTCACGGCATCCCCGCGCATGCACTGTGGAGGGAGTCTCTTCCGCCTCCGTCACGGTGGAGACCGTGGCGAAGGCAGAAGGAAAAGAGTGCCCCCACGGCACAGGCCCGCCCGCGGATCGGTAGGCCCCAATCGCGGGCCAGGCCACCGTGGGGGCACCCCCCGGGGCCAGATCACCCCGCGTCCCCCCCCCCCGGACCCCGGAGCCGGCCCGCGCCGCCTTGTCCCGCCGGTAAGAGAGGTGGTTTGATCCACGCCGGCGGGACAGGCATTCTAGCAGCGGGACTTTGGCAAATCCGGGCCGGAGAATCGCGGGGGGGGGCCCGCCAACCTGCGTGGCGCGATTCCCGCCCCCGCCGAATCTCCGGTGCCGGAGAATTCGGCAACCGGCGGGGGCGGGATTCACGCCAGCCCCCGGCGATTCTCCGACCCGGCCGGGGGGGTCGGATAATCTCGCCCCTGGTTCTGATCTCTTCATTTTGCAGTTATTACAAAGTGCGGCAGAGGCTACTCCATAGACTCTGACAGTAGTTGTCCTTTACCGAACTTGCCCAGCTTTAAGGCACTAATCACTTAAACCAGCTCCACTGGGTGGGACATGTCGTTTATATATCTGAAACCAGACTCACAAATTCACTGCTCTACTTGGAATGCGGTCACCGGAGGAGACTCCCAGGATAACGGAAACACTTTAGGGATTTCCACAAAAGAGTGTCCATCCCTAATTGGCTTTGAACTGAATGTTTTATAAGGCCATTTGAGAGCATAGTTACAAGAGTCATAAGTAGGCCAGATCCTTTAAGGATGGCAGATTTGCTTCCATAAAGGGCATCAGTGAACCAGAGGGTTTTCACAACAATGGATGTTAGTTGGCATGGTCACCGTCATGTGGGCAGACATAAGGGCATTTTTTTTTTAAAAACCCACTTTATGCCCACTTTAAAAAGGACACTGTTGATCTGCAAGATGGCTGTCACAGGTCACCTGATATTTGGAACTGCAAGTTGGCCAAGCTTCTGAAAGCTTCTAAAGCTGGATGATGATGAACATGCCTAGACCACACCCTTGTGGACCTGCCCTTGTCAGGGCTTACCCTAAAACGGCGAGCGCAATAAGGCTTCAGACTGTCTATCTCCAGGAATACCAGATAACAAAGGAGAACTACTGAAACTGATTCAGCACAAGGGAAGTGCTGAGGACTCCTACCTGCCTCTATTGTATGTCGATGGAATTTGATAAAGCGAGGCGGAAACTCTTTTATGAAAATGAATCGATTAGCAGTCGTTTCCATTGTGTATCGATGGCCGGTTTTCACATGACTGAAACTCTACGATTTTTGAAGACTTTTTACTATAAACCCTGCTTGCTTTTTGCAGAATGCAAGAGTAACAGCAGAAGGAACATCACTGCAGAAACCAGACTATAATATCGACCAAGCCACGAGGCTTAAAGTTTTAAAGTCTCTTTTAAAAATCTTTTTCCAAAGATCCCACGTTTGTCTGGGAAAGGGAAACTGCTCCGTGGTTACAGGTATTATCAAGGCTGTTTTCTTGCAGCACATCTTTTATTCTGAAAAACCTCCACAAAATCCTGTCATCAGCTATCTGGCCTCGCCTGAGCTTCACGTCCCAAGTGGAAAGACTCTTTTCATCGGACTGCAACAGACACGTGAACTGTTAACTATACTGTTTGGTTTTAATATTTGCAGAAGTGAAACTCCCTTCTTTAAAGTACGCAATTCAATATTTTCCAATTAAGGAACAATTTAGCGTGGCCAATCCTCCTACCCTGCACATCTTTGGGTTGTGGGGGTGAGACCCACGCAGACACGGGGAGAATGTGCAAACTCCACACAGACAGTGACCCGGGGCCGGGATTGAACCCGTGTCCTCTGAGGCCAAACCCCCTTTGTTTGCTGTAACCGTTTTATGTCTGTGTGCTGTGTGTGAAGTAGCGATAATCTTTTCTGGGAAAAAGTGCCGGTGAATGAATAATGCTCCTGGTTTAAAAATCAATGAAAGTCAGCGGCCGGTGACCTATATTACGATTCCCGACAGTGGTTAGGATACTGTACAGAAACCCAAATACTTTATTTTAATTTTGTACGTCTGTGAGGAAAGGATACCTGGCTCCAGGAGTGATTTCAAGCAAAAAAGGGATATGATATCTGAAAACAAACTTTATTAGCAACACATTATTAAAATATCTTTAACATGACACAAGAAAATAGCTTACAATTACCGCTTAAATAATGCTAATTAATACAATGATACATTAACAGACGGGAGTGCAATGATACATTAACACCTAACTGCTATCTTTATTCCCACTCAAACAACAAAACCATTTCAGATCCCAATCCACTTTTAAATACAGTTAGCAGACCCAGGCACATTTGCTCAATAGATGTTATTTGAGGCTGTTTTAATAGATAGACCTGAATCCTGTCTAGCTGAAGTCTTCAGACACTTTTTTCACAGTTTGACTTTCAGAATCCAACTGAGCAATCTCTACTTCTCTGCTAAAGTACCTGATCTCTAGCTCCTCCTATTAGTTACATCATCTTCCTAACTGAACACAAAGGTCTCTCATTGAATACCCCACAGGGAACCCTCTTAATCCAAACGAAAAAAATAAAATCCATTAGCCCAAGCTTTTACGATGCTTTAATTGCACCTCTGGTTCCCAGGGACCGGGATTAAAAACACTATTGCAGCAGTCATACACACATTTAATCCAGGCGGTTAACCCTTACCGCAACAAGTACATAAAATACAATACATCTGAAATTGCTACATACATCACACTTCAGGAAAGCTGATCACACACGAAAGGGGCAGTTCGGGAGCTCATCTCGCCTAAATTAAATGACCCTGATTGCAGACAGAAGAATTATAGGCCTTCAGTCCGTCACTCTTGCCTGGGAGTAACAATCACCATCACTGAGACTAGCCTCATATTCTAGATTAATTGATGGAATTTAAATTCCCCCATCCGCTGTGGTGGGATTTGAACCCACGTTCTCAGAATATTGACCTGGCCCCTGTGCATTATTAGTGCAGTGACTTTGCCACGGCACCATCACCATCTCCCTCTGCTATGCCACCTTCTTCCCTGCACTGCCTCCCTCCTCAGAGAGCTCATAATCAGCCCCTGAGGCACATCATTAATTTCTGCCCCCCAGGGTAACGCACTGGTGCTCTCCCCCCCACCCCCCAACCCCAACCCCCACCCCACAGGATAACTCACTGGTGCTCTCCCCCCCCCCCAACCCCCCCAGGCTAACTCACTGGTGCTCTCCCAACCCCCACCCCCACTCCCCAGGCTAACTCACTGGTGCTCTTATTCTATACTCTCACACTGGAATCCTTTGCCTGGATATCTGACTTAGATATTGATTCACTTTTTTGCAACTACCATACAAAGGAAGATGGACAGCTTCCAATAGTTATGCTTTTAGAGTTCCAAATTAATCTGCTGCTGTGGTGTACATTAATACTTTTTGCTACATTTAAATTACACTATGGGGTAAACAATGATTCAGCATTTCCAACATCGGGCTTCCTGCAATCGTAGCGTTTTGGGGTTTAGAACCTAAAGGTCATCTCACCCGATCGCAGCCCACGCAATTTCCCATCCATTAGTTTTATTGCTATTGGAAAATGCATAGTTTAATTCGCGCTTTGAGGCACATCTGTCTGTGTGAGCTATCCAGCTGTCCAAAATGATAGCTCATGATGAGCAGTGCTCCTTTTCAAGTCAAATCAGAGGCTCGGAATCAATTGAACTAAATAACATGACTGGGTAAAAGAGAGGGACAGCGACTGTTGAATCGCTTGTAGCCGTGGCAGCAGTGGGGTCAAGTTATGGAAATGGGCGGGCTATAAGGGGTCAGCCAGTTCGCGAAGCATTTGGGTTCCTGACCACAATACACAAAGTGGGATGGGAAGATACAAACCAGGAGCAGGAATAGCACACTCGGCACCTCGAGCCTGCTCCGCTATTCAATAAGACCACGACTGATCTGGGTGTAACCTCAACCCCACATTCCTGCCTAACCGTGCGGACTAGTGGTGTGCCTCAGGGGTCGGTGCTGGGACCACAATATACATTAATGATCTGGAAGAAGCAACCGAAGGCACTGTTGCTAAGTTTGCAGATGATACAAAGATCTGTAGAGGGACAGGTAGTATTGAGGAAGCAGGCGGGCTGCAGAAGGACTTGGACAAGCTAGGAGAGTGGGCAAAGAAGTGGCAGATGAAATACAATGTGGAAAAGTTTGAGGTTATGCACTTTGGAAGGAGGAATCTAGGCTTGGACTATTTTCTAAATGGGGAAATGCTTCGGAAAGCAGAAGCACAAACGGACTTGGGGGTCCTTGTTCACGATTCTCTTAAGGTTAACGTGCAGGTTCAGTTGGCAGTTAGGAAAGCAAATGCAATGTTAGCATTCATGTCGAAAGGGCTAGAATACAAAACCAGGGATGTACTTCTGAGGCTGTATATGGCTCTGGTCAGACCCCATTTGGAGTATTGTGAGCAGTTTTGGACCTCCTATCTAAGGAAGGATGTGCTGGCCTTGGAAGGGTCCAGAGGAGGATCACAAAAATGATCCCTGGAATGAAGAGCTTGTCGTATGAGGAATGTTTGAGGACTCTGGGTCTGTACTCGTTGGAGTTTAGAAGGATGAGGGGGGATCTTATTGAAACTTACAGGATACTGCAAGGCCTGGATAGAGTGGATATAGAGAGGATGTTTCCACTTGTGGGAAAAACTAGAAGCAGCGGACACTAAAGAGACGATCCTTTAAAACAGAGATGAGGAGGAATTTCTTCAGCCAGAGGGTGGTGAATCTGTGGAATTCTTTGCCGCAGAAATGTGGAGGCCGAATCACTGAGTGTCTTTAACACAGAGATAGCTAGGTTCTTGATTAATAAGGGGATCAGGGGTTATGGGGAGAAGGCTGGAGAATGGGGATGAGAAAAATATTAGCCTTGATTGAATGGCGGAGCAGACTCGATGGGCCGAGTGGCCTAATTCTGCTCCCACGTCTTATGGACCTCTCGCCTCCTTGTGAATCAAGAATTTATCCAGCTCAACCATTAAAATTATCGAAATACTCTGGGCGGGATTCTCCGTCCCGGCAGCCGGCCAACAGGGATTCCCATTGTGGGTACCCCCCCCCTACGCCTTCGGGAAATCCGCGGGCGTGAGTGCGCTGCCAACAAAAGAGAGGATCCCACCGACAGAGAATCCAGCCCTCTGCTTCCACTGCCATTTTAGGAAGAGAGTTCCAGCAATGCATGACCCTTTGAGTGAGAAAAAATTCTCCTCCTCTTTGTCTTAAATAATGACCGCTTATTTCTAAACAGTGAACCCCCTAGTTCTAGATTCTTGACAAGAGGAAACATCCTCTCCACACGCACCCTGTCAATACCCCTCAGGATCTTTAATGTTTCAATCACGTTCCCTCTTACTCTTGTAAACTCTAGTGGATACAAACCCAACCTCGCCAACCTTTCCTCGTAAGATAACCCACCCATTCCTGGTATTAGTCCAGTGAACCTTCTGTGAACTGCTGCTGACACATTTACATATTTCCTTAAATAAGGAGACCAATACTGTACACAATACTCGAGGTGGGTCTCATCAATGCCCTGTACAACTGAAACATAACCTCCCTACTTTTGTCATCAATTTCCCTCCCAGTAAATCATAACATTCTATTAGCTTTCTTAATTTAGGAGAGTGGTCCAAGAAATGGCTGATGAAATTCAACGTGGGCAAGTGCGAGATCTTGCACTTTGGAAAAAAGAATAGAGGCATGGACTATTTTCTAAACGGTGACAAAATTCATAATGCTGAAGTGCAAAGGGACTTGGGAGTCCTAGTCCAGGATTCTCTAAAGGTAAACTTGCAGGTTGAGTCCGTAATTAAGAAAGCAAATGCAATGTTGTCATTTGTCTCAAGAGGCTTGGAATATAAAAGCAGGGATGTACTTTTGAAGCTTTATAAAGCACTAGTTAGGCCCCATTTAGAATACTGTGAGCAATCTTGGGCCCCACACCTCAGGAAGGACATACTGGCACTGGAGCGGGTCCAGCGGAGATTCACACGGATGATCCCAGAAATGGTAGGCCTAACATACGATGAACGTCTGAGGATCCTGGGATTATATTCATTGGAGTTTAGGAGGTTGAGGGGAGATGTAATAGAAACTTACAAGATAATGAATGGCTTAGATAGGGTGGACGTAGGGAAGTTGTTTCCATTAGCAGGGGAGACTAGGACCCAGGGGCACAGCCTTAGAATCAAAGGGAGTCACTTTAGAACAGAGATGAGGAGAAATTTCTTCAGCCAGAGAGTGGTGGGTCTGTGGAATTCATTGCCACAGAGGGTGGTGGAGACCGGGATGTTGAGTGTCTTTAAGACAGAAGTTGATAAATTCTTGATTTCTTGAGGAATTAAGGGCTATGGAGAGAGAGCGGGTAAATGGAGTTGAAATCAGCCATGATTGAATGGTGGAGTGGACTCGATGGGCTGAATGGCCTTACTTCCGCTCCTATGTCTTATGGTCGTATGGTCTTAATTACTTACTGTACCTGCACACTAACCTTTTGTGATTCATGCACTTGGACACCCAGATCCCTCTGCATCTCAGAGCTCTGCACTCTCTCGTCATTTAGATAATAAGCTTCTTTTTTATTCTTCCTGCCAAAATGGACAATTTCTCAAATTTGCCCACATGGTGCTCGATTTGCCGGTTGCAGCTGCCATATCAATGAGACGTTAATCTAAGGTCCTGCTCGGGTGAATGTGAGGAGTCCCCTGACGTTACCCACAGAGGAACTCTTCCGATGAGCTGACTAACACTGAACTCTCAACCAACTTCACTGCAAAAAAAAATGTTACCAGTCACCCATCTTGTTGAAGTTTGTGAGATTCACAGGTGCAAATGGCCTATTTACCTACAATTGGAAAAGAAAATGCTTTTAGTAGTCAGCAGGTTAGGCAACATATGTGGAGAGGGAAACAGAGTCAATGTTTCAGGTCGATAACCTTTTGCCCCATGATTAAATACAGCACCTTTTGCCAACTTATCTAAGGTCATTGTATTCAATAGCCCCCTGGGGTAGATATTGATACAAGGCTGTGAAATGGGTGATAGTCAATCTCTCCCCTGAGCACAATTTCCATTGAATTTGTCGAGAGAGACATAAAAGGTGCTGCGGACTCATTATTATCCGTGTTATGCCATCCTAATATCCATCGAATATCATTGTATACCATCGTATTATCCATGTTACACCACGGTAGCACAGTGGTTAGCACTGTTGCTTCACAGCACCAGGGACCCAGGTTCGATTCCCGGCTTGGGTTACTGTCTGTGCGGAGTCTGCACGTTCTCCCCCTGTCTGCGTGGGTTTCCTCCGGGTGCTCCGGTTTCCTCCCACAAGTCCCGAAAGACGTGCTGTTAGGTGAATTGGACATTCTGAATTATCCCTCCTTGTACCCGAACAGGCGCCGGAATGTGGCGACTAGGGGCTTTTCACAATAACTTCATTGCAGTGTTAATGTAAGCCTACTTGTGACACTAATAAAGATTGTTATTAGATTATTTCCGTACAAAGTCAAAATCTACCTCAGTGTGTGATGGGCTTTTAAGAGGTTTTGACAACGCGGTACAAAGCTGTTCGATTGGAAGTGCTTCTATGCCCTTTGAAGGGACGGGTTTAAAACGGAAATGAAGAAACCTTTTAACACGAGACCACGCTGAATAATTGTTTTGCAATCACTTGTTTACCAACAAAGCTGTCTCGCCAACAAGTTTCCCTCCAGCGTTTTCACCTTCCCTTAAAGTGCTGACCCAACAGTTCCAGTAGCATCAGCTGCACTTTAACCCTGTGGCCATGGGACTGCACTTCCTATGTAAGTCTTGAGAGGGAATTCTGGAGAACATCACAGCCCAACCCGACCCCATATCCTCATCCCAATGTGATTCCTGGCAGGACTCACTGGAAAAACAACCGGGGCCGAAACAGTCCTGGCTCAAATTCCCTCCCTCTGATCCAAAGGAGATTGAGACTGTGTGTGTAACAGCTCGAAGAGCCGCCTTGGCTCTGACATCAACTAATGCACCAGTGAGTGGATTTTGCACCAGGGCCATTGCGAGGACAGTGTTCCTCAGTGCCACCCTGGGTACTCTGCCTTCACAACAAAGCCATTGGGAAGCGTTAAGAATTTATTTTTCTGACCTCAACGCAGGCCATTTCTTTCCATCCACTTCTGCTGTTATTTTGTTGATGAATATTCTGTCTGTAGTGCCAGAGTTCCTGAAGGCAGCTGAACTAACACCATCTGATGCAGTTGTTAACCCCTGGGAACTTCAGCTCTGGGCGAGTGTGTGTGTGAACTGGGCTTGTTCCTTACAATATGGTGGAGAAGCTTGATAGGAAAATAAAGCGAGGTGTTTAAAATTATGAAGGTTTCAATAGAGGTGCACTGGGAGAAGCTGTTTTTCTGGCAAAAGGGTCGGTAACCAGGGGGCAACAGATTTAAGAACATTGTTTTATAAAGCAGGCAGCAGATGAGCATTTTTGCTTTGCACAGCACGGTTGGGATGATCTAGAATGTGCTGCCTGAGTAGGAGGTGAAAGCAGATTCTATCGTAACTTTCAAAAGGGAATTGGGTGTATATATGAAAAACAAAATTTGGCGAGGCTATAAGGAGAGGGCAAGGGAGTGAATGGAATTGGTAACTCTGTCAGAAAGCTGGCCCAGGAAAAATGAGCAGAATGGCGTACCTGTGTGGTATGATTCCATGACTCTAATTTTACTGTTGGGTTTAATAACTCCTTCAAACGCCCCACAACCTGAGAATTTTGATTTCATTCGTCTATTGAACAAAATTGAAAGCAAAAAAAAAATTAGCATTTGTGGGCGGCTTGGTGGCACAGTGCTTAGCACTGCTGCCTCACAGCACCAGGGACCCGGGTTCGATTCCGACCTTGGGTGACTATCTGCGTGGGTTTCCTACGGATGCTCCGGATTCCTCCCACAGTCCGAAGATGTACAGGTTAGGTGGATTGACCATGCTAAATTGACCCTTTGTGTCCAAAGATGTGTAGGTTAGGTGGGGTTACGGGGATGGGACAGGGGACTTTCGGATGTACTTTCGGAGGGTCAGTGCAGACCCGATGGGCCAAATGGCCTCCTTCTGCATTGTAGAGATTCTAGGATTCGAGAAAAACGCGGACTGACAAATTCCTTCTGTATAACCTCCATTCCTTCGTTGGACCTCTGGTTGAATCACGGTCCTGACCAAATAACCAGCCTTAGAGGGGTGGGGAAGTGGGACTGGCTGCGAGGTATTCAACAGCTATAGTGACCGAGGCTAAAATGAGAGGCAGGGTCAGATACAGCATCGCAGTGCTTTGCATATTCACACAAGGGCACGATTCCAAACAGGCTCTGCTCGAACGAGCTATTCTGCATGTTGGGTCAAAGCCAAAGGGAAGTCCTCAACCCCGTGTAGCCCTACAGATTAAAAAGGAAGCTGTGTAACTCTTGCACTCAGTGACAATCTCACAAGGGAGATTGCAATCTCGAGACCATGCTCCTGGGGGATCGCAATCTCCTGCATCCGTCCCAATATTTTGCTCGTTTTCTCTCTCGCTCTCTCTCTCCCTCTCTCAAGAGCTAGAGAAAATAAAGGAAGTTGGGTCTGTCCCAGCATTCATGGTAGCGTCAACCCCCCATTGAAACCACAGGTCTTGAAGTCTCACAACATTGTACACACTCACAATGATATTGGAATCTATTTCTTATTTGTTTTCTGTTGTTCTAGCGGGCTTGCCTGTTTATTTTGAACTCGTTTGATTACTGGATTGGTGTTGGCTGAAGGCATTTATTTTACAAATGTTATGTCCCTGCTGGTGGCACAGAGGCAACTTAGATTGACAGCCCCCCCCCCCCATAGGCCAAGTCAAAAGAGCTTGAACCCACGTTATAATACATCAATGCCAACTACAATAATTTGCATTTATGTGACAACTTTTATGGAGTAAAGGCATTTCCCAAAAGTGTTAACGAAAAAACGTTGCACAAGCAGATGAGCAAATGCTTGGTCAAAGAGGTAGGTTTTCAGGAGCATCTTAAATGAAGAAGGGGAGATGGCCGCGGGTTTAGAGAGGAAATTTTCGAGCTTAGGGCCTTGACAGTAAAATGTGCAGCCTCCAGTGGTGGAGCGATTAAAATCAGGGATGGTCAGGAGGTCAGGGTTGGAGACGTGACTGTGACACTTGGTTTATCATCAGTATCCCTTGCAGAGAATTGAAACTGGTGGCAGCGGAGTCGAGGTTAGCAGGGAATGAAGGGTCTTGGAAAAGCTTACAAAAGTGTCCAAATTCCAGTCCTCATTAATTTTCCCCCTTGTTTTTTTTCCACAGACCTGCGGCCCGCTCTGGTCCCATGAGTGTGGAAGCTCTTACTACAGCACCGGGATCTGCTGCAAAATCAGCTCCAACTTCAAAAGTGCCCGGGCCTTCGCTCCCACAATCCAGCGTATGACAGAGTCCCTCCTGCTCAACTTGCATGCGTGCTTAAATAGTTAAAAGGAGCTCAGCTTTCCTGCCTGTGTCACATAATCTGCTTTCAGTCAGAGGGAATAACACATAAACGCTCAGCTTGAAACGCATGCCTATTGCCCTGGCGTCTGATTAACCAACACACAAGGCATGGCATTGACACTGACCTGCTTCTCTCCATAGGTTGTGAAACATACATGGACATTGTGATTGTTTTAGATGGCTCCAACAGTATTTACCCCTGGTACGAAGTCCAGAACTTTCTCATAAACATTCTGAAGAAATTTTACATTGGACCCGGACAGATACGGGTGAGCAGCAAATGGGTTCCGGATTTTCCTGCTCCCGTGTGGAGTCTGACTCATCAAATAGAATGGGAATTGTTACTTATTGCAGCTTTACAGGCATTATGAAACCTCCTTGGAGTAGAGAAGGTGAAGGGTCAAGGATAAAGGTTCACCTTGTGGATTCTCCGGTCCCCCAGCCGCGTGTTTCTCGAGAGCACCATTCGCTGCCAGCCAGAATCCCCACGCCTGCCTTTGCCAATGGGATTGCCCATTGAAGCCACCCCATGCCGCCGGCAACCCTGCGGGCGGGGGTGCGCTGCTGGGAGGAACAGAGAATCCCAACGCTGGAGAATTCCAACTTATATAAGAGTTCAAAACCAAGACGAGGTTTCGACGACTAAATAAAGGGAAACCGTTTGTAATAGAAATAGCTTTTCGGCAGCAAATTGGTGTCATCTGGAATGGACCACCTGTAAGGGCGGACCACCAATAAGGACGGACAACCTGTAAGGACGGACCACCTGTAAGGGCGGACCACCTATAAGGACGGACCAACTGTAAGGACGGACCACATATAAGGACAGACCACCTGTAAGGACGGACCACCTGTAAAGACAGACCACCTGTAAGGGCAGACAACCTGTAAGGATGGACCACCTGTAAGGGCAGACCACCTGTAAGGACGGACCACCTATAAGGACGGACCACCTGTAAGGATGGAAAACCTGTAAGGACGGGCCACCTGTAAGGATGGACCACCTATAAGGACTGACCACCTGTAAGGGCGGACCACCTGTAAGGACGGACCATCTTTAAAGGAGGACCACCTGTAAGGACGGACCACCTGTAAGGGCGGATCAACTGTAAGGACGGACCACCTGTTAGGGCGGACCACCTGTAAGGGCGGACCACCTGTAAGGGCGGACCACCTGTAAGGGCGGACCATCTTTAAGGATAGAACATAAGCCAGGACGAACCACCTGTAAAGGCGGACCACCAGTAAGAACGGACGGCCAGTAAGAACGGACCACATGTAAGGACGGGCCACCTGTAAGGACAGACCACCTGTAAGGACAGACCACCAGGAAGGACGGACCACCTATAAGGACGGACCGCCTGTAAAGGCGGACCACCAGTAAGAACGGACCACTAGTAAGAACGGACCACCTGTAAGGACGGGCCACCTGTAAGGACGGGACACCTGTAAGGACAGACCACCAGGAAAGACGGACCACCTGTAACGACGGGCCACCTGTAAGGACTGACCACCTGTAAGGGTGGACCACCTGTAAGAACGGACCACTAGTAAGAACGGACCACCTGTAAGGACAGACCACCTGTAAGGACGGACCACCAGTAAGGACAGACCACCTGTAACGACGGGCCACCTGTAAGGACTGACCACCTGTAAGGGTGGACCACCTGTAAAGGCGGACCACCAGTAAGAACGGACCACTAGTAAGAATGGACCCCCTGTAAGGACGGGCCACCTGTAAGGACAGACCACCAGGAAGGACGGACCACCTGTAACGACGGGCCACCTGTAAGGACAGACCACCTGTAAGGACAGACCACCTGTAAGGACGGACCACCAGTAAGGACAGACCACCTGTAACGACGGGCCACCTGTAAGGACTGACCACCTGTAAGGGTGGACCACCTGTAAAGGCGGACCACCAGTAAGAACGGACCACTAGTAAGAATGGACCCCCTGTAAGGACGGGCCACCTGTAAGGACAGACCACCAGGAAGGACGGACCACCTGTAACGACGGGCCACCTGTAAGGACAGACCACCTGTAAGGACAGACCACCTGTAAGGACGGACCACCAGTAAGGACAGACCACCTGTAACGACGGGCCACCTGTAAGGACTGACCACCTGTAAGGGTGGACCACCTGTAAAGGCGGACCACCAGTAAGAACGGACCACTAGTAAGAACGGACCCCCTGTAAGGACGGGCCACCTGTAAGGACAGACCACCAGGAAGGATGGACCACCTGTAACGACGGGCCACCTGTAAGGGTGGACCACCTGTAAGAGCGGACCACCTGTAAGGACAGATCACCTGTGAGGACGGACCACCTATAAGGACGGACCACCAGTAAGGGCGGAAAACCTGTAAGGACGGACCACCTAATAGGATGGACCACCTGTAAGGGCGGGCCACCTGTAAGGATGGACCACCTGTAAGGGCGGGCCACCTGTAAGGACGGACCACCTATAAGGGTGGACCACCTATAAGGATGGACCAACGGTAAGGACGGATCACCTGTAAATGCGGACCACCATTAAGATCGGACCATTAGTATGAACGGACCACCTGTAAGGACGTACCACCTGTAAGGGCGGACAACCTGTAAGGATGGACCACCTGTAAGGGCGGACCACCTGTAAGGACGGACCACCTGTAAGGACGGACCACCTGTAAGGGCGGACAACCTGTGAGGATGGACCACCTGTAAGGGCGGACAACCTGTAAGGACGGACCACCTGTAAGGGCGGACCACCTGTAAGGACGGACCACCTGTAAGGACGGACCACCTGTAAGGGTGGACCACCTGTTAGGGTGGACCACCTATAAGGATGGACCAACGGTAAGGACGGATCACCTGTAAATGCGGACCACCAATAAGATCGGACCATTAGTAAGAACAGACCACCTGTAAGGACGGACCACCTGTAAGGGCGGACCACCTGTAAAAGGACAGACCACCTGTAAGGACAGACCACCAGGAAGGATGGACCACCTGTAACGACGGGCCACCTGTAAGGATGAACCACCTGTAAGGACGGACCACCTGTAAGGACGGACCACCTGTAAGGACAGACCACCTGTAAGGGCGGACCACCTGTAAGGACGGACCACCTGTAAGGGCGGACCACCTGTAAGGGCGGACCACCTGTAAGGACAGACCACCTTTAAGGGCGGACTTCCTGTAAGGATGGACCACCTGTAAGGACGGACCACCTGTAAGTGTGGACCACCTGTAAGGGCGGACCACCTGTAAGGATGGACCACCTGTAAGGGCGGACCACCTGTAAGGACAGACCACCTGTAAGTGTGGACCACCTGTAAGGACGGACCACCTGAAGGATGGACCACCTGTAAGGACGGACCACCTGTAAGTGTGGACCACCTGTAAGGGCGGACCACCTGTAAGGACGGACCACCTGTAAGTGTGGACCACCTGTAACGACGGACCACCTGTAGGACGGACCACCTGTAAGGACGGACCACCTGTAAGTGTGGACCACCTGTAAGGGCAGCCCACCTGTAAGGGCAGACCACCTGTAAGGACAGACCACCAGGAAGGACGGGCCATCTGTAAGGACAGACCACCTGTAAGGACAGACCACCTGTAAGGGCGGACCACCTGTAAGGGCAGACCACCTGTAAGGGCAGACCATCTTTAAGGATAGAACATAAGCCAGGACGAACCACCTGTAAAGGCGGACCACCAGTAAGAACGGACCGCCAGTAAGAACGGACCACATGTAAGGACTGGCCACCTGTAAGGACAGACCACCTGTAAGGACAGACCACCTGTAAGGACAGATCACCTGTAAGGACAGACCACCTGTAAAGGCGGACCACCTGTAAGGACAGACTTCCTATAAGGACGGACCACCTGTAAGGGTGGACCACCTGTAAGGGCAGACCACCTGTAAGGGCGGACCACCTGTAAGGACGGACCACCTATAAGGACGGACCACCTGTAAGGGCGGAAAACCTGTAAGGACGGACCACCTAATAGGATGGACCACCTGTAAGGACGGACCACCTATAAGGACGGACCACCTGTAAGGGCGGAAAACCTGTAAGGACGGACCACCTAATAGGATGGACCACCTGTAAGGACGGACCACCTATAAGGACGGACCACCTGTAAGTGCGGGCCACCTGTAAGGACAGACCACCTCTAAGGGTGGACCACCTATAAGGATGGACCAACGGTAAGGACGGATCACCTGTAAATGCTGACCACCATTAAGATCGGACCATTAGTAAGAACGGACCACCTGTAAGGACGGACCACCTGTAAGGGCGGACAACCTGTAAGGATGGACCACCTGTAAGGGCGGACCACCTGTAAGGACGGACCACCTGTAAGGACGGATCACCTGTAAGAACGGACCACATGTAAGGACGGGCGACCTGTAAGGACAGACCACCTGTAAGGACAGACCACCAGGAAGGACGGACCACCTATAAGGACTGACCACCTGTAAGGGTGGACCACCTGTAAGAGCGGACCACCTGTAAGGACAGACCACCTGTAAGGACAGACCACCTGTAAGGACGGACCACCAGTAAGGACAGACCACCTGTAACGACGGGCCACCTGTAAGGACTGACCACCTGTAAGGGTGGACCACCTGTAAAGGCGGACCACCAGTAAGAACGGACCACTAGTAAGAACGGACCCCCTGTAAGGACGGGCCACCTGTAAGGACAGACCACCAGGAAGGACGGACCACCTGTAACGACGGGCCACCTGTAAGGACAGACCACCTGTAAGGATGGACCACCAGTAAGGACAGACCACCTGTAACGACGGGCCACCTGTAAGGACTGACCACCTGTAAGGGTGGACCACCTGTAAAGGCGGACCACCAGTAAGAACGGACCACTAGTAAGAACGGACCCCCTGTAAGGACGGGCCACCTGTAAGGGTGGACCACCAGGAAGGACGGACCACCTGTAACGACGGGCCACCTGTAAGGGTGGACCACCTGTAAGAGCGGACCACCTGTAAGGACAGATCACCTGTAAGGACAGACCACCTGTAAAGGCGGACCACCTGTAAGGACAGACTTCCTATAAGGACGGACCACCTGTAAGGGTGGACCACCTGTAAGGGCAGACCACCTGTAAGGGCGGACAACCTGTGAGGATGGACCACCTGTAAGGGCGGACCACCTGTAAGGACGGACCACCTATAAGGACGGACCACCTGTAAGGGCGGAAAACCTGTAAGGACGGACCACCTAATAGGATGGACCACCTGTAAGGACGGACCACCTATAAGGACGGACCACCTGTAAGAGCGGGCCACCTGTAAGGACAGACCACCACTAAGGGTGGACCACCTATAAGGATGGACCAACGGTAAGGACGGATCACCTGTAAATGCTGACCACCATTAAGATCGGACCATTAGTAAGAACGGACCACCTGTAAGGACGGACCACCTGTAAGGGCGGACAACCTGTAAGGATGGACCACCTGTAAGGGCGGACCACCTGTAAGGACGGACCACCTGTAAGGACGGACCACCTGTAAGGGCGGACAACCTGTGAGGATGGACCACCTGTAAGGGCGGACAACCTGTAAGGACGGACCACCTGTAAGGGCGGGCCACCTTAAGGACGGACCACCTGTAAGGGTGCACCACCTATAAGGATCGACCAACGGTAAGGACGGATCACCTGTAAATGCGGACCACCAATAAGATCGGATCATTAGTAAGAACAGACCACCCGTAAGGACGGACCACCTGTAAGGGCGGACCACCTGTAAAAGGACAGACCACCTGTAAGGACAGACCACCAGGAAGGATGGACCACCTGTAACGACGGGCCACCTGTAAGGACGAACCACCTGTAAGGACGGACCACCTGTAAGGACGGACCACCTGTAAAGACAGACCACCTGTAAGGCGGACCACCTGTAAGGACGGACCACCTGTAAGGGCGGACCACCTGTAAGGACAGACCACCTGTAAGGGCGGACCACCTGTAAGGACCGACCACCTGTAAGGACGGACCACCTGTAAGTGTGGACCACCTGTAAGGACGGACCACCTGTAGGACGGACCACCTGTAAGGACGGACCACCTGTAAGTGTGGACCACCTGTAAGGGCGGACCACCTGTAAGGACGGACCACCTGTAAGGGCGGACCACCTGTAAGGACAGACCACCTGTAAGTGTGGACCACCTGTAAGGACGGACCACCTGTAGGACGGACCACCTGTAAGGACGGACCACCTGTAAGTGTGGACCACCTGTAAGGGCGGACCACCTGTAAGGACGGACCACCTGTAAGTGTGGACCACCTGTAAGGACGGACCACCTGTAGGACGGACCACCTGTAAGGCCGGACCGCCTGTAAGTGTGGACCACCTGTAAGGGCGGACCACCTGTAAGGACGGACCACCTGTAAGGACGGACCACCTGTAAGGATGAACCACCTGTAAGGGTGGACCACCTGTAAGGATGGACCACCCGTAAGTGTGGACCACCTGTAATGACGGACCACCTGTAAGGACGGACCACCTGTAAGGATGAACCACCTGTAAGGGTGGACCACCTGTAAGGACGGACCACCAGGAAGGGTGGACCACCTATAAGGATGGACCACCTGTAATGGCGGACAACCTGTAAGGGCGGACCACCTGTAAAGGCGGACCACCAGTAAGAATGGACCACTAGTAAGAACGGACCACCTGTAAGGACGGGCCACCTGTAAGGGCGATGGAAGCAGATTCAGTAATTTTTCAAAAGGGAATTGGACAAATTCTTGAAGAGGAGGTTTTGCAGCATGAGGGAGAAAGAGCAGAGGGGAGTGGGACTACCTTGTAAAGCTCTCTTGAAGGGCCAGAATAGCGCGGTGGGTTGAATGGCCTCCTTCTGCAGCTGTATCATTCCATACACTCCTGTGTCTGAGATTAATGAATCTCTGCAGCGCGGCACTGAGTCCGATGCACGTGGAGAATTCTTGGTCCATGCCGGCGTTGTGGGTGTTTTATTTTTTATTCATTCAGGGGATGTGGACATCGCTGGTCAGACTGAGATTCATTGGCCATATTTTGGGTGTCTCCGAGAAAGCTTTGGCTAGCTATTTTCTCCTTCAGCCGCTGCAATCTGCCATAATGCTGTCTGCTGATAGCCCCAGCACCCCACAGAAAAATCAGCCGAGGCTTCAGCTCCTGATCAACGGCCACTGTGCACCCACCACCCCAGAACCAGAAGGTGTGTGCGTGTGGGGGGTGGGTGAGGAATTTAGGGTCACAACCAAAGTGCCCATTGCCACCCACCCTCTGGCATAGTGGACACCTGGGTGAGATACAGGATCCCAATTTACCTATGTGATAATAATAATATAAATCTTTATTGTCACAGGTAGGCTTACATTAACACTGCAGTGAAGTTACTGTGAAAATCCCCTCGTCGCCACATTCCGGCTCCTGTTCGGGTACATAGAGGGAGAATTTAGAATGTCGAATTCACCCAACAAGCACGTCTTTCGGGACTTGTGGGGGGAAACCGGAGCACCCGGAGGAAACCCACGCAGAGACGGGGAGAACGTGCAGACTCCGCACAGTCAGTGACCTGAGCCGGGAATCGAACCTTGGACCCTGGAGCTGGGAAGCAACAGTGCTAACCACTGTGCTACCATGCCAGCACATTCAGGCAAGGCAGGGAGCTTCCAATAGCTGGCAGAGTAAGGGGCCTTTCAGCCTGCCAGTTTAGGTCAGACCCCAGGATAATATGTCAAATTCATGGCAACACCACACTCAGGAATATCACTGATGATAAACTTTGCGAGCTGGGTTTTCGGGTCCTTCCCAATGGCGGGAACTTGCGGCCCCGTCGATGGTGATGCCCTGCGGCAGATTTCCCGGTGGCACGGCCAACGAACAACAAAAAACAAGAAGACCCCACCAGCGGCCATTGACAGCCGGCCTCCGCCATTGAAAAACATGCAGAAATCCCATCATATTTCTTCGGTTTTAACAATACAATCATGTAGGAACTTAACCATAGAGGTTCCGAGGAGCAGAGCAGGCCATTCAGCCTCTTGAGCCAGCTCAGCTATTCAGTTAGAACACAGCTGGTGTACCTCAACAACATTCCCTTGCACTCTCTCCATATCCCTTGACATCGTCACCACCTAGATATCTATTGCTAACTGTATTGAAGATACTCAGTAGCTGAATTTCCACAGCCTTTTGTGGTTGAGGATTACAAACGTTCACCAACATTTGGGTTAAAAAATGTTTTTAGTATCAATGGGAATTACAAAGAATCAGTTCAGACTCAAATACCTTGGGCAGGATTCTCTCACCCCAGAATCGCCGGGCCGGGCGCGAATCGCACGACGTTGCCCTGACGCCGGTCCGCCAAGTCTCTGGTGAGTCCCGCCAGAGCCGCCCACATGTGGTCTTTCCCGGCGGGACCTCAGCGTGCATCCTTTCGGGGGTGGCCTGGGGGGGGGTGTCTGACCCCGGGGGGGGCCTCCGCTGTGGCCTGGCCGGCGATCAGGGCTTACCGATCGGCAGGCCGGCCTCTCAGGCTGAGGGCCTCTTTTGCTCCGCGCCGGCCCCTGTAGCCATACGCCATGTTGCGTCGGGGCCGGCGCGGAGGAGGGAGCCACCGCGCATGCACGCCGGTCTCAGCGCATATGCGCAGACCCACGGCGCCGGTTTGACGCCGGTATCGGCAGCTGGAGCGGCGTGGGTCGCTCCAGTGCTGTGCTGGCCCCCTGTAGGGCTCAGAATCGCTGCTCTTGGGGGTCTGTCGACGCCATCGTAAAACGCGACGGCGTTTACGACGGCGTGAACACTTCGTCTCAGGATCAGAGAATCTCACCCCTTTTGTTTGGTAACAATACATAATGTATCAGTCAACATTATAATGATTTTTGGGACATTCAAGAGCACTAGATGATTACTTGGATAGAAACTTTGGGCGGGTTTCTCCGTCGCGCTGCACCAGATTTCTGATTCGTCACGCCGGCGGAATGCCCCATTTCAGTGGGGTTTCCCATTGTGGGGCAGCCCCAAACCGTCGGGAAAACTCTGGGCAGCCGGCAAAACGGAGAATCCCGACGGCGGAGAATTCAGCCCAATGTGCAGGCATACGGGGAAAGGTAGGGGACTGGTGTCAAATCATAGTGCGCATTTGGTGAGCTGGTGCAAACATGGTGGGCCAAATGGCCTCTATCTGTGAAATGATAATTCTGCGATTCTCTGATCGGGCTCTTTAGAAGTGGAAGTTGTTAATAAGGAAATGGGTTCAATCAGATTTAAAACAACTTCCCAGGTAGCAACAGCTGTCTGCTTGTTTACAAAAAATAGTTTGAAGATTTGTAGGGTTTGGGCCTAACAACTGGTCCATTTGCAAAATTGGTACCGGGCTGCTGGCGAGTGAGGGGTAGCTGGCGAGTGAGGGGTAGCTGGCGAGTGAGGGGTAGCTGGCGAGTGAGGGGTAGGTGGCGAGTGAGGGGTAGTTGGCGAGTGAGGGGTAGGTGGCGAGTGAGGGGTAGCTGGCGAGTGAGGGGTAGTTGGCGAGTGAGGGGTAGGTGGCGAGTGAGGGGTAGGTGGCGAGTGAGGGGTAGCTGGTGAGTGAGGGGTAGTTGGCGAGTGAGGGGTAGTTGGCGAGTGAGGGGTAGGTGGCGAGTGAGGGGTAGCTGGCGAGTGAGGGGTAGTTGGCGAGTGAGGGGTAGGTGGCGAGTGAGGGGTAGCTGGCGAGTGAGGGGTAGTTGGCGAGTGAGGGGTAGGTGGCGAGTGAGGGGTAGCTGGCGAGTGAGGGGTAGTTGGCGAGTGAGGGGTAGTTGGCGAGTGAGGGGTAGGTGGCGAGTGAGGGGTAGCTGGCGAGTGAGGGGTAGTTGGCGAGTGAGGGGTAGGTGGCGAGTGAGGGGTAGCTGGCGAGTGAGGGGTAGTTGGCGAGTGAGGGGTAGCTGGCGAGTGAGGGGTAGTTGGCGAGTGAGGGGTAGTTGGCGAGTGAGGGGTAGTTGGCGAGTGAGGGGTAGTTGGCGAGTGAGGGGTAGCTGGCGAGTGAGGGGTAGCTGGCGAGTGAGGGGTAGTTGGCGAGTGAGGGGTAGCTGGCGAGTGAGGGGTAGAGCAGTCCAGGTGATCGGCAGGAGGAAAAGCTGGGAGAGGATCACAGCGGGTGGGAAGGATGGGGGGGGGGGTGCCCTGTTCTGATGACTGCTGTTCTTGTCCTGCAGCTGGGCATCGTGCAGTACGGAGAGACCGCCATTCATGAGTTTGAGCTAAGGGACTACAAGTCCGTCACTGACGTTGTCAAGGCTGCCAGAGGCATTCAACAGCGAGGAGGGACCGAAACCAACACCGCTCACGGCATCGAGATTGCACGGTAATGGCTTTCCAAATCCCCATTCTAATTCCAGTCCAAATGGGTGAAATAATAATCTTTATTATTGTCACAAGTAGGCTCACATTAACACTGCAATGAAGTCACTGTGAAAAGCCCCTAGTCGCCACACTCCGGCGCCTGTTCGGGTACACTGAGGGAGAATACAGAATGTCCAATTCATCTAGCAGCACGTGTTTCGGGACTTGTGGGAGGAAACCGGAGCACCCGGAGGAAACCCACGCAGACACGGGGAGAACATGCAGACTCCGCACAGTTACCCAAGACGGCAATCGAACCCGGGACCCTGGTGCTGTGAAGCAACAGTGCTAACCACTGTGCTACCGTGCCTACTAGGGGTAGAATTTTAAGGATGGCGAGTGAGCGGGCCTCGTTAAATCCCGCTGGCATTTAACGTTTACTTGAGCGTTGATTGGCAGTGGGCGGGACAACTGTCCAGTCTTGACTGAAGTTCCGCCCATGAGTGCTGTCAGCCAATCAGATTGGCCTACAGCTCTTCAACTCAGCCAGGCACAATGCTCTGCCATTACTTTCCAGCACCTTCGAAAAGGTAAGTCCCAGGGCTCCCAGGGGCAGGAGGGGAGGGGATGCCGGGGAGGGAATGGGGGGTGGGGGGTGTTGGGGGAATGATCACATCATTGGGGGGGGTAGGCCAGGGGGTAAGGGGGTCCCGAAGCTTCAACGTCTCGGGGGAGAGGGCACCCCAACTCTGAGGGGCCTTCAGAGTGAGACTCCCCCACTTCCCACCTGGGATGGGGAAGGGTGTACGGCCGTGATTCTCAGGACCCAATGCCAAGGGCACAAATCCCGCTAACTCTTGCGAGAGGGTCAGAACGTAATTTGCGCCGGGGAGGTATCAGAATGAGATATTACCAGCCCCGTGGCAGTATCCCCTGGCACTGCCAACTTGGAGAAGGGGGTTTCCATTATGTGGGGGTGGGTAGGGGAATGATGGTGGATGGGGGGATTGTGCCTGCATGGCAGTGGGGATGGGCGGAGTGAGCAGAGACAGAATGGGAGGATTGCCCCAATGTGGCAAGGATGGGGGCGGGAAGATCGGCAGGATCAGGTCACCCTGATGCCTGCATGGTGTGGGGAGGTGGGTGCAGGGGGTTGGGGTGGTGGAGGGGTGCAGGTGGGGACCTGACGATTGAGTAGTCGGGGGGAGGGGGGAGGTTGGCCCTGTGTTGGGGGATTGGTTGCGTTTTCCGTGTCTGCCAACCAACCTGATGTCCAGGGGTGCTTTTGATTTCAGTTTGAGGTTGGGGCGCCTCATCTCTAAATCCCTGCTGCCGGCAAGTTTAGGGCCCCCCACCCCGCACCCACCCATCTGGCTGTGTGATCCCGCCAACATTCTGAACTCTGGGGCGTCATTGTCCGACCCCCCGCCGGGTCGGAGAATGGCCGTTGGCCGCCGTGAATCCCGCCCCCGCCCCCGCCGAAGTCTCCGGTACCGGAGATTGGGCGGGGGCGGGAATCGGGCCGCGCAAGTTGGCGGGACCCCCCGCTCAATTCTCCGGCCCAGATGGGCCGAAGTCCCGCCCAGAAATTGCCTGCCCGCCGGCGTAAATCAAAGCTGGTATTTACCGGCGGGACCAGGTGGCATGGGCGGGCTCCGGGGTCCTGGGGGGGCGCGGGGCGATCTGACCCCGGGGGGTGCCCCCACGGCGGCCTGGCCCGCGATCGGGGCCCACAGATCCACCGGCGGGCCTGTGCCGTGGGGGCACTCTTTCCCTTCCGCCTCCGCCACGGCCTCCACCATGGCGGAGGCGGAAGAGACTCTCCCCACTGCGCATGCGCGGGAAACTGTCGGCGGCCGCTGACGCTCCCGCGCATGCGCCGCATTTCCGCGCCAGCTGGCAGGGCAACAAACGCCATTTCCGCCAGCTGGCGGGGCGGAAAACCCTCCGGCGCCGGCCTAGCCCCTCAATGTTGGGGCTCGGCCCCCAAAGATGCGGAGCATTCCGCACCTTTGGGCCGGCGCGATGCCCGTCTGATTGGTGCCGTTTTTGGCGCCATCGGTGGACATCGCGCCGTTGGGGGAGAATTTCGCCCCTGATGTGGCTCGAAAAGGCAACAGTGAAAGTAGTGAGTTCCACGTGGCTTTTCACGCCTGATCTTGGAAGCATCTTCCCTAAATGTCACTTTCCCACATGACCCACACTGGGAGAGGGCCCTTAAGGTGGGACAAGGCACCCAGTTAAGGGTGTTAATACGTGAATGGGCGGGTTTCCTGCCCGAAGCCCAGCCTATCAAACGCCTGGGTTTTGGCAAGTGGGTTCCTGGGGGGATTCCCAGCTGATCAATTTTACACTTCCCCAGCTTCAGAACGCACTCTGGGGGGAACGTTAAATTCTTCCCAGTGAAGGTGGCGGGAGCCCCGGGAAGTGTTCTCTTTTCTATGGAAGTCAGAAATGAATCAGTACGTGCCACCCTAAAAAGTAATAAATTCCAAACCCTCACCACTCATGATAGGAAAATGTATTTCCCATTTCGCCCCATGTTCGCTGACCAATTCTGTGCTCTCTGGCTAACAATTCTTCAGCCATTGGAAGCACTGGGCGGGATTCACCGTTGCCCGACTCTGATATCACAATCGACAACCGGGCGGAGAATTGACTCCGAGAGCTAAATCAGGGCTGGCGCTGGTTTGACCCCGGTCAGCCATGCTCCGCCCCAATGGAAATGGCACAATCACGTCACGCGCCGTTGCAACAGCGTTGGCGCATCATCGGCAGGTCCTCCCGTGATGCTCCGCCCCGATGGGCCAAGTTCCCGACGGCGCGGGACACGTGTGATCTCAGTGGCTGGGGTCCGTGCCGCTGGCCGGGGGAGACTTCCGCCAGGGCTGAGGGGACTGGTGGGCGTGGCCAGGGGGGGAGCCTGTGGGGTCGTGGATGGCGGGTTGGGTCCGCTCACGGCTGGCGCCACGTTGTACGACACGACCGCTGCAGGTCGTCGGCGTGCGCATGCGCGGCCAGGGACCCGCCCATTCTCCGCCCGTTTTCGGCGTGGGAGCCGGGAGTTTCACCTGGCGCCGCTGCTAGCCCCTCACCGGTCCTGGAATCGGTGAGGATTCGGCGCCGGTTTTCTGGTCGTAAAACGCCCGCAAAATCTTCGTTCGCGCCGGCACTTAGCCGCTGAAACGGAGAATCCAGCCCACTGTCTCTTTATTTGCTCTACCTCAATCCCACCATGCTGTTAAACATCTCTTAGATGGCTTTATTCTCAGCAGAACAACTCCCATCTTGTTCCTGGTTGTGGAATGTTGCTGTGCACAAATTGGCTGATGTGTTTCCTCCAGAGACTGAATTTCTAAAGTACTTTCGGTGGCCGTGATAGGCGCTATATTAATGCAAATCTTTATTTTCTTACCATGGAGACTATGACGCTTGAGACCAATCGTACTCCTCACGGGCAGTATCTTTCCAGTTGTTGGATAGCAACAACTATCACCCCCCCCCCCCCCCCACCCCTCTCCACCGCCAACCCCCTACCCCTCACCTCGCTGCCGGTCCACCGCCTCCCTAACACGGCGGAGCTGAGAATATTCCGGGAGTTGCACATGGATTCTCCGAGCTGGCACCAAGCTTCCTCAGCAGGGCCCTGCAATTTTCCAGTTTCTAACTGATGCTGTCCGACGCTGAATGGACGGATTGTTCGGCGGTGAAGGAGCCGGAAGCCCTGGTGGAAAATAAACATTCCCGATTTTTTGCTTTCATTTGCAATTCCACAGTGGGAACAGTGGATGTTTTGGGTTAACTGTGCTGTACATATCCCGACCACAGGATTCCAAACTCACCCCAGACACACTGCAAGCATTTTCGCTCGTGCTAATCTTGCAGATTTCTGGTGATCTCATTGTCAAAGCCTGTAATGAAAGTTCAGAGTCTCCCATTTTCCTATCCTCCCCCCCCCCCCATTACTGGTGGATCGCAGTTCATATATCTTCAATATAAATAATATTGTTACATGTAATCGTCCTTTCACAACTTCCGTTATTGCCAGTTTTATTTTGTGTTCGTTGGGTGATGTCCAAGCCTGCTGTCCAAGTTGTCGTTATGCTGTTGTCTACAAGGGCCAAAGTCCATGATTCAAGGTGGAAAACCATAAGAGAGAAGGTGTTGTAAATCAGTTGGTAATCGGCAGCCAGGTCTGGGTTTTAGAAACCTGTAAAATGCATTAAGGAGAGAGGGCTGAGTTCTGTAATGTTAAGCATTGTGGAAAAAATATGCTGGAGTTGGGAATTATGACAAATTCTGCTCCCAGCTGCGCTCAAAAGCTGCACACACCCCGTACAAACCTACAAACTAAGAGCAGGGGTAGGCCACTTGATCCCTCAAACCTGCTCCACCATTCAATAAGATTATGGCAGACCTGACTGTAACCTCAACCCCACATTTCTGCCCACCCCACGATAGTCTTCCACCAGCCCCCACTTGTTAATTCAAAATCTATCTGCCTCTACTTTAAAAATATTCAAAGACTCTGCCTCCACCGCCTTTTGAAGAAGGGAGTTCCTGAGAGACACGACCCTCTGAGAGACAAAAGTTTCCTCTTCTCTGTCTTAAATGAGTGGCCCTTTATTTTTAAACAGTGAACCCCCTAGTTCTAGATTCTCCCACCAGAGGAAACATCCTCTCCACATCCACCCTGTCAAGACCCCTCAGGATCTTAAAGGTTTCGATCAAGTCGCCTCTTACTCTTCTAAACCCCAGCAGATAAAAGCCTAACCTCTCCAACCTTTGCTCTTAAGACAACCTACCCACTCCTGGCATTAGTCCAGTCTAGGTTGTAAATCAATATTGAACCCCAATCTCTGCTAATTCATCATGTCCCATTTGGAGAGGTGCATAAAAACCCTTCTCGGTCCTTCCTTGTTTTGCTAAGTTGCTGTCCAAGGACCAGGAGAAGGCCATTCAGCTCATTGAGCCAACTCTGCCATTCAGACAGATCATCTACTCCAAGGCCATTTTTCCCCAGCATTCCCGGATCAATTTCCATCTTGAACATGCTCGGTGACTGAACTTCCATATCCCCCTGGAGAGCGAATGCCAAAGATTCCTCACCTGCTAGATCAAGTAATTCCTCCTAATCTCAGGTTTAAATGCCCTGCCTGTTATTCTCAGACTGTGCCCCCTGGTTCTAGATTCACCAGTCAAGGGAAACATCCTATCTACCTTTGTAAGACTTCACAAAGAACTTCACAACAAATGAGTTACTTTTGAAGTGTAGTCACTATAATTACACCTGTGGTAAACCACTGTATTCTATTGTACTGTTGTATAGTTACATGCCTGGGCTTGTCCCTGCTGGCTCCGAACCACTGTAGTATATAATATGTGTATTGTGGTAAACTGCCACTGTATTATATGTAATGTGGTAAACCACTGCCTGCTGGCTCCACCTCCCCCGGGCTCGGAATAAAGGTGGGTAGTCTTCCCCGCTGCCTCAGTTCTGGATCCGAGGCCAGGAGGCTTTCCGTTTAGTTTATTAAAGCCTCAGTTACGTTCACTACTCATCTTGTGTTCATTGATGGCACATCAACACCATCAAACAGTTTTTCACAATCCCCTAAACATCAAACGAGATGAATCACCAGCTCATCCGTTCCTGTTTTTCTTGATGGTAAAGGTTGAGGGTGGAATGTTACCCAAGACAACAACAACTTTCACTTATACACAGTTTCAATAGTAAGACTGTGACCCATCACAGGAGTGTCTTCAAACAAATGTCACAGATAAATGCCAAAAGGCTTGACAAAATATGTAGGAGGGAAGGAGGGAAAAGAGACAGGGAGGCGAATCCCAGAGCGTCGGGCCTAGTCAGCTGAAGGCATGGCCGTCGGTGCTGGAGCAATCAAAATCGAGGTTGCTTCAAAGGCCAGCCTGAATTAGAGGAGCGCAGAGGTCTTAGTGCTTTTTGGGGCTGGATGAGATTACAGCGATTGGGAGGGGATTTGAAAACGAGCATGAGAATTTTAAAATCGAGGAGTTGAGAGAGTGGGAGGCAAAGAAGGCTAGAGAGCACAGGGATGATGGGTGACTGGGACTTGGTGCAAGTTAGATCACAGGCAGCCCAGCCTCGGGTGACCTCAACCTTATATGGGATGGAAGATGAGAGGCCAGCCAATTGGAATAGACAAGCCTAGCATTAACTAACTCTTACTGACATGGGTGAAGAGCTCGAGGGAACTCCCTACTCCTCTCTGAACAGTGTCGTGAGAATCTGACTGCGGATGCAAGCAGTCAGTGCATTGAGTTAACATCCTGTTGGAAGGGTGGCCAGTTTAAAGAGTGTTCTCTTTGTCTCTGTCAGCTCCGAGGCGTTCAGCATTAGAAGAGGTGCAAGAAAAGAAGCCAAGAAGGTGATGATTGTCATAACTGATGGTGAATCACACGACAGCCCACATCTAAAGCAAGTGATTGAGGACAGTGAGCGGGACAACATCACCAGATATGCCATTGCGGTAGGCAAAATAGACAATGTCAAATCCACCCTTAAACATAATCGAGGGAGAGCTCCCTCACTGGGCCAACGCTGCATGACATAATCTTCAACCAAGTGGGGAGTTTCCAGGGTCAAGCCTGGGTTGAGTTGACAAGTTGATGTGTTGCCCAGGACAGCAGTAGGGTTGCTGAATTTTGCATCAACACCCTCGATTTAAGGATGCGGGAAATACTTTGGGTTCCTTGCTTCTGTTTTGTTTCCTATTGCAACAAGTTGCATTTATATAATGCCTTTAGTGTAGAAAAATATTCCACGTTATCCCGTTGAAGAGTGTATTACACGCAGATCTCAACTAAAGTTAAGATTGGGCTCTGCTATGATGCTCTCCGCAATTGAATAGCAAGCCGACACTTGCCAGCTGGCTTAGCCTAGACCTCCTTGGTCTATGGCTTCGAGAGAGGAACAGAGAAGATTCTTTAACCTTCATTTCACTCTATAGGTGCTTGGATATTACAACAGGAGAGGCATTAATCCGAGTCACTTCCTGAAGGAGATCAAATCAATAGCCAGCCACCCAGATGAAAAGCATTTCTTCAACGTCTCTGACGAGTCAGCTCTGAAGGATATCGTGGACGCGCTCGGAGCACGAATATTCAGCTTGGAAGGTAAAGGCTCTTTGGTATCTGTGCGGGATTTTGGTAAACTTTAAAAGAAAAGACAATAATTGCTTTGCTTTTGCAGCTTTCAAAAACCTTTAGACACATGGTGGAACTTCAGGGGTCCACCCAGACCACAGTGATACAAGAAGGCCGCTAGCTCCCAGTTTTTCCAGAATGGGCAGTAAATTCACCCACACCGGCGACGCACACACCTCATGAAGGAATTGTTTTGAAAACCCAAATCTCTTTGCAGCCAATAAAGTACTTTTGAAAACGTAGGGATTTGAGCAGTTGATTTGGGCACAACAAGATCCCAAAATCACGTTGGGAATTGGATCTGTTGTCGGTCAAAGTCCACCAGTGACTCGCCCCGGTGGCCGTCTCCTTCAGCACTGAGATCTTCAGGACTCTTTCTGTCCCCTTTCATATTGACTCCAATCTGGATACTCCCGTGCACATTCCCTGTTGCTGTCAGAGATCCCACCAGGAACCTGAAATGAATGTCTAATGGCACAACATGACTCCCCGGGCCAACCAACTGAGTTGTAGTCATAGCAGCAGATAGAATTCTTTAACTACAGGCCAGAAACATACTAGCTGACAATGTGGCACTGCAGCAGTATAGAATGCACGGACGTTCGGGTTATGATTGTTGGGCCAGTGTAGAGGGAGCTTTACTCCGTATCTGATTCATACTCCACCTGTTCTGGGAGTTTAAAAAATCTATCCATTGACAGGTTGCAGGCGTTGCTGGCCAGGCCTGTGTTGATTGTCAATCCCTTCCTTGAGAAGGTGGTGCTGAGCTCCTTGAACAGCTGCTGTCCATTTTTGCAGGCGCCCCCACAGAACCGTTACGGGAGGGGATGTTCCAACCTTTTGACCCAGCGACAGTGAAGGAAGGGTACTACAGTTCCAAGCCACTTGGCGAGGAGCTTCCAGGTGGTGGTGTTCCCAGGCATCTGCTGCCATTGTCCTTCTAGGTGGTGGAGGTCACGGGTTTGGAAGATACTGTTGAAGGAACCTTGGTTAGTTGCTGCAGTGCATCTTCTAGACTGTACACACGGCTGCCACCGTGTGGCCCTTAATGTTTTTTTTTACACGGTTGAATAAAAATAGAATAGACCCCCCGCACCCCCATTTGCCACTTTGACATCGCTCACGTTGCTTGACGCAAGGGAAGTAAAAGTACTGAATCAGAATAATAGCTGGACATGTTAACATCGATGAACTGTTCGTTCTGTTTTATTCTCAGGGACCAATATCCAGAACGAAACATCATTTCAATTGGAAATGTCACAAGCTGGATTCTCAACACATTTTGTGGAGGTAAGCAAGGGTCAACTCATTTTGCTCGTTCACTCTTCTGACCAGATTAGATACATCTTAGCCTGTCCTCCTGATCGCAGGACGTTCCAAAACACTGAACCGACAATGAAATGGTTTGGAAGCGTAGCTCCTGTTAATACAGCAGCCAAAATGCAGACGGGGATCTCGCACAGACAGCAATGGGGCACAGCGACACGCACAATGAGATGCACACAGCTGATTGCTATCCACCATTTCCTCACTGAAACATCCAAAAGTGGAAAGACAAGTGAGCTTTGGGTGAAACGCTTCCCCTAGGCCTTGTACTAAAAGCCGTTGACACCCACTCTCTGGGGTGAATGTTGGCCCAGTGTCCTCTTCACTGTGGGTACCTGATAGGGGATAGGGTGAGGCGTGTGCTTAAGTAGGATGCCCTTTCAAGGGCCGGTGTAGACTTGATGGGCCGAATGGCCTCCTTCTGCACTGTAAGTTCTATGTGGTCAGGGAACCATATCCAGACAGAGAGAACAGCTTCAGCAAAGGAGGACGGGGCTAAAATATGAATAAACCATGTTACATTGACTTATTAGATCACAAGACCAATATATTCAATGACCTACATATTGGCATCATTGCTGTACATATTCGTGGAAGTCACTCTTTAGAATTTCTGTGATAAAATGCTTGAGAAATCAAACTGTTTTGATTCATTTTTGGCTTTTAATGATTCCAGCAAATTCTTGACTAACAGAATACGTGTTAAACTCATGACATTTAAACTGACCCAACCTTCAATTTATTTTTTTTACAAACTGTACTATTGTGCTCAAAGCTGAAAATAAATCACATCAACGGCTGCAAATCAGCCAAGAAATGTGACCATTCTCCACATTTTCTTTGTGTAAAATCTTCTTGCAGACTATGAGGAAACCTCAGAGGGAGGATCAATCCTCGGGTAACTAACACCTGTGGAAAATAAATATGGGAGAGACCAATTAACACGATCGTTCGCTCCTGACCTCCCCAGAACCAGGGGCACGGGTCTCCCAAAGAATTTCTAAGTGTGGTAGTGAGCGGGAACTCCGCGAGATTCCCGGCACCCGGCCCGGCGAGACCGTCACCGCAATGCACCATTAATTACCCCACTTGAGGAGGCCCCATGGGCTTCACGCCTCAAATGAAGGATCGCCAGCTGATTTGCCGGGACCGCGCTCGCCAACCCCACTAACAAAATAGAGCAGTACTGAAACTGCTCTTGCACAGCCAATCCCACTCAACTGGCAGCCATAGCACCGAGGCAACCGGTACCACGGTTCAGAGACCTGGTGAGGCTCCTGGAGGCGGGTGAGGCCAGGAGGGATGTCCTGTTTCCCCCAGCGTCCCAGAGGCTGATCCGCAGGGCAGCCAGTGCCAACTGGGATAAAGTGACAACGGCCGTCAGCTTGGGCATCGCGACCAGGAGGACCGGCACCCAGGGCCGTAAGACGGTCAAAGACCTACACCGGGCCCGCATGGGTGAATTGGCATTGCCCCCTCCTCCCACGGGCCTGCACCTGGAACCGCCCCCTCCCAGCACCCTGCCGTGCCCTGGCCCGCCCATGCTGCTCCCCCTCTCCCCCCCCCCCTGTTGCTGAACAGACAATTATGGCAGGGAATCCTGCTGCCCGGTCATCTTGCTGGGTTGGTCTGTGTCAAAGTTTACATAGTTCTCCACCAGGGCAAGCAGGGCAACCGTGACCTGTCTGATGCACCTGTGGGGCTGTGGCCTGTGAGATACAACACAGATGGCACATGGGCCACCACCTCGAGCCGCTGTCAACACTGCTGCTACCGTGTTCCCCAGCACCTGGCCGCCTGGCCTGCCGGCAGTACCACGAGGAGAAGTTCATCGGGTTGCACAATACTGTCCAGACCGTTATTATGAGCCATGGTTTAGAGAACACCAAAGTATATCATGGAGCTCACCTGACCCACACCTGGGCAGGGTGCTGGGAGGGGGCGGTTCCAGGTGCAGGCCCGTGGGAGGAGGAGGCAATGCCAATTCACCCATGTGGCCCGGTGTAGGTCTTTGACTGTCTTACGGCCCTGGGTGCCGATCCTCCTGGTCACGATGCCCAAGCTGACGACCGCTGTCACTTTATCCCACTTTACAGGTGTGATGCACAGAGATCTAAAGTATTTTTAAACAAAAACAATGTTTATTCTATCAATCCAGTTAACATTTTATAAACACACAGTAAACATCTTATCAACTACCAATCCTGACCACCTCCCCAAAAGATACAGTACTCTATAGATAACCCTTGATAACTTTCCGAACAACATCCACAAGTTAAACACTTTTAAAATAAAGACTGCAGGTTTAAATTCTCTACAGAAACAGGTATTACTTTGAAATCATCCAGTGATCTTTAGATTGCAGAGAGAGATCATAACATCTTCTTGCTGTGAATGTAGCTCTTCACCTCTGAAAACGAAACCAAAAACACACTACAGCTGCCAGCTCAAAAACAAAGGTGAAAGACAGACAGACAGCTCAGCTCCATCCACACACTGACATCACTGCAGCTATTTGATAAACACCCATTTCTTAAAGGAACATTCACGTGACACCGTGCAATATCTGTAAGGAATTGGGAGAGGGTATTAGACTGACAAACAGCGGTGGCTCCCACCCCAGGACCCTCCATCCCCTATTGAATGCTCTGCCCACGCACACGTAGCCATAGCAGGGCCCCTGGTCACCGGATCCCAGATCATGAACCACTGACACCCGCACAGAACAATATCTAGACCGGGCACCAGTCCCGTCCCCTTTGCACTCACCCACCCTCCAGCCGGGTACATGACCCCCCCTGCTGGGGCCCATCCCTTGGGTGTTCGGGTGTTGGTTGCTGCGAGTGCGGTGTTGCCTCCCGCAGTATTCAGGAACAGTGTCCAGACATCACTGATTAGAATGCAAGGCAATGACTCCCACAGGCTACACGGCCCGCCCACCCATAGGGATCCTCTTGGGATGTGTGAAGTGCTCACTTAACTACGATTGCCAATTCCCGATTCGCAATGGCCTTCAGCCGCACGGCCAGTGGTCGGTGGGGCAGACAGGCAGGGACAAGGGTTGCCCCGGGAACGGGTACACAAGATCCAGGGGTTGGCATAGCGGAACAGCACACTGTTACCCCCCAAACAGAGCACCCCCCTCAAGCACCAACCACTCCCCAAGGCGACCACCGCAGCCTCGGATGACCCCCCCAGTTGGTTGCTCTTCCACACCTCCCTCTGAGCACGGGGGCAGCAAGCCCAGTGCCTCCGGGCACTTTGTCTGTGAGCAAAGATGGCTGCTCACCTCCTCGGCCCCCCACAGATGGGAGGCTGTTGGATATGGGGTGGCTCTCGTTGAGCGCAACAAGGCCACTGAATTGCGCCCTAGGGCTCAGGGCAAATTGGAAACCAGTGACTTCCAAGATCACCCACCTGAACCAGGTTTTAGGTTCGTCAAATGAAATAATCGACGTGTTTCAGGAAGCTGCTGCCACATTCAGCATCAACAGGATATTCTGCATTGACAACTTACTCATCCGGTGATCCTTAAAGAGACAGATGGAGGCCGTTGATGATAAGAAAGTTCATTCTTTTTGGAAATATATCAAACCAGGCACCTTGGCACTGCCAGCCTGGCACTGTGGCAGTGCCAACTGGGTGCCACCTTGGAACTGCTAAGGTGCCCAGGTGGCACTGCCAGCTGGCAGAGGCACGGCCAGGGTGCGATTGGGTCGGGGCTGCCATGCGCAGGCGTTGGGCAGGTTGCAGGCGGGGGCCGGGGATCCTCCCATAGTGCGTTGGGACTTGGGGGGGGGTCGCTACGGGGGCTCCAGAGATTGGGATGGCATTTTTAAATGGCGTCCCGATCTCTCGCTGCATTGAGGCGTTCCTGCGAGCGAAGTTCCTCAGTGCAGGAAACCGGGTTATGTGCGGCCTCTGTGCGTGTTCCCCGGTGACACCCCCTATCTAACCGGGGGTGCGTTTAATACCCTTGTGGCTAAACACGCTCGCTATGGGATCTGTTCCCATTTAGTTAAACCATGCCTGTGATCTGCCCCTGACTAAGCCATGCTGAAGCAGACTGTGACCTTCCCACTCCAATATCCCACAAGGTAATTTAAAAGACTGTTGATATGTCTAACTGACTCTCAGGAAGAAAGGGCACAGCTTGTTTGATTCATCTTCAAAGGGAATTTATAAAATCACAATTTTCCCGGTTCCCAAGGCAAGATGCAAATTTGCGGCTAGCGGAACTGTTTGAATTACGTCTTCGATCATTTGGACCAAGTCATCGAGACACGTGCAGGTGGAATCCTGTGACTGAAGGGCCCCATCTCCAAACCCGAACTTCAATCCAGTGTTGGCTGCCTGGAGATATCTTTTCTGCTCTCAATTTCTCATCCAAAATATGCAGCTGTCCTCCGCCTTCTTGCTTATCTGGAGCCATTGAACACTCTTAGCAGGCAGGAAACAGTGAGGCACTCAGTTTTAAACTGCACTCTCCAAGTTTCCAGACGACTGTCAGTCAGTAATCATTGAAAAAATACAAAACTAAAACAGTACATGCTCGTGACCTGAAATACAAACAGAAAATACTGTAGTGATCTGCATATCTGTATGTATATAAAGGGTTAATGTACAGAAGTAACAGCCGGATAACCACTAGATGGCAGCACTAGAGATGGATATAAAAGGCAAACTCAAGGAGGGTTCCCGCCTCTTCGTGTTTGGAGTGAATGGTGACCAGAGGTAGAGAGAGCTAGCTCAGAGTGCAGGTGTTGTTAATGATAGTTAATCTTGTTAATTTAATCTCTAGTTTAGTTGTTGAAGAGAGAACAAACCCACAGTTTGATTGCTCACGGTACTCAATGAACAGTATTCGCTTTAATTGGAGACTTCGAGCATTAATGAACATTGAGTACAGGATCATCTTGGAAAGAAGCAAATGAGTAATAAGATATTACACAACAAATAATATAACAAATACTCGAAGCATGGACCAGACGATTCGTCATCTGGGGAAGTAAGAGCAAAGTCAGGCTAAAAAAAAGAAAGGCTTTTGAATTGATATCACTGTTGAAATGTTGGAAATGTATCTGGTAACTGATGCACAGCAAACTCTCACAAACAAGAGTGTAATAATAAGCAGATAGTTGGTGTTTTGTGACATTTAGTTACAGAGTAGAAACTAGCCAGGACACCAGAACTCTGAAAACAGTACTGTGTTTTTTTAAATATCCATGTGAGAGTTTCTCAGTTCAACTGAAAGACAATGACATCCAACAATGTAGCTCTCCCTCAGTACTGCACTGGAGTGTCAGCCCTGATTTTGTGCTTGAGTCTCTAGAATGGAACTCGGACTCCTAGCCTTATGACCGAGAGGCAGGAGTGCTTCCCACATCACTCTGAGTTTATTCCTTTCATCAGGACCCTGGTCGGGATCTTTTCTTTTTCTCTTCTTCAAATTGTTTTGTTTCCCAGAGTGGAAGAGTCGATTACCAGGGGGCATAGGTTTAAGGTGCGAGGGGCAAGGTTTAAAGGAGATGTATGAGGCAAGTTTTTTATTATTTCATATGTGCCGCATGTAATACTGAGGTCCAAATTTTCCGAGGAGCTGCCTGGGGTTGTGCTAGTGACGAATGTGATATAAAATAACTGTTTTAGAGATATTAGTTACTGTAATGTAGAGATTCTGGTGAGTTCACAGACAAAGGATTTCAGAACGCATGGCAAAGCAAGGGGGAGGAGTGTCCAGCAAAGGAGGAGAAAATGATGCTGGGTCATAGGGGGCCAGAGGAAGGGATTGGAAGTGAGCCAATTAGGATGTATGGCCAGGTCAGGAGGGGTATAGGATGACCTATGGGAATCGTGTATGTGAAACTTGATGCCATTTGAATGTATTTGCAGAAATCCCTTTGTCTCCTTCTTCATTCGTTTTCCAAGGGTCTAGGAGACTAGTTCTGTGTCCTGTGCCTCTCTGAAATGAATCAGACTTGCAAGTCAAATAAAATAACTAATGCTGTACCTGCAAATCCATCTCGACTTTTATTGAGGCCAGACTGACGGGTAAAGAAATTTATATTTGTCACTAGTAAGGCCAGGAGGCCCAATATCGAGTGTGGCTCACATCCACCCATTTCAAGGCAGGCTGCCCCAAACCAATGTCTGGTCCCATTACATCTCATGTGTGTTCCTTCATCCGAAATCTGGCAATGGACTTGACCTTAGAGTTTTGAGATCCTGTCTTATCTCTTTCCAGGATGCTGGCTTGACCTACAGAGTATTTCTGATGTTTCCTCCTGTTGGCAGGAAAGCATTGACTCAGATTCTTGCTCTTGATTCAGTCAGTGTTAATGGGAATCAGCCACAACGGTGTTAAATGGTGGAGCAGATTCAATGGGCAGTGTGGTCTCTACTCCTCCTCCTATTTCCTATGGATGATGCCCAAATCATCATAACCTCATCAAATAGGACAGACATTTGGAAAGCAAACCTCTCCGACAGATCGAAAGTTGTTAATGTTTTTGTAACGTTTTACTGATGGGCCATTGTGCTGCCACATTGTTGTAGAATGTGCGAAGTCAGGATTCTAACATGGAAGAGCTGTAAGCGTATCAGAGTATTTACTTAAAAGCTAGTTTATTTACAGTACGTACATGGAGAGGGTGGTTACAGATGAGGCACATCTCCCCTCAGGGTTATCTGTCTGCTGCCTACGCTAACTAGCGCATGACTGCCTGATGACAGTGCTACATTATCAGTGCTACATTATGGGTGGCTTGGTCGCACAGAGGTTTGCACTGTTGCTTCACAGCGCCAGGGACCCCGGTTCAATTCCCGGCTTGGGTCACTGTCTGTGCGGAGTCTGCACGTTCTCCCCGTGTCTGCGTGGGTTTCCTCCCACAAGTCCCAAAAGACGTGTTTGTTAGATAATTTGGACATTCTGAATTCTCCCTCTGTGTACACGAACAGACACCGAAATGTGGCGACTAGGGGCTTTTCACAGTAACTTCCTTGCAATGTTAACGTAAGCCTACTTGTGACAATAAAGATAATTGTTATTATTATTATCATGTGCATCATGGATTATCATGCCCATTCCGTTAAACTTTTATACGATACCCGTGCGATATGATTTTGAACCTAGAAGAGCCTTCTACTCTTTGCAGATTTTCCATCCTTCACTCCATCTCTTCTATTCTACTGTTGCCATTTAGTCTTCCTCTGGACCCATGCTTTCATTCTATACTAGTCTCATCATCGCCTCCTTTTGCCTTGAATCACCAACCCTGTTTCATATTTAACCATTCCTGCCCTCCACATCGTCACAGACCGCTCTCTTTTCTCATGTTCAACACTTACTTACAAACTGTCATCGTTAACAATTTCCCAATTCTGAACAAAGGCCACCTCAAACATTAACCCTCTTGAAAGGCACTGCCACGTGTGGCACAGTGGTTAGCACTGCAGCCTCACCGCTCCAGGGACCCAGGTTCAATTCCAGCCTCGGGTGACTGTCCGTGTGGAGTTTGCACTTTCTCCCCCCCCCCCACCCCGTCTGCGTGGGTTTCCTCCGGGTGCTCCGGTTTCCTCCCACAGTCCAAAGGCGTGCAGGTGAGGAGGATTGGCCACGCTAAAATTGCCACTTTGTGTCCAGGAATGCACAGGTTAGGTTAAGGGGTAATTGGGATAAGGGTCAGGGGCGTGGGCTTGGTTGGAGTGTTCTGTCAGAGGGTCGGTGCAGACCCGATGGGCCGAATGGCCTCCTTCTGCACTGTAGGGATTCCATGACCTGCTGAGCACTCACCATTTCCGTCCATTGACTCCTCTACTTAATTTTTGAACCCTATTTTGGCCAATCCCTGACGATGGTCTATCTTGGACAAGGTGACAGCAGGTTAACACATCGTGCCATCTGAATGGATCAGAACGATCCCGTCACCATAATTCTTGAGTTACCACTTCTACTACTTCAGCCTTGCTGTTAACCAGCAGTTTTGGCTCTTCATTTGGCTTTTTCGATTTTTAAGGCCCAGCCAACAGAAATCTTTCTCTGTTGGCCAAATCACAGAGACATTGACTGTTCCAAACCCCCATTTGAAAGAAGAAGAATGGTGGCCAGGGGCCAGCGCACAGAGAAAATAGACATTTATTTAAAGGGAGGTTGTGGGCACTCATTCTCCATCTGCTAATGTTAGCAAGAAGGAAAATTAGGGCCCCCCAGTTTAAAATGTGGCTGGATTGTGTTAATGAGGTGAAAGATCACACGGGTTGTCGTGGCGACCGGTGCCGAATGGCGCCCAGCCGGGCTCTCCTCGGTGACGACGGTAGATTACGGGTGCTGGTTCCATCTGGTGACAGCAGAGTTCTTTGAAAAAATATTTTTATTCTCTTTCTCATTTTCTCCCAAATATACACTCACCAACAGTAAACAATAAGCAGTAACGAATGCAATGACAATCCCCATATCAACAACAACGATCCCATCCTCCCCCCAAACCCCCAAACATTAGCCCGCATGTTCACATAAACAAATAACAAAAAGGAATCCGGAATCACCCATAGTCACCATTAACACACACAGCCCCCCTCCCCCCAACCCTCCCAGCCCCGCCCCGCTAATGTTCGATGTTATCCAATTCTTGAAAGCAGAACGTAGAACATAGAACATAGAACATTACAGCGCAGTACAGGCCCTTCGGCCCTCGATGTTGCGCCGACCTGTGAAACCACTCTAAAGCCCATCTACACTATTCCCTTATCATCCATATGTCTATCCAATGACCATTTGAATGCCCTTAGTGTTGGCGAGTCCACTACTGTTGCAGTCAGGGCATTCCACGCCCTTACTACTCTCTGAGTAAAGAACCTACCTCTGACATCTGTCTTATATCTATCTCCCCTCAATTTAAAGCTATGTCCCCTCGTGCTAGACATCACCATCCGAGGAAAAAGGCTCTCACTGTCCACCCTATCCAATCCTCTGATCATCTTGTATGCCTCAATTAAGTCACCTCTTAACCTTCTTCTCTCTAACGAAAACAGCCTCAAGTCCATCAGCCTTTCCTCATAAGATCTTCCCTCCATACCAGGCAACATTCTGGTAAATCTCCTCTGCACCCTTTCCAATGCTTCCACATCCTTCCTATACTGCGGCGACCAGAATTGCACACAATACTCCAAATGCGGCCGCATCAGAATTTTGTGCAGCTGCAACATGACCTCATGGCTCCGAAACTCAATCCCTCTACCAATAAAAGCTAACACACCGTACGCCTTCTTAACAACCCTCTCAACCTGAGTGGCAACTTTCAGGGATCTATGTACATGGACACTGAGATCTCTCTGCTCATCCACACTGCCAAGAATCTTACCATTAGCCCAGTACTCTGTCTTCCTGTTATTTCTTCCAAAATGAATCACCTCACACTTTTCTGCATTAAACTCCATTTGCCACCTCTCAGCCCAGCACTGCAGCTTATCTATGTCCCTCTGTAACTTGTAACATCCTTCCGCACTGTCCACAACTCCACCGACTTTAGTGTCATCTGTAAATTTACTCACCCATCCTTCTACGCCCTCCTCCAGGTCATTTATAAAAATGACAAACAGCAGTGGCCCCAAAACAGATCCTTGTGGTACACCACTAGTAACTGGACTCCAGTCTGAATACTTCCCATCAACCACCACCCTTTGTCTTCTTCCCGTAACAGCCTCCCCGAACAGGCGCCGGAATGTGGCGACTAGGGGCTTTTCACAGTAACTTCATTGAAACCTACTTGTGACAATAAGCGATTTTCATTTCATTTTTCATTTTCCAGCTAGCCAATTTCTGATCCAAACTGCTAAATCTCCCTGAATCCCATGCTTCCGTATTTTCTGCAGTAGCCTACCGTGGGGAACCTTGTCAAACGCTTTACTGAAATCCATATACACCACATCAACTGCTTTACCCTCATCCACCTGTTTGGTCACCTTCTCAAAGAACTCAATAAGGTTTGTGAGGCACGACCAACCCTTCACAAAACCGTGTTGACTATGTCGATTCAAATTATTCCTTTCCAGATGATTATACACACTATCTCTTATAAACCTTTCCAAGATTTTGCCCACAACAGAAGTAAAAGTGCATAATGAATAACGCCCAGGAATTGTAGAACCTCTCCATCCTTCCCCTCAGTTCACAGTTAACCTTCTCAGGCATCACGAATTCCAACAGGTCCTCCCGCCACGCCAGGGCACAGGGTGGAGAGGTTGCTCTCCAACCCAACAGGATCCGCCTTCGGGCGACCAACAAGGCAAAGGCTCCAACATCTGCCTCCGCGCTCGTTTCCAACCCCGGCTGGTCCGACACATGGAATATGGCCTCCCGAGGGCCCGGGTCGAGTTTCACGTGCACCACTTTTGAGATTACCCTAAAAACCTCCTTCCAGTAATCCTCCAGCTTTGGCCAGGAAAACATATGAACGTGATTCGCGGGGCCCCTCCTGCAACGTTCACACACATCTTCTACCCCCTCAAAGAACCGGCTCATCCTCGCCCTCGTGAGTTGTGCTCTATACATCACCTTCAGCTGTGTCAGCCCCAACATCACCCACAAGGTGGAGGCATTCACTCTCCAGAGCACCTCACACCAGAACCCCTCCTCCATATCCTCTCCCAACTCTTCCTCCCACTTTGCTTTGATGCCTTCCAGTGGCGCCTTCTCCTCTTCCAAAATAGCCCCATAAACCGCCGACACTACCCCCTTATTCAGTTCCCCCGTCATCAGCACCTTCTCCAGCAATGTGGAGACCAGCTCCACCGGGAAGCTCTGTATCTCCTTCCTGGCAAAACCGCAAACCTGCATGTATCTAAACACTTCCCCCCACTCCAGCCCATACTTCGCTCCCAGCTCCTTCAATCCTGCAAACCGACCTCCAAGAAACAAATCTTTTAATGTCTTAATCCCCTTCTCCTCCCATCTCCGAAAATTTCCGTCCCACTTCCCTGGCTCAAATCTGTGGTTCCCCCGAATGGTGTCGACTGAGTTTTTATCCCATTTAACTCTGCAAATCTGGGTCTTGCCCATTGTCAGTGGGATCCAAATCACAACATCTCGCGAGACCTTGTTCGATCTCGTGAGGCGTAATGACCATTGGGAATGCCGGGAGAGGGAATCTAACCTTGGGATTGAACTTGCTACATTTTGGACTGTGCAGTTCAAACCACATGTGGTTCAGGTCAGGTGGGGTCAAGAGTCAAGGGATTGGCGGAATAGATTGGCGCAATCAGCAAGGGTAACAACTAGTCAGGCGCTGCTCCACGCCAGTCACCCAGCTGAACTGTCCAGGTGAGCTATCGTTTTTTAAATTTTACTAAATTGGCACATACTATAGGAGAGACAGTGCCGTAGTGTTGTCACTCAACTAGGAACCAGAGACCCAGGGTGTAATGCTCTGGGGACCCGGGTTCAAATCCCACCAGGGCAGATGGTGAAATGTCAATTCAGGAAAAATCTGGAATTAAAAGTCTAATGATGACCGTTAAACCATTGTCGATTGTGGTTAAAAAATCTTTCTGGTTCAGGGAAGGAAATCTGTTGTCCTTACCTGGTCTGGCCTACATGTGACTCCAGATCCACAGCAATGTGGTTGATGCTTAATTGGTCTCAGGGATGAGCAATAAATGCTGCCCAGTCAGCAACGCCCACATCCCGTGAGCGATTTTCAAAAATACTAACAATGTCCGGTTTTTGGACAGCCGGATTTTAGACGCGGCAATTTTTGCAAATATATTTTTCTCCCCTCTTCGATACCTCCTTACATCCTCTCTCCTGGGTTTGAAGTGACTCCTGTTTCCTGTGTCCCTTCACAAACCATTTTAAATAAAGAAATAGGCTGTGCGTTTGGCTGCAATCGCACGCCCCAGATTCCTTAAAGCACTCGAGCAGGATCTGCAATCCCGCTCCCATGTGACCCGGCCCAGTGCACAATAATCTTCTGTTTTATTCAATCATAAATGTCTTGCTAAAGTAAAAAAACAAGAGGATGAGACCGTTTGCCATATTTATTGAAGGTTTGTGATGACATGGCTTTGCTTTTTGGCCACTTCCCTCAGCTCAAACGCCAGGACAGCGAGACCCTGTTTGCAAGGCCAACTTACTTTTTCAAGGAAAAGAACATCTTTAATCAGGCTACCTATTGGGAGTTCAGATCCTTAAAATGCAGATTGTGGAAGAAGAATTGTCAATTTGGCACATTTTCCATGCATGCAGGAATATTTTGAATCCAAGCAACACTGAAGGATTCTTTTAAAATATGCATCGCTACTTTAAAAAAAAGCATTGGTGCTGGATTCTCCGTTCCCCGGGCGTGTGTTTCCCGGCAACGCGACACTCACTGGCAGTGGGATTCTCTACTCCCGCCGCTGTCGCTGGGATTTCCCATTGGAACCGCCCCACGCCACCGGGAAACCCACGGGCGGAAATGCGTTGCTGGCGGGAACAGAGAACCCCAAAAGCTGGAGAACTCTGGCCTACGTGTCGCGCTCAGTAAAATGGATTCCCAGAACTGGAAAAGTGAACAGAATCAAAGATTTATTGATTTAAAAGCATACTTGGAACAAATTCAGCAAAAGAAACTTTGGTATATAGTTCTTTCTGATTTTGCAACTTTTTAAAAGGGAAATTGGATATTTTTCTTTGGATTTGCACCGCAGAAATTGACTTTGAAGAACGGAGTGTTGGCTGGTTTGCTGGTGTCACTGTGCCCAGTCATTCACACATTCCTGGCTTGTTTGCCATTCTGCTGTGGCTGATTCCTATTCTCTGTCGCAAAGGGAAATGATTTGCTTCCCCCATATTTTCAATAGTGCTTGCTGACCAACATTGACAATGCTTCCATTGTAAAACTTGCATCCTTGTTTTCTAATGTCTCTGACGCCTCCATCCGCCCTCTCTCTGTGATTTGCTCCAGACCCACAACTCTGTAAGACCCCTATGCTCCTCCCATTCCGGGTTCTTGCGAATCCCCGACCTTAATCAATCTACCGTTGATAACCGTGCCTTCTGATACCTGTGCCCTCTCTACCCCCCCCCCCCCCCCCACCCCCCTGCCAATCTCGCCTCCCTTAGGTGTGATCCTTAAAACCTATATTATTGACCAATCTGTCCAAATAGGAATATAGGAATAAAATAAAAGCAAATTACTGCGGATGCTGGAATCTGAAACAAAAACAGAGAATACTGGGCAACCTCAGCAGGTCTGACAGCATCTGAGGAGAGAGAAGGAAGCTAATGTTTCGAGTCTGGGTGACTCTTTGTCAAAGCTTTGGAAACATTAGCTCCCTTTTCTCTACATAGGAACAGGAGTAGGCCATTCAGCCCCTCAAGCCTGTCCCACCATTCAGCGAGATAAAGTCATGGAGTCATTGATGTTTACAGCATGGAAACAGGCCCTTCGGCCCAGCTTGTCCATGTCGCCCAGTTTCTATCACTAAGCTAGTCCCACTTGCCCGCATTTGGCCCATATCCCTCTATACCCACCCTGCCCATGTAACTGTCTAACTATTTTTTAAAGGAAAACAATGGACCCGCCTCTACCACTGCCTCTGGCAGCTCAGTCCAGATGCTCACCACCCTCTGTGTGAAACAATTTCTCCTCTGGCCTATTTTGTATCTCCCCCCTCTCACCTTAAACCTACGCCCTCTAGTTCTAGACTCCTCTACCTTTGGGAAAAGATGTTGACCATCTACCTTATCTATGCTCCTCATTATTTTATAGACCTCTATAAGATCACCCCTAAGCCTCCTACGCACCAGGGAAAAAAGTCCCAGCCTATCCAGCCTCTCCTGAAAACTCAGACCATCAAGTCCTGGTAGCATCCTCGTAAATCTCCTCTGCACTCTTTCTAGTTTAACAATATCCTTCCTATAATAGGGTGACCAGAACTGAACATCGTATCCCATGTGTGGTCTTACCAATATCTTGTACAACTTCAGTAAGAAGTCTTACAACACCAGGTTAAAGTCCAACAGGTTTGTTTCAAACACTAGCTTTCGGAGCACTGCTCTTTCCTCAGGTGAATGGAGCAGTGCTCCGAAAGCTAGTGTTTGAAACAAACCTGTTGGACTTTAACCTGGTGTTGTAAGACTTCTTTCTGTAACTCTGCCCAACTCCCTACCATTAACTGAGTAGGTCCTGCCCTGATTTGATCTACCAAAATGCATCACCTCACATTTATCCAAATTAAACTCCATCTGCCATTCATCGGCCCTCTGGCCCAATTGGTCAAGATCCTGTTGCAAATTTATATAACCTGCTTCACTATCCACCATGCCACCAATCTTGGTGTCATCTGCAAACTTACTAACCATGCCTCCTACATTCTCATCCAAATCATTAATATATATAACAAATAACAGTGGACCCAGCACCGATCCCTGAGGCACACCCCTGGTCACAGGCCTCCAGTTTGAAAAACAACCCTCCACAACCACCCTTTGGCTTCGGTCCCCAAGCCAATTTTGTATCCAATTGGCTACCTCACCCTGGATTCCGTGAGATTTAACCTTTTGCAACAATCTACCATGCGGTATCTTGTCAAAGACCTTGCTAAAGTCCATGTAGACAACGTCAACTGCACTGCCTCATCTACCCTCTTGCTTACGCCTTCAACAAACTCAATCAAATCACGTGAGACATGACTTTCCCCTTACAAAGCTATGCTGACTTTCCCTAATTAGCCTTTGCCTGTCTAAATGCCTGTAGATCCTGTCCCTCAGAATACCTTCTCACAATTTGCCCACTATAGAAGTAAGGCTAACCGGTTTGTAGTTCCCAGGCTTACCCCTACAGCCCTTCTTAAGCAAGGGCACAACATTTGGGCAGCACGTTAGTAGTGTGGCTCCACAGAGCCAGGGTCCCAGGTTCGATTCCCACTTGGGTCACTGTCTGTGCGGAGTCTGCACGTTCTCCCCGTGTCTGCGTGGGTTTCCTCCGGGTGCTCCGGTTTCCTCCCACAGTCCAAAGATGTGGGCAAAAAAATGAAAATGAAAATTGCTTATTGTCACAAGTAGGCTTCAAATGAAGTTACTGTGAAAAGTCCCGAGTCGCCACATTCCGGCGCCTGTTCGGGGAGGCTGGTATGGGAATTGAACCGTCCTGCTGGCCTGCCTTGGTCTGCTTTCAAAGCCAGCGATTTAGCCCTGTGCTAAACCAGCCCCTTGTGCAGGTTAGGTGGATTGACGATGCAAAATTGCCCTGAGGTTAGATGGGGTTACAGGGATAGGGTAGAGGTGTGGGCTTAAGTAGGGTGCTCTTTTGAAAAGCCGGTGCAGACTCGATGGGTCGAATGACCTCCTTCTGCACTGTAAATTCTATGATGATCTATGATTTGCTACCCTCCAATCTTCAGCCACCTCTCCTATGGCTGTCAATGATTCAAATATCTCAGCTAGGGGGTCGGCAATTTCCTCCCTAGCCTCCCACAATGTCCTGGGATACATTTCATAATGTCCCAGGGATTTATCTATCTTGATGCGCTTTAATACCTCCAGCACCTCCTTCTCTGAAATATGTACGCTCCTCAAGACATCACTTTTTATTTCCCCAATTTTCCTAGCATTTGTGCCTTTCTCAACAGTAAATACTGATGTGAAATATTAATTTAGGACCTCTCCCATCCCTTGTGGATCTGCACATACATGACCTTGTTTATCCTGAAGAGGCCCGACCCTCTCCCTAGTCACCCTTTTACCCTTTATGTATCTGTAAAAGCTCTTTGGGTTTTCCTTTGCCTTATCTGCCAAGACAATCTTATGTCCCCTTTTTGCCCTCCTGATTTCTCTCTTAACTCTACTCTGACAAGCCCTATACACTTCAAGGGATCCACTTGATCCCAGCTGCCTCAGCATGTCATATGCCTCCTTCTTCCTTTTGACCATGGCCTAAATATCCCGAGTCATCCAGGGTTCCCTCCTTCTACCAGCCTTACCCTTCACTCTAAGAGGAATGTGCCCACCCTGAACCCTAGTTAACACCTTTCTGAAAGACTCCCACTTACCAGCTGTCCCCTTTCCTGCAAATAGTATTCCCAATCAACTTTTGAAAGATCCCTCTAACACCCTCGAAATTGGCCTTGCCCCAATGTACAATTTGAACTTTTGGGCCAGAACTCTCATTCTCCATAGCTATCTTAAAACTATTGGAATTATGGTCACTGGTCCCAAAGTGATCCCACACTTGTCAGAGGTAGGTTCTTTACCCAGAGAGTAGTGGGGGCATGGAATGCATTGCCTGTGGAAGTAGTTGAGTCGGAAACATTACGGACCTTCAAGCAGCTATTGGATAGGTACATGGATTACGGTAAAATGATATAGTGTAGATTTATTTGTTCTTAAGGGCAGCACGGTAGCATTGTGGATAGCACAATTGCTTCACAGCTCCAGGGTCCCAGGTTTGATTCCGGCTTGGGTCACTGTCTGTGCGGAGTCTGCACATCCTCCCCGTGTCTGCGTGGGTTTCCTCCGGGTGCTCCGGTTTCCTCCCACAGTCCAAAGATGTGCAGGTTAGGTGGATTGGCCATGATAAATTGCCCTTAGTGTCCAAAATTGCCCTTAGTGTTGGGCGGAGGTGTTGACTTTGGGTAGGGTACTCTTTCCAAGAGCTGGTACAGACTCAATGGGCCGAATGGCCTCCTTCTGCACTGTAAATTCAATGATAATCTATGATAAATCTAGGACAAAGGTTCAGCACAACATCGTGGGCCGAAGGGCCTGTTCTGTGCTGTATTTTTCTATGTTCTATGTTCCGTCACCTGCCCTTCCTTATTCCGCAACAGGAGGTCAAGTTTTGCCCCCTCTCTGTTCGGGCCATCCACATATTGAATGAGGAATTCATCCTGAATACACTCAACAAATTTCTCTCCATCCAAACCCCTAGTGCTATGGCTGTCCCAATTAATGTTGGGAAAGTTAAAGTTCCCAACTATTACCACCCTATTGTTCCGACAGCTATGTGTAATCTCTTTACAGATTTGGTCCTCAATACCCACTGACTATTTGAGGGCCTATAGTACAGACCTATCAAAGTGATCTCACCCTTCTTGTTTTTCAGTTCTACCCATATTGACTCAGTGGGCGAACCCTTGGATGTATCCTCTCTCTGTACTGCCAAGTACGAAGTCTTACAACACCAGGTTAAAGTCCAACAGGTTTGTTTCGGATCACTAGCTTTCGGAGCACTGCTCCTTCCTCGGGTGAATGGAGCAGTGCTCCAAAAGCTAGTGATTTGAAACAAACCTGTTGGACTTCTCATTGTGCTCGCCCCAGTCCAACGCCGGCATCTCCACATCATGTACTGCCATGATGCTGCCCCTAATCAAAAACGCAACTCCTCCTCCTCTCTTACTTCTTGTTCTATCTTTCCTATAGCATCTGTACCCCGGAACATTGCGCTGCCAGTCCTACCCTCCTTTAGCCATGTTTCAGTAATAGCTATAATATCCCCGTCCCATGTACCTATCCATGCCCTGAGTTCATCTGCCTTGCCCATTAGCCATCTTGCATTGAAATAAATGCAGTTCAATCTGTTTCTCTGCCTACCATTTTTCTCCTTAGTGACTTTTGTTTCTATCCTCTCTTTACTACCCTCCTGCATTGGTTCCCATCCCCCTGCCACATTAGTTTAAACCCTCCCCAACAGCATTTGCAAACAACCCCCTAGGACATTGGTTCCAGTCCTGCCCAGTTGTAGACCATCTGATTTGTAATGGTCCCACCTTTCCCAGAACCGGTTCCAATGTCCCAAAAATCTGAATCAATCCCTCCTGCACCATCTCTCAAGTCATGCATTCATTCTGTCTATCCTGCCATTCCTACTCTGACTAGCACATGGCACTGGTAGCAATCCCGAGATTACTACCATTGAGGTCCTACTTTTGAGTTTAGCTTCTAACTCCCTAAATTCAGCATGTAGGACATCATCCCGTTTTTTAATCTATATCGTTGGCGCCCATATGCACCACGACTGTTCACCCTCCCCCTTTAGAATGTCCTGCAGCCGCTCTGAGACATCCAAGACCCTTGCACCTGGGAAGCAACATACATTCCTGGAGTCTCATTTGCGTCCACAGAAACGCCTGTCTACTCCCCTTACAATCGAATCCCCTATCACTATTGCTCTACCACTCTTTTTCTGCTCTCCTGTGTAGCAGAGCCAGCCATGGTGCCATGAACCTGGCTGCTGCCTTCCCCTGGTGAGCCATCACGCTCAACAGTATCCAAAACGGTATACCTGTTTTGGAGAGAGATGACCGCAGGGGACCCCTGCACTGTCTTCCTACTCTTCCTCTGTCTGATGGTCACCCATTTCCTATCTCCCTCAGTACTCTTTATCTGCAGTGTGACCAACTCGCTAAACGTGCTATCCATGGCTCCCTCAGCATCGTGGATGCTTCAAAGTGAGTCCATCCGCAGTTCCAGAGCCATCAAGCGGTCTAACAGATGCTGCAGCTGGACACACTTCTTGCATGTGAAGGAGCCAGGGACAATGGACGTATCCCTGAACTCCCACATCGCACAAGAGGAGCATGACATGGGTCTGGGATCTCCTGCCATATCTTAAACTTCAGGTTAACAAATACAACTACAATTCCAAAAACCAAAAAAAAACAGATCATGGATGATCTGTGGCCTAACTCCACATAACTGCCTTTGGCTCTTATCCCTTAAGATCTTTGCCTAACAAAAATCCATCTATCTCAGATTTAAAATTAATAACTGTTCCAGCTTCAACTTCCATTTGTGGGAGAGACTTCCAAACCTCTACCTCCCTTTGAATGAAGAGGTTCTTCTCAACATCTCTCTTGAAATGTCTAGCCCTAATTTGCACATTCTGCCCCCTAGTTTTAGAATCTCCAACCAGTGGAAATAGTTTATCCTTATCTATCCCTCTGTCTTTCCCTGTTAATATCTTGAAGACTTCAATTAGATCACCCCTTAACCTTCGAAATTTGTGTAATCTGATTTGTAACCCCTCGTAACTCAACCCCTGTAGTCCAGGTATCATTATTGTCAACCTACGTTGCACTCCCTCCAAGGCCAAAATATCCTTCCTAAGGTGCGGTGCCCAGAACTGCTCACAGTGACTTCAAGTGGGGTCTAACCAGGGTTTTGGAAAGCTGCAGCATAACCCCTGTGACTTTATACTCCAATCCAGCATTCCATTAGCCTTTTTGATTATTTTTTGCCCTTGTTCCCGGCATTTTAAGGACCTATGCACCTGAACGCCCAAGTCTCTTTGGACATATACTATGCTTAATCTCTTCCCATTTAAAAAGTACCCTGCTCTATCCTTTTTGGTCTAAAATGGATAACCTCACACTTGTGTACATTGAATTCCATCTGCTACAATTTGCCCATTCACCTAGTCTGTCAATATTTCCTTACAATTTTCTGCTATCATCTAGACTGTCTACAATGCCGCCTAACTTTGTATCATCTGAAAATTCGGATATATGACTTTCTTTGCCATCATCCAAGTCGTAAATGAATAGTGTGAAGAACTGAGGCATCAACACAGATCCCTGTGGTACACCACTAGTCACCTCCTGCCAATTAGAGTACTCATCCATTATCTCCACTCTCTATTGCCTGCTACTCAAACGATTTCCTAACCATGTCAATAATTTGCCCTCAACCCCGTGGGCTTCCACTTTAGCTAACAGTCTCTTTTGTGGGACTTCATCTGCTCATGAGGCTCAGTGTCAGATTTTGCTTTGTGACGCACCTCTGGATGTTTTGCTATGTTAAAGGTGCAAGAGAATGCAAGTTGTTGCTGTGTTACTTATGACCTCAGTTGTTTCCACCTCCCACATGCAGGATGGGATACTACTTGGCGCTGTGGGGGCCTATGATTGGACAGGCGCTGTCTTAAAACAAACCAGTCACGGCCGCGTTATCCCTCCCAAGGACGCCTACATGAAGGAATTTCCAAAGGAACTGAAGAACCATGGGGCCTACCTTGGTAAGTGCAGTCATCTGCCATTGCAATTGTCACGACTCTTCAAGTGTAACTTGCTCTGTGAAGGCCATGGTGACTTTCTGATATCTGGGACTAGCGTTATGGAAATACTGGTATCGGAGCAGAGCATGTGGTTAATCGTCAATGGCACTGTCTGTTGCAGGAGGCCTCGTATAAAGGGGCATTGTCACCCTTGTAAGTTAGTGTTCAGACAAGCCTTTGCAGCTTGGTTTATACTCGCGACATGCAATGGCGCCATTTAAATTAGAGTCACAATCATGCTTCGGAGTAATATTGTCGAACTGGGTAACAATGAAAATAACCTGGGTCTTTCGAGAGCAAACCTTGCCTCAATAGCAACACCTTTCACAACCTCAGTTTCATTTTCATGAAGGGCTTTTGGAGTGTAGTCACTGTCCTAATGTAGGAAATCGTAGTGGGCTTGGAATCAGGAACAGTCTGCTCCATTATAATACACGGGAATGTGGGGGGATCTGGTTCCATCTGTCGATTTCCCCATATGGGAGGAAGAAACGGGATGTAACAGTAAAAGAGTTTATCCATTGGAATTGTGTGCAGCACAAATGGAAAAGGTCCATATCTTGTTCTGCGGCCGGCCTGCCCCATTTGGCGGAATCAAAAACCAAAGAACCAATTTTGTGACATTCAAGGCACGTCTGCAGTGGGCCAGCCCAGCCTGCACGATGGGCCGAGTGGCTTCCTTTTGTGATGGAACCAGTCCACGATTCAGGCTGCATCTGTTGAGAGAGCATGAGTCAGTATTGCGGACACACGATTTAGCCCTGCCTGCCTTTAACTGGAGTTTATTGCTGGGGGTAATCTGCATTCTTTACGCGCATCATAGATCTGAAACCAGGAAGCTTCAGACGTGACCTTGTCGCACGACGGTTGTTAAATGTAGTTTCTTTCCCTCGAGATTTATTTCGATTCTATCATAACATTCCTCGTTAATTAGCAGAATGTTGTCAAGTGCCTAATAGAGAAACAATGTTCTGAAGCCCCAGTGATGTGGCCAATTTGGAGAGTCATTAAAAAGCTTAAGTTCCACGATTATGATTTGAAACATGTGAGCTTTGTTCTGTGGGAAACACAGCAGCCAGTCGGGTGCACAGTAAGATCCCAGAAGCAGTAAAGAGATTTAGACCATCTTTTTTCACTGTTGGCTGGGAGATAAATGCGGAGGGGAAGGCGGGGGGGGGGGAGTGGGAGGTTCCCTCCCTTGCTTTGCTTTGAATAGTGATCGATTATGCACCCCTGAGTGAGCCGACAGTCTCTCGGCGTTCAGTCTTGTCCGAGTGACAGCAGCTCCGACAGTGCGGCACCCCCTCAATACTACACCAGGTGGCCTGCGCAAATCTCCCAAGAGTGGGGCCTGGAACCCGCCAAACACCTGACTCAGTGGAAATTAAGGTGAAATTAAACTTTAGTACCCAGGAGACCCTTGTTACTCTGTACTTTATCTTCCAGGTTACACCATCACTTCGGTGATGACAAAATCAGGTCAAAGGTGGTACGTGTCAGGCGCTCCCAGGTTCAACCACACCGGGAAAGTGATTATATTCACAATGAAGAACAGCGGAAGTGTCACAATTGAGCAGTCGCTGAAGGGGCAGCAGGTTAGTGAAGCTTGCTGAATCCACGCTGAAGATATGCAAGCGTCCCACGTCTGCCTCTCTACACATGTGCAGGACAGATGTGGAGCACATGCGTGCAAGTCCTTTCCCAAAGACATGCCTGCATCTGTGCGCAGTCTGCATTGTTATGGGACAAGTGTTATTGGGCTCATCAACAGCTCAGATCGCAACCGCCTCGCTGTTGTGGGTGACACCCAGATTATTGCCGTCTGCCACCTCTGTTTCAAAAGGTTGGCAGCAACCTGCTTAAACTTACAAATGGTTGGGTGGGGGGTGGGGGGAATCAGCCTGCGAGCATTGCCAGGAAGCTGCAGGCTGAGATGCCTTACTGTTAAATCATGGGATGGCTGGAGAAATTGGAAAAATTCTCTCCCTTTTTTTGCTGAATAAGAAATTACATGCAACAGTCTTTCTTCAAGAGGATTGATTCATTCCCTCTCGCCACCTTCTACATTTTATTTTCCCTTGATGTTTTCTAATCATTAATCCATTCATGTGCCCAGGCAGTTCTGTCTGAAGCTCCGGCTGAAAGGCAGTTCAAATATGGGGCTAATTAAGTTCGACTGTCTCTGCACTCTCTTAATTCTCAGGCCTTCCTGCCTTCTGGCCTTGTGCACTATCTGTCTATTCTCGTCATTGTGCCCAAAGACTGGACTGAGTGCTACATTACTGGTCTAAGCATTCCCTGCTACAATTTCCCGCTGATCTCCGTCTGTGTACAGAAAGGCAGAGGCAGCAACTTGATGGCTGTGTTTAGTTTGGCGAGACATTTAAAACCAGAGACTTTAAATCAACGATTAATCATTTCCCTGCCACATTTATTTCAGATTGGATCATACTTTGGGAGTGAAATAGCTCCAGTGGATGTGGATGCTGATGGGGTGACAGATGTTTTATTAGTCGGTGCTCCCATGTATTTCATTGATGGTAGAGAGAAGGGTAAAATCTACATCTACTCGCTCCACAAGGTAACGGCTAGGATGTTTTCTTTGTCAGGCCTGCAGCTTCCTAAGACCTGCTGCCTCTCCGTAATCAGCCAAGTTACAGAGACGGAGCTGGAGCACATTCTAGGAAATTGCCAGTCTGTGTTATTTATGAACTGTTGCCAGAGGCTAAAGAGGCAGCTCATTGCATAGACACTTCATACAGTCGCGGGTTTGACTGCACCGTCATGCATCCCAAGCTAGGACATGTAATAATTGTTCTCGATGACCCAAGTTAGTCCGGTGTGGGTGGGGCCAGGTGAAGGAGAGGAGGAAATCAGTCAATCTTCCCATTCTGTTTATCCTGCCGTGGCTATAGCTGAAGAACACCCATGCGGCCAGCGGTTTGGCATGCTGGATCATGTGTTCAAATAGTCTACCATTCGAGGTTTAAAATAACACGAGGAAAAATAGGCATTGAGATGAGGTGCTGGATGACAGCTGACATCTTTCAAACCAGAGACCAGCAAGGAGTCGGTGCCTTCAGGGATAAGGAGGCAGGGGGGAGGGGGGGGGGAGGCGCGGGGAGAGGGGTGGGGGGGGGGAGCAATAATGGATGGCCCTGAAATCCTCCAAAGAACACAATATCCTGACTTGGAACTAGATCGCCACCGTTCCTTCAAACCCTGGAACTCCCTCCCTAACAGCATTATGGGTGTACCTACGTCACAGGGACTGCGGCGGTTCAAGAGCACAGCTCAGCGCCACCTTCTCAAGTAAGAATGGGCCATCGCCAGCGACTCTTATCTGCCAAGAGCAATGTTTTTAAAACACTAAATTAGAGGAAAATGGGAAAAAAAACATTTGCTGCCGCTCGTGGGTGGAGGGTGGGGCCTTTTAATTCTGGTGGGGGTGAGGAGCTGTGAACAGGTCTTTGACCAAAGCCATGACTGGGGGAGATTCAAGGCTTCCCTGAGAAATGTGATCGACCCTGATGTGAGCTTGTCTGGGATCTTTCAGAAGCCTCCGTTCTCTATTTCTGGCGCGGGGGGGGGGGGGGGGGGTGGGGAGTGTTAATTGATCCAAGGCACACATTTATTCCATCATGTTTTAGTTCCATCAGTTTTAATTAGCGCTAGTTGTTCCACACACCAACATCTTTGTGGGGAGAGGAGGATCCCAAGGGAGGTGGGGTGGAGAGAGAGAGAGAGAGCAGAAGGAATTGTAAACATGAGGGAAGGGGGTCATGAGACTGTGAGGTCTAAAAAGAGGACGTGGCTGTGGGCAGGGACTCTGAGTGGGGAGGGGGAGAGAGCGGCCCTAAGATCGAGAAACAAGAGAGAAGGCTGAAGGAAACAAGGAACCTGAGAGATGGAAGCAATGTTGGAGCGTCCAGACGGGACAGCAGAACGTAGAGAAATGGACAGGACCAGACCAGGGCGGTGCAGTTATTCCCCAGAATGACAGCTCCAGCATCATCAGGCAGAGTAACAACCCCCTTCTCGAGGGTAACTTAAAACCATTCTAGTTTTATGCTTGAACACATAGTGCCATAACTCACAGAGGGATATATTATTTGTATCTTTGTACATTTTTGCATCATTGTAATGTTACCTGCAAATCTTAGTACAAGATTCGACATTAACATTCAGAACCTATTGGCTTGTTTTACAGAAGGTTTTCATTTTCAATAGTTTTCTGGAAATTTATGACAAATCTCAGAACGCGCGCTTTGGTTCTGCAATCGCTGCTGTTCGCGACCTCAATTATGACTCCTTCAATGATGTGGTGGTTGGAGCCCCATTGGAAGATGATCATCACGGGGCAGTTTATGTGTTCCACGGATACAAGAAAACCATCCTCAAGGACTACAAACAGGTGAGACACACCGTGCGCGGGTAGCACCTCCTCCTCCAGTTCCACCCATGACTTGGGTGATTTGGCAGGAATTAGACAGGAATGTAGGGCGGAGACTGGGCGTTCTGGAACGTGTTGGGAGCGTTTCTGCAGCCAAATCCCTGTTTAACAAGAGGGCAGTTCGGAAGGGCGTTCCCACGAACAAATTATAGAAGGCGGAATATGGTAAAAGAGGGATCTATCAAAGACTATTTCAGGAAAATTAAATGTAAGAAAGATAGGCTAGTTTACAAAATGCTTTGGGAAACATTTGGGAAATTAAGGACAGGGAGTAAAGGTGAAAGGCATAACGGAAAAAAGGATGAGAGGGTGAACATAATTAGCGTGAAATTAAACGTTAAGTGGTGCCTTTGACTTGTGGTTTATTTTAGTGATATTACAGGAATACATAGAGATGTTTCTACAGTTTTAATATTCTTTTCAGTCTCTCGGGGTATTTTAATTAGCCAATATGTCTTTGTACATTCCGCTTCCCCCAAAGGAAATTTATACCTCCCCCGCCCCTTCGACCTTCCTCCTCCATTCAAATGCGTCATTTTAAATACATAGAACATAGAACATAGAACATTACAGCACAGAACAAGCCCTTCGGCCCTCGATCTGTGCGCCGACCTGTGAAACCACTCTAAAGCCCATCTACACTATTCCCTTATCATCCATATGTCTATCCAATGACCATTTGAATGCCCTTAGTGTTGGCGAGTCCATTACTGTTGCAGTCAGGGCATTCCACGCCCTTACTGCTCTCTGAGTAAAGAACCTACCTCTGACATCTGTCTTATATCTATCGCCCCTCAATTTAAAGCTATGTCCCCTCGTGCTAGACATCACCATCCGAGGAAAAAGGCTCTCACTGTCCACCCTATCCAATCCTCTGATCATCTTGTAGGCCTCAATTAAGTCACCTTTTACCCTTCTTCTCTCGAACGAAAACAGCCTCAAGTCCCTCAGCCTTTCCTCATAAGATCTTCCCTCCATACCAGGCAACATTCTGGTAAATCTCCTCTGCACCCTTTCCAATGCTTCCACATCCTTCCTATAATGCGGCGACCAGAATTGCACGCAATAAGCGGCCGCACCAGAGTTTTGTACAGCTGCAACTCAATCCCTCTACCAATAAAAGTTAACACACCATACGCCTTCTTAACAACCCTCTCAACCTGGGTGGCAACTTTCAGGGATCTATGTACATGGACACCGAGATCTCTCTGCTCATCCACACTGCCAAGAATCTTACCATTAGCCCAGTACTCTGTCTTCCTGTTATTCCTTCCAAAATGAATCACCTCACACTTTTCTGCAATAAACTCCATTTGCCACCTCTCAGCCCAGCGCTGCAGCTTATCTGTGTCCCTCTGTAACTTGTAACATCCTTCCGCACTGTCCACAACTCCACCGACTTTAGTGTCACCTGCAAATTCACGCACCCATCCTTCTACGCCCTCCTCCAGGTCATTTATAAAAATGACAAACAGCAGTGGCCCCAAAACAGATCCTTGTGGTACACCACTAGTAACTGGACTCCAGTCTGAACATTTCCCATCAACCACCACCCTTTGTCTTCTTCCAGCTAGCCAATTTCTGATCCAAACTGCTAAATCACCCTGAATCCCATGCCTCCGTATTTTCTGCAGTAGCCTACTGTGGGGAACCTTATGAAACGCTTTACTGAAATCCATACACACCACATCAACTGCTTTACCCTCATCCACCTGTTTGGTCACCTTCTCAAAGAACTCAATAAGGTTTGTGAGGCACGACCTACCCTTCACAAAACTGTGTTGACTATCTCTAATCAAATTATTCCTTTCCAGATGATTAATCATCCTATCTCTTATAAACCTTTCCAAGATTTTGCCCACAACAGAAGTAAGGCTCACTGGTCTATAGTTACCGGGGTTGGCTCTACTTCCCTTCTTGAACAAAGGAACAACATTTGCTATCCTCCAGTCTTCTGGCACTATTCCTGTAGACAAAGATGACTTAAAGATCAAAGCCAAAGGCTCAGCAATCTCCTCCCTTGCTTCCCAGAGAATCCTAGGATAAATCCCATCCAGCCCAGGGGACTTACCTATTTTCACACTTTCCAGAATTGCTAACACCTCCTCCTTATGAACCTCAAGCCCTTCTAGCCTAGTAGCCTGAATCTCAGTATTCTCCTCGACAACACTATCTTTTTCCTGTGTGAATACTGATGAAAAATATTCATTTAGCACCTCTCCTATCTCCTCGGACTCCACACACAACTTCCCGCTACTGTCCTTGACTGGCCCTACTCTTACCCTAGTCGTTCTTTTACTCCTGACATATCTATAGAAAGCTTTAGGGTTATCCTTGATCCTACCTGCCAAAGACTTCTCATGTCCCCTCCTGGCTCTTCTTAGCTCTCTCTTTAGGTCCTTCCTAGCTAACTTGTAACTCTCGAGCGCCCTAACTGAACCTTCATGTGTCATCTTTACATAAGCCTCCTTCTTCCTCTTGACAAGTGTTTCGACTGCTTTAGTAAACCACGGTTCCCTTGCCCGACCACTTCCTCCCTGCCTGACAGGTACATACTTATCAAGGACACGCAGTAGCTGTACCTTGAACAAGCTCCACATTTCCATTGTGCCCATCCCCTGCAGTTTTCCTCTCCATCCGATGCATCCTAAGTCTTGCCTCATCGCATCATAATTGCCTTTCCCCCAGATATAACTCTTGCCCTGCGGTATATACCTATCCCTTTCCATCACTAAAGTAAACGTAATCGAATTGTGGTCACTATCACCAAAGTGCTCACCTACCTCCAAATCTAACACCTGCCCTGGTTCATTACCCAGTACCAAATCCAAAATGGCCTCGCCTCTCGTTGCCTATCTACATAGTGTCAGGAAACCCTCCTGCACACATTGGACAAAAACGGACCCATCTAAAGTACTCGAACTATAGCGTTTCCAGTCAATATTTGGAAAGTTAAAGTCTCCCATAACAACTACCCTGTTGCTTTCGCTCCTATCCAGAAGCATCTTTGCAATCCTTTCCTCTACATCTCTGGAGCTTTTTGGAGGCCTATAGGAAACCCCTAACAGGGTGACCTTTCCTTTCCTGTTTCTAACCTCAGCCCATACTACCTCAGTAGACAAAAATCCTCATCAAACGTCCTTTCTGCCACCGTAATACTGTCGTTGACTAACAATGCCACCCCTCCCCCTCTTTTACCACCTTCACTGGTCTTACTGAAATATCTAAACCCCGCACCTGCAACAACCATTCCTGTCCCTGTTCTATCCATGTCTCCGAAATGGCCACAACATCAAAGTCCCATGTACCAACCCATGCCGCATGTTCACCCCCCTTATTCCGGATGCTCCTGGCATTGAAGAAGACACACTTTAAACCACCTTCCTGCCTGCCGGTACACTCCTGCAACTTTGAAACCTTACTCATGACCTCACTACTCTCAACCTCCTGTATACTGGAGCTACCATTCAGGTTCCCAAGCCCCTGCTGAACTAGTTTAAACTCTCCCGAAGAGCATTAGCAAATTTCCCCCCAGGATATTGGTACCACTCTGGTCCAGGTGTAGACCATCCCGTTTGTAGAGGTCCCACCGACCCCAGAATGAGCCCCAATTAACCAGAAATCTGAAACCCTCCCTCCTGCACCATCCCTGTAGCCACGTGTTCAACTCCTCTCTCTCCTTATTCCTCGCCTCGATAGCACATGGCACGGGTAACAACCCAGAGATAATAACTCTGTTTGTCCTAGATCTAAGTTTCCACCCTAGCTCCCTGAATTCCTGCCTTACATCCCTATCCCTTTTCCTACCTATGTCGTTGGTACCTATGTGGACCACGACTTGGGGCTGCTCCCCCTCCCCCTTAAGGATCCCGAAAACACGATCCGAGATATCACGCATCCTGGCACCTGGGAGGCAACACACCAACCGTGAGTCTCTCTCGTTCCCACAGAATCTCCTATCTATCCCCCTAACTATGGAGTCTCCAATGACTAATGCTCTACTCCTCTCCCCCCTTCCCTTCTGAGCAAAAGGGACAGACTCCGTGCCAGAGACCTGTACCCCATGGCTTACCCCTGGTAAGTCCCCCCCCCCCCCCCCAACAGTATCCAAAGCGGTATACGTGTTACTAAGGGGAACGACCACAGGGGATCCCTGTACTGACTACTTCCTCCCAGTCCCTCTCACCGTCACCCATCTATCTTTAGTCTTCTGAGTAACTGCATCCCTGAAGCTCCTATCTATGACCACCTCAGCCTCCCGAATGATCCAAAGTTCATCCAGCTCCAGCTCCAGTTCCCTAACGCGGTTTCTGAGGAGCTGGAGATGGGTGCACTTCCCACAGATGAAATCCGCAGGGACACTGACGGCGTCCCTCACCTCAAATATTCTGCCATCCCCTCTAGATAGAAAAAGAAAAAGAAAGAAAGAGCTTACCTGTTATTCACTCCCCTTCTCAGCAAGCACTCACTCAGCAACCTCTGTGCCCCGCACGATAACACCTGAGGGAAAATAAAAGAAAAACTACTTACCAGTCACCAGCCAATCCCTTACCTGCAGACTGTGACGTCACGGTTCAACTTCTTTCTACTTCTACCTGCCCTCGAGCCTTCCTCTTGATCTTTACAGCAGTTTCAGCTTTCAACATAAAGCGCAGTCAGGAACAAAATCAAGAAACATTTTGACAGCGAGTTAAAAGAGGAGACGTTAGGACAACTGAGCAAATGCTCGGTCGAAGTGGTTTTAAATAGAATCTTAAAAGAGAGAGAGGAAGGAGGTTTGGAGAGGGTATTCCAGAGTTTACAATATAAGGGAAGTCCTCACAATCAGATGCAGAGAGTGTACACCACATTGTAAAGTAATGATTGTCTGTCCCAATGTCAAGCTACAGTTTGCTGCAATGTGATTTGCTGGAGCTGATTAAGACTGGAAGAAATTTCACGGTAATCCAGCATATTTACTGGAAGCTAATAATTGATTCTGTCTGTGCTTGAACTCTCCCAGATGTTGAGGCAAAACTCTTTATTTCTCTTTCTTTGGTTCCCATTCATTGGACAGGTGTATCCAGTGGTTGTATTTGCAGCCTCAGTGCTGGGGTCTCGATCATTAAGGGCGGGGTGCTGGAGGCTGACTAACCAGAAGGATTGAGATTACCTGAAGTCTGTGGCAGTGGTGTCACTGCAATGCATCTCATTGTCTCTGAGACTCGGATAATAATAATAATAATTTTTATTATTGTCACAAGTAGGCTCACATTAACACTGCAATGAAGTTACTGTGAAAATCCCCTAGTTGCCACACTCTGGCGCCTGTTCAGGTACACTGAGGGAGAATGCAGAATGTCGCCTAACAAGCATGTCTTTCGGGACTTGTGGGAGGAAACCGGAGCATCCGGAGGAAACCCACGCAGACACGGGGAGAACGTGCAGACTCCGCACAGACCCACACAGACTCCACACAGTCACCCAAGCCGGGAATCGAACCTGGGACCTGGGAGCTGTGAACTAACTGTGCTAACCACTGTGCTACCGTCCTGCCCGTACTATCACAGTAACAAAGGTTTTCGTGCCAATGTCACGATTTCTTAATGAACAGAATGTGACAGGTGTCAGGGAAATGTGACTGAGTTATATTGCTGAGACTGTTCGCCTTTAATCATTTCTGCCAGTAATTATGAGGTTGTGTGCTTCCTTGAGTGAAAACAAATGTCCTTAATAACTCAAATAGACGAATAATGCAAGTCGAAAAGAGCTCCGTTGCTTTTTTTTATAATTTGTACATATTTTTCTTATTGTTTCTCTCTTCTACTCCCTGCAATATTTCAAGTAAGAGATTTGGCAACGCTTGGATCTGTTCAGAAGCCTGGATGTCACACCTGCATCCGGGATTTAAAATCCCAGATTTTTTGGAACCCAGACAGACACAGTGCTTGTAGAAGTTTACAAAACTTCCAGGAAATGGTGTGCCACATATCAATAACCAGAGGGAGTAGATTTAAGGTGAAAGTAGGGGGTTCGGAGAGGATTTGAGGAAAAATGTTTTCACCCAGAAGGTGGTGGGGGTCTGGAGCTCGCTGCCTGAAAGGGTGGTAGAGGTGGCAACTCGCAGAACATTTAAGAAGCATTTGGATGAATTTTTGAAACACAAGGCTATGGGCCAACTGAAAAATGGGATTAGAATAGAGAGGAGCTTGATGACCCATGCACTTGGGCCGAAGGGCCTGTTTCTGTGCTGTAAAACTCTATGATTCTATATCCTTTCCTGAAGTTGCTCATCACCTCGGTGTTTACAAACCTTCACTGGTCCCAGACCGAGCAATGCATCCCATTTTAAATCTTCCTGGGCTTGCTAGGCTATTTGATAGGACAGTTCAGAGTCAACCACATTGCTGTGGGTCTGGAGTCACGTGTAGGCCAGACCGGGTAAGATTTCCTTCCCTGAAGGACATTGGTCAACCCGATGGGTTTTCATGCCAAGTTTTCAAATTTGAAAGTTATTAGTGTAATTTAAATTTCACCCGCTGTCATGGTGGGATTTGAACTCGTGTCCCTCCAGCATTGCCCTGGGTCTTTGGTCCAGTGACATTTCCACCGCACCATCCTCTCCCCTGATTGCTGGATGAAGAACGGACCAAGGTCCATCTGATTTACCTAGAACGATTCTGCTAGTCACATGGTACAACGGTGGTGCAGCCGTTGATGAATAATGCCAATCAGCTCATTGCAACAGATCCGGACTTGAGATGAGGAGAATGACGGTGATGGACGATATTGGGGGCTAGAGGTGCAAAGCCACCATTCCTCCCAGGCACATTACTGATCGACCATCAATTCACGCGAGACAGAGAGTTGAAGTGAACAGTGGCTTTAATCGACTAAAACAGTGCCTGCCTGCGACTGCTCTGCTAGTGAGAGCCGCCTACAGGGCAGCTGCTCTTTATACCTCCCCTCAATGGCGCAGAGCCAGGGGCGGAGCCCACAAGGGCACCTACATTATACATTCCATGTAGTACAGTACAATGGTCCATAGGTGGAGCCCAAATGGGCAACAGCGTGATACAATATGATACAGTGGTGAATGGTTGGTACAATACGTTCACCACAATTACACCCACCACATGTTGGCATTATAGCGAGCACATGCTTACTTATTTCAGTCCGAGTCAATGTAATGAACTGACCTCTTTCTGTATTTGTTGCTTTACAGAGGATTGGAGCTTCAGACGTCGGTCATGGGCTGCTGTACTTTGGCCGCAGTATTCATGGACAGTTAGATATGAATGACGACGGTCTGGTGGATCTGGCAGTCGGGGCGCTTGGCAGTGCTGTTCAGTTATGGTTTGTCAATCTATCTCTATTTGCGAAGCATAACCAACCATTTGCTGTTATCTATCCAAGGTCTTTCCTGTCATAACTGATTCTCCATCAGCTTGATCCTGCCTGCCCGGACCCTGCATGGTTCCTGCAGCTAAATGCGCTGCCTGGCCTGGTAGCAATCCCGTACGCGCCAGGGAGAGTTCAAGATTTGAGTCCTAGTCTGCAGTGAGTTTGCGGATTTCAGTCCAAGCTGTTAACACAGCTTCTCCTTCCTTTGAGAAGGGCTCGACACAGTCTCCACCAGAGCAGCACCATTGAGGGTGGCAAGTGCCATGTGGTAAACGTCACCCACCCATTTGCCATGTGCTGACACTCCAATGGTCCAATCAGCGTCCCTTTGTAATGCGTCCCAACCGTGCCCTGCGCTGCATGCATGTTTCTCTGAAAATGTTGTGTAATTGGCAATCGAATAATGTCCACGAGAAGTGCCCTCTAACCTTCCAATGCAGCACATTCCTTCTAACCTGGCTCCAGTTGCATTTGCATTCAAAACATAGGGTCTCGTTGTTCCAGAGGTGCCCACGCAATGTCACCCTTGCCCCCTCCCCCCAGGTCTCGCAGTATCGTTTGTGTGAATGCCAGCATGAGGTTCGAGCCAGCGAAAATCAACATTTTCAACAAGGATTGCAAGAGGAACGGCAAAGAGTGCAGCTGTATGTCTGTGTCTGCCTGTTTCACAGTGATGGCCAAGTCACCCGGACTTCAGAATGCCAGTTTGAGTAAGTGCGACTTTCTCGATGAGCGATAATTGGCACAGATTTGTAAAATCTGCTAGTTTCTGAACATGCAAATACTGGCAGACTGCAAAAGGTTCATTCATCCATCCACCCTGTCCCACACAATTTGTGATATCCTGTCTGCCGCATATTCATCTTCTCTCCTCCACCCAAAACCATGTCATCATAGGAAGAGGCAAAAAACAGATTTGTGGGAGGAATATATCAAATCCCCTCGGAATTATCCCAGACTGTCTGTGCGGAGTCGGCACGTTCTCCACTGTGTCTGTGTGGCTTTCCTCCGGGTGCTCCGGTTTCCTCCCACAGTCCAAAGATGTGCAGGTTATGTGGATTGGTCATGCTAAATTGCCACATTGTGTCCAAAGATGTATAGGGTAAGTGGGGCTACGGGGATAGGGCGGGGGAGCGGGTCTAGGCAAAGTGCACTTTCAGAGGGTCAGTGCAGACTCGATGGGCCAAACGGCCTCCTTCTGTACTGTAGGGAGTCAGTGGTTCGTTCGTAACTGCGTTCATATTAAGATTCATTTTCTACTTCATCTATTCCCAAAGGTGGTGCCTCCTTATCTCCCTCCACCTTCCCTTCCTCCTGAAGTGTGCAGGTGAATAAAGACTGACAGATTGACATCCTCTTGCTTTGTTTAGGTTTGCTGATTGCCCCACCCCTCCCCAACCCCAATACCCTTGCCCCTGCTGATAGGATTCTCTATAATATACCACACATTGCAGCTTTGGTCTGGCACACGGCTCAGTACACGATGCACTGAGCTGACACAGTTCTCAGGTTATTGCATGAGGGTTACATTGACACACCTTCCTCCAGCCTTGGCTTTTGCTCATTTAGGAATCTGTTTCTGAAACTTCACCTGACCACCCAGACTGCCCACCCCACTCTCACTCAGCTGGCTTCTTTAGCCTCTCTTGACGTTTAAGGGTAATTAACGGCCAATATGCACGGCTGTGATTTCCCCGATACGTACGGCTGTTGGGTGAGGGGTCCCTCTGCCTCTCTTGGGAAGCCCAACTGTCAATTCTGCTACATCAAATGGGCAGCACGGCGGCACAGTGGTTAGCACAGCTGCCTCATGGCGCCGAGGTCCCAGGTTCGATCCCGGCTCTGGGTCACTGTCCGTGTGGAGTTTGCACATTCTCCCCCGTGTCTGCGTGGGTTTCGCCCCCACAACCCAAAATGTGCAGGGTAGGTGGATTTGCCACGCTAAATTGCCCCTTAATTGGAAAAAATAATTGGGTAATCTAAATTTAAAAAATAAAAACTCAACTACATCAAAACAAAACTCTGGAAAACGGGTTGAGTTTGACACTGGAGAAATTGTTGTCTTTTTATTCAGTCATTAGGTACAACGTTTCCATTGACGAGCGCAGGTACACGCCCAGAGCACTCTTTGATGACAACTTCGAGAAGTACGTCCACAGCAACATCAGTGTGGAACCTGAGTTAGAGACTTGTGACCAATTCAATTTCCACGTTCTCGTAAGTATCAGGCATTGGTCTGTCAATTATTCCTCCTCAACTATTCCACACATTCTTCTGCCTCCTTTTTTATGCTGATTTTTGTCACACTAGCTCTTCCTCTAACTCAGGCCTTCTCAAGGCCGAAGAACTGTGAGATTACTCACCCTCTTCGGTCTTCCCATCATCCTACAGCTTGGGATCATGTGATTGCCTTCTGTCGATCTGGGTGGTGGCCCGCACTATGGGCCTTGACCATTTACTTTTGTTGCTCAGGAATAAGACTTGGGTAGTTTTATCACCCTTAACCATCCAGCCACTCAGAACCACAGTAAGGGGCGGCACGGTGGCACATTGGTTAGCACTGCTGCCTCACAGCGGCAGGGACCCGGGTTCGATCCGGTCTTGGGTGACTGTCTGTGCGGAGTCTGCACGTTCTCCCCGTGTCTGCGTGGGTTTCCTCCAGGTGCTCTGGTTTTCCTCCCACAGTCCAAAGATGTGCAAGTGAGGTGGATTGGCCATGATAAATTCCCTCTTAGGGTGGAGTTGCAGGAATAGGGTGAGGGATTGGGCCTAGGTAGGGTGGTCTTTCGAAGGGCCGGTGCAGACTTGATGGGCCGAATGGCCTCCTTCTGCACTGCAGTGGTTCTGTGAAGAGGGAAATAGAATTCCTAAGGGTGTCGGTAATTACATGGGTCTTGCCGGAAGATGCTGATTAAATTGTCACACTATTGTACACACACTACTATTCAGCAGCACTTTGCTCTAATCTAAGCTGAGACAACACTGAGGAAAGTTGCTCCTTTTCAGATGTGGCATTAAATTGAAACCTAGTTGGCTCGGTGGAGAAGATACCCCTCAACACTATTTGAAGAGGAGCATTTGGTCTCAATGCCCTGACCAACATTATTTCCTCAACCAATACTACCAAAAAGAAATGAATTGCTTATCCATCCAGTGTGCTGGTTAGCAGACTTTGCCATGTTTGCTTACATAACTTCCGCGATTGTTCGCCAATAGTAATTCACTGGTGGTGAAGTGCTTTGGAATGCCCGGGCGGTTGCTACAGAACTCCAAGCCCTTTCATTCATTCTACCTCCATACCTTCATTCCTTTACTACCTCCTGTGTTGTTTCTGTGGACCCAAATATCCTGGTCAACTGTTTTCTTCCCCCAGGACACGCTGGATTACGTCAGACCCATCGGGTTTATTTTGGACTTTGATCTCTTGGATCCAGAATATGGCCCGGTCCTGGACGATGGCTGGCCAACCACAACCAAAACCACGGTGGGTGATCTGACGGCCATTATGCTCTGCTGCATTTTCTTGCCACACATTCGCCAAAAGGAAACTGTAATTGCGTTTTGGTTGACAGCAGGCTCCCTCGCCTGGCATACTGGCATGGGGCACACTGCTCTAGGGCGGCACGGTAGCGCAGTGGGTAGCACTGTTGCTTCACAGCGCCAGAGTCCCAGGTTCAATCCCCGGCTTGGGTCACAGTCTGTGCAGAGTCTGCACGTGTCCCCGTGTCTGTGTGGGTTTCCTCCGGGTGCTCTGGTTTCCTCCCACGAGTCCTGAAAGGCGTGGGGCGGGATTCTCCGACCTCCCGCCGGGTCGGAGAATCACCGAGGGCTGGCGTGAATCCCGCCCCCGCCGGTTGAAGAATTTTCCGGCACCGCGCGCCGGTTGGCGGGCTCCCCCCCTCCGGCGATTCTCCGGCCTGGATGGGCCGAAGTCCCGCTGCTGGAATGCCTGTCCCGCCGGCGTGGATTAAACCACCTCTCTTACCGGCGGGACAAGGAGGCGCGGGCGGGGTCCTGGTGGGGACATGGGGTGATCTGGCCCCGGGGGGTGCCCCCACGGTGGCCTGGCCCGCGATCGGGGCCCACCGATCCGCGGGCGGGCCTGTGCCGTGGGGGCACCCTTTTCCTTCCGCCTTTGCCATGGTCTCCACCATGGCGGAGGCGGAAGAGACTCCCTCCACTGCGCATGCGCGGGGATGCTGTGAGCGGCCACTAACGCTCCCGCGCATGCGCCGCCCGGCAATGTCATTTCCACGCCAGCTGGCGGGGCACCAAAGGCCTTTCCCGCCAGCTAGCGGGGCGGAAATCAGTCCGGCGCAGGCCTAGCCCCTCAAGGTGAGGGCTCGGCCGCTCAAGATGCGGAGGATTCCGCATCTTTGGGGCGGCGCGATGCCGGACTGATTTGCGCCATTTTTGGCGCCAGTCGGCGGACATCGCGCTGATTACGGAGAATTTTGCCCGTGCTGTTCGGTAATTTGGACATTCTGAATTCTCCCTCTGTGTACCCGAACAGGCGCCGGAATGTGGCGACAAGGGGATTTTCACAGTAACTTCATTGCAATGTTAATGTAAGCCTACTTGTGACAATAATAAAGATTATTAATAGCTGTGGAATGGTACATCAATGCTCAGATGTGGGGAGGAATTTGTAGTTATTTCGCTAAAAGCACTAAATAGAGGCGATAGTCACAAACATCTTTAGGATGTTGCTTACAAATGGAAACCTAACTCTAAAACAGGGGTGTGGTCATGCTGTGGTTGTGTAAATGGACTAATAATCCACAGGCCTGGATTAAGAGTGCCAATCCCACTATGGCAAATCAAATTCAGTTTCTTAAAAAGCTGGGGATAAGACGTGTTTAACAATAATAAACTGACGGTCGAAACTAAACGAAACGAACAAAACGAAAATCGCTTATTGTCACAAGTAGGCTTCAAATGAAGTTACTGTGAAAAGCTCCTAGACGCCACATTCCGGCGCCTGTTCGGGGAGGCCGGTTGGATTGTGGTAAAAACCCTCATTGTAGGGAACTGACTATCCTTTCTGCATTTGGCATTATATGAGACTCCAGTCCCACACCAACGTAATTGTTGTTTAGATTTTAATGCCATGCAGAAGCTTTAATAAGAAAAATGAAATAAACCTCATGGCTTGCAATAAATTCCACGTGGATTCCCCACTATCGGTAACTCGGCGACTTCAGCTGGAGCGCTCTGTAGGTTATAAAGTTATCGAGTCCAACAGGCCAATCACCACAAGTACAGCAGAACACTCAGGTGATGCCCTCTATAAGGGATTCATTCTCCATCTCCAGCAACGGTCTAATCCTAAATATTTATCCCACCACAAAATTGCAGCATGTGTCGCTCGCTCGCAGAAGAAGAGAAGATGGATTGTCCTTAACGCAGGAAGCCAGTATGTTGGCAGAATGACTTCAACATTGGGAAGCTTATTTAAGCCATCACCTCAGCCTTTAAGCAGGTGATTCCTCTGCGCCCCCCCCCCCCCCCCCCCCTCACCACAACCAATGCCCGACCAACCGTCCCCGCAGCTGGGCTGGGCCTGTCTCTCGAATACCCCAAATCCCTGACTGATTGAAAAGAAAGTGCGAGTGCCAGAGTCTAGTTAGGCTGATTTCATCGAGTGAGGCAAATGTGCAACTGTGCGTTCGCACCCCCCCCCCCCCCCCCCCATACCACCTCAATTATCCAGTCACATTCTGACTGATGTCTGACATCAGTTCTGCAGTCAATGTGTCCTTTAATCACTCTCCTGGTCGATCAGTTTTTACAAGCACCCTGTGGTGTGGCATGCAGCCTCGCAGACTAGGACAGCCCTAGATCCGATCCCAGTTTACGCAGAGTTAGCTGATGAGTTAGTACGTAATTCGTGGATTTACATAACGCTCCAACGCCACTTTGAAACGTCTCAAAGAACTGCGCATTACTCTTGGTGGAAAATAACTTGTTCGCTGCGCATGGCAGCCATTTTGCAACTGCGCCATCGCCGGGAGCAGAGATGAGTTAAACTCGTTAATAAGTCTTTAATTATGGAATGTTGACCAGTCTGTCAATGGAATTCCCTAGGGGAACAGTGAAGGCATTCCAGTCACTGCACTTCAGATGAAGCAGCCCATCCCCTCCTTGGCCCCCTTCGTGCCTACAACTGTGGCTCCAGTTGGCCTTCAGTGGAGGGCCATGGCTCTCCCTGGACAGAAGCTTGTGGGTTCGAGTCTCACTCCGGAGAATTGGGCACAAACATCTCGGCTGGCATTGCCAGTGCACTACTGAGGGAGTGCTGCACTGTCAGATCAGACATTAAACTGAGGTCCCATCCGCTCCCTCAAGTGGATATAAAAAATGCCACAACACTATTCTGATGGTGCATTTATAGCTGGTGTCCTGGTCAATATTCACTGATCTCAGTGACGTTTGTGGGATCCTGCTGTGCGTACATTAGCTGCCCTATTTCTCACACTACAAAAGCACTTCACTGGCTTCAAAACATGTTGGGACATCCAGGTCATGAAAGGCGCTACGTAAATGCAATTCCTTCTTGTAATTTTATTTTTTTTATTGTGAGCCAATGGCGGGTTTGTGTTGGAGTGGGGCGGGTCAAGAACTGAACCGAAATATGCCATTGTGAATCAATGCAGTCCCTTTTGGGGTTCCTTGCCCTGGGGGTATCTGAGCATTGTGGATCTGTTCTGAGTGAGCTGCTCCTGGTTTACTGCTTCGTTTGGTTCCAATACAGCTCAGCTTTTGGAGTGACTGCGGAGAAGATGAACACTGTGTGCCAGATCTGGTGCTGCGAGCTCGTGCTGATATTTCTGGCTCTCGGTGAGTAACTAGCTCTGTACAATGTGGTAAAGGGGAATTCAACATCTTTTAATTTGATAATCAGGCAGTCATGTGTTTCTCATGGAACTCCTATAGATACAGTTTCCTCCTTTCCCTTCCCCTCCCCTGCTAAGGTCTCCTCTGTCCTGCATCCACTGGTACTGCAGCTACGTGACGAGACAGGATAGATGGTGGGTGTGTCCAGAACCAGGGGTCACAGACTGAGGATTCAGGGTAAACCATTTTGGACAGAGATGAGGAGATATTTCTTCACCCAAAGAGTGGTGAGCCTGCGGACCACAGGAACTGGTTGATGCTAAAGCATTGAATATATTCAAGAGGCGGCTAGATTTAGCACTTGCTGAGAATGGGATCAAAGGCTATGGGGAGAAAGCAGGATTGGGCTATTGAGTTGGATGATCAGCCATGATCGTGATGAATGGCGGAGCAGGCTCGAAGGGCCAAAAGGCCTCCTCCTGCTCTTATCTTCTATGTATCTATGTACCCGTGTTAGCATCACAGTGCTACAACCAGCGAGCAGTGGCTAGACCTCAGAACAGCGAGCTTGGTAAGACACTACCCCGAGGTTGCTTCAAATTGTGAGGGAAGCTGCTGAATGTGAGCTGTGGCCTTGGGTGACGCCCATCAGCTGAGAATGAGGTTTTTGTTATCAGCTGGAATTCTGTAAGTGGGCAGCATGGGGCCACACGTTGCGGGAAATGTGCTGCAGTGAGGAACAACCGAGACAGTTGTAAGAATGTCATAAAACGGAGGTGATGTGATCTGGCACTGAAACAAAACATGACTCTCTTTCAGGCAATTTCCCTTCACTGTTGTAAACACAAGAAGGAGAATCTCATTGGATGCGTGGCTGGAGAACAAGCGAGAGAATGCGTACAGCACCATTCTCAACGTCACCTTCTCCCGCAACCTGCAGTTTGCAACCCTCGTACCGAAGGTAAGAGATTATTCAGGATCATAGAATTTACAGTGCAGAAGGAGGCTATTCGGCTCATCGAGTCTGCACCGGCCCTCGGAAAAAGCACCTTACTTAAGCCCACACCTCCACCCTATCCCCGTAATCCAGTCACCCCATCCAACCTTTTTTGGACACTAAGGGCAATTTAGCATGGCCAGCCCACCTAACCTGCACATCTTTGGGCTGTGGGAGGAAACCGGAGCACCCGGAGGAAACCCAAGCAGACACGGGGAGGACGTGCAGACTCCGCACAGATAGTAACCCAAGCCGGGAATCGAACCTGGGATCTTGGAGCTGTGAAGCAACACTGCTAACCACTGTGATCCTCCGCTCACATCTTCCCAGTCGGCTGGCAATAGTGCAGGAAATCATCCACCTGCCTGGAATATTGCCACTCACTAAAGCTCCGTGACAAGCACAGTCCACCCTGTCCATTGTGCCATAGATGCAGAATCCTGACTAGAACGTATGTCAGTGTATGGCAATCCAAGAGAGTTGATATTAAAGAATAAAGTCATGCTTAAAAATCTGGGCATTCGTTCATGTACAGACTTTGCATGACGCATTCCTGAGTAAAGTCAGCTAGACCTAAAGGGAATGGATTGTTTCCTAATCAAGGGCAATACTGTTGGGGAGAAGTTACATTGCAAAAATATATTTCGCTCTCCTCTTTGGTCTTCTGTCTAATTTTTGTTTGAAGCTCTCTGTCCTGGATCTCATTTCCAATCCTTTCCCAGACTACTCGTAACGACCTGTTGTCTCGTGTTGCGAGGTTACTGCGGAGTGACTCTGCTGACATCAGCCACCGAACGAGACGACAGACACTGAGTCAACACACCACCTTGTTCAATGCTGAATACTAACCCTAAGTGACTCATTTCCCAAACACCTCCAGCCGTGATGCCCCCATCACCCACCAACCCCTTCACTGGCAAGATCTTTCTCCTTTAAATAGGTCAATTTTATAAAACATAATCAGGTTGAATGAAAAGGATTGAACCATTGAAAAGCCCCTGTCAGGTGCTGAGTGATTTCAAGTTGTGCCTTGTGGGCGGGTGCCTGACGGGTTGTAACGGGGCTGTTGTTACTGCGAGGCGGAGTTGATAGTTGCACCATTCAAGGCGGCTGTTATTTCCATTGTGTGTGACACAGCGCACCATCCCACATCTGTGACAAGCAATGTTTGCAGTGGCCTAACTCAGCTGACGGAAGGACCACAGTGTTGTGGCCCAGATTAGGGGAGGCAGTGGCGTAGTGGTATTGTCACTGGACCACCAATCCAGAGACCCAGGGTAATACTCTGGGGTCCCAGGTTCGAATCCCACCACAGCAGACGGTGACATTTGAATTCAATTTTTAAAAATCGAGAATTAAAAGTCTAATGATGACCACGAAACCATTGCCGATTGTTGTAAAAACCCATCTGGTTCAATAATGTCCTTCTGGGAAGGAAATCTGCCGCCCTTACCTGGTCTGACCGACATGTGACTCCAGATCCACACAGCGATCCAGTTGACTCTTCACTGCCCCCCATTGAAATGGCCAAGCAAGCCACTCAGTTCAAGGGCAATTAGGGATGGGCAGTAAATGCTGGCCCAGCCCCCAGCGACGTCCACATCCCAAAGAACGAATGAAAAATTCAGTTGCGGACCAATTTCAGGTCTTAAAGGTAAACGTAGAATTTACAGTATGGAATCAGGCCATTCGGCCCAACTGCTCTGTGCTGTTTGTTTATGCTCCTCCCACTCTATTTCGGGCTCAGGCACTAAGGGCGGGATTTTACAGCCCCTCCCACCAGCGGGATATTCCAGTCCCACCAAAACCAATGGACTCTTGAACGGCTCGCCACATTTGCAGCCCCTCCCCCGCTACGACGGGGCCACGAAACCCTGCCTGGAGCCGCCCAGGGAAGTGAAATTATGTTATTACGGCGCTGTGCCTGCTTTACAAATGAAGGCCTGATGACATTAGGCCAAGAAGTGAATTAATTTTGCGTCACCAAACCGTGTCCGCCCGGTCGTTGTGCCTAGTGGCTTATTGCAGCCTGCAGTCACACTGTTGCTCCCAGTCCAGTGATACTCCCCCGAGTGGGGGCTCCTCATCGCAAAGCATGGTCATTGGGGGCCAATCTGTGCCTTGTCTTTTTACAGGATGATGCCGAAGTGAAAATTGATTGCAACAATTTGGATAGATGGCCCAACAACAAAGTGTGCACTGTCGCATACCCAGTATTCAGGTCACAGTCCAAGGTAAGAAATGTTCATTTCAAAATAAGAGGGCAATAAATATTCCGTACTCCAGACTTGGACTCACAGAATGTGGGTGTCCGGGCTTTATGACCAAAGGCACAGAGCACAAAAGCAAAGGGTTACTGGTAAACCCCCAAAACATCCTTGGGTAGGCAGTACTTCGAGAATGGTGCCCAGTCTATGGTGGGATGTGTGTAGATTGGTAGGTCTCATGAACTGGTTCTGAATTTTATATTGTTTAACAGTAAATGGGTGGGATTCTCCACCCCCACCCCCTCCCAGCCACGTGTTTCCAGCAGCGGGAGGGGCTGTTACTGCGAGGCGGCCAAATTTTTTGTTCCTACCACTGCCAATGGGAATTCCCATTGGAGCCATTCCATGCCACCGGGAAACCTGCGGGCGGGAGTACGTTGCCAACGGGATAGAGAATCCCACCGTCAGCGAAGAGCCGAAGAATTTCAGCCAATGTTTCCATATATATAGAATAGGGTCTAATAGGACATGACTCCATGCTTGCCTCCGCACACTTCTCTGTCCAGTACAAGACTGGCCTTGAGATTGGGGCTGTGTTCCTTTACAGGCAGGTCGTGCCTTTTTTGAGGACATTAACAGTGCGGTAGATAACGGGGTGCCAATGGATGTGGTATATCTGGATTTCCAGAAAGCCTTTGACTAGGTGCCACACAAAAGGTTGTTGCATAAGATAAAGATGCATGGCATTAAGGGGAAAGTAGTAGCATGGATAGAGGATTGGTTAATTAATAGAAAGCAAAGAGTGGGGATTAATGGGTGTTTCTCTGGTTGGCAATCAGTAGCTAGTGGTGTCCCTCAGGGATCAGTGTTGGGCCCACAACTGTTCACAATTGACATAGATGATTTGGAGTTGGGGACCAAGGGCAATGTGTCCAAGTTTGCAGACGACACTAAGATAAGTGGTAAAGCAAAAAGTGCAGAGGATACTGGAAGTCTGCAGAGGGATTTGGATAGGCTAAGTGAATGGGCTAGGGTCTGGCAGATGGAATACAATGTTGACAAATGTGAGGTTATCCATTTTGGTAGGAATAACAGCAAAAGGGATTATTATTTAAATGATAAAATATTAAAACATGCTGCTGTGCAGAGAGACCTGGGTGTGCTGGTGCATGAGTCGCAAAAAGTTGGTTTTCGGGTGATTAAGAAGGCAAATGGAATTTTGTCCTTCATTGCTAGAGGGATGGAGTTTAAGATTAGGGAGGTTCTGCTGCAATTGTATAAGGTGTTAGTGAGGCCACACCTGGAGTATTGCGTTCAGTTTTGGTCTCCTTACTTGAGAAAGGACGTACTGGCACTGGAGGGTGTGCAGAGGAGATTCACTAGGTTAATCCCAGAGCTGAAGGGGTTGGATTACGAGGAGAGGTTGAGTAGACTGGGACTGTACTCGTTGGAATTTAGAAGGATGAGGGGGGATCTTATAGAAACATATAAGATTATGAAGGGAATTGATAGGATAGATGCAGGCAGGTTGTTTCCACTGGCGGGTGAAAGCAGAACTAGGGGGCATAGCCTCAAAATAAGGGGAAGTAGATTTAGGACTGAGTTTAGGAGGAACTTCTTCACCCAAAGGGTTGTGAATCTATGGAATTCCTTGCCCAGTGAAGCAGTAGAGGCTCCTTCATTAAATGTTTTTAAGATAAAGATAGATAGTTTTTTGAAGAATAAAGGGATTAAGGGTTATGGTGTTCGGGCCGGAAAGTGGAGCTGAGTCCACAAAAGATCAGCCATGATCTCATTGAATGGTGGAGCAGGCTCGAGGGGCCAGATGGCCTACTCCTGCTCCTAGTTCTTATGTTCTTATGTCCTGAAATCAGCTGACATGGGATTCAAACTTGATGTGGGGGAATAATAATAATAAAGGTCTGGCATAGAAAGGGTTAACGTGCGACGGGGTACAGTGCCGCCCCCATTGTAAAGTAAAGGAATACAGCCTCAATCTCAAGGCCAGTCTTGTACTGGACAGAGAAGTGTGCGGAGGCAAGCATGGAGACATGTCCTATTAGACCCTATTCTATATATATGCAGGTTAGCAATGCTAATTCCTGAGAGTGCCGATGATTACTCCTGCAGTGTTAACCCCTTGTTCACAGACTTCAAATTCAATCGAGTGTTATAGGGCTACTGAAGCATTGGGCGGCTGGGCAAGTTTGAGGATCCTCTTGCAACAGGTGGACATGGATCACTCACTGAAGAGGACAGTCCGAAACCCAGTATTACAATTATTTAGGAGTGGAATATCAACCCTCGTGATCCGGGAAAACCGCTCAGACTGGGAGTGCAGGTTAGGCTGATGCCTGCGCTTGTGCAGGGAAAACCGGATTGAATGTCCGAAGCTGCCACCACTCTGCCATGTGATGTGGGGCGGATGTGGGGGTTGGTTTTGGTTAGACACCAATTGAACTGAAGACTAGGCACCCAGCAGGGGCTGTTTAGCACAGGGCTAAATCGCTGGCTTTGAAAGCAGACCAAGGCAGACCAGCAGCACAGTTCAATTCCCGTAACAGCCTCCCCGAACAGGCGCCGGAATGTGGCGACTAGAGGCTTTTCACAGTAACTTCATTTGAAGCCTACTTGTGACAAGAAGCGATTTTCATTTCATTTCATATCGTGGCCAGGACTCTCCGGATGCCTCCTATCCCTTGCAGAGTTTGAGCTCTGTGCAGCGGGCGTCCTTTAAGTATGATGCCTAGATTACTGAGGCCCTGATGTCACGGTGGGGAGGGATCATCAGTGCGATGGGAAAAGCTGGCATCAGCGAAATGGGATTTTGTCCTCTGTGATTCCAGGTCCGGAGGCTTTGCAATCCTTCCAGATCTTGCCTGTGTAACGGAGGAGTGGTAGGCACTGTCGCAGTGGGTAAATCGTGATGAATGGGAAGTTGCAATGGATATGGACATCCTGGCATTTAGATAGTTTACTTTCATCCTCTTTTTGCATTCGTTGGAGTTAATAATAACAATCTTTATTGTCACAAGTAGCCTTATATTGACACTCCAATGAAGTTACTGTGAAAAGCCCCTAGTTGCCACATTCCGGTGTCTGTTTGGGTGCACTGAGGGTGAATTCAGAATGCCCAAATTACCTAACAGCATGTCTTTCGAGTCTCGTGGGAGGAAACCGGAGCACCCGGAGGGAATCCACGCAGACACGGAGAGAGCGTGCAGACTCCGCACAGACAGTGACCCAAGCTGGGAATCGAACCTGGGACCGTGGCGCTGTGAAGCGACAGCGCCAACCACTGTGCTGCCGTGATGCTTTTCTCATCAATTCCCTGTCTGTTGTGATCGATGCCCTTTGTTTTATCCCATTTCCTTACGGAGAGAACAAACTCTTAGCTCATCTGTAGTGTGCACCCTGTTTGTCCTCCTACATCTGGTTCGACATGATGCATGTGGAAATTTAGGTATCAAAAATGTAACCCACATCTCCACTTGGTTCACAACTTTAGCGAAATCGATTACACTTTCACCTTCCAACTCTTTTTCAAGCTGATGAATCTTTTCATTCGGCTCAGCAAAGGCTAGTTGCCTTTTTGTTTCAGGGTTATCTGCAGAACCCTTGTATAAGGTGAACAACTTCACCTGGGCAGTCAGTTCTTTTCAGAATCTTTCTCCCATGGCTACTCACTGCTCCTTCGACTCTTTCGAATAATTTGTCAGATCCTCAATCTGTTTTATGATATTTTCCGTATCTGCTTCCAACGTCTGGATTCGCTCTTCCTCACCGTGCCTCTCCTCTTTCATGTTGTTCAGATTGGGTCAAAGTTCAAGAATTTCGTCAGTTTTCGTTGTCAGTTCTGTATTCAAGCAACTGTTCCGATGCATCAGCAAATCTTTCTCTTGTCCCAGGCATCTTCCACGATGCTGACTGGAAACGTCTGATGCTTTAGACATCCATCAAATTTTAACTGAAGATCCATGTTTGCTGAACTTGTTTCTGCAAGGTTATCATTTAGGTGTTTCAAGTCCCCGGGCCGGATTCTCCCCTACCCGGCGGGGCAGGCCGTACCGGCGCCGAGGAGTGGCGTGATCCACTCCGGCGTCGGGAACATAAGAACATATGAACATAAGAACTAGGAACAGGAGTAGGCCATCTGGCCCCTCGAGCCTGCTCCGCCATTTAATGAGATCATGGCTGATCTTTGTGGACTCAGCTCCACTCTCCGGCCCGAACACCGTATCCCCGAATCCCTTTATTCTTTAGAAAGGTATCTATCTTTTTCTTAAAAACGTTCAAAGAAGGAGCCTCAACTGCTTCACTGGGCAAGGAATTCCAGAGATTCACAACCCTTTGGGTGAAGAAGTTCCTCCTACACTCGGTCCTAAATCTACTTCCCCTTATTTTGAGGCTATGCCCCCTAGTTCTGCTGTCCCCGACCAGTGGAAACAACCTGCCCGCATCTATCCTATCTATTCCCTTCATAATCTTATATGTTTCAATAAGATCCCCCCCGCATCCTTCTAAACTCCAATGAGTACAGTCCCAGTCCCAGTTCCGGGGAAGCCCGGAAGGTGCGGAATCCTCCGCACCTTCGGGGGCTAGGCCGCCGCCGGCTGGGTTGGCGCTGCGCCAAACGGCAGCGAAGTGCCTCCGCCAGCCGGCACGAGTTGGTACATGCATGGGAGCACCAGCATGTGCTGGCGTCATCCCAGCGCATGCGCAGGGGGGGTTCCTCTCCGCGCCAGCCATGGCGGACCGTTACACCGGCCAGCGCAGGGAAAGAGTGCCCCCACGACACAGGCCCACCCACGGATCGGTGGGCCCCGATCGTGGGCCAGGCCACCGTGGGGGCCCCCCCCGGGGCCAGATCCCCCCTGCATCCCCCCCCCGAGTACTCCGAAGGCCGCCTGCAAAGTCAGGTCCCGCCGGTAAGGACCTGGTGTATTTCACGCCGACGGGACCCGCCGGAAACGGGCGGCCACTTGGCCCATTACGAGCCGGAGAATCGCCAGGCCAGCGGCCTCCGACCGGCGCAGTGCGATTCCCGTCCCCGCCGAAAAACCGCCGCCGCCAGCCGACGCGGGGCGGCAAGGCGGGATTCACACCACCCCCCGGCGGGGAGTCAGAGAATCCCGCCCCTCATTCTATTTCCTGTCACCGACATTCACGCATTCTCACAGTCCTCATTTTCCCTCATCAAACTCACCTTTCATATGTGAAAGGTGTTTCTGAACACATCCTTTCTCAGCAGAGTATAATTCCTCTTCAAGCTCTCATTCTCTTATTGCACTTCTGCCAATTGTTTCTGAGATAGTTGATATTCTTTTAGGAAAACATCTCCTTTCAATCGCCATTCTAGGTTACTGACATTTGTTTCAGCTATTTCACTTTTGAATTTGGATTTGTTTATTGTCACCTGTACCGAGGTACAGTGAAAAGTATTTTTCTGCGAGCTGCTCAACAGATTATTCAGTACATGAAAAGAAAAGAAAACACATAATAGGGCAACACAAGGTCCACAATGTGAATACATAGACACCGGCATCGGGTGAAGCATACAGGAGTGTGGTATTAATCAGGTCAGTCCACAAGAGGGTCATTTAGGAGTCTGGTAACAGTGGGGAAGAAGCTGTTTTTGAGTCTGTTTGTGCATGTTCTCAGACTTCTGTATCTCCTGCCCGATGGAAGAAGTTGGAAGAGTGAGTAAGTTGGGTGGGCGGGTAAAGAACAAAGAAAAATACAGCACAGGAACAGGCCCTTCGGCCCTCCAAGCCTGCGCCGACCATGCTGCCCGTCTAAACTAAAATCTTCTACAATTCCAGGGTCCATATCCCTCTATTCCCATCCTATTCATGTATTTGTCAAGATGCCCCTTAAATGTCACTATCGTCCCTGCTTCCACCAACCCCTCCGGCAGCGAGTTCCAGGCACCCACTACCCTCTGTGTAAAAAAACTTGCCTCGTACACCTACTCTAAACCTTGCCCCTCGCACCTTAAACCTATGCCCCCCAGAAATTGACCCCTCTACCCTGGGAAAAAGTCTCTGATTATCCATTCTGTCTATGACCCTCATAATTTTGTAGACCTCTATCAGGTCACCCCTCAACCTCCTTTGTTCCAGTGAGAACAAACCAAGTTTATTCAACCTCTCCTCATAACTAATGCCCTCCATACCAGGCAACATCCTGGTAAATCTCTTCTGCACCCTCTCTGAAGCCTCCACTTTGATTATGGTGGGAGGGGTCTTTGATTGTGCTGCCCGCTTTCCCCAGGCAGTGGAAAGTGTAGACACAGTCAATGGATGGGAGGCAGGTTCGTGTGATGGACTGGGCTGTGTTCACAACTCTCTGAAGTTTCTTGTGATCCTGGGCCGAGCAGTTGCCATACCAGGCTGTGATGCAGCCCGATAGGATGCTTTCTATGGTGCATCTGTAAAAGTTGGTAAGAGTCAGTGGTGGACATGCCGAATTTCCTTAGTTTCCTGAGGAAGTATCAGCGCTGTTGTGCTTTCTTGGTGGTAGCGTCGACGTGGGTGGCCCAGGACAGATTTTTGGAGATGTGCACCCCAAGGAATTTGAAGCTGTCAACGATCTCCACCTCGGCCCCGTTGATGCAGACAGGGATGTGTACAGTACTTTGCTTCCTGAAGTCAATGACCAGCTCCTTAATTTTGCTGATACCATTGTTGTTGTTACACCATTCCACTCGGTTCTCTACCTCACTCCTGTAGTCGTGTGTATATATGGGACGCAATTCTCCCATCGGGAGACTAAGTCCCGACGCCGGCGTGAAAACCGGAGGAAAGGTTATCCTTCAGAGGGCCGGCCCGCCGATTGGTGGGCACCGATCGCGGGCCAGACCCCTTTTGAGCCCCACCCACCCCCCCCCGGTGCAGGAACCCCCCTTGCCCCCCCCCACAGGCCGCCCCCCCCCCCAGCGTTCCCGCGCTGTTCCCGCCGGCAGCGACCAGGTGTGGATGCCGCCGGCGTCAACCTGTCGTGTTGGGCAGGCCGCTCGGCCCATCCGGGCTGGAGAATCACCGCTCGCCCATTACCAACGGCAAGCGGCGATTCTCCCAGCGGCCAGCCGTGATTCGCGCTGCGCCGGTTTCGGGGGGGGGGGGGATCGCGTGCGGGCGTTGGGGCGGCGTGGCGGGACTCGCGCGCGCCCGGGCGATTCTCCCACCCGGCGTGTGGGGGGAGAATTCCGCCCAGCGAGTGTAGTAGAGGGCTAAGTACGCAGCCTTGCGGGGCCCCGGTATTGAGGGCTATAATGCAGGAGGTGTTGTTTATCCTTACTGATTGTGGGCTATGGGTCAGAAAGTCGAGGATCCAGTTGCAGAGTGAGGAGCCAAGTCCTAGGTTTTGGAGCTTTGATATGATCTTGACTGGGATTATGGTGCTGAAACTGGGATTATGGTGTTCTCAGTGGCTTAATGGTTCTCAGTACGTTTGAGGTATCCGGTGATTTTTCTTCTCGTTCCCTGGCCTTTAGCCCAAATCTACATTTTATGATCTTGCATCCATCTTTTCTTTGCCTGCCTGCAGTTTGAAACACTCCAATCACTCCATCTTCAATCATAGTCAGGTGGCTCAGCACTGCCACCTGCTGTTGCAGTTCAGGTAATGTGTACCTAATCGGTACACCTTTGGACTTTAATATCTGTTATTTCATTTTTTTTTCTATCGAAGTGAGCTCGTATTCTCCACGTATTCAAGTGCCGACTCAGGACTCGTGCTGTTCATAGTGTGTTTTAAAATGGCAATTCTGAATGCTGCTGATTTTAAAGCTGTTTCAAGCTCATTCTGGCCGAGAATGTAACCTTTTCTTTAGCTCACCCGTGATAGGTCCGCTGACTCTGCACTTTCTGGGTACTGCATCTGGACCTCCATGAGGTTTGATAGGGTCTTCTGCTGCCGTGTGGAGATCTGTTTCTGTCTCCAGCCTCCAGTCCTGCTTTGCAGCATTGTTGTCAGGTCAGAATACTGCTCTTTCAATCTTTCACTTTTCAAACTTCTTCTCCAGTTTCTGTGAGATTCTGGGGTGTTCAGATAGCTGCCTTCATGAAGTAAGATGTTGTGTGTAGCCCGGTAGGTCTCATGAAGAGATTTTGCGTCTTGTATAGTTGAACAAAGTGTTTGTTAACTACTCATAAGATGATACCAGGGGATAAGAGAATTTAGTAACGAGGAGAAACTTGGGTCCTTTTCGTTAGAATAGAGAAAATTGAGAGAAAGTCTAAAAGAGGTGATTAAAACAATGGGATATTTCGATAAAGTAAACTGGAGGAAATCATTGCCACTGGTGGGTCACAGTGACTAGAGGGCATCGGTTGACAATCACCACCATTAGACCGTAGAAATAATGAATTTTACCCATTTTCCTTTTCAACGGATGTGGGCATCATTGGCAAGGGCAGAAATTGTTACCCATCTCTAATTGCCCTTGGATAGAGTGGCTCACCGGGATCTTTTTGAGGGCAGTTAAGGGTTAACCACAGGGCTGGAGTCACATGGGGGACAGATGAGTTGAGGATGTCAAATTTCCTTCTGTGAAAGGGACATTAGTAAACCAGATGGATTTTTATGAGCAGTGACAGGTTCATGGATTACGATTGCTGAGACTAGCTTTCAATTCTAGATTTTATTAATTACATTTAATTTCCACCATCTGCGAGATTTGAACCTGTGTCCTCAGGATATCAGGCCAGGGCTCTGGATTGCTGGGCCGGTGACATTGCCACCAGACCACTGTGCCCCCCCCCCCCCCCCAGATTACTACAACATTGCTCTCCACAAACGCGCCGAATGTTTCTCCATGTGCTGATTTTATCCGTCCATTACTACCATCCTTCGACAGCCCACACTCGCCCACCGCACTCACTACCCACACCAACTTCCTCACCCACAGCCGCTCCCCCACCCACTCCCCACCCACCCGCCACCCATTCCCCCACCCACTCGGCACCCACTCGCCACCCACTCCCCCACCCACTCCCCCACTCCTCACCCACTCCCCCACCCACTCCCCCACCCAAGCCCCCACCCACGGCCCCACCCCCTCGCCACCCACTCCTCACCCACTCCCCCACCCACGCCCCCACCCACTCGCCAACCACTCCCCCACTCTTCACCAACTCACCCACCCACCCGCCACCCACTCCCCGCCTCTCCCGCCCCACTTCCCCACCCACTTCCCACCCACTCCCCCACCCACTCCCGCCCCACTTCCCCACCCACTCCCCACCCACTCCCCAGTCCCCACCCACTACCCCACCCACTTCCCCACCCACTCCCCACCCACTCCCCCACCCACTCCCGCCCCACTTCCCCACCCACTCCCCACCCACTCCCCCACCCACTTCCCCACCCACTCCCCACCCACTCCCCAGTCCCCACCCACTCCCCCACCCATTCCCGCCCCACTTACCCACCCACTCCCCACCCACTCCCGTCCCCACTCCTCCACCCACTCGCCACCCACTCCCCAACCCACTCGCCACCCACTCGCCACCCATTCCCCCCCACTCCTCCACCCACTCGCCACCCACTCCCCCACCCACTCGCCACCCACTCCCCCACCCATTCCCCCCCACTCCCCCACCCACTCGCCACCCACTCCCCCACCCACTTGCCACTCACTCGCCACCCACTCCCCCACCCACTCGCCACCCACTCCCCCACCCACTCGCCACTCACTCCCCCACCCACGCGCCACCCACTCCCCCACCCACTCGCCACCCACTCCCCCACCCACTCGCCACTCACTCGCCACCCACTCGCCACCCACTCGCCACCCACTCGCCACCCACTCCCCCACTCGCCACCCACTCCTCAGCCACTTCCCCACCCAATCCCCACTCCCCACCCAGTCCCCACTCCCCACTCAGTCCCCACTCCCCATCCAATCTCCACTCCCCACCCAGTCCCCACTCCCCACCCAGTCCCCACTCCCCACCCAGTCCCCACTCCCCCACCCAGTCCCCACTCAGTCCCCACTCCCCACTCCCCACCCAGTCCCCACACCCCACCCAGTCCCCACTCCACACTCCCCACTCAATCCCCACACCCCACCCAGTCCCCACACCCCACCCAGTCCCCACTCAGTCCCCACTCCCCACCCAGTCCCCACTCCCCATCCAATCTCCACTCCCCACTCCCCACCCTGTCCCCACTCCCCACCCAGTCCCCACTCCCCACCCAGTCCCCACTCCCCACCCAGTCCCCACCCTCCACCCAGTCCCCACCCCCACCCAGTCCCCACTCCCCACTCAGTCCCCACTCCCCACCCAATCCACACACCCCACCCAGTCCCCACACCCCACCCAGTCCACACACCCCACCCAGTCCCCACCGCCCATCCAGTCCCCAACCAGTCCCCACTCCCCACCCAGTCCCCACTCCCCCACCCAGTCCCCACTCCCCGCTCAGTCCCCACTCCCCACCCAGTCCCCACTCCTCACCCAGTCCCCACTCCCCACTCAGTCCCCACTCCCCATCCAGTCCCCACTCCCCACCCAGTCCCCACTCCCCACCCAGTCCCCACTCCCCACCCAGTCCCCACTCCCCATCCAGTCCCCACTCCCCACCCAGTCCCCACTCCCCCACTCAGTCCCCACTCCCCACTCAGTCCCCACCCCCCACCCAGTCCCCACTCCCCACCCAGTCCCCACTCCCCACTCAGTCCCCACTCCCCACTCAGTCCCCACTCCCCACCCAGTCCCCACTCCCCACCCAGTCCCCACTCCCCACCCAGTCCCCACTCCCCCACTCAGTCCCCACTCCCCACTCAGTCCCCACTCCCCACCCAGTCCCCACTCCCCATCCAGTCCCCACTCCCCACCCAGTCCCCACTCCCCACTCAGTCCCCACCCCCTCACCCAGTCCCCACTCCCCCACCCAGTCCCCACTCCCCACTCAGTCCCCACTCCACACTCAGTCCCCACCCCCTCACCCAGTCCCCACCCCCTCACCCAGTCCCCACCCCCTCACCCAGTCCCCACTCCCCACCCAATCCCCACTCCCCACCCAGTCCCCACTGCCCACCCAGTCCCCAGTCCCCACTCCTCACCCAGTCCCCACTGCCCACCCAGTCCCCAGTCCCCACCCCCTCACCCAGTCCCCACTCCCCACCCAATCCCCACTCCCCACCCAGTCCCCACTGCCCACCCAGTCCCCAGTCCCCACTCCTCACCCAGTCCCCACTCCCCACCAAGTCCCCACTCCCCACTCAGTCCCCACTCCCCCACTCAGTCCCCAATCCCCCACCCAGTCCCCACTCCCCACTCAGTCCCCACTCCCCACCCAGTCCCCACTCCCCACCCAGTCCCCACTCCCCACCCAGTCCCCACTCCCCACCCAGTCCCCACTCCCCACTCAGTCCCCACTCCCCACCCAGTCCCCACTCCTCACCCAGTCCCCACTCCCCACTCAGTCCCCACTCCCCACCCCGTCCCCACTCCCCACCCAGTCCCCACTCCCCACCCAGTCCCCACTCCCCACTCAGTCCCCACTCCCCATCCAATCCCCACTCCCCACCCAGTCCCCACTCCCCACCCAGTCCCCACTCCCCACCCAGTCCCCACTCCCCACCCAGTCCCCATTCCCCACCCCGTCCCCACTCCCCACCCAGTCCCCACTGCCCACCCAGTCCCCACTCCCCACCCAGTCCCCACTCCCCACCCAGTCCCCACTCCCCACCCAGTCCCCACTCCCTACCCAGTCCCCACTCCCCACCCAATCCCCACTCTCCACTCAGTCCCCATCCAATCTCCACTCCCCACCCAGTCCCCACTCCCCACCCAGTCCCCACTCCCCACCCAGTCCCCACTCCCCACCCAGTCCCCACTCCCCACCCAGTCCCCACTCCCCACCCCGTCCCCACTCCCAACCCGTCCCCACTCCTCACCCAGTCCCCACTCCCCACTCAGTCCCCTCTCCCCAGAACACGCCTGAGTGCGTTCTTCCAGGAGGTGGAGGACAAATGCGAACGGTGCCAGGGAGCCCCAGCCAACCGCACCCACATGTTCTGGTCCTGTCCCAGACTTGTTGGGTACCGGACCGTCATTTTAGAGGCCATGTCCAAGGTTGTGGGGGTGAGGGTGGAGCCATGCTTTTCATTTTTTTCATTTCATGCCCACAAGTGGTGGTCTTCGGGGTATCGGAACAGCCAGAACTCTTTAGGGAGCGGGGCGGACGCCCTAGCCTTTGCCTCCGTGATCGCCGTCCAGAGACTCCTGCTCAGCTGGAGGTCAGCAATGCCACCCAAGGCCGCGGGCTGGCTCTCCGACTTAGTGGAATTCCTTAAATTGGAAAGGATAAAATTCTCCATTCAGGGATTGAAGGAAGTCTTTTACCACACGTGAAAGCAATTCACCAGCTTGTTCCAAGACCCGTTTGTGACCAGCAACCAATAACCGGGGCGGGGGGCATGACAAAAACAGGGTTCGGGCAGATGGTGCCAAGCACGCCCCTGGTATGTTTTAACACCAGGAGGCAACATGTAAAGATTAAGATGGCACGGTTGTGGTGACCAATCACCGGGGGGCCCAAAGCGAGGACTCCACATGTGTACACACACTACCTTTGTACACATACAGGTTTGTATTCCTAATTTCGTTTTGTCTTTTATTCTCGTATACCCACCCTGCTACTATATGATGTCCCTTGCCGTGTTATTATAAATGCAAAGCCAATAAAAACACGGTTAAAAAAAAAGAAACAGATTTTAAAATCACGGAATTTAGTTGGGGGGGGGGGGGCGATCCGGGGAGTTCCCCTCAGACTTCGATCAAATGCAGTCCAGGAGACCTCACTGGCCCTGATTAATGTGTTACATTCATGACCTCTTGTACGAGGTGATTTCCAACCCAATCAGAAACAGGGCGAGCTTTCAGTTGAAGGAATTCAGCAGGTTGGTGCCCACCACATGTGTCAGCAGACTGTTGCGAAGTTCGCCATTGCCAAGAAGGGGAACATCGTGACGTCTAAACCGACGATCACCTTTGGTGTCCTCACGATGGGATCCATTTTCCAGATTTACTCCCTGGGCTTACACATGCTGAGTGTCCATTGGAGTGAGACAACGCACAGAATGCTCCTGTGAAATATTACACAGATATATCACACAGCTAGAAATTCCACTTTTGCAGCACAGAGGGGTCAGAGGGAAATTAGGGAAAGTGCAGTCAAAGAGGTCAGGATTCAGGAGGTTTTTAAAAGGCACAAGAGAGGCGTAAGGCAGAGAGATTCAGGGAGAGTTCCAAAGTGCGAAGCTATGATGGTTGAACTGAGGATAGAGCGAGGACATTGGGGGGAAGGGTGGGGTGGATGTAGCACACAGTAAACCGGAGTTGATAGAACTGGGCCATCGAGCTGGAGGGAGTTGCAGGGATGGAGCAGGGAATGACCTTGGAATTGTTTGCAGACATGAGCGATGATTTTAAAGTTAGTGGAGTAGGGTGATGAGGTGCCTTAGGAAAGGGACAAGAACTGGCCACTGGGTGAGGAGCATTTGTGGGGGGATAAGAAGCAGGTGGCAGAGTTCTGATGGGAATTGGAGTTTACTTAGATAATAATAATCTTTATTGTCACAAGTAGGCTTACGTTAACACTTCAATGAAGTTACTGTGAAAATCCCCTAGTCGCCACCTGTTCGGGTACACTGAGGGAGAATTCAGAATGTCCAATTCACCTAACAGCACGTCTTTCGGGACTTGTGGGAGGAAATCTGCTTGTGGGAGGTTCGTGCTCTGCCCAAGACCGCAGGAAACTACAAAAGGTTGTGAATGTAGCCCAGTCCATCACGCAAACCAGCCTCCCATCCATTGACTCTGTCTATAATTCCCGCTGCCTCAGAAAGGCAGCCAGCATAATTAAGGACCCCACGCGCCCCGGACATACTCTCTTCCACCTTCTTCCGTCAGGAAAAAGATACCAAAGTTTGAGGTCACGTACCAACCGACTCAAGAACAGTTTCTTCCCTACTGCCATCAGACTTTTGAATGGACCTACCTCGTATTAAGCTGATCTTTTCTCTACAACCTAGCTATGACTGTAACATTATATTCTGCAGTCTCTCCTTCCTTCTCTATGTACGGTATGCGTTGTTTGTACAGCATGCAAGAAACAATACTTTTCACTGTAACTAATACATGTGTCAATAAGAAATCAAATCAAAATCCAATCAAACCGGAGCACCCGGAGGAAACCCACGCAGACACGGGGAGAACGTGCAGACTCCATACACTGACCCAAGCCGGGAACCGAACCTGGGGCCCTGGCCCTGTGAAGCAACAGTGCTAACCATTGTGCGACTGTGCCGCCCACTTGGCGTTTCGGAGGGAGGGGGTGGGAGTGAAGGGTCTTTGGAAAGTTTGATTCTGGAGGTGACAGGGGCATGACTGAGGAAGAGACATTGAGGTGAATAAAGGTGGTTACAACTATGGACTGAATAAGTAGCAAAGGCGGCACGATGGCACCGTGGTTGGCACTGCTGCTTCACAGCGCCAGGGGCCCGGGTTCAATTCCTGCCTTGGGTGACTGTGTGGGTTTCCTCCCACAGTCCGAAGGTGAGCAGGTTCGGTGGGGTTACGTGGATAGGGCGGGCGAATGAGCCTAGGTAGGGTGCTGTATCAGAGGGTTGGTGCAAACCTGATGGGCCGAATGGCCACCTTCTACGCTGTGGGAATTCCATGGTTCTAAGGGTCAATATTTTCAGAAAGCACAATTGGAAAGGAAAAGATAGCGGTATGCTGATTGAACAGTGTATGTGTAAGGGTAACTCTCTGTGAGCTGATTGGGGTCCTGTGTGCATATGAAGTTACCAGAATTTTCCATTAATATTGGTTTGGGCCTTCTCAGGAATGTCAACCTCAGCTGTATGAACAAATCCCTGTCTTTTTCTTTTCTGGATTTAATTTCGAATGATCAGCAGCTGAGAATGTAACTGCGTGGCAACGGGGGACTGTAATCAGTGCCAGAGAGCAGTTAAATGAGCCGGGGAAACCACATCTACATCAGGCTCTGCTGGCTCTGACGCAGACAAGGCCTCAGCTATGCTGCTGCTGCCATGGATTGTCCCCGATCTTTAGAGTCGTTGGCCGAACCCAATCTCGCCGAAAACTAAACAAAAACAAAAGTTACTTTTGGAAACTGTGGCCAGGGGACGTTTATAACACAGTGTAAAGAATGGGGAGAGTTTGGGCAGCTGAGCGCGCCTGGCCGCTGCTGGTAGCCAGTTGTGGGAGATTGACAGGGCCGGACTCTGGAATCACTGCTGCTGGCTGCCTCTGTATTCTTGGCAATTGCTGATATTTTTCTGATCTCCTCCTTAGGTGGCTTTTCGAATGGAGTTTGAGTTTAATCGTTTCATCTTTCTGGACAATGTGGATATAAGGCTGACTGCCAGCAGGTAATAAATACACTCTCAAAAAAAAAATCCCAGTTTAAAACCAATAATGCTTACATTTTAAAGAAAGTCTCCTCTTTGTAGAATTGCAATTTGATGGAATCCTTGTGTAACTGTCCAATATTATGTACACCTCAGGAATAGCTGAATATCGACATCTATTCCCTAACCTGTGTGTGTCAGTTGACATCCTGGTCCACATGAACATACACACACGTGAACATATACACAAACACACACATACATGAACACACAGTAGCCCACACATGAACACATACGCAAACAGATGCATAGACATACATGAGCACACAGATGCACACACACATGAACATATACATGAACACACAGCACAAGCACACACATGAACACACATGAACATACATACATGAACATACAGAAGAACACATACAGGAACACACACACACACGTGAACACAGAAACACAAACATACACAAACACACACAGAAACACACACAATCACACACATACATGAACGCACAGAAACACACACGCGTACTCCAACAAACTGAAATATTTGGCAGCACAAGTTCAAATTAACAATCTGCTTCCTCTTTCCCTGTGGCCTTTGGCGGGCTGCTCCAGTCGTGTCTCCATTGATGGCCTGGCTTTTTATTCGATTCATCGACAGTATTTGGGCATCCCTGGCTTGGCCAGCATTTATTAACCACCTCCTAGTCCCTTATTCATCTCAAGAAGGTGGTGGTGGGTGAGCCGCCTTCTTGAACTCGCTGCAGTCCATGTGGTGTAGGTACACCCACTGTGCTGTTCGGGAGGGAGTTTTGGTTTTGACCCAATGACAGTGAAGGAACGATGATGATATATTTCCAAGTCAGGGTAGTGTGTGACTTGGAGGAGGATTTGGAGGTGGTGGTATTTCCAGGCATCTGCTGCCCTTGTCCGTCCAGGTGGTGGCGGCCATGGGTTTGGGAGGTGGTGTTGGAAGGAATCTTCACGAGTTGCTGCAGTGTGTCTTATAGATGGTACACACGCTGCCACTGTGTGTCGGTGGTGGAAGGACTGTTTAAGATGTTGGATGGGGTGTCTCTACAGTGGGCTGCTTTGTCCTGAATGGTTTTGAATTTCTTGAGTGTTTGTTGGAGGTGCGTTCACCCAGCAAAGGGGAGAGTTTTCCATCACACTCCCCGTCTGTTGTGGTTCAGTGGGTAACACTCTGATCTCGGAGTCAAAAGTTAGTTGATTCAAATCCTACCCTGAAGACGTGAACATGTAATCCAGAACAATAGCAAGGGAATGCTGCGTTGCTGAGGGTGTCGCCTTTCAAACGACATGTACAAGATCCCATGGCACTATTGCAAAGTAAAGACTGAGAGATGTGCCTGTTTTCCCAGCCAATCCTGACCTTTCAGCCAATATCACCAAAGACATTGGGCTGGATTCTCCATTTCGGCAGCTGAGTGCCGGCTCAAAGGAGAATTCGCAGGAGGTCTACGATGGAAATATCGGCACCGAACCCTCACCGATTCTGGGACCGGTGAGGATTTAGCAGCATGGCCAGGTGACACCCCCGGCTCCCACGCCGAAAACGGCCGGGTCCCTGGTTGCGCATGCGCGCGGCTGATGACCTGCAGCGGTCGGGCCGTACAACATGGCGCTGGGCGTGCGCGCACCCAACCCGCCCATCCGTGACCCCACAGCCCATCCCCTGGCCACTGCCCACCAGTCCCCCCAGCCCTCGCAGAAGCACCCCCCCCCCCCCCCAGCCAACGCCACGGATCCCGGCAGAATGTGGCGGCGCTGGACACAGTCCGCAGACACCGCGCCGGGTTCACGACCACTGAGACCACACATCACCCGCGCAATCGGGAACTCGGCCCATTGGGGACGGAGCATCACGGGAGGGCATGTCGATATCGCACCAACGCTGTTGCAATAGCGCGCAGCGCGCAACGCGATGACACCATTTCAGAGGGGGCAGAGCATGGCTGACCAGCGTCAAACCGGCGGCAGCTCTGATTTGGGCTTCGGAGCCGATTCACCACCTGACCGACGATTACGATATCGGCATCGGGCAACGGCGAATCCTGCCCCCTATTCTTCAAGCCCACGTGATTCTCCAGCCCTATAGACCGGGAATCACGTGGGTGGGAATTGGTGTAGGTCTTTACAAACGCGGCCGTGACATGGTGGACCTCGCGGTGGACCAAGGGGACTTGTCTCCAAAGTCCATCAGAGGGTCACCCTTCCCCCGACAAAGCAAGATCTGCCCAACCCACCCTCACCATACCCCACCAGAGACCCCCCCATGACAGAGACTCTCAGCAGAGACCCCCCAATTACAGAGACTCCCAACAACGACCCCCAATTATAGAGACACCCACCAGAGACCCCCTAATTAAAGAGACCCCCCATAAAAGGGACCCCATAAGAGAGACCCCATAAGAGAGACCCCATAAGAGGGACTCCATAAGAGAGACGCCTGACTGGAAATGAGAGAGCAATCACTGCTTTAAAACTCACCCGGGCAATACACCTGCTGGCTCAGGCACAGGAAACTTCACCTGTCAATTCCTGGAAATAGAAAACCAGTCAGCTGGATTTAAACCCCCTCAGATCTTTGATCTGCTAACCTTTCATTCATTTCTCTGCGGAATTGCTTTCACTCGGCTATGATTCACAGATTCCACATGCACCCAGCTGTCTGCATTGTCCCATTCATCGCCCTTCAAGCTAGAGTGGCTTTGAAGTAACCAGCTGTGAAACTAACCAGTTAAGTGCTTCTTTAAGTGCAGGAGGCCATTCAGCCCATCGAGCCTCTGTAATGGGGGTCTCTTTAATGGGGGGGTCCTGGTGGGGGTGCCTCTCATGGGGGTCTCTGGTGGGGAAGGAGTCAGTGAGGAGGGGGGGATTAGGTCTCCCTCATCCTGTGGGGCGGGGAGGAGGGGTGCCCTGACGCCGGACCTCGCTATCGGGCAGCCCGCTCAAAATGGCGTCCCAATAGCGGGCTACCCTGGGGAATCTCTTGCAATCCCTGCCATGCATCAATATGCATGGCTGACTTCCGGTGGCGGCTATGGAGTGAGTGGTCATACATTTGATGGTCCACTCGAGGTGGAATTTCTTGGTCCTTTTTCACCCGATTTAAGGGGTGTTTGCTGGTGTAAGGTGCATGAGCGCTGACTGAGTAACAGATGTGCTCCATCGGTGGGGCTGGTTTATGGCTTACCAGACGAGGAGTGTAACGCACAAGAGGCAGCAGCCTGAGCAAGACTTTATTTGAGTTACGACACAGGAATAAATGGTGGAGGGTGTTGGTGTGCCATTGCCCGCCCAGTGGTCTACTGAGCAATTTGTGGACTTTTTGAATGTGACGTTCCAGCATCAGAGGCAGGAGGCCTCGGTAGACCTGGCAAAGGTGGTGGAGCTGTTTAGGGCGGCTATTTAGAGAGGGAAGCGGAGGCTGGAGGTACAGGGTGTGGCACGCCAGAAGGTGGAGGAGTCGGTGGGAGAGCATTTTTTTTTTATTGAAAAAATTTAAAGTTCCCATTTCATTTTTTCCAATTAAGGGGCAATTTCTTTTAGCGCGGCCAATCCACCTAGCCTGCGCATCTTTGGGTTGTGAGGGTGAGACCCACGCAGACCCGGGGAGAATGTGCAGGTCATTGGCAGAGCATGGTGATCAGCTGGCCTCGCTGGAGGCGGAGATGGTACTCGTGGCGGAGAGAGGGAGAGGGAGATGGTGGAGGACCGCAAGAACCGTTCCAGGGGGCAGGATCTCCGGATCGTGGGGCTGCCTGAAGGGATCGAGGGAACGCAGGCTGCAAAGTACGTGGTGAGCATGTTTGAGAAGTTGGTGGGGGAGGGGGTCTTTGACCGTCCCCCCAAGGTGGATCGAACGCACGGGGCCCTGAGGAGCAGGCCGAAGGCGGGGGAGCTGCCGAGGCCGATGGTGGTGCGGCTGCGTCGTGTTCTTGATAAGGAGAAGATATTGAAGTGGGCGAAGCAAATGAAAAAATGCCCCTGGGAAGGAAACGTGCTGAGGATCCACCAGGACCTGCATGCGGGGTTGGTCAAGCGGCGGGCCGGTTATAATCGCATCAAGGCTGCTCTCTACAAGGGAGGGATGAAGGTTGAGATGTTGCATCCTGCTCATCTGTGGGTCACGCACCAGAATTGAGAGTTTAATTTGGATACGGTGAGTGAATTTGTGAGAGACCACGGACTGTGGAGATGTTAAAGTGGGGAAAGTGGGTTTACACTACGGGCGGTGGGTTGTATTTAATGAATATGGGCGCGGAGTGGGTGAGTGAGTTCCTTTTTTACTGTTTTTGGAGAATTGTGGGTGAAGGGTGGCTGGGGAATGGGGGGTAAGCGGAGGCCTCGAGTGGGGGCCACTATGCTAGCTGGTTGACTAGTTAACGGGAGTGAAGTGGGGGGGGGGAGTTCGACCTGTTGAGTGAGTGTGTGGGGTGGGGGGGGGGGGGGGGTCGTTGATTGGGTTTTCTTTGTCTTTGTTTATGGGGGGGGGGCGGGAGGGAAGGGGAGGGATGCAGACGGTGCAGTTGGGTAAGAGGAGATGGCGGCGGACATCTTGGCGAGGGCCTGAGGGGGAGCAAGGCGTGGACCTGACTAAGGTGGACTGATTGGCGAGGGGGTGTGGTGGGGTGGGGGGGGGGGGGGTAGGGAGCCCCCCGACCCAGTTGATTACGTGGAATGTTCGGGGTTTAAATGGGTAGGTCCTCCAGGTGTTCCTCCAGGAGACGCACCTGAAGCTGGGGGACCAGACGAGACTGAGGAAGGGCTGGGTGGGGCAGGTATCCCACTCGGGATTGGATATGAAGACGAGGGGGTGGCGATGCTGATCAACAAGAGGTCGGCAGTATTGTATCCGATCCAATGGGGTGAAGATTTGTGATGGTTTGCAGGAAGTTAGAGGGGACGCTAGAGGGGACGCCTGTAATGGTGGTGAATGTATATGCCCCAAATTGGAATGAAGTGGATTTTTTCCTGGATACGCACCAGCTGATTATGGGGGGATATGTTAATATGGTTCTGGACCCTGCGTTGGATCGGTCGTGCCCTCGGTCCCGACGTTTTAAGAGGCCGAGGGTGAAGGAGTGTTCGGATTTCTCACATTTGCACCGGGTGTGCTGCCCGGTTGATTTCTGGGTTTAAGACAAGGTGTTGTTGGCGGGGGTGGTAGACCCGGAGTATTCGGTGATTGTCGTCTCTGACCATGTGCCGCATTGGGCGGATTTGCGGGTGGTGCAGGGAGCAGTTCAGCAGCCGCAGTGGAGGCTGGATGGGGGATTGTTGGTGAACAAGGGGCTGGATGGGGGATTAATGGTGAACAAGGGGGTTATGTGGAGCTGAACAATACGGGGGAGGTTTCTGCCTCCACGCTGTGGGAGACGCTGAAAGCAGTGGTGAGGGGGGAAGTTTATATTGATTCGGGCTCCCAGGGAGAGAGTGGAGTGGGCTGAGAGGCTGAGGTTGCTGTTGCACTGATGCAGGTGTGGCCTGTGTGTGTGTGTGGGGGGGGGGGGATGATCATGTGCATATGTTTTGGGTATGTCCGAGTTTGAGGGAGTTTGGGAGGGATTTTTCAGATGTAATGTCAAAGATTTTGGGGGGAGAGGTAGCTCCGAGTCCATAGGTGGCGATATTTGGAATACAGGTGGGGAGAGAGGCTGACGTCTTGGCCCTTGCCCCCCGAAAGCCCGGAGACAGATTTTGTTATGTTCGCGGGACCTGGAGCCGCCGAACGCGGGGGTGTGGGTGAGTGATTTGGTGCAGTTCCTGCATTTGGAAAAGGTCATGGCCGGGATTCTCCGACTTGGGCGGGCTGGTTCCGTGGGGGCCTACTTTACTCCGCACCGAGCCCCTGTAGGGGTCCGCCATATTGCCCGGGGGCCCGGCGCGGAGAAGAGAACTCCGCACATGCGCGAAAATACGCCGGACATTCCTTGCATTCGTAAATGCGCGCAGGCCGTTCCGTGCCAGCTGGAGCTGCGGGGACCGCTGCGGGAGCCACTCCGGTACCAGCCTAGCCCCTAGAAAGGTGTGAATTCCTCACTTTCGGCGGCCGTTGACCCCGGAGTCGTTGACGCCGGTTTTCACACCGGTGTGGGGACATAGCCCCATTATTAGAGAATCCCGCCCCAAGTTCGCCATTCGGGCGGCGGAGGAGGGTTCACCTCGAGGTGGAAGCTGTTTATCGATTTCTTTAAGGGGTATTAAGTTGTCAGTGCCGGGGGGCGGGGGGGTGGTGGTGGTGGTTGTGTTTTATTTTTTGTTTGGGGAGGGGGTGGGCGCAGTAAGTTGGAAAAGGGAGGTGGGTGCCAGAGTGGTATCTGAGGGAGTGGAGGGGGGGCAGGGGGAGGGGGAGTGTTGCTTGGCGGAAGTTCAGGGAGGGTGGGGTTTATTACCGCTAGCTGTGGTTGACTTTTGTATTTTTGTGATTATGTATATATTTAATATGCCTTCAATAAAATTGCTACGGATTGTGACTCAAACAAGGTGTGATTGGGCTCCAACGGGAGAACACAGGGCTGGATTCTGGTTACTGAGGCTCAGTGTCAACACTGACGGAGAATCTGTGGTGTTGGGCGTTCTGACACACAGATGAGCCAACACGGTTGTATATGGTACAACGCTATTTTATTTAAACTTACTATGTACAGTTTTGTCTTTGCACTCTGCACGTGGGGGTTCCCTGCTTGTGATGTTTTAACAGCTCTTTCTTGTTTCTTTGTCCCCAGACCTACTGACCACCAGGTGTCGTGCTCGTGCTTTTTATGTGGTTGGTGTTCTTGTCTGTGATTGGTTGTGGTGTTGTGTGCTCTGATTTGCCTGTTGGTGTGTCCATCATGATGTGTGTGTTTGAATATCATGACATCCCCCCTTTTTACAAAGATATGTGCCTACGTGGTAATAAATATGATCGTGTCGTGAGTGCATCTAAGAGTGTGTGTGTGTCGTGTGCAGCATGTGCATATGACGGAACTATGTACATGGGGCGATGTCGGGTGCGTCACATGAACCAAGTTGTACCATAACATAACATAAATGCGAGCGAGAGAAGAAGGAAAAAAAAAACTTGAACAGTTGTCCAGTCAGACGACATCTGGAACGATAAACAACAACAGGTTATCATGTAAAATTGTGCAACTTGTTAAACATATGAACGGTATTATAAGTCCAGTCTAATGGGCTTGCGACGAGTTCGGGTTGATCGCCTCAAGGGTGGATCAAGAACCACCGGCTGCTGTGCAGGCATGGCCATGGGTGGCGATGGAAAGGGTGTGATGTGCGGCAGCTCCACAAAGTCATCCTCGGAAGCCTGTTGAGGATCTGGCGTGTGCGTACTGTGTGGCTGTGAGCGTGGAAGTCGGCGAAGGGCGCGCCGATTGCGGCGACGCACGGAACCATCCGGCATGCGAACCAGGAACGAGCGGGGAGCCACTTGTCGGAGGACTTCGGCCGGTGCTGACCAGCCACCATACGGTTGATGGACGCGTACTTTGTCTCCGGAGGACAGGGGGGGCAGGTCCGTCGCTCGTGTGTCGTACCGACTTTTCTGGCGATCACGCTGCAGTTGCATGTTCCGAAGAACCGCCTCATGGTCTGTTGTTGGTGCCAGGATGGAAGGTACCGTCGTCCTGAGGGAGCGACCCATTAGTAGCTGCGCTGGCGAGAGACCCGTGGATAGCGGGGCCGATCGATAGGCCAGCAAGGCAAGGTTAAAGTCCGATCCGGCAGCAGCCGCCTTGCACAGGAGCCGCTTGGCGATGTGGACACCCTTTTCAGCCTTCCCGTTCGATTGTGGATGCAGAGGGCTGGATGTCACATGAGTGAAACCATATGCTGCGGCAAAGGACGACCATTCACGGCTGGCGAAACAGGGTCCATTGTCTGACATGACAGTCCTTGGAATGCCATAGCGAGCAAATGTTTCCTTGCAGGCCCCAATGACTGCGGACGACGTCAGATCATGGAGAGGCATGACTTCCGGGTAGTTTGAGAAGTAGTCTATAATAACGATGTAATCTCTGCCGAGCGCGTGAAATAGGTCAACACCCACCTTCGCCCAGGGGGACGTCACCATCTCGTGTGGTAGAAGTGTTTCCGGAGGTTGCGCCGGCTGAAACCTCTGACAGGTTGTGCAGTTGAGCACCATGTTGGCTATGTCTTCATTAATACCCGGCCAATATACCGCCTCCCGGGCCCTTCGTCTGCATTTTTCGACGCCCAAGTGGCCTTCGTGTAGTTGATGAAGAATCATCTGGCGCACGCTGTGCGGAATAACGATCCTGTGTGATTTCATAAGGACCCCGTCTATGTTGGTAAGATCATCTCGCACATTATAAAACTGGGGGCACTGCCCTTTGAGCCACCCTTCCGTCATGTGGCGCATCACTCGCTGCAGAAGGGGGTCAGTCGCCGTCTCTGCGCGTATGTGGGCCAGACTAGGATCATCAGCTGGCAGATTTGCTGCTGTCAGAGTTACGTGTGCCTCAATTTGACGCACGAACCCCTCCGCATCCGGTGGTGTGCTCACTGCTCGGGAAAGAGTGTCCGCCACGATGAGCTCCTTCCCCGGAGTGTAGATCAGTTCGAAATCGTACCTCCTGAGTTTAAGTAAGATGCGCTGGAGGCGAGGAGTCATGTCGTTCAGGTCTTTGTTAATGATGTTGACCAAGGGGCGGTGGTCAGTTTCGACCGTAAATCGTGGCAGGCCATACACATAGTCGTGGAACTTGTCCAGTCCAGTTAACAAGCCCAGGCATTCTTTTTCGATTTGCGCGTAGCGCTGTTCGGTAGGGGTCATGGCTCGTGAGGCATATGCAACCGGGGCCCATGACGACGTGCTGTCTTTTTGCAGGAGTACCGCTCCAATACCAGATTGGCTGGCGTCTGTTGAGATCTTTGTAGGGCGAGTCGTGTCAAAGAAGGCCAGCACTGGTGCCGTGACCAGTTTGTGCTTGAGCTCCTCCCATTCCCGCTGATGCGATTGGTGCCAGTTGAATTCTGTCGATTTTTTTACGAGATGGCGCATATTTGTTGTATGAGAAGCCAGGTTGGGAATGAACTTCCCAAGGAAGTTGACCATGCCCAGGAATCTTAAGACAGCCTTCTTGTCAGCCGGCCGTGGCATGGCTGTGATGGCGCTAACCTTGTCTGCATCGGGACGGACCCCTGACCTTGAGATGTGGTCCCCGAGGAATTTCAGCTCCGTCTGGCCGAAGGCACACTTCGCACGGTTGAGACGCAGGCCATTTTGTCGTATGCGGGTGAAGACACGTCGTAGACGATGCATGTGTTCCTGCGGAGTGGTGGACCAAATGATGATATCGTCCACATATACACGTACCCCTTCGATGCCTTCCATCATCTGCTCCATAATGCGGTGGAAAACTTCAGATGCTGAAATGATGCCGAATGGCATCCGGTTGTAGCAGAATCTGCCAAAAGGGGTGTTGAATGTGCATAGTCTTCGGCTGGCCGGGTCCAGTTGGATCTGCCAGAATCCTTTGGACGCATCCAATTTGGTGAATATTTTGGCTCGCGCCATCTCGCTGGTGAGGTCCTCTCGTTTCGGGATGGGATAGTGTTCCCGCATGATGTTGTTATTCAGATCTTTAGGATCTATACATATACGGAGCTCGCCAGAGGGCTTCTTTACACAGACCATGGAGCTGACCCATGGCGTGGGCTCCGTGACCCTGGATAGGACCCCTTGGTCCTGAAGAATCTGCAGTTGTGCCTTGAGGCGGTCTTTGAGTGGCGCAGGAACCCTGCGAGGTGCGTGAACGACAGGGATGGCGTCCGGTCTGAGTCGAATCTTGTACGTGTATGGCAATGTCCCCATGCCTTCAAAAACCTCCTGGTTGTGAGCAAGGAGGGAATGGAGATTTGCGTGGAACTCAGCATCCGGGAAGTCGGATATCTCATCTGGAGAGAGAGACATAATGCGCTGTACCAGGTGAAGGACCTTACACGCCTGTGCGCCCAGTAACGAGTCCTTTGATGAGCCGACAACTTCGAAGGGGAGTGTGGCCGTGTACATCTTGTGGGTCACCTGTAGCTGGCAAGATCCTATGGACGGGATGACGTTCCCGTTATAGTCAACCATCTTGAGCCGGGATGGTGTGATGGGTGGTTTGACCTTCATGGCCTGGACTGCAGAATATGCAATCAGGTTGGCGGATGCGCCGGTGTCCAGACGGAAGGCGACGCGCGATCGGTTGACCGTCAGGGTGGCACACCACTCATCGGCTGGATTGATGGCATTGACATCGATGACGGAAACGCGGAAGGCATCCTGGTCATCTGCATCACTTAACTGGAAGTCTTGATGCGTGGGCTGGACGGTCCTGACTTGTCTGCGAGATTGTCGAGGATGCGCCGGATCCATGGGTTGAGCCGAACGACAGTGGGCTGCGTAGTGGCCCATCTTGCCACATCTGAGGCACTGTCGGTTTTTTGCAGGACATTGCCCTTTTAAATGTAGAGCTCCACAATTGCCGCACGTCATGACGTCACGGCGTTCGTTGCGCCACTGCGCATGCGCAGTGCGATCTTGCGGTGGGCGCGCCTGCGCAGTGCGTCTCTCGTTGTGGCCGTTATTTTTGGCGCGCACCTGCGCGGGAGACCGCGAAAAGCGCGGGAAGCGGCCGCTGTCGTCCGGGCCGTGGGTCGGGAAGTAATCGACGGCCTGGATGCGTTCGACGTCGTGGGCGGCCTGGCTTGCCGATTCGACGGCTGGGGACCCCCTCCGTGCCAACTCGGACGCCTGAATTTGGGCAAAACGGCAGGTAGCATTTTCGTGGAGGACACAGGCTTCCACAGCAGACGCTAAGGTGAGGCTTTTTATTTTAAGAAGCTGCTGGCGTAGGCCACTAGAGGCAACGCCAAAAACAATCTGGTCCCTGATCATGGACTCTGTGATGGTGCCGTAACCGCAGGACTGCGCTAGAATCCGGAGGTGCGTCAAGAAGGGTTGAAAAAGCTCCTCCTTACCTTGCAGGCGTTGCTGAAAGAGGTATCTTTCAAAACTTTCATTTCCTTCAACTTGAAAGTGCTGGTCCAGCTTGAGGATGACCGTGTCATATTTGGATTGGTTTTCGCCTTCTTCGAACACCAGTGAGTTGAAGACGTTGGTGGCGTGCTGACCTGCGTAGAAGAGGAGCATTGCAATCTTCGTGTCATCCGAGGCACTCTGTTTTTCGGTGGCACGGATGTACAGGTCAAATCGCTGCCTGTAGAGCTTCCAATTGGTTCCTAGGTTCCCCGCGACTTGCATCGGCTGCGGTCCGTCGGTGTGGTCCATGTCCAGAATGGCAGGTTAGTAGGCAGGTATCGATCCACTCCTGTACCATGTGGTGTTGGGTGTTCTGACACACAGATGAGCCAACACGGTTGTATATGGTACAACGCTATTTTATTTAAACTTACTATGTACAGTTTTGTCTTTGCACTCTGCACGTGGGGGTTCCCTGCTTGTGATGTTTTAACAGCTCTTTCTTGTTTCTTTGTCCCCAGACCTACTGACCACCAGGTGTCGTGCTCGTGCTTTTTATGTGGTTGGTGTTCTTGTCTGTGATTGGTTGTGGTGTTGTGTGCTCTGATTTGCCTGTTGGTGTGTCCATCATGATGTGTGTGTTTGAATATCATGACAGAATCCATGGTGTTCCACGACGGGAAAATCGTTGCGAATCCCTCACCAATTCCGGTACCGGTGAGGGGCTAGCCCCAGCACCGCATGGAACACCCGCGGATCATGTGGAGAACGGCCGGAGAATCGACGGGTATCGGGCCGCGCATGCGCAGGACTGACGAGCTGCAGCCACGCACGCCTACGCCACCACCTGCCGCGCCGGGAGACGTGGCACCGGCCATGATGGACCGCGTACTCGCCCATCCTGACCCCACAGCTCACCCTCTGGCCACCCCCCCTCCACTCCCCCCAGCTCTAGCAGAAGCCCCCCTGCCAGTGGCACGGCTCCCGACCGTGTGTGGCGGCGCTGGACACTGTCTGCAGCCAGCACGCCAGGTTCCAGGCGGCTGGGACCAAACGTGGCCCGCGCCGTCGGGAACTCGGCCCATCGGGCGGCAGCATCGCGGGTGGACCTGCGCGCGCCGCGCGGCCCGATAATGCCGATTTGGAGGGGGCGGTGTATCGCAAACCGCCGTCAAACCGCCGCCTGCCCCAATTCCGGCGTCGGAAGCCATTCTCCCCCCGATGGCTGATCCCAATTTCAGCGTCGGGCAACGGAGAATCCTGCCCATAGTCTCCCGAACAGAGAGTTCGGTCATTATTTGATCATTATCACATTGCCGTTTATGGTGACATGCCAAATTGGCTTCAGCAATTCTTCAAAACAGGGACTGCACTTTGCTGGCAGTTATGTTCTCTTTCTCTAGCCTGGGGTAGGGGACTAAACCTGGATTTAATGTCGCTTCAGTGTGAAACATCAAGAGGCAGAGTTATCCCAGCTTCCCAATGGCATCTAAAAGGTCCGCGATCCTGGCTTTGACTTGACACAGCGGCACTGCCTCCACGCTGGGTGCTGCTGAAACTGGCCCAGAAAATGAAACTGCGACCCATCGTGGTGCAACACCTTGTGGCATCGCCAAGGGTGGCACTTGACCGGGGCCACCAGATGTGACTGCGGCCTCGACAAGGCCGCAGTAACAGGAGCCTGGGAGATACAAAAGGCAGGATGACACTCGAGGCCTGAACATGAGCTCCTCAGCACCAGTATTCTGGGAAGAAAGTCTGCCCCCCCCACAACTCACTCCTCTACCCCATCTGAAGAAATGTCCAGACACCTATCCCACATCACTCACACATCCTGCCGGAGAAAAAATGAGGACCTAAAGTCGAGCTGTGAAGTTGTTAAGTCAATGTTAAGGCGGGAGGGCTGCAGAAGGAGTGTTTGAAGTGATTGGTATCGATGTGTTGAAGGAGAAGCTGGACAATCATGACGGAGAAGGGAATAGAGGGTTCATAACATTAGATTTCCATGAGGGACCATTAAAGGAGGTTGGAACAAAGCATAGCCTGGATGGGCCGAATGGCCAGTTCTATGCCATTTGTCCTACGTAATCCGATGTAAAATGCCGAACAGGTCAGGCACCGGACCATGAGCTTGTGTTGGGTTTCATTGTGACAGAAATTAGACAGCTTGTCCACCGTTATCCAGCACATATTTATACATATTTATCTCATTCAGTGACAGTGAAGAAGGAGAAGAAACGCTTCATGACAACAGCTACCATCTGTACGTTCCTGTCGAATATGAAGCAGATCTCCTCCTCACAAGGTACAGGACAGGTCTCGCTTACTGTAACCTTTCTTCATTGTAAATACTCTGACATGACAGGTCAACTTGTCTAAATGAACACTCAATATGCCGGATAGCAGCAGCCAATTGCCTTGGACATGAGCTCTAGAATTGACTCTCTGCCCCTCCAACTCCGTCTCTGACCTTCCTAAGATTAACATTTTAGCCACTTTCCCTTCCTTGGCGTGATGTCCATTTTTCCCAATTGTGTTTCTGTGACGGACTTTGGTTTTTTTTCTGGCTCTACTTTAAGTGCAACTTGCTGTTGTTTTTATAAACTAAGGCAGGTGTATGATTTGCTTTAAAATATGGGATTATGCCTAATTTCTGTACACAAAAATTTACTTCCTGCAGTGACGTTGTGGCCACATAGAACATAAAACATACAGTGCAGAAGGAGGCCATTCGGCCCATCGAGTCTGCACCGGCCCACTTAAGCCTTCACTTCCACCCTATCCCCGTAACCCAATAACCCCTCCTAACCTTTTTGGTCAGTAAGGGCAATTTATCACGGCCAATCCACCTAACCTGGACGTCTTTGGACTGTGGGAGGAAACCGGAGCACCCGGAGGAAACCCACGCAGACACGGGGAGAACGTGCAGACTCCGCACAGGCAGTGACCCAACGGGGAATCGAACCTGGGACCCTGGCGCTGTGAAGCCACAGTGCTATCCACTTGTGCTACAGGCATTTCCTCAGACTTCAGATTATTAAATTATCCACCGATTTCTCAATTTCAGTTTGCCAAGCATGACGTGTGCTTCGTCCCCTATTTTGAGAAGTTTCAGCTAACACATTTAATGATTTGACTTTTTTGTGGCAGGGATTCCAGTCCTGACCGGTACGACTTGAAGTCATATGATGAGCTGGAGGTAAACGGAGATCTCGATCCTCCATTTAACTTCACATTTAAGGTAAGGTCCTTTCTCTTTATCCTTTTCTTTCTGCCTGATTTACACCTTGTGCTCCCCGAAGGTGCTGAATTTCGCTGGAATGTCGTTCCACTGTTGCCGTCAGTGACAGTCATCCAACTGTGCCACTGTGCACAGCCTCACAGTCACGTCAGATCTTGTGACAGGTATCCATCCATTCAGCTGTGGCTCACTGCGCAGCATGTTCGCCTCTAAGCTAGAGGTTAGAAGCCCAAAGATGTGCAGTTCAGGTGGGATTGGTCATGCTAAATTGCCCCTTAGTGTCCAAAAAGGTTACGTGGGGTTACTGGGTTACGGGTGGAGGCGTGGGCTGATGGAGGGTGCTCTTTCCAAGAGCCAGTGCAGACTCGATGAATGGCCTCCCTCTGCACTGTAGGGATTCTAGGATTTCATGATTGGTGTTCAAGCCTCACTACAGCTTGAATGCACCAAGCAAAGCAAAGAGATAAAAAAAAGCTCGGGATGTAGCATTATTGGTTAAAGAATCGTTTACAGCTGTGAGGTGGGAAGATATATTGAATAAAACATCAAATGAGGCCATGTGGGTTGAGATCAGTAATAAAAAGGGGGAACCCATTCTGCCAGGACTGCATGATAGACCCCCAAATAACAGAAGGGAGGTAGAGGAACAAATATGTTGATAGGTTTCAGTGTGCAAAAACAATAGGGCAATAATCATTGGGAACTTCAACTACCCTAATATCGATTGGGTATGTACAGGGATACAAGGGTCGCAAAACCCTTGATCTGCACTGTTCTTTGTTCTGTAGGGTTTTGGCCAAGTGTTATCATGATCGGTTCAGGCTCGGACGGCCAAAAAGCCTAATTCTGTGCCGTATTGTTGTTCTTTCTTCTTGTTCTGTTCTTTGCATTCAAGAGAAGCATTTTAGCCAGCATGCAACACGCCCAATGAGAAGGGGTGCAATTCTAGATTTAGTCTTGGAAAATGAATCCTGGCAAGTGGATGAAGTAGTAGTGGGGAACCTTTTTGGAGATAGTGACCATAATATATTTAGATTTAGCATCATTAAGGAAAAAGACAAAAGATAGAACAGGAGTAAAAGTTCTAAATTGGGAGAAGACAAATTTTACAGAGCTGAGAGATGAGCTGGGAAGAGTGCATAAGAACATAAAACAAAAGAACTAGGAGCAGGAGTAGGCCATCTGGCCCCTCGAGCCTGCTCCGCCACTCAATGAGATCATGGCTGATCTCTTTTGGACTCAGCTCCACTTTCCGGCCCGAACACAATAACCCTGAATCCCTTTATTCTTCAAAAACTATCTATTTTTATCTTAAAAACATTTAATGAAGGAGCCTCAACTGCTTCACTGGGCAAGGAATTCCATAGATTCACAACGCTTTGGGCGAAGAAGTTCCTCCTAAGCTCAGTCCTAAATCTACTTCCCCTTATTTTGAGGCTATGCCCCCTAGTTCTGCTTTCACCCGCCAGTGGAAACAAGCTGCCCGCATCTATCCTATCCTTTTCATAATTTTACATTTTTCTATAAGATCCCCCCCGCATTCTTCTAAATTCCAACGAGTACAGTCCCAGTCTACTCAACCTCTCCTCGTAATCCAACCCCTTCAACTCTGGGATTAACCTAGTGAATCTCCTCTGCACACCCTCCAGTGCCAGTACGTCCTTGTATTTGATCGCTAAAAACTCTCTCAAAGCAATGGGAGGCATTTAAAGGGGAAAGTTCTAAGTGTAGACATGGCTCTACAAAGAAGAAGGGCAGTACTGCCAAATCTAGAGCCCCTTGGTTATCCAGATGTGTACAAGGTAAAGCAGAAAAAGAAAGCTTATGGCAATCACAAAATACGTAATACTGTAAAATACTTAATACATGGAGAAGTATAGAAAGTGGTGGGGTGCAGTAAAAATGGAAATTAGGAAAGCAAAGTGAGGACACAAAAAAATATTGGCAGGGAAAATGGAAGAAAATCCTAAATAGTTTACCAATACATTAAGTGTAAGAGAATAATGAAGGGAAAGGTAGAGCCTATCAGAGATGTACATGGCAACTTGTGGGTTGATTCAGAAGATGTGGGCAGGGTTCTCAATGAGTACTTTGTCTCTGTCTTGACCAAGGAGAGGGATGATGCAGACACTCTGGTTAAAGAGCAGTGTGAAGTATTAGACACAATAAGCATACTGAGAGAGGGAGTACTGGAGGAACCGGCATCCTTGAAGGGTGGGTAAATCACCAGGGCCGCATGGATTGCATCCCAGGCTGTTGAAGGAAGCCAGGGAAGAAATAGCGGATGTTCTGAAGATCATTTTCCAATCCTCACTAGACACATGTGAGGTCCCAGAGGTTTGGAGGCCTGCAAACATTGTACCATTATTTAAAACGTGTGTGAGAGATAGGCCAGAAAACCATAGGCCAGTCAGTCTGACTTTGGCAAATTATTGCAAACAATTCTGAAAGATAGGGATAAATAATCACTTATTGAGACACAGATTGATCAAGGATAGCCAGTATGGTTTTGTTGGGGGAAGATCGTGTCTAAAAGGAAGTAACAAGGAAGATTGATGAGGATAGTCCAGTGGATGTTGTCCACTTGGGTTTCTGTAAGGTATTTGACAAGATCCCACATGGCAGATTGGTTAGAAAAGTAAGGTCTCCTGGGATACAGGGGAAGGTGGCTTCAAAATTAGCTCAGTGACAGGCAACAAAAGGTCATGGTCGATGAAAGTTTGTGCAAATTGAAAATAGTTTCCAGTGGGGGCTTTGGGGGTGGGGTGGGGGGGCAGTCTGTACTAGAGTCACCCAGCAGGTAGAGGTGGATCTAATCCTTCTAACATTTCCTGGGTAACCATTGTGCTAGCAGAATCTGAACCATCTGAAGTCTGATTCAATATCGAATGGTTCCAGGATCAGGATAATTTCCCCAGGGAAGTTGAAACCTCCCAGGCAATTCCCATTCAGCTCTTGCACAGGAAATTCCAGGGGGATTGCCCAGAGGATCTTCTGCGGCCCATTCGGGGGTATGACATGCCCACTCCCCCCCCCCCCCCCCAATCTCCGCCCCCCCCCCCCCCAATCTCTCCCCCCCCCCCCCCCCCCCCCCCCCCCCCCCCCCCCCCCCCCCCCCCACCCTGCATCCTCGGGGAACAGGAGATCTGGGCCAATAATGTCCTTTCATCCTTTCCTCCTCAATAAGTGAAAATAGTTGCTCTCTACCGCCCCCCTTCTGCTATTTTTTATATCTCGAAAACCTCAATCAAATCACCCTTTAACCATCTAAATGCTGGGGAATATAGCCCTAGTTTGTTTAATCTCCCCACGTAGCTTAACCCTCGGGAGTCCTGATAACATTCTTTTTTTTTTGTTTTATGTTTTTAATAAATTTAAAGTACCCTATTCATTTCTTCCAATTGAGGGGCAAGTTAGCGTGACCAATCCAGCTAGCCTACACATCTTTGGGTTGTGGGGGCGAAACACAGGGAGAATGTGCAAACTCCACGCAGACAATGACCCAGAGCCAGGATCGAACCTGGGACCTCGGTGCCGTGAGGCAGCAGTGCTGACCACTGTGCCACCGTGCTGCCCCAAGTCCCGGTAACATTCTGATATCGAGTTGATACTCACTCTCTCCAAGGTCAGCATATCCTTTCTGAGGTATCCAGAACTGCTCACAGTGACCCTGGGTGTGGTCTAACCAGGACTTAGCATAGCTGAAGCTTGACCTCTAGCCCCTTGTATTCTGGTGGTCAAGGTATAAAGACGAGCATTCCATGTCTGCAGGCACCTGCTACATCAACACACTATGTTGCGATACAATTTGCGTTACTATTCACAACGTGTGTTAATAATCTAAGGGCCTCTTTCTTCACACATTGCACTGCATCCTTGTATTTTCAGGGAATAGGATGGGAGGGTGGGGGGCAGGTGGTGCAGGGAGCCCCAGGAATAATCCGTGTCCAGATTTCAGGAATTCTAAGGCAACCTGTGTCTGCAGTAATGCTTTTCCCAAAGAAATAAATTCCAACCAGGATTCCCATGTGTTAATCCTGGCACAGAACCCTGAGCAACCTGGCAGGAAAGACGGTGTGGAGGAACCTGTATGGAATTTCCAACAATGCGTCCCTATCCAGGAATTCTACTCGAAGGAGCCAGAATGGAATTTCCGCACTGTATCCCAAGGAGCCTGTGTCTGGTGCTTTGATGGAAATATGAAAAAGGGGGACTTTAGGGACATGGTTGGATTCTGGAGTCTGAAGAATCCATCTGGTATTAACATGAGCAACTTTCATTCTATTTTAAGAATATGAAACTCTAAAAGTCAAATTGTATTTCTTAGTCATGTAATTAAGCATTTTGTTATAGAGTAAATAAGATAAAATAGGGGGCAGCTGGAGGCAATTGGAACATGAATGGTAATTAACAAATTCAAACCAGGTGTTGCCCCTAAACTCAAATTCTGCAAAGGTTGTACTTGGATAACCTGGGTCAGAATCTCGATCTACTGCCACGTTTGTCTACAACCCTCACTTGATTCCGCACCTATTGAAGTTCTGAATACATAGGCTTCCTTGGTGGTCGCTTAAAATAAAAGGACTTGCATTTCGTTAATACCTTTTCCAGGGCAGCACGATGGCGCAGTGGTTAGCACTGCTGCCTCAAGGCGCCGAGGACCCGGGTTCGGTCCCGGCCCCCAGGTCACTGTCCGTGTGGAGTTTGCACATTCTCCCCGTGTCTGTGTGGGTCTCACCCCCCACAATCCAAAGATACGCAGGTTAGGCGGATTGGCCACGCTAAATTGCCCCTTAATTGGGGGAAAAAAAAGAATTGGATACTATAAATTTATATTTTTTAAAAACTCCTTTCACAAGCTCGGGACATCCCAAAGGGTTGAGAGCTCAACAAAGTGCATTCAAAGTGGAGTCTCTGGGCGCTCAATTTAACGTGAAGAAAGCGTGTTTAGCGGGGGTGTTTCTTGGCACTGGCAGGAACGCCCTGCTGAGCCCGCACTTGCTTTCGTTGCCTGCACTGACGAGCTCAGCTCAGATCGCTAGATCTCGCGAGGCATTCCGAGCGTCGCAGGTCGCCCGAGAGGCCGCTCGCGAGATTTAACGGCCTCGTCATGCCACCGAGTCGTGCGCGGCGAGGCCATTCGATCGCGCCCACTGTTGCAGTGTAGGAAACACGGCAGCCAATTGAGCACAGCAAGCTCCCACAAACAGTAATATGGTAATGACCGGATCATCTGTTTTTTTGCGATGTTACTTAAGGATAAATATTGGTCAGGGATATCAGGAAGAATCCCCCTGCTCTTCTTCGAAATAGTCCCATGGGATGTTTGGCATCCACTTGAGAGAACAGATGGCCCTCTGTTTAAAACCTCAATCAAATGCCGGCACCTCGGACAGTGCAGCACTCCTCCAGTATTGCGCTGGACCGTCAGCCAAGGCGATATCTCTTTATTCATTCATAGTTCTTGACCGGTGAGGCCGGCACTTATTTCCCATCCCTAATCGCCCTGGAGATGGGATATTATGCTCAGGCATATTAAAAGGAGGAGAAAGCACATTATCACATCCTCAGGTGGTGCCAAAGCTTTTAATAACCATGTAGATTAATTATGGTGCAGAATGCGATCGTACGGCCCATTGAGTCCATGGGAAACGCATGGATAAGCGGCAATCTATAGTTTAAAAATACAAATCAATCTGTTTTCAGTATCAGCTATTCTGCAATTTGGTACCGTGAGATTATTCACACCAGGAGATAGAAAGTGATACATCCTCAAAGCACAGGTTCAATTGGAACTTGAACCCATAAACCTCCCAAAACCAATACAAGATTGTTGCAATATAAACCCAGCTGGAGTCTACCCTCAAAAATGCACTCATACTGGGCCTTACAGATTAGGGAGTCGCCCAGGGCCAATGCTCATTCTATCCAGGGATAGCTGATCTCAGCCTTGTTGCCACCAAAGGAGATAGACTTGTGTTATAACCTGCCTGCTTACCATTGGCTGGGGCCTAATGACAATCCCACAATCCTGTGGGAGTATGAGCTTCCCCAATGAGGGGGGCGGAGAAACCATTAGTAAACCCCATGTATAAATAAAACTGGCCAGTTTGGAACCAGCAGGAAGGAGTGTGCAGCAAGGGAAGTTGTTGTTGCATATATATGTTATTGTAAATAAATGTTATTACTTTGTATCCTTAAAACTCGTGCTGGATTCTTCGTGGCCCTTACAAAAACTTGGTACCATTACTCCAGATTAGGAGGGGGAAAATGGATTTAAGAGACAGGATGGCGTATTTTTGAATAAGTGAGAAGGTGGGTTTCGAAATGATAGACAGACGAGTTTATTGGCCACTTCCTGTTTCTAAAATCTCTCATGTTTTTAATCTCGGTTTAATTGCAGCTTCAGAATCTGGGGCCATTCACTGTTGTCCATTTGCTGGTCAAAGTGACCATTCCGACAAGGACCAAAGGTAACACCCTCCTCCTGGCCCTGACCAACAACTCCACCAGTCCGGTAAGTACCACGAGTAGAGGTGCTGAGGCCTGAGAGTGACAGCCCATCAATGAGAGGGGCCTGAATGGTGACACTCTCTCGACAAAAGGGGTTCCAACAATACCATTTCATCCATGCAAATGGGTACTGATGGTAACGCTCACTTTCAATGGTTGGGGCTTTAGGGACGAATAGGCTTCCTGATGGTGAGAATCACTCCATGAGAACAGTCCTGACAAGTATTGACCCCAAATAAGAAGGCCTGATGTATCCATACTGGTGCCACCTTCAAATAATGAGGCTGTTGCTGATGGTTAAACACCCTTTCCTAGGAGAGAGATCCCGATAGTGATACTCTCTTCTATAAACATTATTCTGATGATGTAATCCTCCTTTAAGTTGATGTGTTTTACATTTTATCTGCCAACGTCCTGCATAAAAATTCACCATTCTTACATGTTGATAATGTTAATGCTTTGTTTTTATTTTTCTTGCCTATTCTTTACCTTAGTTTCCTGAAGGGATTGATTCACTTCCTCGGAGAACAATAGCCTTTCAACAACTGGGGCCTCACAGTCTCACAATCCAGTCCTCGACTGATGCCCAGGTACCCAACTGAGTCATCAGTGAGCGACTAGGAGGAAGAGGAGACTTGGTGATAATCCACTCCCTAAACTGATGGTTTCAACTGGGCGAAACTGGGTGCCTTTTTCACCTCTGTGTTCCCACCTTGCCCAGAATGACACGCTGTAATGGTTGTGTGAGAACCAGGTTGGCGCATTCTCAAAAAAATGCAAAATACTGTGGACGCTGGAAATTTGAAATGAAAACAGAAAATGCTGGATAAACCCAGCAGGGCTGGCAAAATCTGTGGAACAAGAAACACAGTTAACGTTTCGAGTCCATATGACCCTCCTACAGAACGTCATTCTCAACCCGGTTGATGAGGGGCATTAGCCAATGGTTTAAAAACTGCCCAGGACCTTTCCTACGAGACAAAGGTGACCCAGCTCCTGTTTCTGACAGCAGTTTGGTTTCAGGAAGTTCCTATAATTGTGGCATTCTGTTTCTGAAGGAATTAAAGCACAAACAGGCCATTCGGCCCATCAGATCTTCTACTCCACTAACTAAACCCCTCCCATTTTACTATACCTGGTCCTAACCTATTCCTTCCTCTCTTCTGTATTTATCCAGCTTCCCCTTTGTGGTAGTCTGTGTTAGGAGGATTACGGTACCTGATAATGCCGGAATACCATTGGTGGAGAATGTACTTGTTCCCATTGGTTAAGCTTGTATGTTAGCTCCGCCCTGCAAGGCGGGGTATAAGAGCCCGTGCCGCCCCAGCAGCTTTCTTCTGTACCTGCGCTGCTGGGGGAAACATCAAGCGTATTAAACCCTTCAATTGTCTCCAACCTCGCTTCTGGAGTTATTGATCGTGCATCACCCTTCATCTGTACTCACTTTCCTCAGCCTTCTGTGACTCAATCTCTGGTCTCCACTTCCTGATCGCCTCCGTCTTAGTGTATCTCTTCCTGCTATTAAAACATCTGGTGGGACGGTAGCACAGTGGTTAGCACAGTTGCTTCACAGCCTATGAGTCACAGGTTCGATTCCCGGCTTGGGTCACCGTCTGTGCGGAGTCTGTTTGTTTTCCCCGTGTCTGCGTGGGTTTCCTCCGGGTGCTCCGGTTTCCTCCCACAAGGCCAGAAACACGTGCTGTTAGGTGAATTGGACATTCTGAATTCTCCCTCCGTGTACCCGAACAGGCGCCGGAATGTGGTGAACTAGGGGATTTTCACAGTAACTTCACTGCAGTGTTAATGTCAGCCTACTTGTGACAATAAAAGATTATTGTTCTTATTATTACCTCTTCAGAGCCTCAATTTTGTGTCACTTATCTCTTCGAAATCTCTGAGCTGCTGGCCAACCTCTGCAAGCTGAATGATTTTGCCACTGTCTAACTGATTATTATCTCTGGTGATGACAATGTTTCGACACTCGCATTCCTTTATGTATTAATGTTGTTGGCGTGTCCGCTGCTTTGCAGAGAGATGGGATCCGGTGCAGTTTGAGCGGTAACACAGAAATGCAGCAACGGCAACCTCCCGGCACACCAGCTTTCGGAGAGGATCTGAGACGCTACGAAAAGCTGGTAACGAGGTTTTGTTGTTTCGTCAACTCAGAGCTTTAATGTGAATAAGAGGCTGTTTGAAATCAGAGCTTTTGATCTGAGTCAGGGGCTTTCATCTATTTATAAAAAGGAACATTCTGCAAACAATTTATTTTCTAATCCTCCTGTCGTTCATTTCCTTTGTGTCGTGTTAGGTACACTGGTATAACACTGGCTGCAACTGGATGCAGCTTAGATCAGAAAGATACTCCAGACCTTGAAGTTAGTTCAATCAGGTTTATTGAACTAATAGCGCAGTTAGCACAGTTCTCTGTGAGTTTGACTCTCTGCAAACTTAAGTGTGGTTACTCTGTCTGACTGAACCAGACTAGCTCTTAGCCACATGGTGGAGATGTGAGATTGTAACAACACCCTTGACTGACTCTCTAGATGTTCATCAGTGGAAAGAGGCGGAGTGTGAGTGCCTGGTGTCTTTTATAGTCAGATCCCACCCCTGGGTGTCCTGCCTGCTTATTGGTCATTTCCTGTTCTCTGTGTCCATTAGCTGCTTGTCTGTGCCTGCTTGTATATCATTATGTGTGTGCCTGCACATCATGACACTTTGCTCAGGTTATTTTACCCCACACTCCCAACTCCCCTCCCGGGGGGCACTGACTCTCACCGGGGGGGTTCCATTGCCCTCCAGCAAACATGCCTATTGCTTGTGTTTTCTCCCAGTGTCATCCCACCATTATAGTCTCCTGCCCACCCCATCCGCCCTCATTATAGTCTCCTGCCCACCCCACCCGCCCTCCAGGGTTCAGGGGTAGGTGCACTGACCAACATCCCGCCCGTGTGCTGAGGCCAGTTGGAATGTCCCCAACTGAAGCCCTCAATCAGAACAGTTAATCAAGGATAGACAAGGAGGTGGAAGATAGCAACAGAATAAAGCCCAGGCTGTGAACTTTCATCCGGCTGATAAATCCCCAGTGAAGCAGCTTTTACAGGTTTTGCTGCATTTGTGGCACAACGTGAATATAACTTGTTGTAGTTTAAGAACACATCGGAAATTCCTCACTCCGTCTCTTTAACAGAGGCAATAATCCCGATAAAATGTTGTCCCACTAGATGCTTTCAGAGGAATTTTCTGGGAAAGGCATTTATGAGCAGCCGGGACTTCCATTTTCCCAGAATCGCAGAATTGCTACAGCAGTGGAGGAGGCCATTCCGCCCGTCATGTCAGCGGCAGCTCCCTGAATGAGCAACGCACCTTGTCTCATTTCCCCACCTTTTCCCCGTGACCTTGCGCGTTTGCCTCTGCCGGTCACTTCCCGATGGATCAGGGGCAACTTCCCGCCATATCCTTCGGTCCTTTCTCCCACCGGAAGCACATTTAACTGCATCTTGAATCCACTCCTGCTGGCTGTCCCTTCCTCCATTCCCCTTTCCGAGGTTCACTGCTAACTTACTGAATGAGTCTATTATCCTACTCAGTGTAAATGTTCCATCCGACTGCCCTTCCACCTTTTAATTTGCTGACAAATATCCTGGCCGGGATTCTCCGCCGTTGGGATTCTCTGTGTCCGCCGGCAGCGGATCCCCACCCACAGGTTTCCTGGTGGCTTCATTGGGAAATCTCATTGGCAGGCAGTGGGAAGAGAGAATCCAGCCTCCAGCGAACGTCGCGCTCCCGAGAAGCACGGGGCTGGGGGACCGGAGAATCCCGTCCACAAGAATGATATTGGGCAATCCAAACAGGGCATCCCCATTTGTCACGGGGACGGAAACCTTGGGCGGGAGTTTCCAAGAACCGGCGGGGCGGGCCACGCCTGCATCGGTGGAGGTGCGGAATCCTCCACACCTTCAGGGGCTAGGCCGGCGGCGGAGTGTTTGGCGCCGCGCCAGCCGGCGCCGAAGGGCCTCTGCCGGCCATGGCGGAGGTAGACAGCGGCCGGTGCGGAGGGAAAGAGTGCCCCACGGCATTGGCCCGCCCGCGGATCGGTGGACCCCTATCGCAGGCCAGGCCACTGGGGCCAGATCCCCCCGCGTCCCCGTTCCCCCCCCTCCCCCCGAGGACTCTGCAGGCCGCCCGTGGAGCCAACTCCCAGCGGTAAGGACCTGTTGTGATTTACGCCGGCAGGATCTGCCAAAAACGGGTGGCCACTCGGCCCATCGCGGGCCGGAGAATCGCCGGGGGGTGGGGGGGGGGGGGCGCTGCCAGCAGCCGCCGACCGGCGCGCCGCTATTTCCCACCCCCGCCAAAACCCCGGCGCCGGAGAATTCGGCAGCCGGCGGGGCCGGGATTCACGCCGTCCCCCGCCGATTCTCCGACCCGGCGGGGGGTCGGAGAATCCCGCCCCTTATGGTCTGCGGGTGACCATACAATGTCTCAGCATAAACCATTGGCCACAATCCTGCACGGTGGAGGGAGGGGCTGAGCGATAATTGGAGAGTGGGCAGCGAAATTCTCTTGCTAAGATCCTGTAATAAAACTCCACCAATCACATCACAAGAGTTAGCCTTAAATCTCAATAGCCCAGATTACTGAGCAGAAAACCTGAGCGCGGAAGCTGCTCGGGCTGGTGTAGAGAAGCAAAATCACAGAATTGCTGCAGGAGGCCATTTGGGCCCTCGTGGCTGTACCAGCTCTCCAAATGAGTGTTGTTCCCCTGCCTTCTCCCCATACCCCTGCACGCTATTTCTAAGCAGCGGGGGACTTTATTTTTCGACGCAGAGAGTTACTATGATCTGGAATGTGCTGCCTGTACGGGGAGCGGGAGCAGATCCTAAAGTAATTTTTCAAAAGGAAATTGGATAAATACTTCCAAAGGAAAAATAATGGATAAAAAGCGATGGCAGAGCGGGGGGGGGGGGGGGGGGGGGGGGGGGGGTGGAATATTTGATTCACTATTTCAGAAAGCTGGTGTGGGTGGGATGGGTCACGGGGCCTCTTCCTGTGCTGTAAGAGTAGAATTGGGTGGCACTTTGGAAAATGTGTTTGTGTGTGTGGGGGGGTGCTCTGCGTGGCTGGGTTCATGTTTGGGTGTGGACGTATTTGTGGGTGGGTGTTGCTGACCGAGTGTGTCTGCGTGTGCGTTTCTGTGTGGGTGTGTGTGTGGCTGAGTGTGTGTGTGTGTGTTGGTCTGTGTGGGTGTGTGTGTGTGGGTGTAGTTGAGTGTGTGTGTCTGGGTGTAGTTGAGTATGTGTGTCTGGGTGGGTGGGTGTGGCTGAGGGTGGGTGCGTGTGTGTGTGTGTGGGTGGGTGTGGCTGAGGGTGGGGGGGGTGGGTGTGTGTGGCTGAGGGACTGAGTGTGGATGTGTGTGGGGGGGTGCTGGTGTGTGTAGCTGAGTGTGCGTGTGTGGGTGGGTGTGTATTAGTGTGTGTGTGTGTGTGGTTGAGAGGCTGAGTGTGTGGGTGTGGGTGTGTATATGTGTGTTGGTGAGTGTGTGTGTGGGTGTGTGTTGGTGAGTGTGTGTTTGGCTGTGTGTGTGTGTGGGTGTGTGTTGGTGTGTGTGTGGTTGGCTGTGTGTGTGTGTGTGGGTGGGTGTGTATTTGTGTGTGTGTGTGTGTATGTTGGTGTGTGTGTGGTTGAGAGGCTGAGTGTGTGGGTGTTTATATGTGTGTTGGTGAGTGTGTGTGTGTGTTGGTGTGTGAGTGTGTGGCTGAGGGGTGTGTGTGGGTTTGTGTGTGGGTGTGTGTGGCTGAGTGGGTGTGGGTTGAGAGTCTGTGGCTGAGTGTGTGTGGGTGTAAGTAGGTGTGTGTGGGTGTGGGTTGAGAGTGTGTGGCTGTGGCTGAGTGTGTGTGGGTGTAAGTAGGTGTGTGTGGGTGTGGGTTGAGAGTGTGTGGCTGTGGCTGAGTGTGTGTGGGTGTAAGTAGGTGTGTGTGGGTGTGGGTTGAGAGTGTGTGGCTGTGGCTGAGTGTGTGTGGGTGTAAGTAGGTGTGTGTGGGTGTGGGTTGAGAGTGTGTGGCTGTGGCTGAGTGTGTGTGGGTGTAAGTAGGTGTGTGTGGGTGTGGGTTGAGAGTGTGTGGCTGTGGCTGAGTGTGTGTGGGTGTAAGTAGGTGTGTGTGGGTGTGGGTTGAGAGTGTGTGGCTGTGGCTGAGTGTGTGTGGCTAAGTGAGTGTGTGTGGGTGTGGGTTGAGAGTGTGTGGCTGTGGCTGAGTGTGTGTGGGTGTAAGTAGGTGTGTGTGGGTGTGGGTTGAGAGTGTGTGGCTGTGGCTGAGTGTGTGTGGGTGTAAGTAGGTGTGTGTGGGTGTGGGTTGAGAGTGTGTGGCTGTGGCTGAGTGTGTGTGGGTGTAAGTAGGTGTGTGTGGGTGTGGGTTGAGAGTGTGTGGCTGTGGCTGAGTGTGTGTGGGCATGTGTGTGGCTAAGTGAGTGTGTGTGTAGTTCTGTTAAGCATGGCGGTGGTGGTGCCTCCCACAGCTGCCATCGGCCTTGGCAAATGAGCGTGCCTGGCTGGGCACAGCGTCAAACGGGCATCCTGTTCTCTATGGAATTGCACCCGGACATGAGTCAGTGACCTTCAGGAGCCCAGAAAGTGGCAGAGGAAAGAAGCCAAGTAGAAAAAACCTGGGATGAGACAAGATCACTCACCAATAAAAAAAAGCATCCTCGCTTTCTCCCCTTGTAAATAAATTTAAGATGAACTCATGCCAGAATCATGTAGAAAATCCAGAAGTTTGTAATCAGTCTGACCTGTCTCCATTTCCTGTTAATAAATGTTCTGGATCTGAGCACTATTTATTACCACTCCACCTCCAATCTCTATTGGTGCATCTCCGACATTCTGCATTAACTTGGCAAATTTTAATTTTGAATACTTATTATCTGACAGGATGCCAGCAACTCTAAGTTCACCCTCCTAATGTGTGACGTGAAGAATCTTAAAACTAATGAAGAGTATACCATTCACATCTCTGGAAGAATCTTGACTGATTCACTGATGGCAGTAAGTGTATAACTTATTCCTGTGATAAATGAAGCAACTCTTTCAATCCCTGCACAGCCCAAGTTCGTCCAAGACGTGAATGTTTTACCATTATCAGGCGCGGCTCCTCGATCATCAACTTCACCCTCTTGGGTGAGAAACATTTTGGGCGCGATTTAACTGAAATGAAACAGAGTCTTGTGGCAAGCGTGTCTAGCCAGGTGTTTCCCGGCGCTGGCAGTGCCAAGAATGACCCCGCTATTTAACGGACTCTGCGAGGAAGAACCCGCCAAGGCTGCACTTAGTCCCATTTTGTGCACTAATGAGCTTTGCATGCCAATGCAGGAAGAGATCGGGGGGGGCCATTTTTAAATGAGGCCCCAATCTCTAGAACCCCCACCACGGAATTTGGATGCCCCAGTTCACCAATAAGGGCGTTTTTGAACCTCCCGCACCCCAGGGCCCGGTGCCTGGCGCCCAGGTGGCATCAGAGTTTGGCCACCCAAAAGCCCCTGATCAGCTGGGAGACCCACCCCCAAGTGCTGGTGCACCTTGTCCATGCTTTCGGATACTAGTGCTAAACGGCGCCGGCTTGAGGTCTTCAAGGCGAAGCCGTTCAATCCTGGGCACCGCGTAGATCTGGCGTAGATGAACTGCTCACTTGAATATGTAAATCAGATCCTGACCTCGATGGGCAGGATCCAGATCGCGACACCTTGTGAGGTCACGTGAGGTTTGACGAGGTCGGCAAGTCTCACAGCGAGGCCGATAGATCGCGCCCCTTATTTTGTAATATCTTTTTGTTCATTGCCAAAGTATTGTTCCTTCTCATCTGGAAGAGTAGGGCTCCCAGCTAAGACACACGACCACGCAATGCGAACAGAAGGTCCCAGTGTAGTGTTGATGGAGTGCTGCACTGTTGGAGGTGCCATCTTTTGGATAAGATGGGAAACGGAGGCTCCATTTGCATCTTCGACTAGAAATTGAAGATCTCACAGCACTATTTGGAATAGGAGCATTCTTCCTGGTATCCTGGATCGATATTTATTCCGAACAGACATTACGAATAAAACAGCTTATCTGATGATTATCTGGCTGCCATTTTTGGGAGCTGCTTGTGAACAAAATTGCTGCAACATTTCCCGAATTGCAGCAATGACAACAATTCAAAAATGAATCCGCTTCTCATGGGCATCCCTCGGGATCGAGGATGATTTGCTTCCACTGCAGGCCAATGGCTTCTGAGGAAGTTGACAAGTCCAATGCATGATCTGCCGACTCTACCACACGCGGGCCAGGTGAGGATTGCAGGGGTGGGGAGATGAGATGTTTGGAGGTTTGTGAACTCTCCACAACTTTGTCCCTGCAAGTTCCCAGTGAAACCTCTCGATGTATTCATTGTCTTCCTGGATGGACCTTCTCCATTTTGGTCAGTCACAAAGGCCAGGGCATTTGACAGAGTATTGGAGAACCAGGATGTCAAAGCCAAGCCCACAGTTATGGATTACCAGGCAGCAGTGAGTCACCACACTCGTATATGCGCTGGAGTCCTGGATAACCTACAGCTGGCACCTCAGCACTGGAGAATTACCACCTTTTTACAATTAATTTACAGAATGTGGGCGACATCGGCTCGGGCAGCAATTATTGCCCGTCCATAATTGCCCTTGAGAAGGTGGTGGTAAGCCACCTTCCAAAACTGCTGCAGTCCATCTGGTGTAGGTACACCCACAGTGCTGTTAGGGAGGGAGTTTTGACCCAGCGACAGTGAAGGAATGGCAATATATTTCCAAGCCAGGGTGGTGAGTGACACGGGAGGGGAAATTTACAGGTTTTGAGGTTCCCAAGCATCAGCTGCTCTTGTCCTTCTAGATGTTAGCAGCCATGGGTTTCAAGGGGTGCTGCCTAAGGAGCCTTGGTGAGTTCCTGCAGTGCATCTTGTCGATGGTACACACGGCTGCTACTGTGCGTCAGTGGTGGAGGGAATTAATGTTTGTAGAAGGGGTACCAATCAAGCGGGGCTGCTTTGCCCTGGGTGGTGTTGAGCTTCTTGAGTGTTGTTGGAGCTGCACTCATCCAGGCAAGTGGAGAGTATCCCATTACACTCCTGACTTGTGCCTTGTGGACAGCCTTGGGGGGGGGGGGGGGGGGGGGTTCAGGAGGTGAGTTACTCACCGCAGGATTCCTAGCCTCTGACCTACTCTTGTAGCCACAGTATTAATGTGGCTAGTCCAGGTCAGTTTCTGGTCAATGGTAACCCCCAGGATGTTGCTTGTGGGGGATTCAGTGATGGAATGCCATCAAACATCAAGTGGTAATAGTTAGATTCTCTCTTGTAGGAGATGGTCAATGCCTGGCACTTGTGTGGCGCAAATGTAACTTTCCACTTGTCAACCCAAACCTGGATATTGTCCAGGTCTTGCTGCATTTGAACATGGACTGCTTCATCATCTGAGGAGTCACAAATGGTGCTGAACATTGTGCAGTCATCCGCAAACATCCCGCTTCTGATCTTATGATGGAAGGGAGGTAATTGGTGAAGCAGCTGAAGATGGTTGGGCCTTGGACACTACCCTGAGGAACTCCTGCAGTGATGTCCTGGAGCTGAGTTATTCATCTCAGACCACCACAAGTATCTTTCTTTGTGCCAGGAATTCTAGTGCTCCTTGATACAACAATCGGTCAAGTGCTGCCTTGATGTCAAGGGCAGTCACTCTCACCTCACCTCTGGCATTCAGCTCTTTTATCCATGTTTGAACCAAGGCTGTAATGAGGTCAGGAGCTGAGTGACCCTGGCAGAACCCAAACTGAGCCTCACTGAGCAGACTATTGTTAAGCAAATGCTGCTTGACAGCACTGTTGATGACTCCTTCCACAACTTTACTGGTGATTGAGAGTAGACCAATGGCACAGTAATTGGCGTGGTTGGATTTGTCCTGTTTTTTTCTGTGCAGGACATGTCTGGGCAATTTTCCACATTGCCGGGCAGATGCCAGTGTTGTAGTTGTACCTGAACAGTTTGACGAAGGGAGCGGCAAGGTCTGCAGCACCAGCCTTCAGTGGTATTACTGGAATATTGTCAGGACCCCATAGCCTTTGCAGTACCCAGTGCCTTCAATCATCTCCTGACATCACACAGAGGGAATCGAATTGGCTGAACGCTGACAGCTGTGATTGGATTGCATTTGTTTATTGTCACGTGTACCGAGGTACAGTGAAAAGTATTTTTCTGCGAGCAGCTCAACAGATCATTAATGTTTAAGAGAAAATAAAATAAAATAAAATACATAATAGGGCAACACAAGGTATACGATGTAACTACATAACACCGGCATCGGGTGAAGCATACAGGGTGTAGTGTTAATGAGGTCAGTCCATAAGAGGGTCATTTAGGAGTCTGGTAACAGCGGGGAAGAAGCTGTTTTTGAGTCTGTTCGTGCGTGTTCTCAGACTTCTGTATCTCCTGCCCGATGGAAGAAGTTGGAAGAGTGAGTAAGCCGGGTGGGAGGGGTCTTTGTTTATACTGCCCGCTTTCCCCAGGCAGCGGGAGGTGTAGATGGAGTCAATGGATGGGAGGCAGGTTTGTGTGATAGACTGGGCTGTGTTCACGACTCTGGAGTTTCTTGTGGTCGATGGTACACACGGCTGCTACTGTGCGTCAGTGGTGGAGGGAATTAATGTTTGTAGAAGGGGTACCAATCAAGCGGGGTACATTCGACCACTTTTCAGCAACTTGGGCCGAGCAGTTGCCATACCAGGCTGTGATGCAGCCAGATAGGATGCTTTCTATGGTGCATCTGTAAAAGTTGGTAAGGGTTAATGTGGACATGCCGAATTTCCTTAGTTTCCTGAGGAAGTATAGGCGCTGTTGTGCTTTCTTGGTGGTAGCGTCGACGTGGGTGGACCAGGACAGGTTTTTGGAGATGTGCACCCCTAGGAAATTGAAACCGCTAACCATCTCCAACTCGGCCCCATTGACGCTGACAGGGGTGTGATGCTGGGGATCTCTAGAGGCGACCCAGTCGGAGCATCCACTCGACACTTTTGGCTGAAGATTGTTGCAAATGCATTGATACGCTGGGCTCCTCCATCATTGGAGATAGGGATATTTTTGTGGCCTCCTTCTCCAGTGAGTTGCTTAATTGTCCACCACCATTCACGATTGGATGTGGCAGGACTGGAGGGCTTAGATCTGGTGCTCTGTTTTGCTGGCAGCCCGGGGGTTTCCTGACGGCGTGGGGCTGCCCCACAATGGGAAACCCCATTGACCAGCCGGCACAACGGAGCATCCCGCCGGCGGGGTGAAACAGAAATGTGGCGCGGTGGGGCGGAGAATCCAGCACCCTATACCCGACACCAGATTCCCAAAGTAACTGCTCTACTCTGTTGGAGCAGGACACTCCCAGGAGGACGGTGGAAACACTTTACGGATGGCCTCACAGCAAAGGTCAAACATTCCTGGCCTATGACTGACCAAAATGCAGAAGGGGCGATTAGTTGCAAAGTGTTTCAGAACGCCCTGAGGTGGCGACAGGTGTTATATGAGTGAAAGAATCTCCTTTACGTACACCCCGAATGGGCAGACAGCGGGCCTCAGCTTAACATTTCCTCCCAAACGCATCGCTGCAGACACTGAGGTTAGCCTGGATCTGGTGGTCGAATCTCCAGACTGGGTCCTGTGGCAGGAGAGCTAGCGACGGAACTGAATCCGCGTGGATCCGAACTTTCGATCCACTTTCCAATTACCAAAAAGTGAAATCATTGGGGTTTGACACAGCATATTCAGACAGTCTCACTTCAGGATGTGTTCCAGAGGGGTTAACTATGTCTGCATTTAATTTACAATTCCAAATGCCTTTGGTGTTGTTTCATCCCAAATGAGCCGTTTCTTTGAATGCAGTGTAACGTCATTGCTGTTTCAGAGTAACAGGCTTCAGACGAAATGACCACAATCTTAAAATCATCATTAAGACTGAGAGGGAAACTGCTTACGTTCAACTTACATCTGCAAGCAGAAATTGGTGGAATTTATCAAATTAATTCAATATGAGCTTTTCCTTCCTTACTTAACAACAATAACTTTACACGGGATAAATGTTAAATATTATGTTTCGGAGGCCGTCTGGAATTGTTGGCTTGCCAGTTAGCACACATGGTGAGTTGTTTAAAATCTCAACCCCACTAACACACACACACATTGAGCAAGTCTCTCTCGTGACCTGCTGCTGTCCTCGGTGTGAAAGTCGGGCAATCTTTGTTCAGCTTTTCCCTTCTTCCAAAACCAGATTTAATAAATCCTTGAAGTGGAAAACGTGCATCTAATGGGGAAGTGGAGGATAGTGGGTCAGGTGCTCGGGGGAGGAGCGAGTGAGGAGTTAGGGGGAGGAGTTAGAGGATGAGGGAGGCTGAGAGGCTTGGGGGAGGAGAGAGAGGAATTGGGGAGGAGTTAGAGGATGAGGGAGGCTGAGAGGCTCGGGGGAGGAGAGAGAGGAATTGGGAAGGAGTTAGGGGATGAGGGAGGCTGAGGGGCTACAGGAGGGGAGAAGGAAGGAGCTGGGGGAGGGGAATCTGGGGGAGGGGGGAGTTGAGGAGTTTGGCAGGAGGGAGAGGAGAGGGTAAGGAGTTGAGGAAGAGGGAGGGGGAGGTGAGGATGAGGAGCCATGGGAGGGGGACGGGGGCAAGGAGGAGGGGAGAGGGTGTGTTCTAGGGGAGGGGAGAGGGTAAGCTCGAGGGGAGGGGAGACGGTGGGGAGAGGGAGAGGCTGAGGACTAGGGGAGGGGCGAGGGCGTGGACCTGGGGGTGGTCAATGGGTGAAGACTAGTGGGGGGCAGAGGGTGAGGAGCTGGGGGAGGGGAAAGGGTGAATGAAAATTGTCCTCATTTTCTTTTCATTGAATGTTTTCTGACTATTGTCTTGTTTACATTCAGCTCAAGTTTAGGTCACTGAAACTCATAACCACGGCAACGCTTGACATTCGGGAGCCCAATGCCATGTTTCCAAAGAAAGAGGCAAAGAGTCGTCAGGTGAGTGAATGAACATTCTATGTGTGTGTGGAGATGTGGAAAACGAGGAGCTGGGCCCAGGTCTCGGCCTGGATCTGGAGTGTGGAGCTGACCCTACATTCGACCACTTTTCAGCAACAGGAGCGAGGGGAATGGCCCAAGGTTGATCTCATGGCCACTGAGGAGGGGCTGCCAACCCACCAGGAATGTCCTGGTGCCTCCAGTCATCGAAACTTAAGCAGCAGGAGGAAAGTCATCGGGGAAATTCAAAACAATTGGTGTTTTTCTTTCAACATTTCACTAATCATAGAAAGTAATATTTGACTGATTGGCAAGGACTGCTGGGCTCCGTTAGCTTTCCGATTGGCCCAGGAAGGTGAGATTACCAAAGGTGGGAGCATGGGGGTGGGGCAACTGGAGTGAGGCAGTCATGTCACAAAACCTCCAGGATTACAGAGTTGGCAACCCTATTACGGGGAGCTAGACGTAGGTTAAACAATGTGGATAAATACTTGAATGAACTTGCACGGCTATGGGGAAAGAGTGGGGCGGGGGGGTGTCTAATTGGATACCTCTATCGAAAGATCATCACAAATGAGATGAGTTGAATGAATGTTCTTTACCACAGAAGCCTGGGTGCAGGCGAGGAATGACTACCGATCAGCTCAATAAAATGAATGGAAATCTTTAATCTTTAAAAATAAATTTAATTGTGACCTAGGAGTAGATGGCGAGGCAGCCATTTTGTTAGCTCCCCGGTAGGGTGGCCAGTGTTGTACTCAGCCACACGGCGTAGCAGGTTCCGCTGTCAGTGTGGACGTGGCTGATCTCAGAGCGAAGATCAATATTCACTTCCTCCAGGGTGCACCTCCTCTGCCCGTCAGCAAGCTGCTGAATCCCATACTCTTCAACCTCGCTGTGAAAGGTCAGTCAGAGTGCAATGGCGCCGGAGAGGGAAAAGGATAGAGCTGGAGCCAAACTGAGTGGCAGAACGGCAGTAGGATTCTCCATGAGGAGCAGCCATGAGATAGGCAATGGGCAGGCATGGACAGGTCACTGGAGGCAACAAGGACATTGAACCAACAGATGGGTTTGACCATAAATTACATCTTAGGGCAGCTGGCAATTTGCGATGCCCTTATCCAAGATATTGGGCGGGATTCTCTGACCCCCCCGCCGGGTCGGAGAATCGCCGGGGGGGCGGTGTGAATCCAGTCCCCGCCGGCTGCCGAATTCTCCGGTGCCAGGGGTTTGGCAGGGGCGGGAATCGCGCGGCGCTGATCGAGGGCCATTGGCAGCACCCACCCCCCCCCCCCCCCCCCCTCGGCGATGGGCCGAGTGGCCGCCCGGTCCCACCGGCATACGTTACGACAGGTATTTACCGGCGGGACCTGGCTCCGTGGGCGGACTTTGGGGTCCTCGGGGGGGGGGGGGATCTGCCCCCATGGTAGCCTGGCCCGCGGGCGGGCCTTTGCCGTGGGGGCACTCTATTCCTCTGCGCCGGCTGGCGTAACAGTCCGTGATGGGCAACGCTGGCACTCCCGCGCATGCGTCACCTCACGCCGGCCGGCGGAGGCGCAACCGCCACCCATCTTCACAATGCGTCCACCAGAACATGGTCGAATGAGACCTGCACCTTCTCTCTGTCATATCTTTAACGCGTCATTTCCATTTGAAAAGCAAATCTTTCTGTAATAATAAAACTTATTGGTTTTTTTTAATATCCTGCTTGTAGGCTTACACAATTGCCCTTTCCTCAACCTGCGTTTAGACAACCCCAAGTCAGGAAATTAAGTTTTAGTAATCGATCAAAGTATTTCCAGTATTAGCGAGAGTTGGGGTTGCCTCCATCTCCATTTTATTCATGTGCTTTTCAGGTGGTGCGGTGCTGACCTCTAGTGGATAACTCTGCATTACTTCAAATCTATGAATTGACTGAAATGCAGGAAATTAAAGAACATTAATTTCCACAGCAATCTGGTTGACTCTTAACTGCCCTCAAAAGCAATTAAGGATGGACAACAAATGCTGGCTTAGCCAGTCGGTCAATCCCACATCCCATGGAAGAATTTTAAAAACGATCAGTCAACTCAGATCTGACCACCCCCCGGGATATCAATCCCATCACACCCTTGCTCCGTATCTCTTGATACTGTTACTTTATGGGGAGGTGGTGACATGGCATGGGGGTATTATCACTGGACAAGTAATTCAGAGGCCCAGAATGATGCCCTGGGGACCTGGGGATTGAATCTCACGACGGCAGATGGTAAAATTTGAATTCAATTAAAATCTGCAATTAAAAGTCTAATGATGACCGTGAAAACATCGCTGATTGTCGTAAAAAAAACATCTGGTTCACTAATGTCCTTTAGAGAAGGAAATCTGCCTTTTTAACTTGGTCAGGTGCACATGTGACTGCAAATCCACTGCATCATGGTCCTCTGAAAGGGCAAGACACTCAGTTCAAGGGCAACTAGGGATGGGCAACATATGATGGCCCAGCCCAGCAACGCCCTCATCCCACAAATGAATAAAAATAACTTAATAAGGTCTAGTGACCTGAAATTCCACTTCTCTAGTCAAGTGGAGGAAGCCTTTGTTCCATTAGAGGGCCTGTTCTGGATCCTGGGCGAGACAACATTCCTCCGGCTGGGGCAAGACTGTGAAGAGGTCAGCAATGTCAACGCAGTATAGGAGCAGGGGACCCCTGGAGGTAGAAAGGACAAGGGTTAGTAGAAACCACCGTAATATGTTTGTACCTCTTCTTACAGATTACACTTCAAATGAACAAGCAGTACCAGTCTGAGGTTTCCATCTGGATTATAATTGGAAGTTTGCTAGGAGGTCTCCTTCTACTTGCACTGCTCACTCTCGCATTATGGAAGGTAAGTCCAATATTCCAGTCCAACTTGAATATTAAACCTTGGAGCATTACAGACAAGTTTATCTATCCAGCCTCCGATGGACTTCCAGCAGGGAGGACATAAAGTGTACCCATTCGCTAGCACCGTGGTTGCTTCAAAGCTCCAGGGTCCCAGGTTCGATTCCCGGCTTGGGTCACTGTCTGTGCGGAGTCTGCATGTTCTCCCCGTGTCTGCGTGGGTTTCCTCCGAGTGCTCCAATTTCCTCCCACAAGTCCCAAAAGACGTGCTTGTGTTATGGGTCAGGGTTTAGAGAACCCCAAAGTGTATCATGGAGTTCACCTGACCCACAACTTTTAATAGATTGTGGTATGGGGAGCACACGGCTCACTCTACTGGTGTGGTACAGCAGAAAATGGACAAGTATTTTATGAAGCAAAACAATGTTTATTCTATGAATGCAAGTGAACCTTTTTAAAACAAACTGTGAACATCTAAGCAACCATTAATTCAAATACAACCCCAAAGACTACAACCCTAAGTAACCCTGCAAGCTGTCCTTTTAACATCCAAAAGACTTAATAAATCTTCAAACAGGAGGACATTAGGTTTACATTCAATACTGAGACTTTTTACAATTCTGGGTTCACCAAATGATCCATAGATAGTCTTTGGATGGCAGAGATCAACCGTACAGCTCTTTGTTTAAACTTCAGATGCAGCTCACTGAAAAACACAGACACACCCAAGCTTTTCTCAAACTGAAACTAAAAAGCAGAAGTAGAGCTCAGCTCCACCAACACTCTGACATCACTCCAGTAACATGAGCAGCTCCATTTCTTAAAGGTACATTTCTTAAACACCCATTTCTTAAAGTGTACTCTCACATGACACTTGTTAGGTAATTTGGACATTCTGAATTCTCCCTTTTTTTTCCACAACAGGCGCCAGAATTTGGCGACTAGGAGCTTTTCACAGTAACTTCAGTGCAGTGTTAATGTAAGCCTACTTGTGACACTAATAAAGATATTATTATTACACAAAAGTCTTATTTGCAGTTCACTGCCTCCCATGAAAATTGAGGGGGTTATGTTGAGACCACAAAACAGCAAAAATGGTCCATACACCATCTTGGGTCACATACTCCTGCAGCTCGGGACAACACTAAAATTGTATGTATTGATACATGTTGTCCATACAATGATGTGAGACATGCCCGACAGACTTAAACAAGCTATTGTTGATAGCCAGCAAGCTCCCCCTGTTAAACGGAAGTGGTTCCCCAAATGCCCTATTCCCATTGTTACTGTTTAGAATGTGGAGCAGGTTTAACCCCAGCCTTTAGCACTTGCAGGGTCTGTAGCTACACACAACTTAGGAATTAGGAGCGGAAGTATGCCATTCAGCCCTTCGAGCCTGCTTTGCCATTTAGTAAGACCACGGCTGTTCTAATTGTCACCTCAACTCTACATACCTGCACACCCCCAATATCCCTCTACCCTCTCTTGTTAATCAAGAAGTTATCCAGCTCCGCCTTAAAAATGTTCAAAGATTCTGCTTCCACTGTCTTTTGAGGAACAGAGCTCCAGCGACTCACAGCCCTCGGAGAGAAAAATATTTCCCTCATCTTCGTCTTAAATGAACAACCCCCTTATTTTTAAACAGTGACCCCTGGTTCTAGATTCTCTGACAAGAGGCACCACCTTCTCCTCGTCCACCCTGCCAATACCCCTCAGGATCTTAAAGGTTTCGTTGACTGCACCTTCCAAGCCTGCACCCTCTGCCACCTTATTCATAGAATTTACAGTGCAGAAGGAGGCCATTCGGCCCATCGAGTCTGCACCGGCTCTTGGAAAGAGCACCCCACCCACGGTCGACACCTCCACCCTATCCCCATAACCCAGTAACTCCACCCAACACTAAGGGCAATTTTGGACACTAAGGGCAATTTATCATGCCCAATCCACCTAACCCGCACATCTTTGGACTGTGGGAGGAAACCGGAGCACTCGGAGGAAACCCACGCACACACGGGGAGGATGTGCAGACTCCGCACAGACAGTGACCCAAGCCGGGAATCGAACCTGGGACCCTGGAGCTGTGAAGCAATTGTGCTATCCACAATGCTACCGTGCTGCCCGAAACCTAGAAGCAGAAGGACAGCAGATGCAGGGGAACACCTTCCAAGTCACACGTCCTGAGTTGGAAATACCTCATGGTGCCTTCACTGTCAGGGGATCAAATCCTGGAACTGTCTCCCTAACAGCACTGTGGGTGTACCAACACACTCATGGGCTGCAGCGGATCAAGAAGGCAGCTCACCCACCACCTTCTCGAGGGCAATTAGGGATGGGCAATGAGTGCTAACTGTGCCAGAACCCCTCGGATTTTGACAATATCTTTGTATTATGGCCAACATCTGTACCTTGTTCAAAAGGCACTGTATTGACCAGTAATACCAATAAACCAGGATACCAGGCAGGAGGTGTGTGGTGAACGTATTGTACTAACCATTCACCACTGTATCATGCTGTTGCCCATGTGGGCTCCACCTATGGACCATTGTACGATATTACACAGAATGTATCATGTTGGTGCCCTTGTGGGCTCCGCCCCTGGCTCCGCCCCCTTGAGGGGAGGTATAAAGAGCAGCTGCCCTGTAGGCAGCCCTCACTAGCAGAGCAGTCGCAGGCAGGCACTGCTCTAGTCGATTAAAGCCACTGTTCACTTCAACTCTCTGTCTCGCGTGAATTGATGGTCTCATCAAGGTGTTCATCTTTGGCAATGCTGAACGATACAGGGACTAAAAGAATTAAACTGTGAGAACAAGTTACATACAAACCAGAATTCTATTCCCCGAGTATAAGGGATTTAGGGGGCGATTTGACTGAGATGGTTAACAGGGTAGGTCGAGAGGAAGCATTTCCTCTATTGGAGAGTCCAGAACAAGGGGCCTAAACCTTCGCATTAGAGCAGATAGTTCAGGGTGTTTTTATTCATCACAGGATGTGGACGCCGCTGGCTGGGTCAGCATTTATTGCCCATCCCCAAGGGCATTTAAAAGTCAACCACATTGCTGTGGGTCTGGTCACATGTAGGCCAGACCAGGTGAGGATGGCAGATTTCCTTCCCTAAAGGACATTAGTGAACCAGATGGGTTTTTACCACAATCGACAATTGTCATCATTTGACTTTTAATTCCAGATTTTTATTGAATTCAAATATCACCATCTGCCCTGGTGGGATTCGAACCATTACTCTGGGCCTCTGGATTATTAATCCAGTGACAATGCCACTACGCCACTGTCATGAAGCACATCTTCTCACAAAGGGTGGCGGAAATCTGGAACTACCTCTTCCAAAACAAGCGCTGAGGGTGGAGGCCAATTGAAAATGTAAAACTGAGATTTACAGAGCTTTATTACGTCAGGATATTGAGGGTTACAGAAATGAGGGAGGTTACAGATCGGCCAGTGATCTAATTTGATAGGGTTTCACGGGGCTGAATGGGTCAACTCTATTCCTCTGTTGGCACTCTGACATAAAAAAAACCTTCTTGCGTCTTCAGGCCTAGAGTCATTAAACTCGAGGCAGCCCGGTTTATCACGGGAGCGGAACAGGAGAGGGGTGGGACGGGCTGACATTTGAACATTAACTCTGTGATCAGAACGAGCCCCCTTCACATTGTCACTTCTCTGTCACACAGCTCGGCTTCTTCCAAAGTGCATATCGCAAGAGGAAGGCGTCCATGGTGGCCAGGGATGGCTCGAACGGGCAGATATCGACAAAAGCGTAGAACATTCAAATCTCGCAAGCTGCTCCTGTCAAAGGAAATGTTAAACCAGGGATGGTGCGAACTCACACAGCAATGCTGGACTGAACCAGGCTGGGAAGCAGGTGGCAGCTACGGTGTACCAACAACAGCCAGCCACCAGACCCACCTTCCTGTCTGATCTATTGTTTTTGCTGTTGACAGCACACATGCTAATTAATTTTTGTACGGTGCAGCCACAGGTTTTGATCATGCCACCCCTTTGAAATGTTTTAACAGCGGCACAATATAGATTAGATTTGGAAACTTCAACTTTGATTGGCAGCGTGACTGTGCTAAACACAATAAGAGAAACCTGCAATAATGCACAGTCACAGTGGAAGCACACAGCGGCGGTTAGGCCAGTGCCCCCTATATGCAGCTATCAGGAAATGCGCCTGCAAAAGCTGCAAATAGGGCCCAAAGCAGACAAGTGGTTTACGTTCTAAAACACCAGAAACTTTGCAAAATTTGCTGCATTGTTTAGGAAATACTGGCTGTCCCGCCATCTTTGTTTACAGACCCCCCAAGAAGCATGTCTTTAAGAAATTAAGCAGCAATTTTGATAGGATTTATGGATTGTAAATGTATTTTTTTAATCAAATTGTCCCCCCGTGAATCTCTCGCCATCACTCGCCTTTCAGATGTGAGGAAGCTGTGACCTACCTCTCAGCACATCACATCGGGTCAATACGGAGGGGAAAGCCCAGGCAGGATGTTTTTCCCCACAACCCCACTGTCCCTCTGCCTTATACCAAGAAGGATTTGTCGATATTGTCGATTTAATCATCTGCTAAAACTAACCCAAGGCTACTAACAGCACCTAATGCCCGATTCATTGGGAAATGCCTCAGAAACTGAACTGGATTAGCCAAATACTGCGGCTACAAGAGCAGGTTAGAGGCTGGGAATCCTGCAGTGAGTAACTTACTTTCCTCACTCCACAAAGCACAAGTCAGGAGTGTAATGGAATACTCTCCACTTGCCTGGATGAGCGCAGCTCCAACAACACTCAAGACGCTCGACACCATCCAGGATAAAGCAGCCCGCTTGATTGGCAGCCCTTCCACCAGCTTAAACATTCATTCCCTCCACCGCCAATGCATGGTAACAGCCGTGTGCACCATCTACAAAGTGCACTACAGCAACTCACCAAGGCTCCATCAACAGAATCTTCCAAACCTGCGACCTCTACCACCTAGAAGCATAAGAGCAGCAGATACATGGGGAACACCGCCGCCTGCAAGTTCCCCTCCAAGCCACACACCGTCCCGACTTGGAACCACAATCGCCATTCTTCGCTGTCACTGGGTCAAGAGCCTGGAACCTCCTCCCTAACAGCACCGTGGTTGTGCCTACACCACATGGACTGCAGCGGGTTCAAGAAAGTGACTCACCGCCACCACCTTTTCAAGGGCAATTAGGGATGGGCAATAACTGCAGGCCTGGCCAGCGACGCCGACATTTTGTGAATGAACTTTTAAAAAGCTTGTATGGAAGTGAGCCACACAGACGATGAATTATAGAGTCATAGAATTTACAGTGCAGCAGGAGGCCATTCGGCCCATCGAGTCTGCACCGGCTCTTGGAAAGAGCACCCTGCCCAAGGTCCACACCTCCACCCTATCCCCATAACCCAGCAACCCCACCCAACACTAAGGGCAATTTTGGACACGAAGGGCAATTTAGCATGGCCAATCCACCTAAACCGCACATCTTTGGACTGTGGGAGGAAACCGGAGCACCCGGAGGAAACCCACGCACACATGGGGAGGATGTGCAGACTCCGCACAGACAGTGACCCAAGCCAGAATCGAACCTGGGACCCTGGAGCTGTGAAGCATTTGTGCTATCCACAATGCTTGGCCAATCTCCCTGCAAGGACTCACTATTATGAGTCGCAGGGAAAGGGGGGCCACTTAGGTGACACTCTTAGAACTGCAGCCGAACGAGAGTCACCACCTTCAGGAGAGGAGCGGAAGGATCAACAAATAGGAGCCAGCAATCGCAACCTCAATCGCTGTGGGTTAACTAGGCATTGTCCTGAGCTAGAGCTGTCAGTTGGATATTACTAAGTATTTACAGAACAGAAATAGGCCAAACAGCCCAACAAGTGGTGTCCCCACTAGCCTCCTCCCAGCTCTCTTCATTTAATCCTTTCAACTCTTCTATCCCTTTCTCCCACCATTTATCTGGCTTCTCTCAAATGTAGCAAAATCCCTCCATGTGGGAGTACCTTCCATAGTCTCATCACTCTCTGGTGTTGAGGTTTCTCCTGAATTCCCACCTAGATTATTACTGACGATCCTCCATATAGAGTCTTACCTGCGAGTGGAAACATCTTTATATATCAAAAACCTTTCATCATTTCAATAGGGGAGGATGTACTAATTTATCCCACAGATTGGCAAAGGGACATCTAAGTTTTTCCCACTCGCCTCGAGAACAATGACACTCAGAAATCACCTTACGGCTGACGGGAAGCTTCAGCTACATCGATCTTTACAAATAGACTGATTCGAAAAAGGTTCTAAAAATTTGTTCCGCAAAGGTTTACTGAGGCCAAGGCACCAACTGATGTTGCACTGAGGTCCCCCGTCAGCCGGGTTTAGCCAGGGTTGGACACTACCGTAGACTACTGGGTCCTTGGGCGAGGGAGAGGAGCAACCTTTGAGGATTCCCACAACAGATCACGATTCAGTGGCTCCTTACTGGAAAGTGTATTTTGGACAAACATCAGGATTAGAATCAAGGTTGCATCCATCAAGAATCATTGTACAGGCTGGGGTGCTTTTCTCTGGAAAGGACATAGCTCCTGGGTGGGTGATCTCACAGAGTTCCAACAGAGTTATGAATCCCAGGAACCCCATTCCTGAAAACTGTAGGACAATCCTGGAGAGTTTGCAGCAACTATCAAACCCCACCCCGACATGAAGAAATGTGCACATGGCTCAGACAGGAGTTGCCTGGGACCAAATTCAATGCTTAATCTTGCACTGAGCCCGGTAGTTTTTTGGTAACTGCTACTGCGCTGGGTGCAAATCTTCAGTGTAAATGTGAGAGGGGGGGGGGGGGGGCGGGGGGGGGGGGGGGGGGGGGGGGAGGCAAAATAGATTGTGGAACAGACAAAGGAGGAATTGCTGCTGTGGTTGGTTGGAGTTACCTGGGGTCAAGGAGGGAAAGGCCAAGTTAAAACTGGGTTTCTTTCCCACCTGGTTGCCATCTACCAGTTTCAGCTGCGTAAAGGGCAGGGACAGCTTTGGCCATGATGTCCATGGTTGGAAGCTGACCGACACATAAGTCCCGATTTTGACCTTGATAGAACATAAAGTTGGGCCAGATATAAAGCAGAGATGCAATACATTCTTGGCAGTTGGGTAAGGTTAAAATGAGGAAGATAGGGTCTGGGAACCCGAACTGTTCATTTGCTAAGCATGTTAAAAAAAAAAGGTTAGTGAAGATGAATGTAGGTCCCTTACAGTCTGAAATGGGAGAACTTATAATGAAGAACAAGGAAATGGTAGAGCAATAGACAACTGCTTTAGTTCTGTCTTCACGGAGGAAGATGTACAAAACCTTTCAGAAATGTTAAAGGTTTAATGAGAAGGAGGAACCGGAGGAAATTAGTATTACAAAGAAAAATAGTGCTGGAGAAATTGATGGGACTGAAAGCCTATAAATCCCCAGAACATCTACATTCCAGGTACTAAAGGGGGGGACCTTGGGAATATTAATGAGTTGTTTATCATCTTCCAAAATTGTATAGATTCTGGAACAGTCCCGGAAGATTGAACAGTGGTAAATGCAACACTGATCATTAAAAAAGGGAGGGAGGGAGAAAACCGGGAATTACAGACTAGTTAGCCGAACATTAGTAATCGGGAAAGTGCAAGAGGATTTTTACATTACAAAAATGTAAAGGATGTGATAACAGGACACTTAGAAAATAATCAATGGGATTAGACAAAGTCAACATGGATTTATGAATGGGAAATAATACTTGACAAACGTACCTGTGTATTTTGAAGAGATAACTAACAGGATAGATAGGGAAGAACCAGTGGATATGGTCTGTACAGATTTTCAGAAAGTTTTTGATAAAGTCCCATATAAGAGGTTAGTGTGCAAAGTTAAAGCTCATGGGATTGGGTAATATATTAGTATGGATTCAGAATTGATTATCAGGGCAGCACAGTAGCACAGTGGTTACCACTGTGGCTTTACAGCACCAGGATCCCAGGTTCGATTCCCCGCTGGGTCACTGTCTGTGTGGAGTCTGCACGTTCTCCCCGTGTCTGCGTGGGTTTCCTCCGGGTGCTCCAGTTTCCTCTCACAGTCCAAAGACGTGCAGGTTAGATGGATTGGCCATGCTAAATTGCCCTTGGTGTCCAAAAAGGTTAGGAGGGGTTATTGGGTTACGGGGATAGGGTGGAAGTGAGAGCTTAAAGTGGGTCGGTGCAGACTCGATGGGTCGAATGGCCTCCTTCTGCACTCTATGTTCTATGTAATAAAGTGACCCGGGTTCGATCCCGGCTCTGGGTGACTGTCCGTGTGGAGTTTGCACATTCTCCCCGTGTCTGCGAGTGATTCCCCCCTCAACCCAAAGATGTGCAGGTTAGGTAGATTGGCCACACTAAATTGCCCCTAAGATTGGAAAAAATTTAATTGGGTACTCTAAATTAAAAAAAAAAATTTGATTAGCAGACAGGAAACAGAGAGGGAATAAATAGGTATTTTCCAAAGTGAAAAGTGGGGTCCCGCAGGGATCAGTGATTGGGCCCCAGCTATTCACAAATGCATCAATGATTTGGATGAAGGAAGCAAATGTTATATTTCCGAGTTTGCTAATGGCACAAAACTTGGTGGGAAGATGAGTGGTGAGAAGGATGTTGAGAGGCTTCAAGGTGATTTAGACAAGTTGATGAATGGGCAAATACATGGCAGATGCAGTATAACAAATGTAAATGTGAAGTTATCCACTTCGGATAGAGAAACAGAATGACAGAGTATTATTTAAATGGTGCTAGATTGGGAGATGTGGATGTACAAAGGGACCTGTCACCCAAAACAAGTGTGCAGGTACAGCAGGCGGTAAAGAAGGCAAATGGTATGTTGGCCTTCATTGCGAGAGGATTTGAGTACGGGAGCAAGGATGTCTTACTGCAGCTGTACAGGACCTTGGGTGGACCACACCTGGAGTACTGTGGGCCATTTCGGTCTCCTCGTGTAAGAAAGGATATACTTGCCACAGAAGAGCTGCAGTGAAGGTTCACCAGACTGATTCTTGGGATGGTAGGATTATCAACGGTGGAGAGGTTGGGGCGACTGGGCCTGTAATCACTGGAGTTTAGAAAAAACTCTGACAGGACTGGACTAACTGGATGCAGTGATGTTGTTTTCTCTGGCTGGGGGTCTAGGACAAGGGGGTCACAGTCTCAGGATGGGGAGGGGAGGCTATTTCGGACTGAGATGAGGAGAAACCTCTTCACTCAGAGAGTGGTGAACCTGTAGCATTCCCTACCACTGAAAGGCTGTGGAGCCAAGTCACTGAATATATTTAAGAAGGAAATAGATTCTAAAGATGTCAAGGCATATGGTGAGCGTGCAGAAGTATGGCGTGGAGATAGATGATCAGCCATGATCATACTGAATCAAAGGGCCAAATAGTCTATTCCTGTTCCTAATTTCTATGTTGCAACTCAGACCTCATTACTGCACTGGAGCATCAGCCTAAATTTTGTGTTCAAGTCAAGAGAATGGGACTTGAATCCTGGACTTTATGACAAAGTGTCATCCACTCAACACTATGACGAGGGGAGCTACCTGAACCATCTGTCCATGCATTGTCAATCTGCACTGTACATAAGCATGTTCCGTAATTATTTCAGATTTACAGCATTCGCAATTTATCTTTACAACTGTAAACTGAACACCGTAACCTCCAGTATATACTTTACAACCGGCGAGCGGACCATTGTAATGGGCAGCATTTCAACAATGTATAAATCGCAGCCAGATAGCTAGAGCTTCTTGTAAAAACCTGTCCATGAAGGCAAGACTGAGAGAGATTTTACACGTTGGCTCTCATCCAACGTAACATAATTAAGCATGTGTAAAATTTCAATGCTGTGGCCATTTACAGATTCTGTATTATATGTAAAACGACTCCTGTATTTGTAAATATTTGGAAAGAATTTGCTTTTGTAATTCGGAGAATTTGTAATTATATGAACAAAGACTGTTTACTTTTATGTCTGAATGTTGGTCATAAGATGGGCTTTGTTCTTCAAAGAAAACTAGGTTTTACACTGTTACTCAGGCTGCCTGGAGTTTCTTTATTAAAAAATGGGACAGTCTAAGTTGGCTGATTTGAGACCCTTTACCTCAGCCTCAACATCTGGATTTAAGTGGGGTCAGGGAACCACTGTTATATTACGCTTTGTGGTAACATGTCGTTATTCTTTGCCTTGTGATCCAGAATGGTCGGATAAGTTGATGATAAAGAAATCACCAATCTTTAGGTTGAATCAATACTAATTTATTGAATAACGATTAAATTAAATAGAGTTCGCACACACTACAGAGCTATAACTATTAATAACATAAGACTGAATCTGTTAAACAGTAATCTATAATCTAATATTAACTAATAACGTACTTGTGCTATTTCTCTCTAATCTAAACTACTCCTGAGCTGTGATCAATACTTCTCTCTGCTAACATTTACTAACCTTCTACCCAAGATTCCCTGAGATCTGGGGCGGAATTCTCTGATAATGGGGCTATGACCCCACACCCGCGGGAAAACGGGCGCGAATCACTCTGGACTTTCCTGGAGAAAGTCCAGAGTGATTCTCCGTTTTGCCGGAAGCTAGCAGGGCCCCGGAGTAGTCCTCGCAGCACTGGCTGCCGATATGGGGCCCTGCACTTTCTGCCGCGGGTCCGCGCACGCTGGCCTGCGGCGGTGGCCCTGAGCCACATGGCGGACCCACACAGCGGGCCGGCCCCGACAAAATATAGCCCCCCCCCCCCAGATCACGCAACCCGCCGATCGGTGGCCCCCGATCAGAGCCTGGCCATCCTGGAGCCCCCCCCCTCCCTCCGGTCCGCAGCCGCCACACCAAGCCCCCGCCGGGTGGAACCATGTGTGAACCACGCTCTTGTTAACCCGGCCAGTCGTCAGCAGAGAATCGCTGTGGGGGCCACGTCGACCGCACACACACAATTGGCGCCAATTCTCCGGTCCCCGGAGAATCGCGGGAGTGGCGTCAGACCCGATCGCGGGTCTGACGCCCCACTCTCCGCTCCTGCGCCGAGCTCGATTGTGGCATGGAGGCTCGGAGAATCCCAGCCCTGATATTTATACTGGGACCTGGTAGTGCCCTCTAGTGTTTGAATTACACTGAGATATAATAATTAACCCTTGACTGGCGTACCTATATAGATATCATTACAGCCACTATCTGGTGAGTCTTGTTACAAAGTGCATAATCAGGCTTTCCATGGTCGGGTAGCTCATCAACTTTCATTCATTCCTGGGTCACCTTTGAGAAATAGCCATTGGGGTTCGACACTGGAAAGGAGGAAGCTGCAGGTATTCCCGGCCATCCTTTTGGGAACTTGATGGCAGATGATAGGCCTGAGGAGAGGGGGTGGGGGGTGGGGGGGAGGCAACAGCAGGGAACGTGGATTTACGACGTACCATACAGTGGGCAAAGACGTGCTGGCATCCGGTGACCATACTCAAAGGCCATCATAGAGCGGCCAACAGACCAGGTACTATCCCGCAAGACACAAAACATCAAAGGCACAGGAGACTGGCCGTATTATATGGGGTGCTGCTTTTGTGATGGACATATGTAAGTTTTAAGACACCACAGTTTGCCACATGGTATCTACAAATGGCCCCGTGAGTGAATGATGACGATTGCCTTGGTCTGTTTGTTGTTTGGAATCCCTAATGCGTCTGCCCTGAAATCACAGGCTGGGAACTGCAGTAATCGTGATTCAGAATGTGGGGAGCGGGGGTGGAGGGGCGCGCAGAACCAATCTGCTCATCAGTGTAAGTATCTCTCGATCTGGGCAGCATGGTAACACAGTGGTTAGCACTTGTTGCTTCACAGCTCCAGGATCCCAGGTCCCATTCCCGGCTTGGGTCACTGTCTGTGCGGAGTCTGCACGTTCTCCCCGTGTCTGCGTGGGTTTCCTCCGGGTGCTCCGGTTTCCTCCCACAGCCCAAAGACGTGCAGGTTAGGTGGATTGGCCGTGCTAAATTGCCCTTAGTGTCCAAAAAGGTTAGGTGGGGTTACTGGGTTCCGGGGGATAGGGTGGAGGTGTGGGCTTGGGTATGGTGCTCTTTACAAGGGCCGGTGCAGATTAGATGGGCTGAATGGTCGTATGCACTGTAAATTCTATGATTCTATGCAACCCACCCACAGTTCCCCCAGTAGAAGGAAGGGTTTGTGAACTCAGTGTGTGGAGCAGAAAGCCAGTAGCGCCGTCTTGATCCGTCCCTCAAATCAGCTTCTCTCCATTCCGTCCCAGGGTCCTACTTCCAGACCTTTCGACAAGAGCATCCACTTGTGTTTACACAGCACCGTTAACAAAGCAAAACATCCCAAAGTGCTTGACAGAAACCTTATCAAGCAGAGTTTGATATCGAATCACATCAGGAGGTATCAGTGCTGGCAACCAAAAACTTGATCAAATTAGTAGGTTTTAAAGACTTGAATGGACTTTTCATCTGTAAAAGCTTGTAAATTATAAATAGTCAAGTAAATCCGTAGATCAGGAGGAATGTATTAACTCAGCAACAATCACAGCCTTGGTACAAATTGTAAAATCACAGAATAATTCAATACATTACAGATGTACAGTACAAAAGGCCATTGGCCCATGGAGTGTCTGCCAGCTCTTTCAAAGGACAATCGAAAGTCTTTCATCTATTCCTGCCCTGTACCCTGACAATTTATTTCTCCTTTAAAGTATTTATCCAATTCCTTTTTGAAGCCTGCAAATTGATCTATTTCCGCTATCCAATCCAGAGACCCAAGGTAATGATCTGGAGGGACCCTGGTTCAAATCTCGCCACTGCAGATGGCGAAATTTGAACTCAATAAAAATATGGGATTGAAAATATGTGAAACCACTGTCGATTGCTGTACAACCCATCTGGTTCGCTAGGGAAGGAAATCTGCCATCCTTACCTGGTCTGGTCAACATGTGACTCCAGACCCACCGGGTGGCACAGTAGCACAGTGGTTAGCACTGCGGCTTCACAGCGCCAGGGACATGGGTTCGATTCCTGGCTGGGGTCACTGTCTTTGCGGAGTCTGCACGTTCTCCTTGTGTCTGCGTGGGTTTCCTCCCGCAAGTCCCGAAAGACGTGTTTGTTAGGTGAATTGGACAGTCTCAATTCTCCCTCAATGCATCTGAACAGGCGCCAGAGTATGGCGACTAGGGGCTTTTCACAGTAACTTCATTGCAGTGTTAATGGAAGCCTACTTGTGGCAATAATAACGATTATTATTATCAGGCAACGCTTTCCCGTCCTAACCACTCAGTTGAGTAAAACGGTAAAAGTGAAACTGGCCATTTTTGTGAGTGGGTGGCGGATATCAAACATCAGTGAGTGAGTTGCCGACTACCGGGTGTGGCGATGACCAGCTGAGTCGCACGTTTCGGCAGCTCCCGGTGGAACGGACTTTTGGGCTCTTAAGAGGAGCCCCATCGGCAATTTTAACGGCAAATAACACTGTGCGGTAATCCAGAAGGGAATCCCCCCTGGACACGGATGGAAAAAAGAGAGGAAAGTAGCCGGATTGCGGTGGATCCTCTAGAGCAGCGGCCAGGAAGGCAGGCACAAAGCAAGATGGCATCAGAAGGAGGCAGTTTAATATGGGGCCCTGACCAACAAGAGTTCCTGCGGCGTTGCGTAGATGAACTCAAAAAGGAGATGAAGAAGGAGCTGTTGGCCCCGATATTACAAGCGATTGAGGGGCTAAAGGAGGAGCAAAAGACCCAGGAACAGGAGCTTCGGGTCGTGAAGGCAAAGGCTGCTGAGAATGAGGACGACATACAGGGCCTGGTGGAGAAAACGGAGATCCACGAGGCACAACACAAAAGATGTGTGGAAAGGCTGGAGGTGCTGGAGAATAATGCGAGGAGGAAGAACCTAAGGGTTCTTGGTCTTCCCGAAGGTGCAGAAGGGGCGGACGTCGGGGCATATGTGAGCACGATGCTGCACTCGTTAATGGGATCGGAGGCCCCGACGGGTCCGCTGGAGGTGGAGGGAGCCTATCGGGTTTTGCGCGAAGACCGAGGGCTGGAGAAATTCCTCGAGCAATAGTGGTGAGATTTCTCCGATATAAGGACAGATGGTCCTCAGATGGGCAAAGAAAACTCGGAGCAGTAGGTGGGAGAATGCAGTGATCCGCGTATATCAAGATTGGAGTGCGGAGGTGGCGAGAAGGAGGGCAAGCTTTAATCGGGCCAAGGCGGTGTTGCATAAAAGGAAGGTCAAATTCGGAATGCTGCAACCGGCAAGACTGTGGGTCACACATCTAGGGAAACACCACTACTTCGAAACGGCAGACGAGGCGTGGACATTTATTGTCGAGGAGAAGCTGGAGTGAGCGGGCCAGAAAAAGAATGTTTGGGACAAAAGTGGGGGGATGAATTTGTGGGATGAAGGGGGGAAAAGGGGGAAGAGAGGACTTCCCAAGCTGTTAAACCTGCGACCCTGTAACTTCTCTCTCTTCCCCATGTCGTGGGGGAGGGGGTGAGGGAGGATGAGGAGCTGAGGGCGCCGGCCATTGGGGGCGGGGCCAAAAGGGAAGCGCGGGCTTTGTTCCCGCGCTATGGTAATCATGGCGGGAACAGGGAAGCAGGAAGGAGGGGGCCTCCCACAGTGTGAGCCGAGGTCACGGGGGGAAGCCGAGGTCGGCCAGAGTTTGCTGACTTCTGGGAGCAACATGGGGGGTGCAATTACGCAAGCTTGGGATCTAGCGGGGGGGGGGGGGTTAACTGGGTTGCTGCTGCTGGGGAGAAGGGGGAGCTGGTATGGGAGGGGGGGACAGGGCGGGGGGGGCGCCGCCTGGGGGGGATACAGCTACGTGGGAACCGGGTGAGGAGCTGGATTGAAAAAGGAAATGGCTAGTCGTCAAGGGGGGGGGGGGTAAAGAGCCCCCCAACCCGGTTGATCACGTGGAATGTGAGAGGGCTGAACGGGCCGATTAAGAGGGGACGGGTACTCGCACACCTAAAGAAACTTAAGGCAGATGTGGTTATGCTTCAGGAGACGCATCTGAAGCTGACAGGCCAGGTTAGACTTCGCAAAGGATGGGTGGGGCAGGTGTTTCATTCGGGGCTAGATGCAAAAAACAGGGGGGTGGCCATACTAGTGGGGAAGCGGGTAATGTTTGAGGCAAAGACTATAGTGGCGGATAGTGCGGGCAGATACATGATGGTGAGTGGCAAACTGCAAGGGGAGGCGGTGGTATTAGTGAACGTGTCTGCCCCGAACTGGGATGATGCCAATTTTATGAGGCGTATGTTAGGACGAATCCCGGACCTAGAAGTGGGGAAGTTGGTAATGGGTGGAGACTTTAATACGGTGCTGGACCCAGGGCTGGACAGATCGAGGTCCAGGACCGGAAGGAGGCCGGCTGCAGCTAGGGTGCTTAAGGATTTTATGGTGCAGATGGGAGGAGTGGATCCCTGGAGATTTAGTAGACCTAGGAGTAAGGAGTTTTCGTTTTTCTCCTATGTAAATAAAGTATTTTCACGAATAGATTTTTTTGTTTTGGGAAGGGCACTGATCCCAAAGGTGACGGGGACGGAGTACACGGCTATAGCCATCTCGGATCATGCTCCACACTGGGTGGACCTGGAGATAGGGGAAGAAAAACAACAGCTTCCACCCTGGAGAATGGACATGGGATGATTGGCAGATGAGGGGGGGTGTTTAAGGGTGAGGGGGTGTATTGAAAGGTACTTGGAACTTAATGATAATGGGGAGGTACAGGTGGGAGTGGTCTGGGAGGCACTAAAGGCAGTGGTTAGAGGGGAGCTGATATCTATTAGGGCACATAAAGGAAAGCAGGAGGGTAGGGAAAGGGAGCGGTTGTTGAAAGAACTTCTGAGGGTGGACAGACAATACGCGGAGGCACCGGAGGAGGGACTATACAGGGAAAGGCAAAGGCTACATGTAGAATTTGACTTGTTGACTACGGGTACGGCAGAGGCACAATGGATGAAGGCACAGGGTGTACAGTACGAATATGGGGAGAAGGCGAGTAGGTTGTTGGCCCACCAACTGAGGAAAAGGGGAGCAGCGAGGGAGATAGGGGGGGTGAGAGATGAGGAGGGAGAGATGGAGCGGGGAGAGGAGAGAGTGAATGGAGTGTTCAAGACATTTTATGAAAGATTATATGAAGCGCAGTCCCCGGACGGGAAGGAGAGAATGATGTGCTTTCTGGATCAGTTGGAATTTCCTAAGGTGGAGGAGCAGGAGAGAGTGGGGCTGGGAGCATAGATTGAGACGGAGGAAGTAGTGAAAGGGATTGGGAGCATGCAGGCGGGGAAGGCCCCGGGACCAGACGGATTCCCAGTTGAATTCTATAAGAAATATTTGGACTTGCTGGCCCCGCTACTGATGAGAACCTTTAATGAGGCGAGGGAAAGGGGGCAGCTGCCCCCGACTATGTCAGAGGCAACGATATCGTTCCTCCTAAAGAAGGAAAAAGACCCGCTGCAATGCGGGTCATACAGGCCCATTTCCCTCCTGAATGTGGATGCTAAGATTCTGGCCAAGGTAATGGCAATGAGGATAGAGGATTGTGTCCCGGGGGTGGTCCATGAGGACCAAACTGGGTTTGTGAAGGGGAGACAGCTAAATACAAATATACGGAGGCTGCTAGGGGTAATGATGATGCCCCCACCAGAGGGGGAAGCGGAGATAGTGGTGGCGATGGATGCCGAGAAAGCATTTGATAGAGTGGAGTGGGATTATTTGTGGGAGGTGTTGAGGAGATTTGGCTTTGGGGACGGGTATATCAGGTGGGTACAGTTGCTGTATAGGGCCCCGATGGCGAGCGTGGTCACGAATGGACGGGGGTCTGACTATTTTCGGCTCCATAGAGAGACGAGGCAGGGATGTCCTCTGTCCCCGTTATTGTTTGCATTGGCGATTGAACCCCTGGCCATAGCACTGAGGGGTTCCAGGAACTGGAGGAGAGTACTTAGGGGGGGAGAAGAACACCGGGTATCTCTGTATGCGGATGATTTGTTGCTATATGTGGCGGACCCGGCGGAGGGGATGCCAGAGATAATGCGGATACTTGGGGAGTTTGGGGATTTTTCAGGGTATAAACTGAACATGGGGAAAAGTGAGTTATTTGTGGTGCATCCGGGGGAGCAGAGCAGAGAGATAGAGGATTTACCGTTGAGGAAGGTAGCAAGGGACTTCCGGTACCTGGGGATCCAGATAGCCAAGAATTGGGGTACATTACATAGGCTTAATTTAACACGGTTGGTGGAACAGATGGAGGAGGATTTCAAGAGATGGGACATGGTGTCCCTGTCATTGGCAGATAGGGTGCAGGTGGTTAAAATGGTGGTCCTCCCGAGATTCCTTTTTGTGTTCCAGTGCCTCCCGGTGGTGATCACGAAGGCTTTTTTCAAAAGAATTGAGAAGAGCATTATGAGTTTTGTGTGGGCTGGGAAGACCCCGAGAGTGAGGCGGGGATTCTTGCAGCGTAGTAGGGACAGGGGGGGGCTGGCACTACCGAGCCTAAGTGAGTACTACTGGGCCGCCAATGTTTCAATGGTGTGTAAGTGGATGGGAGAAGGGGAGGGAGCGGCGTGGAAGAGATTGGAGAGGGCATCCTGCAGGGGGACTAGCCTGCAAGCAATGGTGACGGCGCTGTTGCCGTTCTCACCAAAGAAATACACCACAAGCCCGGTGGTGGTGGCTACATTGAAAATTTGGGGGCAGTGGAGACGGCATAGGGGAGGGACGGGAGCTTCGGTGCGGTCCCCGATAAGAAACAATCATAGGTTCGTTCCAGGGAGAATGGATGGGGGATTTGGAGCATGGCAAAGAGCTGGGGTAGTACAACTAAGAGATCTATTTGTAGATGGGACGTTTGCGAGTCTGGGAGCGCTGACGGAGAAATATGGGTTGCCCCAAGGGAATGCATTTCGGTATATGCAATTGAGGGCTTTTGCGAGGCAACAGGTGAGGGAATTCCCACAGCTCCCGACGCAGGAAGTGCAGGATAGAGTGATCTCAGAGACATGGGTGGGGGACGGTAAGGTGGCGGACATATACAGGGAGATGAGGGACGAGGGGGAGATCATGGTAGATGAGCTGAAAGGGAAATGGGAAGAAGAACTGGGGGAGGAGATTGAGGAGGGGCTGTGGGCTGATGCCCTACGTAAGGTAAACTCATCGTCCTCATGTGCCAGGCTAAGCCTGATACAATTTAAGGTGCTACACAGGGCGCATATGACTGGAGCACGGCTTAGTAAATTTTTGGGGGTAGAGGATAGGTGTGCGAGATGCTCGAGAGGCCCAGCGAATCACACCCACATATTCTGGTCATGCCCGGCACTACAGGGGTTCTGGGTGGGGGTGGCAAAGGTGCTTTCGAAGGTGGTGGGGGTCCGGGTCGAACCAAGCTGGGGGTTGGCTATATTTGGGGTTGCAGAAGAGCCGGGAGTGCAGGAGGCGAGAGAGGCTGACGTGTTGGCCTTTGCGTCCCTTGTAGCTCGGCGCAGGATATTGTTAATGTGGAAGGAAGCCAAGCCCCCGGGTGTGGAGACCTGGATAAACGATATGGCAGGGTTTATAAAGTTAGAACGGATTAAGTTCGTGTTAAGGGGTTCAGCTCAGGGGTTCACCAGGCGGTGGCAACCGTTCGTCGACTACCTCACAGAAAGATAGAGGGAATGGAAAAGAAGTAGACAACAGCAGCAACCCAGGGGGGAGGGGGGGGGGGGGGGGGGAGGGCAGGGGTGAGGAATCGGACGGACTCTCAGGGATGTTATTGTATATGTATAGGTATTTGGTATATGTAATTGTATATTGGATTGTTGGATTGTATTTTTGGAGAGTATTTATTTTGGACAAGGCAGTTGCCATTTAGTTTTGTTTTTTGTTTTTGTTTATATATTACTTATTTATTTGTTGCAAACTGGCCACGGTTATTTATATTGCTTTATTGTTGTATAAAAGAAACACTACGTATTATGTTTGGCCAAAAAACTTGAATAAATTTTTTTTTTTAAAGTGAGTGAGTTGCAGCAAAAGTGAGTCAACGTCAATAAGAATGAAGGGAGCACAGAGACAACATGTTGTATTTGAGTTTCAAAAGCAGCCTGCAGGACAAAGTGAAACAGTTTTCCAAACCCATTTCCCACTTATTTCCCCGTAATATCTTTCATGCTCTCAAGTGTTCATTTCCCACTGTCAATTTAAAAACATTTGTCCAGGGGATGTGGGAGCGTCGCTGGCTGGGGCAGCATTTAGTGCCCAACCCTAATTGTATTTCAGAGGGCATTTCAGAGTCGATCACTTTGCTGTGGGTCTGGAGTCACACGTTGACCAGATCAGGTAAGGACGGCAACAAAAGAGAAAATGCTGGAAAATCTCAGCAGGTCTGGCAGCATCTGTAGGGAGAGAAAAGAGCTAACGTTTCGAGTCCAGGTGACCCTTTGTCAAGGGTCTGATCTGGACTTGAAACATTAGCTCTTTTCTCTGCCTACAGATGCTGCCGGATCTGCTGAGATTTTCCTCATGTGTTTCAGATTCCAGCATCCGCAGTAATTTGCTTTTATTGGGTAAGGATGGTGGATTTGCTTCCCTGGCGAATCAGATGGGTTTTTACAGCAATCAACAATGGTTTTGCGCATTTGTCAATTCCAGATTTTTATTGAATTCACATTTCATTATCTGCAGTGACGGGATTTGAACCAGGGACCCCAGATCATTAACCTGGGTCTCTGGATTACGAGGCCAGTGACAATACCACTGCACCAGTGCCTCCTCTGACTAACTCAGCTTCCATATCGTGAGGGTCTATTGCCGGAGAGATGTAATAATAATAATAATCGCTTATTGTCACAAGTAGGCTTCAATGAAGTTACTGTGAAAAGCCCCTAGTCACCACATTCCGGCGCCTGTTCGGGGAGGCTGGAACGGGAATGGAACCCGCGCTTCTGGACTTGTTCTGCATTACACGCCAGCTGTCTTAGCCCATTATGCTAAACCAGCCCCATTTAATCTCCTGCTTTAAGTTATTAATATTAATCCAAAGTTGATGGTCCCTTGGTACTCATTCACTAAGGAGTGAAATTAACCCTTCGCCTTTTACCCTGTATAACCCTTCCTTAATGTTGTACCCAGTTGTCAGATTAACTCCCGAATCGTCTCTGCTCTGACACACATATAGCCCTCAAACCTGTCATCAGTCAGTTCTCGTACCATTCGAGTAAATCACAGTTGCGCATTTCCCACAGCTCTGATATCCTTTGCCCAAAACTGCACGGAGCCCATTAACTGTGACCCGATCAACTGTTAAGCATTGGAGAATTCTTTTTTAGACTCCCAGAGATCAGGAAAGGCCAGAAGGTAAATTGCATTTAAAGGACTGAGTCGCAGGATTTAAACATAGCCAAAGCAATTAATCCAATGGCTGCATTAATCCTGGAAATATATATACCAGGGAAACTGAGCAGGGGTCACGACAATGCAGAGTTGAAAAAGGCAACACAAAGTGAGGGACCGCCTCGTCAGTTGAAAGTAGCCAGGTAGATTTTATTGCAGAAGTTTCCCATGAACTATGAACTTATTTTGGCGTCATTGCAAGGAAATCAGTGGAGAAATTGAGCTATATTTCAAGAAAACAGGCCGGATTTTCAGGTTAAGAAAAAAATAGCTCTTTAAAATCATTTCGCAGACAGCTGAGAATGGAATAGCAGAGGGAGAGAGGATTCTGTTTGGACACAAAGCAAAATACTTGTTTTCACATGGTACCGCATTATGTCTCCTAGGGAGATCTCAGAGCTTCGTGCAATCAATTCCTTTAAGACCATAACACGTAGGAGAGTTAGGCCACTCTGCTCATCGAGCCTACTCCGCCATTCAATCATGGCTGATATGTTTCTCATCCCCATTCTCCTGCCTTCTCCCCATAACCCTTGACCCCTTATTAATCAAGAACCTATCTATCTCTGTCTTAAAGACACTTAGTGATTTGACCTCCACAGCCTTCTGCGGCAAAGAGTTCCACAGATTCACCACCCTCTGGCTGAAGAACCTCCTCCTCATCTCTGTTTTAAAGGATCGTCCCTTTAGTCTGAGATTGTGTCCTCTGCTTCTAGTTTTTCCTACAAGTGGAAACATCCTCTCCATATCCACTTTATCCAGGCCTTGCAGTATCCTGTAAGTTTCAATAAGATCCCCCCTCATCCTTCTAAACTCCAACGAGTACAGACCCAGAGTCCTCGATTGTTCCTCATACGACAAGCTCTTCATTCCAGGGATCATTCTTGTGAACCTCCTCTGGATCCTTTCCAAGGCCAGCACATCCTTCCTTAGATACGGGGCCCAAAACTGCTCACAATACTCCAAATGGGGTCTGACCAGAGCCTTATACAGCCTCAGAAGTACATCCCTGGTCTTGTATCCTAGCCCTCTCGACATGAATGATAACATTGCATTTACTTCCTAACTGCCGACTGAACCTGCACGTTAACCTTAAGAGAGTCATGAACAAGGACTCCCAAGTCCCTTTGTGCTTCTGATTTCCTAAGCATTTCCCCATTTAGAAAATAGTCTATGCCTAAATTCCTCCTTCCAAAGTGCATAACCTCACACTTTTCCACATTGTATTTCATTTGCCACTTCATTGCCCACTCTCCTAGCTTGTCCAAGTCCTTCTGCAGCCCCCTTGCTTCCTCAATACTACCTGTCCCTCTACAGATCTTTGTATCATCTGCAAACTTAGCAACAGTGCCTTCAGCACCTTCTTCCAGATCATTAATGTATATTGTGAAAAGTTGTGGTCCCAGCACAGACCCCTGAGGCACACCACTAGTCACCGGCTGCCATCCTGAAAAAGACCCCTGTATCCCCACTCTCTGCCTTCTGCCAGTCAGCTAATCCTCTATCCATGCCAGGATCTTACTCTTAACACCATGGGCTCTTAACTTATTTAACAGTCTCCTATGTCAAAGGCCTTCTGGAAATCTAAATAAATCATGTCCACTGGTTCTCCTTTTGTCTAACTTCCTTGTTACTTCCTCAAAGAACTCTAACAGATTTGTCAGACATGACCTCCCCTTGACAAAGCCGTGCTAACTCAGTCCTATTTTATCATGCACTTCCAAATACTCCGTGGTTTAATCTTTAATAATGGACTCTAAAATCTTACCAATGATCGAAGTCAGGCTAACCGGCCTATAATTTCCCATCTTCTGCTTCCCTCCCTTCTTGGTTCTCTATTTCCCCTTCAGTTATTACACCTTCTAAGTTAACATTCTGGTTCCACCCCCCTGCCATACTAGTTTAAATCCTCCCGAGTGACTCCAGCAAACCTCCCAGCCAGGATATCAGTGCCCCTCCAGTTTCGATGTAACCCGTCCTTCTTGTACAGGTCCCACCTGCCCCGGAAGAAATCCCAATGGTCCAGAAATCTGAAACCCTCCCTCCTACACCATCAGTTTAGCCACGTGTTTAGCTGCATTATCTTCCTATTTCCAGTGGCACAGGGAGAAATCCTGAGATTATAACCCTAGAGGTCCTGCTTTTTAATTTACTGTCTAACTCCCTGAACTCCTTCTGCAGGACCTCATCACTCTTCCTGCCTATGTCGTTAGTACCTATGTGTACTACGACCTCTGGCTGTTCACCCTCCCCCTTCAGGATGTCCTGTGTTCGTTCAGAGACATCCTTGACCCTGGCACCAGGGAGGCAACATACCATCCTGGAGTCTCTTTCATGTCCATAGAAGCATCTATCTGTGCCCCTTACTATAGAGTCCCCTATAACTATTGTCTCCTGCATTTTGCCCTCCCCTGTTGAGCAACAGAGCCAGTTGTGGTGCCACCATTCTGGCTGCTGTTGCTTTCCCCTGATAGGCTATCCTCCCGCCAACAGTATCCAAAACGGTACACCTGTTAGAGAGGGAGACAGCCACAGGGGATTCCTGCACTGACTGCCTGCCCTTTCTAGCAGTCACCCACCTGTCTGCCTGCACCATGGGTGCGACCACATCTCTATAACTCTTATCTATGATGCTTTCCGCCACCTGCATGCTCCTAAGTGCATCTAACTGCTGCTCCAACCGAACCACGCGGTCTGTGAGGAGCTGCCATTGGTTACACTTGCTGCAGATGTAGTCGACCGGAACGCTGGAAGCGTCACAGATCTGCCACATCTCACAGTTAGAGCACTGCACCCCTGCTGAGTGACATTTAAGCACCAGTTAATTAATTTAAAATAAATACTTAAATTGTTATTAGATTAAGTTACAATAACTATATGGGCCTGGTGCTAGATTTTTACTGCCCTCAGGTTTAGTTACTCCTCTACCTAGTTAATTAATAAGTTTTAATTAGTTTTTTCAATGGTTTTTTTTTTCACATTTAACTGATTCCTTACCATCCAATCAGGTCGTAGCTTTACTGTGATGTCACTCCCCCCCCCCCAATTTGAAAGGTCTTTGTCTCACTCACCTTCTCAGGGTGCTCTCTGGATCTCTCCCTGCAGATTACCAGTTGCGAAGCCAGTACAAAGGAAACAAAAGGGAAAAGCACCTCCTCCCACACTGCTCCAAATGACCAACTTTCAATCCTCACTCTGGCTGCCTCAGTCAGGTTGTCTCAAACTCCACGTGCGCAAAGCTTACCCACATAACATTGAAATGCAATGACCCCTTGTTACGTGGGTAAGTCTGGCAGCCATTTTGCCCACAGTGGGATCTCTCAAACAGCAGGACAACCGGTGTGTTGATTACGCTGAAACAACAGCAAGGATGCCCTGCAGGCGACCAACCTGAAAGGGTCCACAAAATCTGAGGGACTTTTTGGTCAGAAACAACCATCACTTACCAGAAGACAACATATTGTCCGAGTGTTCGGGTAACAGGGTCAAAACGTGTTTGGGCAACAAAAATGAAAATCAACCTTACTGGCCCAATGATGTCACGGCGGCCAACATGCTGTACCGCGAGAGTAAGAAATTTACCAGGTTTTCTGTCAAATACGGTCACGCAACACCACTCGGGTCTGAAATCAGATTTTCGCTCCCAGGTAAAAGAGAATTCCCAGCTCCTCAAGCCTGACCTTTAAACATGCCTGTCCGCATGTCCAATTTTCGTTTTTGGTGGCGGGGGAGGGTTGCGCGGGGGGGGGGGGGGGGAGGCTACAACAGGGGTTGGGGCAGACAAACCCGGAAAAAGCGAGTGGGTGGAGGAGCGCCCGGCATGTGTTGAACGGCTCATGCACAGATAAACAGCAGGCCTTCAGAAAGGCCCATTTGAGAGGTAGGCCGCCAACAGTGAAGTCCTTGTGCCTTGGAGGAGATGTCCTTGCTTTGTCAGGTGAGTGCCCAAGCTGTAACTGTTGACCAGCTGTTGGCTGACCTTGGAATGGATGGTCCATCATTGGCTTTCCCGAGAAAAGATTTGCTGCTGCCGATTCAAAACGTACTCTATGTAACCACTGAAACCTTGGAGTGGCTTCTCAAGAAATATCGAGATGGCAACGCAACCTGGTACAGATACTATGCAATCATGTAGTTAGCTGCTAAGACTCAGCAGGTTGCTGAATAATGAACAATGCCATTCTCATTATACCATCCACTTACCTTCTTGCCACCCATCTATCAGAATGTGTCCACACAGTTGACCCATGACCAGGCCTGTGGTGAATGTCTTCACCTAATGCATGTATGATACTGTAACCTATGACCTATGACCTGGAAGTGGTGATATGAGCTGCTTCCAGGTACTGTACTGTAACCCCGGTGTGCTCCGCCCTCACCGGGGCCATATATAGACCGGCTGCCTGTGGGCGGCATTCATCTGTACAACCGACTCTGGCTAGGCAAGTTCATGATTAATAAAGCCTAATGTTCACTCGCTCTCTCTGCCTCTCGGTGAATTGAAGGTATATCAAGGCCCCCCACATCTGCATACAGTCACAGACTGACAGTGTGACCACGAGGCTGGTCAACCACTTTGCGGAATACCTTCGCTCAGCGTGCAAGCATGACCCTAACCTACCTGTTGTGTGGCATTTTGACTCAGCAACTTGCTCTCATGCCCGCACGTCTATCCTTGGCCGGCTGCAAGGCTCCAGTGAAGCCCAACGCAAGCTGGAGCAGCAGCCCACCTTCCGATTAGGCACATACAGCCCCCAGGACTCAACACTGAGTTCAACAAGGTTAGACTGTGAGCTTTCTCCTTCACCTTGACCCTTTATTTAAAAATATCTCCAACATTTACAGTCTCAATGCAAAAACCCTCCCTACCCTCCTCCCCCTCCGGGACACCTGCCTATTGTTCTTAAGTGGGCAGCGCAGTAGCACAGTGCCAGGGTCCCAGGTTCGATTCCCGGCTTGGGTCACTGTCTGTGCGGAGTCTGCACGTTCTCCCCGTGTCTGCGTGGTTTTCCTCAGGGTGCTCCGGCTTCCTCCCACAAGTCCTGAAAGGTGCTGTTAGGTAATTTGGACATTCTGAGTTCCCACGAACAGGCGCCGGAATGTGGCGACTAGGGGCTTTTCACAGTAACTTCATTGCAGTGTTAATGTAAGCCTACTTGTGACAAGAAAGATTATTAGTATTATTAGTATTAAGTTTGCAGCCTATTTGTTGAAACCTCTCCCAGCTCTCACAAATCATTGTTCCAGCTGTTCCACCCCCTCTTATGCAGCATAATATCCAACACATTTTCCCTATCTTCCAGTTCTGATGATAGGTTAAAGAAACTCAAAACGTTAGCTCTGTTCTGTCTCACGACAGATGCTGCCAGACCTGCTGAGTTTTCCCAGCATTCTTTGTTTTGCGTCAGTCATCATGGAGGATATGGTGAAAATGGTTAGTGCTCTTTCCAAGGGCTGGTGCAGACTCGATAGGCCGAATGGCCTCCATCTGCACTTGCAGGGATTTTATGATTCTATGCGTCAAGAATTGAGGAAAATTAGGATTAAAATATGAAATTGGGGTAAAGTAAAATGAAGAATGGGGATGAAAGGGCTCTATCATCGCTGCTGTCTGAAAGGATGTTTTGATATATGAATTACCATACCAGTGAGGAAAAGAAGTGTTTACCTACGTGAGTCAGAGGAAAACAATGGAGCATAGAAGAGGTGACTTCAAAGTGGAAAAGTAAGGGAATTGCCACTTATATGCTAAAAGCGGGTTGGGTAACATTGGGGGGAAGAAATAAGAACATAAGAACATAAGAATTAGGAATTAGGAGTAGGCCATCTGGCCCCTCGAGCCTGCTCCGCCATTTAATGAGATCATGGCTGATCTTTGTGGACTCAGTTCCACTCTCCAGCCCGTACACCACATCCCCGAATCCCTTTATTCTTTAGAAAGGCATCTATCTTTTTCTTAAAAACGTTTAAAGAAGGAGCCTCAACTGCTTCACTGGGCAAGGAATTCCAGAGATTCACAACCCTTTGGGTGAAGAAGTTCCTCCTACACTCCGTCCTAAATCTACCTCCCCTTATTTTGAGGCTATGCCCCCTAGTTCTGCTTTCCCCAACCAGTGGAAACAACCTGCCCGCATCTATCCTATCTATTCCCTTCATAATTTTATATGTCTCAATAAGATCCCCCCGCATCCTTCTAAACTCCAATGAGTACAGTCCCAGTCTACTCAACCTCTCGTCATAATCTAATCCCCTCAACTCTGGGATCAACCTAGTGAATCTGGTCTGCACTCCCTCCAGTGCCAATATGTCCTTTCTCAGGTAAGGAGACCAAAACTGAACACAATACTCCAGATGCGGCCTCACCAACACCCTATACAATTGCAGCATAACCTCACTAGTCTTGAACTCCATCCCTCTAGACAAAACTTGATTAGCCTTCTTAATCACCTGTTGCACCTGCACACCAACTTTTTGCGACTCGTGCACCAGCACACCCAGGTCCCTCAGCACAGCAGCATGTTTTAACATCTTACCGTTTAAATAATAATCCATTCTGCTGTTATTCCTCCCAAAATGGATAGCCTCACACTTGGCAACATTGAATTCCATCTGCCAGACCCTAGCCCATGCACCTAACCTATCCAAATCCTTCTGCAGACTTCCGGTATCCTCTGCCCTTTTTGCTTTACCACTCATCTTAGTGTCGTCTGCAAACTTTGACACATTGCACTTGGTCCCCAACTCCAAATTGTCTATGTAAATTGTGAACAACTGCGGGCCCAACACTGATCCTTGAGGGACCCCACTAGTTACAGGTTGCCAACCAGAGAAACACCCATTTATCCCCACTCTCTGCTTTCTGTTAGTTAACCAATCCTCTACCCATGCTACCACTTTACCCTCAATGCCATGCATCTTTAGTTTATGCAGCAACCTTTTGTGTGGCACCTTGTCAAAAGCTTTCTGGAAATCCAGATATACCACATCCATTGGCTCCCCGTTATCTACTGCACTGGTAACGGCCTCAAAAAATTCTACCAAATTAGTCAGGCAAGACCTACCCTTTGTGAACCCATGCTGCGTCTGCCCAATGGGACAATTTCCCTCCAGGTGCCCCGCTATTTCCTCCTTAATGATAGATTCCAGCATTTTCCCTACAACCGAAGTTAAGCTTACCGGCCTATAATTACCCGCTTTCTGCCGACCTCTGTTTTTTAAACAGTGGTGTCACGTTTGCTACTTTCCAATCCTCTGGGACCACCCCAGAGTCTAGTGAATTTTGATAAATTATCACTAATGCATTTACAATTTCCCAAGCCATCTCTTTTAACACTCTGGGACGCATCCCATCAGGGCCAGGAGACGTGTCTACCTTTAGCCCCATTAGCTTGCCCAATACTGCCTCCTTAGTGATTACAATCATCTCAAGGTCCTCACCTATCATATCCTTATTTCCATCAGTCACTGGCATGTTATTTGTGTCCTCCACTGTGAAGACTGACCCAAAAAACCTGTTCAGCTCCTCAGCCATTTCTCCGTCTCCTATTATTAAATCTCCCTTCTCATCTTCCAAAGGACCAATATTTACCTTAGCCACTCTTTTGTGTCTTATATATTTGTAGAAGCTTTTACTATCTGCTTTTATGTTCTGAGCCAGTTTACTTTCATAGTCTACCTTACTCTTCTTTATGGCTTTTTTAGTAGCTTTCTGTTGTCCCCTAAAGACTTCCCAGTCCTCTAGTCTCCCACTAATTTTTGCCACTTTGTATGTTTTTTCCTTCAATTTGATACTCTCCCTCACCTCCTTAGATATCCACGGTCGATTTTTCTCCTTTCTACCGTCTTTCTTTTTTGTCGGTATGAACCTTTTCTGAACACTGTGAAAGATCGCTCGGAAGGTTCTCCACTGTTCCTCAACTGCTTCACCATGAAGTCTTTACTCCCAGTCTACCTTAGCTAGTTCTTCTCTCATCCCATTGTAATCGCCTTTGTTTAAGCACAAAACACTAGTGTTTGATTTTACCTTGTCATTCTCCAACTGTATTTTAAATTCCACCATATTGTGGTCGCTCCTTCCAAGAGGATCCCGAACTATGAGATCATTAATCAATCCTGCCTCATTACACAGGACCAGATCTAGTACCGCTTGTTCCCTTGTCGGTTCCATTACATACTGTTCCAGGAAATTATCCCGGGCACATTCTATAAACTCCTCCTCAAGGCTGCCTTTACCAACCTGGTAAATCCAATCGATATGCAGATTAAAATCTCCCATGATAACCGCTGTACCATTTCTACATGCATCCGTTATTTCTTTGCTTATTGCCTGCCCTACCATCCTGTTACTATTTGGTGGCCTATAGACTACTCCTATCAGTGACCTTTTCGCCTTACTATTCCTGATTTCCACCCAAATTGATTCAACCTTGTCCTCCATAGCACCAATATCATCCCTTACTATTGCCCGGATGCCATCCTTAAACAACAAAGCAACACCACCGCCCTTACCGTCCATTCTATCCTTTCGTATAGTCTGATACCCTTGGATATTTAACTCCCAGTCGTGACCATCTTTTAACCATGTTTCAGTAATGGCCACTAAATCATAGTCATTCACGATGATTTGCGCCATCAACTCATTTACCTTATTTCGTATACTACGAGCATTCAGGTAAAGTACACTTATGCTGTTTTTTATGTCTTTGTTATGAATCCTAACACCTTGATCAGTAACTTTTCGCAATTTATTTTTCCTCTTACCGTTTCTCCTAATTTTCCTTGTCTTTGAACCCATATCTCTACATAATAACCTGTCACCTAACCTGCTGCCTTGATCTCCATTAACCATTATACTGTCCATAGCTTTACACTTCCCTTCCCCCCAACTTGCTAGTTTAAAGTCCTTGTGACCAACCTATTTATCCTATTCGCTAGAACACTGGTCCCAGAATGGTTCAGGTGAAGACCGTCCCAACGGTACAGGTCCCTCCTGCCCCAGTACTGATGCCAATGCCCCATGAAATGGAATCCCTCTTTCCCACACCACTCCTTTAGTCATGTGTTAACTTCTCTAATTTTCTCAACCCTATGCCAATTGGCACGTGGCTCGGGTAGTAATCCAGAGATTATAACCCTGGAGGACCTGCTCTTTAATTTAGTCCCTAGTGTTTGATAATCCCCAAACAGGTCCTCTTTCCTAGTCTTACCTATGTTGTTAGTCCCAACGTGGACCACAACAACTGGATCCTCCCCCTCCCTCTCCAAAATCCTTTCAAGCCGATCAGAGATGTCCCTCACCCTGGCACCGGGCAGGCAACATACCATGCGGGACTCTCGATCTTGCTTACAAAGGTTGCCATCAATCCCCCTAATTATAGAATCCCCTACAACTACCACTTGTCTTTTTGCTCCCCCCTCTTGAATGGCTTCCTGTACCACGGTGCAGTGGTCAGTCAATGCATCCTCCCTACAGCTCTCTTCCTCATCCACACAGGGAGCAAGTACCTCATACCTGTTGGACAAGGTCAAGGGCTGAGGCTCCTCAACTCCTAAACTCAGGATCCTGCCTCCCTTGCAGTCATACCACTCTGTCCCTGACCACTGTCCGAATTAACAGAACTTATTCTACCGGGTGTGACTGCCTCCTGAAACAAAGTGTCCAAGTAATGTTCCCCCTCCCTGTTGTGCCGCAGTGTGTGCAGCTCGGCCTCCAGCTCATCAATTCTGAGCCGAAGTTCCTCGAGCAGCCAACACTTGCTGCAGATGTGGTCACTGACGGTCTCAATGGGATCCACCAGTTCCAACATCATACAGCAAGAGCACATCACCTGTCCAGCCATATTCAACTAGTTAATTAATTTTAATTTTTTAATTTTTAAAATTTTCTTTATAGTACCCCAAGGATAAGCCCGAACACCAACAAAAACACAGCCACTCACCCAAACTCAGTCACTCACCTAAACTCAGATGCACTCTGTTCCAATCAGCACTCAGTCACTCACCTAAACTCAGGTGCACTCTGTTCCAATCAGCACTCAGTCACTCACCTAAACTCAGATGCACTCTGTTCCCATCAGCACTCCGTGACTAAAGGCACCTCTGCCACACCTTTTGTGCACTCACCTCTCCCAGCACTGTCCCGGCTCTCTCCTCCCGCGCTTTTTAAATCTCCCGGCTCTCTCCTCCGGTGCTGTTTTCGCTGTCCCGGCTCTCTCTGCTCCTGTGCTGTTTTCGCTGTCCCGGCTCTCTCCTCACGCGCTGTTTATATCTCCCGGCTCTCTCCTCCGGCGCTGTTTTCGCTGTCCCAGCTCTCTCTGCTCCCGCGCTGTTTTCGCTGTCCCGGCTCTCTCCTCCCGCGCTTTTTAAATCTCCCGGCTCTCTCCTCTGGCGCTGTTTTCGCTGTTCCACCTCTCTCTGCTCCCGCGCTGTTTTCGCTGTCCCGGCTCTCTCCTCCCGCGCTTTTTAAATCTCCCGACTCTCTCCTCCGGCACTGTTTTCGCTGTCCCGGCTCTCTCTTCTCCCGCACTGTTTTCGCTGTCCCAGCTCTCTCCTCCCACGCTTTTTAAATCTCCCGGCTCTCTCCTCCGGCGCTGTTTTCGCTGTCCCGGGTCTCTCTGCTCCCACGCTGTTTTTGCTGTCCCGGCTCTCTCCTCCCGCGCTCTTTAAATCTCCCGGTTCTCTCCTCCGGCGCTGTTTTCGCTGTCCCGGCTCTCTCTGCTCCCGCGCTGTTTTCGCTGTGGAGAATGATATACCAATGGAGATAATTGGAGAAAGGGACACAGTTGAGGCAGCTACCATCAGAGCAACATCCCAGCTGCAGAAAACAGTCTCCTGAAAACAAGTTTATGCTAAAAGGCTGCTGTTAAAATCCAAAATTCGAACAGAGAAGATTATGCCTTCGCTGAAACTGAAGACTGTTTTCCCAAACGTGGACAATTAACCTGTGCGTCGAAATTCTCTGCTGGGTTTAGTTCATAGAGTTGTATAATATTGGATGTTGTCTGGGGAAAAGGGGCATCTCAGAATTCAGGACATGTAAGTAGTTGGGACAATCATTGAAAAAGAAAAAAATTTAGCGTACCCAATTAATTTTTTCAAATTAAGGGGCAATTTAGCGTGGCCAATTCACAACATCTTTTGGGTTGTGGGGGCAAAACCCACGCAAACACGGGGAGAATGTGCAAACTCCACACGGACAGTGACCCAGAGCCGGGATCGAACCTGGGACCTCGGCGCCGTGAGGCAGCAGCACTAACCACTGCGCCACATTGCTGCCTGGTAGTTGGGATAATCATGAGATAATGTGTGTATATAGCCATCGATGTAGTTAGGTGTACTGTTGTAGTGTATTATAGTCCTTCTTGTCATGTGTTTTCTTTTAAGTTAATAAATATTCTCTATACATTGATCACAAAATGACTGGATTATTCCTCCCTATCTTTTCCATAGCTTTTCTCACGGTATGCTAAATTGAAAATATCTACCACCAAGAACTGGTGTTCCAAGTTACATATACATGGAACATACAGTGCAGAAGGAGGCCATTCGGCCCATCGAGTCTGCACCGACCCACTTAAGCCCTCACTTCCACCCTATCCCCGTAACCCCTCCTAACCTTTTTTTGGTCACTAAGGGCAATTTAGCACAGCCAATCCACCTAACCTGCATGTCCTTGGACTGTGGGAGGAAACTGGAGCACCCGGGGGAAACCCACACAGACACGGGGAGAACGTACAGACTCCGCACAGACAGTGACCCAGCAGAGAATCGAACCTGGGACCCTGGCGCTGTGAAGCCATAGTGCTAACCACTTGTGCTACCGTGCTGCTTCTGGGTTTTGGGATACCCTCGAATTTAACATCAGCAGGTTCTTAACACATGTCAGCACAAAACGGTGGCTGAGAACATTGTAATCTGAATGACTCACACACTTCCCGCGTCACATTGTTATTCACACCGGAGGCGTGGGGGAAAGCTGGGCCCAGCTGCTCCATGCTTTTCTGACCAGGACAACTTTGGTGGAAGAGGCCTAGAAGAGGAGACGAGTTCTCTGCCCAGTTGGCTGTTGTAATGTTTTTGCAGCAACCTGTGAGGTCTGTATTCAAATAGCAACTGCAATGTGTACAGCATGAGACCATCAGCACTCATGGATTCAGTGCAGGAAAAAGTTCAATAACCTACTGCGTTCCGGCAAGGTAGGTAGCTTAGCTCATCCACACACAGTTCCAAGGGAAGGGTCATATCTGTATGCTGCAGTAAGGTGCGAGACCCATCATGTACCTCTGCTTCAGCATTGAGGCTTAGATGTATACACAACTCATGTAGGTGCACACAGAAGAGATGTGAATGAGCAACTGTGATGAGCAGATGCGTGAAAAGCAATATCCCTCCTTGCACTATAGCATCAATGCATGTTGTCGCTGCCGTTGAATAGGGCAAAGAATTCCATGGAGATGGCCTGGACTGGGGGCGGGTGGGTCAGCCTGGCTGAGACCCAGAGGTCCCATTGAACAGATGGCCATGGAGATGCCAGGGTGCTTCAGGAGCTGTCCGCTGATATGGATGAATTGCCGCAAGCAGGTGATAAAGGCAGGGCTGAAATCACCTTGGCACATGGTGGTAATGGTCATCATGTCAGGTCACTGAGTACAAAGGGGCTTTGGCATGAAAAGGAGCGCAATGATGGGGTTGTGCCATAAGGCAGCACAGACAATCGCATACACCAGAGTGTACTTCCACAATGAGAAGGGCTATACCTTCACATCCCACACAGGTCCCAGCGCTTGTCCTTCAGCCCACCCCCTGCCCCAGCCCTGAGCCAGATCACCCTTGGGCATCGTAAGGAGGAACAGTTGCCCAAAGAGGCAACGCACATTCCAGCCAGCACTCCGCTAACTCAGATGTCAGCACTTCAGAGGGATATAGCGTGCTTGTGGAGGTGGGTGCAATTACCAGAGTACAGGAGGAGATGTCAAAGTCAGAGACATCTGTGAACAGTCCCCCTCGGAGTTGGAAGCAAGTTACGATGATGCTCCAATGGGCAGGAATGTGGAATCTCTGGAGTCACCTTTTGGGACATAGTATTTAAATATCAGATGTATGGACATCTGGTGGAGTTCCTTGAGGCAATGGATCTCTTGGACTATGAACAGTGGGAACAATTACGTCATGAGCTCCACATTGTCCCAGAGGCTCACATGCTTGAGCTCTAACCCTGAGAGATTGACCACTCTCATAGAGAGACACATGCCAAGCATTCGGGGTGGATGCAAGACCCGTGTCTTAGCTACAAAAGGGTCCATGCCTCCCTCAGTGGCCTGGATCAGAGTATGAGCGCTAACATCCATGAAACTGCATACCCATAACAGAATCACATAGAGATTGCTGGAATGAGCAACTGCTGCACATCAGCGACCAGTTTCATTAGCTCCATGTGAGGGCCAACCCAGGCTGCTGAGGAGTGTGGAGGCTGAAGGTACTGAGAGTTCCTCATCTTCCTCCGCCTCCCCACGCTTCCCCCCTCCACCCCCCCCCCCCCCCCCCCCCCCCCTCAGCCCTCATCCACTCCACATGCGCCAGTGACCATGCAGAGATGACAGTCAGAAGGAGGTCCCCAACGGGTGCTTGCACAATGAGACAGGCCACCCACACTCCTCATTGCCATTTTGACAGAGAAGTGAGCAAGTTCCCTCCACCTCCTCCATTGCAACATAGGGGACACTTCATAGGATTCTGTAAGAGCGAAGGATGCCTGGAGCACAAATGGGTTCACCGACTGGACACTTTTCACTTATATGTGGCACATTTGAGCATTTCTTGAATATATGTCCTTCAACTTGTCCATGACTGTGTGTGTGTGTTTGTGTGTGTGTGTGTGTGTATACACTAGAGAGCTCAAAAAGAATGGTAACATTATGAAAGTGATTCTTAGTAATAATGTTGAGGTCTATCTCCACATGCCGTCAACATGATCAAGCTGATGCTGTTGACAGCTTCTTCCTTTCCTGCTCTATCACATATTCAAAAGCTCAAACATTGAGGTGTTCTTTGTATCTTTCATTGTCTATCCAAGCTTGATTTTAGGGGAGGCTCAATGCTGAAACACCACAGATGCAGAGCAGCAGATGCATCTCGAGTATCAGTGTTGGGAGCAAGGCATTCATTTTGCATTGCAGTGTTACACATTGGCCTGGTCCGTGCATCGCAGCTCAATGTATTATTGTGCTAGTAACATAGGTCATCCGCCCACCACTTTGTCTGTATTTGCATTCCAGATGTCACAAGATGTTCTACGTGAAGTAACAAGAGGGAAAGGGAAGGCAGGAATATTGTATGTGGTGCCCATGTGAGAAACTGGACCATTGGCTAGAATGGATGGTGCGCGTGATCTTTCAATCATATCTTGTGGCCTAGCTATGGGCTCCTCATGTCAGAGATGCCATATCTGTTTACATGCCACAACACATGTACAGGGTTTGAACTCTGAATTCATGTCACTCTCAGCATTATGGGCATGGCAACGTGCGCCCTTCATTTACATTTATTGGATCTATGTGAAGGGGCCATGTTGTGAATGATTTATTACTTGTGTGTTTACAATATGTTGAATCCCATGGTTATGAGTGAAGGTTTCAGCCATATGAATGTGGCTAGAGGCCAACTCAGTGAGGTTGATTCTTTCCTTTGTTAGAGATGGGCAGTTCCTCACGTGATTCTGGCGTCAATGTTCAGGGTTCTTTAGGTGGAAGCATATCACCAGGGATAGGCTGATGGTAATTGTGATATCGGGGGACCTTACGAGAATTGATTTTGCACAAGGACCCATTGTGGCGATGATCCCCTCCTGCACAGAATGGCCTCCGACTGCATGGCTCATGGCTATACCCCCCCAGCTGCTCGGCCATTGGCAGCCTCCTCATCCATTTTGGAATCTTCGGAATGGACGGTGACTTCCTCCTCCTCAGAGGTTAATGCTCTGTCCATGATGACTTACATGACACTCCATTGCACAATGTTGTGCAACATGCAGCACACTATTACTCTGGATACCCTTTTGGGGGCATATTACTGTGATCGAGGCACCTGAAGCTTATATCTATGATGTCAATTGCCTGCTTGATGGTACTCCTAGTGATGACATTTCTTTGTTGACATTCAGTCGTAGTTGCGCTCCACCTGTTTGCGGATCCTAAAGAGGTAATTAGCCAAGTTCTAAAGGGTAGCCCTCATCCCCATGAAGCCAATAATGGAATGTGTGTTGATGGCTGCAACAGCTGAGGAATTTGTGAAGTCTTTAGTAGGAAAGAGTCATGGCAGCTTCCAGGGGACCTTGCACATAAATGAAGGAAAATGTTGTGGTGGTCTAAACCACCTGTACGTTTGAGTGCAAGGACTTCCAGTTGACAAAGGTGTCTGCATGTTGAGATGGGACCCTTATCTCAACATGGGTGCAATCAATAACGTACTGCACCTGAGGGAAGCCTGCATCCGAGACACCAAATCTATACCAAAATTAATGTGACGAACACACAAATAGGACATTAGGTACAGCCTTAATGTGGCTGTGTGCTGCTGACTGATATAGACGAGCATCTATCTGCCTCAGCCTTAAATATATTCAGTTGACCCATTTTCACCTCCCTTTGAGACAGGTCTCCCGATGATCCCTGGAAAGATCCTAAAGCAGAGTTGAGAGTGATGGTTACCTTCACAGCCAATGGCAGGGCATAAGGGTCGATGGATTGTGGCTCTAATTACTCCTGGACTATGCAATGTGCCTGTCATCACCTCAGGGCTTAGCCTGACTCACCTTTGGCACTGGCTCGCCATCATATTGAGATGGGATGTCCAAACTCCATACGCCCTTCCCACAGGTTAGCACTTGGTTATCTTGCCTCTCCTCCTTCCTGGTGTGCAGGCAGCAGCCTCTTTCTGCTGACCGATAACAAACACACAAAACAGGAGCCCCCATCAACAGGCCATTCAGCCCCTCGGGCTTGTTCCACCATTCAATCCAATCTGTTTGTGTTGAGTCCCACATTCCCCATTTACCCCCGATAACCTTTGATTGCCTCGCCGAACGAGGATCTATCTACCTCTGCCTTAAATATATTCAGTTGACCCATTTCCACCTCCCTTTGAGGCAGAGTTGCAAAATCGCACAACCCTCAGAGAGAAAAAAATATCATCTGTGCCCGAGAAGGGGACCCCTAATTATAAAAGTGAACCTACCCCGCCCCCCCCCCCCCCCCTCCTCCTCCCTGCAATTTGTTACTTGTTTTTTGTTACTTTCTGGTCGGATGGAACCTTTCCAGAATCCAATGGATTTAACACCAATGCATCCACTATTTCATTAGCCACCTCTTTGTAAAACCCGAGGATGAAGTGAATCAAGACTTAGGTACTTGTCAGCCCACTGTTCCCATCAGTTTACAGCTTCCCCAGTGATTGTAATTTCACTAAGTTCCTCTCTCCCCTCCGCCTCCCAATTTACAGCTATTACTGGAACGTTTCTCTTATATCCTCTATAGTGAAGACAGCAGTAAAAGATCTGTTCATTTTGTCCATTTCTTTATCTACTTTTAACTTCCCATTCTCACTCTCCAAAAGACCAATACTCAATTTACTATTTTCCTGTTTAAATACCTGCAAAAACTCTTGCTATCCGTTTTTACATTTCCAACTAACTTCCACTCATACTCTAATTTCTTTCACCTGATCATCTTTTGTCATTCTCTGTTGTTCTTTATATTCTGACCAATCATCTGATCTGCCACTCATCTTTCAGCAGTAATGTTTCCCCTCAAGTTTGATGCTTTCCTTAACTTCTTTAGCCGTGAATGTTGGCTCCTCCCTTTCAATTTTTTTTAGAACAGCATTGCAGCCTCACGGCGCCGAGGTCCCAGCTTCGATCCCGGCCCTGGGTTACTGTCCATGTGGTGTTTGCACATTCTCCCCGTGTTTGCGTGGTTTTCACCCCCACAACCCAAAGATGTGCAGGGTAGGTGGATTAGCCGCACTAAATTGCCCCTTAATTAGAAAAAATTAACTGGGTACTCTAAAAATAACAGAATATACTTATTCTGACTACTCTGAAATATTCCCTTAAACATCTGTCACTGCTTCTCTATCGATTTATCCTCTAAACTAGAATCCCAGTTCCATTCACCTAGCTCGGCTTCCATGACTACATACTCGCCCTTAATTAAATTTAAAATACTCGGCTTAGACCCACTTTTCTCCCTTTCAAACTGGATGTAAAACTCAATCATATTGTGGTCGCTACAACCTAGGGGTGCCTTTACTCTGAGGTCATTAATCCTGCCACACTGCACTATACGAAGTCTAAAATAACCTGCTCTTTGGTTGGCTCCAGAACATGCTGTTCTAAGAAACTATCTCAAAGACATTCTAGGAACTCATCCAAGCTACGACTGCCAATCTGATTTTTCCATTGTATTTGTAGATTAGTCACCCACAATTGTTGCGGTTCCTCTATCACAAGCACCCAATATTTCTTCTTGTATACATTGCCCTGTATTGTGGTTACTGTTAAGACAACCTGGGGACCTCTCCCATTAACCTCTGGCTGCTCATGACTGGCTTCTTCAGCCTCTATGTGCGATTGTACCATTCCCATCTTCTATGTTCTATCGAACAAAATGTTGTGCGCCTTTCTCCTGCATAAAGTTCTTCCTGACACCTAGGTGCATGAGTCAGTAAGGGTAAAAATAATTGGTATCAATGTTCCCCACCTCAATTAATAATGGGTACCAACTCTGACCACTAAACCATTCAATACAGCATTACCTGGTGCTCCAACATAACTCCTTACTCATTTTTTTTATCCTTGCACTAGTTTCTAATTTATTTCTATAGTTTACTCTCATGCCCACAGCTTAGAAATAAACTAATGATCTTAATCTTATATTTGCAATAGGGTATGAACTAGAATATTAAGGAGTCATCAGATGGAACTGTTTAAGACGATGAAAAGGCGCTATAGAGGGTTGGGGAATTTAGGAGAGCTCTTAAAATAGCAGTCAGCTGAGGAGGGTGAATGCATCATCGTGTGCTAGGCTTAGCCCTATACAATTTAAGGTGGTCCACAGGGCACATATGACGATGGCCCGGATGAGCAGGTTTTTTGAAGGGGTGAAGTACAGGTGTGGGCGGTGTGCGGGTGGGCCTGCAAATCACGTTCACGCCTGCAAATCATGTCCACGTTTTGGGCTTGTCCGAAGATTGGGGGATTCTATTGGGTGTTTGCCGAGGTAATATCGGAAGTTCTGAAGGCAAGGGTGGTCCCGAGTCCAGAGGTGGTGACTTTTGGTGTGGCAGAAGACCCAGGAGTCCAGGGGCGAGAGCCTCCCTGGTAGCCCGGAGACGGATCTGGTTAGCGTTGAGGGACTCAGACCCCCCCAATGAGTAACATGGCTGGGTTTCTCAAGCTCAAGAAGATTAAGTTCGCCTCGAGGGGCTCGATGGCAGGGTTTGCCTGGAGGTGGCAGCCGTTTATCGACTTCTTTGGAAAGGATTAAGCTGTCAGCAGGGCGGGGGAGTTGGAGGCGGACAAGGTGGGGAATTGTTGTTGGGGTGTTGGTTATGTTAGCCATGATGGCTGGTTTTGGAGTGTGTGGTTGTCCGTTGTGTTAAAATGTATAATATAAATGCCTCAATTTTCAACAAAAAATAGCAGTCAGCGTGATTTCAGGAAACACTGTTAGAATGGTGAAAATCTGGAACACACTAACCACCGCAACAAGTAGATGCTGGAATTAACTGAAAATGTTAAAACTGGAATTAATAGACTTCTGCCAGTCAAGAGCATGAAAGGCTGGAGAACCATGGACGGTGAATGGAGTTTAGATACATAGGAGCTAATAATAATCAATAACGATCTTTAGTGTCACAAGAAGACAATGAAGTTACTGTGAAAACCCCCTAGTCGCCACACTCCGGCGCCTGTTTGGGTACACGGAGGGAGAATTCAGAATGTCCAATTCACCTAATGTCTTTCGGGACTTGTGGGAGGAAACCGGAGCACCCGGAGGAATCCCACGCAGTCACTGGGAGAACGTGCAGACTCCGCACAGACAGTGACCCAAGCCGGGAATCGAACCCAGGTCCCTGGCGCCGTGAAGCAACAGTGCTAACTGCTGTGCTACCGTGCCGCCCATATATGGTTTAACGGATGAGTAGGATGGGCTCTCGGGGATGAATAGCCTCCTCCACCAACCAATTCCCAAAGTATACAAGTTGTTTCCCAACACCACGCAGAACAAAACACACCGTTGACGACACAAGTCACTACCGTTGACTTTTAATAACAAGTCCTGATTTTTGTTTTCAGTGTGGACATTATAAGGTTATTTAAACAAAACAGTCACATTTTTACAAGATACAGAAGATCAAAAATGTTACATATCTCCCCCCTTTCCACAAAACAGACAGTACAACATTGTAATTCGGTGGAAAAAAAAGAAACAGACAAACGGAGAGTTTAAAAACCCAATAATAAACCTAATTTTCCAAGTAGCAGCGCGCGTTTCAAATTATAGGGAAAATAAATCTGCATCTTGGAAATTGAGCGAAAACAAGTTACATTAGTTGTATATCCTGAGGAGTAAAATAGTGCAAAGTGCCATGGCATTTTAACTCAAAATACAAGTCAGATAGATTCTGCTCCATCCTGAATTTTCATTAATATCTCGTCGCTGATTCACACCGCTAAACTGCTCTTTCTGCTGATCACTTCCCCGACTTGAGATCGAATAACCACAGAGGGAATGGCACAAGTGTTCAAATTTTCTTTTAAATTTTACAAATTACCACAGAAATCAGAAGCTGTCAATGTATAATTTTTTTCTAATTCAACCCTGTAAAAGCACAGCTCTTGTAGGAAGACAAGTCAAATGCCAAGAGAAAGATCTGTTGGGCTGTGTCAAAAAGTGACAACGATTATCAAAATGTCCTAATAGTTTTTCTCCCCTCCCTTTATTTTATCCATTGTTAAGGCATTTGGTGGTACTGTAATTCACTCAGTTTTGCTGTGCAATTTTACATAACATTTAGCTTGAAGAGCAATGGGTCAATGAAAGATAACACTGAACAAAAAAAAAGCACCTTCCCAGATATATTTTAATTCCAAACTCCCTTTTCACGTTGGTTGCTGAGGTGACATTGCCACAGGAGTTGGAGACAAATTACATTAGAAATCTGTTCTTTGGATCTACAATTGGTATCTGTCAAAAGTTATTTTAATTCAACACATTTTACAATTAACTGGTGTTTGCCCCACCATTTATGGCTGCAATCTGTCCCAAAGTACCTTATTGCAAATGACAATACCCTTTTGGTTGCCATTCTGAGTTTACGGAATGTAAAAATGTACTGAAAACAAGGTGACATGCAAAATTCGCAATATTGCTGAATATTTTAATTTAAAACATTTCTCTCTTTTGCACTTCACTCTTCCGTGAACCATGTTCAGACATAAACTGAACTCCCTTTAATGCCCCCCAGTCCAGTTCACCATACAAGAATCTGAGCAGTGTCCACATGCTATTCAACCATGGAGTCAAATCAATCCTGCCCAAATCCAATAGTCTCACAGACATTTCTGATAGATAAGTCCAAGGGTGGGAAATCCCACTTTTCCACTCCAGTTTAGCAATGAAGAGGTTAATTTGAGATCAGCTAACGCAATATAGATCAAACCTTGAATTTTCCTAGTCCAAACTAGCAACTCACAAGGTTCCTTCAGCAGCACCTTCCAAACCTGCAACCCCCGACCACCTAGGACAAGGGCAGCAGATGTACGAGAACACCATCACTGCAAGTTCTCGAGTCACACACCATCCCGAGTTAGAACTGTATCACCATTCCCTCACTGTCACTGGATCAAAATCCTGGAATTCCCTTCCCAATAGCATTGTGGGTGTTCCTACAACACACGGACTGCAGTGGTTCAAAACAATAGCTCATCGCCACCTTCTCAAGGGCAATTAGGGAATAAATGCTGGCCTAGCCACTGACACCCATATCCCTTGAACAAATAACAGCACTCCGTGCAGTGCGCGTTTAGTCACTGAGCTGAGGGTAATCCACACGTTTAAAACTAAAAATGTTATTGAATGTTTGAAAAAAAATATTTTTGAATACAGATCCAAAACTTTAAAACAATGGCCAATCTAATATCTGCAGTGTTCTGTGTTACAGCCCTAATGCTAAATATATCAAAGAACATCATAGGTCATGGGATCTTCGGGTCAGTGATCTGAAATGAACCCGAGCAATGGTTCCTGTTGCCGTCTGTGTGACCTTCCAAAGAATATTCAGAACAAGTGGCGACCACATCCACCCAGAGTGTGTCCCACCCGATACTAAATCAGCCACAATCGCAGCTGCTGAAGGCAGTGGAATCCTCACTTTGCATGGACACACCACTGTATCTCCTATACCAATAATCTGCGAATATTCAGCCCAAGACTGCCACAATACTATAGCACCAGCGAGGTCTATAAAGACCCCTGGATAAAAAAATTAAATTAGCGGAGGCTCCAAAGCGGAAAAGGCATTTTATTCTTTGTGAAAAGGTGACAACATTTATTCTCTCGAAATATAACTAGAGCGGGAAAAGGACACCAAGGTTGTCATATTAGTCATTAGCTGTTAATAACAATTTGCACACTCATCTCACATTAGTGTTGCCCCCAGGACTTCAGTGAACACTACAATTAGCGTGCTTACCCAGCCCACTAGACATATCACACCCTAACAAGTAGGGGAGAGACGGCCTGGGGTTGAAATAAACCATGCTGTCTTGTGAAGTTTTCAGTTAGAGTCCCTGTCAGTACGGAGTATTTGGATGCCGGGGGGGGGGGGGGGGGGGGGGGGGGGGGGGGGGGGGGGGGGGGAGCAGTTGGAGGTCAGTGCAAATCTGTTCCATTGTGCCAAGCTAGAGGAAGAGACGGCCAGCGCTTCCATTTTGAATTAGTGTCCAGGGAGCCGCAGACAGCAGGGTTAACAACCAGGACGTAGGTGGTCTGACGCAGTCTGTTGGCCATCTATGCTCAGGCCTGAAGCACGGCCAATTCAATAAGGGCCAACACCGATGGACTGAAACCCCAGCAAGAGCTCATCGAAGAAGAAAACTGGAAGTATAGAAGGATTTACATTCAAACTCAAGTTGCCCTTGGAGTCCAGTTACACAAGCGTGGCTGATTACTCGTGATACGACAGCTGGAGCAGTTGTAGAGATAAATTAAGAACATAATGTATCAACATTAAACATGCTTTTCCTGTAGCATCTGGCAGAAAACATAAATATCCCGAGCAACACAACTGTATGAGGGCTTTCATGAATGGAGCAGGAAAACAAGAAACAAAAAATAAATCACTTGGGTGAGGTATCGTTTTAATAATTTAGGCATCAAGTACAATTTTGTTTATAAAAATCAAGGCTGTCCTTCAAAATCAGGAGAATTCCGTCCTACCTACATCTTAATTAAATCTCAATTTTCAGTACAAGTATTATGATTGCAACATGTTCAAAACTGTTTATAAATTGGTGACCACAGATCCCTATTGGTTTGTGAATGGTTACCCACAAAATCATAGAACTTAGAGCAGAAGGAGGCCATTCGGCCCATCGAGTCTGCACCGGCCCTTGGAAAGAGCACTTTACTTAAGCCCACGCCTCCACCCTGTCCCTGTAATGCCACCTAACTTTTTTTTGGGACACTAAATGGGCAATTTGGCATGTCCAATCCACCTAACCTGCACATCTTTTGGACTGTGGGAGGAAACCGGAGCACCCGGAAGAAACCCACGCAGACACGGGGAGGAAGTGCAAACTCCACACAGACAGTCACCCGAGGCCGGAATTGAACCCGGGTCCCTAGGCTGTGAGGCAGCAGTGCCAACCACTGTGCTGCCAAATCATGGCACAATCTGTGTTTGTTAGCGCTTCAGTGGGCTATGGGGAATGAGCAGGAGTGGGACTAACTGGACAATTCTTTCAAAAGAGCAGGGTGAGCGGACGGTGCCTCTGCCTTGGTGTACTATTCTATAATTCCACAGCCCTGGTCATTCGGACTCTGGACAGCTTTCCCCTTTCACAGAGGAGAAGCTATTTTGTGCAACAATAGCGGCTGGGCAGGGAGGGGGTTCTCTTTGGATGTTTTATGCCAAATGGGGAGAGCACCTCAACATTTGTAGAAAAAAATTGAAAATTGCGAATCAAAAGTCAACGAAAGCACTCCCGGCACAGTTAAAATTAGGGACAACGTGTAACACTCAGATTAAAAATCCTTTAAAAAAAACACAGGCAATAAAATTGGTCTTTGAAGAACCAAATCAACATTGGGGGAACACATGATTCTTCACCCTTCCTCCACAATCCAAATCTCCAAAACAACTAGTTTGAGTCACAGACAAATGTTTTTCTGTATTTTTTTGTTTATTCCCAGCATTGCCACCCTTTCAGAGTTCTTTAGCCACAAGATCAGCGGTATTAAGAGTCCCATTTCTGTAAACACTTCTCCGTTTTAAGCCAACAGGAAACTTTGATCGTTCAAGTTATAACAATTAAACCAGATTCTTCTTTCAATGCTCAATTGACAATGATCTCTCAATTTCCCCCCTCCCATGTGGTTTCCCTTTCCCAAAATTCAACCTACAGTTCCGGGATTTAAGTTCTTTTTTCATAGATATATATATATATTTTTCTATAGATTTACAAACAGATAAATCGAAATAATAAAACCGTACAAAAGAGTGATCTGAGTTTCTACTGAGCAACCCCGATCTTTTCTCAAGACAAGAGAACGGGCACCAGAACTGATCTTGGTGTGCAGAGTAGTCGAATTTGATCACTGTTTTTTGGATGAGACAGAACAGATTCATCTAAAGCAGCAACAGATTCAACGAGGCGTGATCTGATTTATTCCATTGGGATTCTTGGAGGGGGCTGGGGTATTTTTTTCCATTTTTCCCCCCCAATGATTTAAAGCCAGCAACATGAGCCAAGGAATTATAGTTGTGGATTCCTGAATGTGTGAAATGTGGAGCTAATCTTAGACCTCAGCCCAACAGCCAAATACATTTACACTGAATGCAGATGTTCTCCGATTGCTGCTCCTCTGTGTGAAAGACTTTCGCAAACTCGCTCGTCCCTATGTTCGTTCGTGAACTATGAGCCTTTCCCATCTGTGAAATAACAGGAATTTAGAGTCAGTGAGATATTCGAGATGTGCTAAATATCAAATTTGCTAACCTGAGATTTGATGTCCTTCGAAATTTGTCGCCATTCCACAGCGCGGGAATCAAAACAAGGACCTGCCCTGGATGTCTCTCAGCTACACACTTGCTTTATCAACTGAGCCATTGGAGATGCGAATGAAGCACTACAAATTCTAAAATAATAGCTCACAAATGGTTTGTTCCAATCATTGAGATTTTCTTTGCTGAAGCTAATTAATTACAGAAATACGCCGAATGGTCAAATCCTATAGCTAATGAAAAATGTTGAACGATTTTCACTTTTAGGCTTGGCAGGAGGTTAGATAATTATCCCAGGTTTGGGTTTCAAGTTTAATATACACAGTGAGCCCACCCAAGACCCACAAGTGACCTGTTTTTCTTTATTCTTGCATAGGATGTGGACATTGCTGACAAGGCCAGCATTTGCTGCCCATCCCTAATTGCCCATGCACTGAGTGGTTTGCTTGACCATTTCAGGGGACAGTTAAGAGGCAACCACATTGCTGTGGGTCTGGAGTCAAATGTGGGCCAGACCGGGTAAGGACAGCAGATTTCCTTCCCTAAAGGGCATTAGTGAACCAGATGGGTTTTTACGACAATAGCTACGTGGTCGCCATTTCTGAGACCAGATGGTTTTTTTTGTTACATATTCCAGGTGCATCAATGAAATTCGAATTCCACCAGCTGCCGCGGTAGGATTCTGGATTACTAGTTCAATGGCATTACCACTACTCCACCATTTCCCCAAATACAAGAATTTAATGAAAAAGAAGTTTGACAATGCACTACATTGCATTGTGCTAAGTTCTGTCCTGATGCATATCATGGGTTTTGAACAACTAACTTTCTAGCATAAGTAGTCCCTGCAATGTGAGTTAATTGGAAAAAGGTTAAAATATTAGATAAACTTACATTATTATGCAAGACGTGGCCAGTGCCCTAACCCTATTCTTCATTGTTAACATTCAGAGATTTCAATGGTCTACAACAGGAACATGAGGCCTTGGGTTGAGGTCTCTCGGTACAGTCAGTACTGGACTGATAGCAATATGGTCGCCATTTCACAGCTTGACTCGACTGAAGGTCAGTATCGAGCAGAATGTTGCCGTTGCAATTGAACTTGAAATCTAAATTGAGCAATTTAAGTCGTAACTTGACAATAGGTGCCTCCACCAATCCAAATCCATCGACATAAAGTCACATCACTGTTCGGAATTAACTTCTTTCATACAAGTTAGCTTTCTTTTAACCTCTATACGGGTCTAGCTAAAAGAATCCAGACTTGCCAGGATTGGCTGTGAGTGACATTTCATCAGGAATAAATGATTAACAAAAGTAAGGAATAAGTAAAACAAATTAAAAATGGCAATGTACAGTTTCCCGTCTATTAACTATAAAAAAACATGTACGATAACCACGGCACCATTTTTGTAGAATGCCAGAAAACCTAAAAATACAGAATATCGGTGCTGTTTTTGCAATTCTCTCTCTATTTTCCAAGATTTATAATTTGGAGTTTTACACTCAGTGTTCATCGTGACTACCAAAACTACTCAAAGCAGCCGACATGCATAAGGTTAATAAGGGCTGAAACCAACTGGAGTTGACCCATGTAACGCTGGGCCCACTGCTGACAGACCTCCGAACAACAGCACTACAATCTGCAACCCAGGACACAGTGCCGCACTTAATGTTTAACAATTATTTGCAACGAGGGTCAAGTTTTGAACCAAAACACTCTCGGACAAGCTGCCATAGCTACATATTAGTAAATCCCATTTTACAAATGAAAATAAAACTTTGAAGGGGGTAGAAATGATTCCAATTGTTACCATCTGCACAGCAGGTTTGAATCCCCACTGGTAGTTTACCGACCGCTACGCTCAATTCCAGGGTTAGGATTTCATCACCAGCCCCCAAGAATTTGATCTTTAAAAAGCACAGGCCAAAATAATTGTTTGATATGTTCGAATTGAGCATTACATTTTATAGATCAATACAGGTTATCAGGTCCATCGTTCATTTGTCTTGGTGTATCTCCTCACTAGTTATGCCTCATGCGCAAGCCCAGACTGAATGGCTGCAGGGCATCAGCCATATGGGGTTCTAATGTCGCCTGACCTAATACACAAATAGGAGGGATCCCCGATTGATTTACGATGAGCTCCAGGTCACACAGAGCAAACAAGGTCATAGAATTGTGCCAAATTCCCATTAATTTTAAAACGCAGTTTGAAAGTACCCAGGCTCGAACTGTACTCAATCTGTGCAACATTAACACGAAGGGCTGTAAAACTCTAATGATTGCAAGCTGATCGGAAGAATTAAGGTTACGGTGCAGTGCAGGTTTTGTTAAGTTTAGATGGTGTTGCAACCACTCCAATCAATTTATTCGCTAAAGCTTTCAGTAACAAAAAGGTGAGGAGAAATGTGAGAACATGCTGGATATTCTGATAACTTGCCATGGGTTCCCTGCAGAGGATCTTTAGGTCAAACAAAACCAATAGCCAAGTACAAACTACAGACTGTACAAGAATAGAAGATGCAACTCTGGCATGTTTTACACAAAGTGTCTGATTTACTACCGGACCAAGCATGTACTGTGACTCGAACCGGGTGCAGTATGTTCCTTCTACAAGGAGCATCAAAGCAGCTTTCTAGAATTTGTGGTACCACTTGTACACTTGGGTGTTTTTGACATTCCCAATGGTCATATCTCGAACATCAATAAAAAGCTCAATCTTAATGACAACCCATGATCGAATAGGCACTCGAATAGGCAATCTCCCTACTCAGTTGTTCGCAGGTTAAGCTAGCTGTGCCATCACAGGAGTCAGGTAATAAAAGTTCACCAATTAAAATTAATCAATCTATGATTTTTAAGTCCTTTGTTTGAAATTGGATCCCAGGCTGAATGTAGAAGTATACTTCCAGATACTTTGGTTGGGACCGTCATTTACCCAACACAGTGCCAGTCAATATGGGGAATAACATTAACATTACATCTAACCTTTCAGACTCAGGCATGCAGAATTATTCCAACATCACCAGACATTTAGCAACCAGTGAATAGTCTGAATCTAAACGAGCCGAGATTCCCCCAGCAGGCTATTTTGCTTGCATTGTAAAGTGTACAATGAATGAAGGACAGGAAAGTGTGCCCACGTTAAGAGGTACAAGTCCAAACATCCTGTGATAATGTTCTTATTAACAGTGCTCCGAATCCTAAATTTGGCAGGCAATACTGGAGAGATAGAGCTCTTGATTTATGTCCCGTTACAGCCCCAGAAAGAGCAACTCATTTTAGTAACTCCACATTACCATGTCTTTAGAAGACACGGGGTGGATATTACCCCAACACATTAAAAAAAATTTAATATCAATTTTTCAGACGTTCGATTACGGCCATCCTCCATCATCTCAGCCTATTTGACAGACGTGTCACATGGAAGCATTGTCTAAAATCAGTGTGGTTATGGTGAGAGATGTGAAATGGTGAGAAACTAAACAACTTAAAACAATTGTGCAGACCAACCAATTCCAAGAAGCGATAGGTTATGGACATACCTAGTACCAGTTTGGTAAAGAATCACCTGACTATTGAGAGTTAATGAAATTCTACAAACTCTTCCAATGCCTGAGGAATCTGGCTTTTGTAACTGATGTTGTGAACTCGCACGGCTCGGGCAGCCAGGCACTTTAGGCTCATTTTCATCTGAGTCTTGAGGAGGATTTCAGACACGCCGGTGGTGCTTTTGTCCAATGGGGTCTTTTTCTGCTTGTTGGTCATGTCGGCGTGAGCACCAGCCTCTACCAGGCTGATTATGATGGCGTGCAGTGTGAGGAAGTCGCTGATGGGCCGGTTATACTGCACAATGATGTGCAGGGGCCCGTTACCATCCTTGTCCACGGCGTTCATGTCGGCCCCACAGTCGAGCAGCAGCTTAGTGACCTGTGCGCTGGGGAAGCTGCACACGTCATTGGTATGGAAATCGTCCACTGGCGTGCCCGAGTTCACCGCCAGGTGTAACAGGCTGGATCCCTCCCTGGTCCGGGGATCCAGGTGAATCAGTTTGTAGATCTGCTTGTTGATGCGAGCTCGTTCCTCCTCACAACACTGCGTTTTGGTGGAGATGCACACGAGGTACAAAAAGGTAAAAATGTTCGACTCACAATTGTCCATGGCCGCGTGAATGTCCACCTCGGACGAGTCTTTGATCCGCGACAAACCCCGTTCTATTTCCAGGACACTGCATTTCAAGACACTCTCCACATCCCGGGCCTTCACCGGCTCATTCAAGTGGATCATCTGGGAAAAGACCTGAGCAAATCGCAGGAGATCTTTGTGTGTGTTTCGGTTTCCTTTCTGTCGCAAGCACAAGGCGTGGAGCCACAACTTGATGCATTGTTCGAACTCCATATTGTCCGCATACACGGCCCCCCTGTAAATGATAGGGTGCGAAACGTCGATGTTGTCAGAACCCAGAATCCGTTCACGGACTATCAGCCCCTCCATGTGGAGGGCATCCCTATCCTGTCGGATGGCCTCGAGTTCAGGCAGGGTCTTGCACTCAGTCCGCCCGCTGTAAGCCTCGATGGAGGGCAGGGTGGCCTTCTCCATTGAGTTGTTGGGGTCACGGTGCCGCTCAAGCATGGCCAGGTACAGATAGTGGTAGGTCTTCTCGATGTCGTAGTTCTCTCGGTCATTGGCGAAGGAGGCGCCGAGCAGCTCCAGCGCTTCAATCCGACTCCTCCGGTCGCAGTCCACGTGTGACAGTAGCAGCTCCACCACGTCTGCCTTACAGCTTTCCGCTGCTACCTTCAAAGGTGTCATCCCATGGCCATTCACCACCATGGTTGCCCGCCACTTCACCAACTCCTTCACAATTTCCAAGTGGCCAGCCTCAGCAGCGAAGTGCAGTGCAGTGGCCCCACACTGTGCCTTGGCATTGGGATCTGCGTGCTGCTCCAACAGGTACCTGGGAAAACACACAACAGAGGTCTTAGGACAAAGCAGAAAATGCTGGAAATACTCAGGTCAAGTAGTATCTGAGAGAGAAATAATTAATATTTCAGGTCATCAGAACCTTAGAACCCAGCACTTCACAACAAAGAAAATCCCCAGACAGATCAGTAGATAAATGCACTGATAGGTATGACGCAGTATCAATACACAAATATTTTTTTTTATAAATTGAAGAGTGGGGATTCTCCTTTCTGATTTCTATCCTGCGATGCTTTCTGTGATGTGTAGGTTATTTGTGATAACCTCCACTGTAAGGGTATGATCAGACTCCACTCTCCCATTTGGTTAGGTTATTTGCTACACTCACTGCCAGGGTTCACAAAGTACTAGTTGTCAACAGGGCACATGGTAGCAGAAGATGAAAACAAACTACACCCCAGAATGGAGTCAGTGCCTACTAATCAGGGAGGGAGTAGAGAAATCTGCCGATAAAACTAGTGCGAGGGGGAGAAATGGAAAGCCAGATTCAATTCCTAAGGATAATTTGTCAACTCCAGTCCACAACAAATTAGCGGAGGAAGAAAATGTTGGACATTGCAGGCAGTGCCTGAAGGGGTGGAGAATAAAGATTCAGTAGATTGGTTCAAAAGTGAACAGAATATGTGCCTAAAAAAGGATAGTTTTGCAGGGTCCTGCGGAAAGTGCAGGGACCAGGACTAATTGGATAGTTCTTTCAAAGAGATAGCAGAGGTATGAGTCAAATAAATCTCACAGCAGAGGAGGCTACACGCGGGTATCCAGGTTCTGCACAGCAATCTTTGCAAGTTATAAAGACCAAAGCAATACATTTTAAAAATGAGTAAACCACCAACTAGCCAATGAAGACAGCAAGTGAGTGTTTGCACCAAACATCACCCCAAGCAGCAGACATTAGCTGAGCCTCGAGGAAGCCAGTTTCAGAACCTCAGTTATCAATCACCATACTACAGACAGCTAAAGCTTCAATCTTCGCTGATCAGACACATAGGTAATTCAATTTGTCCTATTCTGCCAATCACGAGACACAATGAATTTCTACGTCTCAGTTGTACAATAACCAATCTGCCGTATTTAGTTCTGAGCCGCACAAACCCCCGGGGTCCCGGGTTTGTTCCTTCCACTGCACTGAACTACTGGACGGTCCAGATCAGTAGTTCGGGCTCTGGCAGGAACCAATTGAGCACCAGGTCCCAGGAAGTGCAGATTTATGTCAGATAGGACAGGATCAGGTTTACCTCCTCCAGTCCGACAAACCTCCGAAATCTGAGTTTTTCTCTCGCTCTGGACTCTTCCATATCTCCAATTTCATTCACCATAAATCACCGATAGCCGTGCCTTCTGCAATATAGGACTAAGCTGTGCGATTTCCACCCGAAACCCCTCTACCTTTGTGGCGCTCCTTAAAACATGCTTTTTGGGCCAGGTTTCTGGTAACCTTCCCTAATATTTTCACTATTTGGCTTGGTGCAAAAATTAGACTGCTAATCAGGCCAATGAGGTGCTTATAATGTTTCACTATGTTGAAGGTGCTATAAAAATGCAAAGTGCAGTTCATTACCCCAGGGGGGGGGGGGGGGGGGGGAAGAATCAGAGTTACTTACATAAGCAGAATGGCTATTAGGTGAAGTAATGAAGGGCTCCGTGTACCAGAATCACCACCCAATAAGTCAGACATTAAAAAAGCAAGTTATCACACACCACTGCCAGTCACTAACTTTAGTTGATTAGCACTAATCAGCACTGTCTTAATCGATCTCTTGATTTCTGACATTATAATAGTGACTACACTTAAAAAGTACTTCATTGGCACCGAGAACTATGGAGGTCTTATTAGGCGCTATACAAAAGGGCCATTTTCAACAGCGCTGCAGTTGCTGGACCTGAAACTGGAGCACATCATACAAGCCTCCTAGTCAGAGAACAGCAAGAGCTGTAAACTGGAGAGTAAGTGCTTTGCTGTGGAAAGAGCAAGCCTCAAAGACGCATCACTGCAACACACACCTCTAGGAAACAGAAAACAATGTAGGAAATACTCAACAACCCAATGTGCATCTAAAAACAAAAGAGAAGCTAATGCTGTGCGTGCAGCTAAATTCCACCTTGGAAAAAGAGTGGGAAAGCACTAAATGCTCAGTCTTCACCCTCCCACCTCCACTTTGTATAAAATATTCCAGTCAAAGTAGTTCAAACCATGAATTGTGGCAGTATGGACTTGTACACAAAGGGAACAAATTCAAAACATATGTCCGAGTGCTCACAGAAATCACAAGTTTTCCTGTTATTATAGTAATAACCTGAACTGTTTAAAGCATCCGCAGGGCTTTTTTTCTCAACTTAAGGTCACAACTATCAGCAACAATTTTAGCTCCACAATTCCATAGCTAACTCAATAAAACATCTTAACTACATCAGAGCTTGTATTTATACAGGCTTTTCATACACTAATGAGTTACTTTGAAGTATAGTCACTGTTGCTATGTAGGCAGACATTTTGCACAGCAAGATCCCACACAGCATTGGGACGAATGACCAACGAATCTGGTTTTGTTCGTGCTGGTTAATAGGGGAATGTTGGCGGGGACATCAGGTGAACTCATTCCAGCTCGCCTCTTTAAAGTACGATGGTATTTTTACACATTCTTGGCTAAATGTACCATCCAGAGGACCTTGCCTCCAGGTTTGTGGCATTTTCTTGATATTACATTAAAGTACTATGGATCAGTGTACGCATTCAGATGCTGGTGGGTTCTCAGAGGCTCCCTTGAGCTGCCCCATCAACAGCACTCCTTGGTCTGGATTAAGCTTGCACAGAGGTTAACTTAGTTCCACATAGGGCGGCATGTTGGCACAGTGGTTAGCACCGCTGCCTACGACCCCTACAACCCAAAGATGTGCAAGATAGGTGGATTGGCCACGCTAAATTGGCCCTTAATTGGAAAAAAATAATTGGGTACTCTAAATTTTTTTTTTTAAATAAAAAAACAACTTAATTCCACATAAGCTTACAGTTTGCAAAAGCGGCCCAGAAGAACAAATTCCAACCTCGGAGAAACAAAAGGTTCCTCCAGCTTGCAACATTCACCAGTACCACAACCTTCAGGTCACTACCTTGTAATGTGTACAGAAAAACAGAAATATGCATTCATACATAGCACTTTTTACACATTTAGGGATGTGCCAAATTGCTCAACAGCAAATTACATTTGTTGCTGAACTGTAGTCACTGATGATTTGTAGGCAAGCTCTGAAGCCAACATACACACAGCAAAGTCCCACAAAGGCCAATGAGATGGACCAGTCGATCAGGGCTTTTTTTTTTTCAATGAGGGATAAGTGTTGGCCAGGACATCAGGAGGACTCCCTTGCTCTTCTTTGAATAGTGGTACATTCCTTTGAAAAATAGACATTGCCTTGGGTTTAATATCTCATCTGAGAAACTCCAGTAAATCAGCACTGCCGTAGCACCGCACTGAAGTATTATCCTGGATTATGTGTTGCTCCCTTGAGCTGAGGCTTGAATCTACCACCTTCTGACACAACAACAAGAATGCCACCAATGAGCTAAAGCTTCTGTGTAAAAATAGTATGCTCGCGAGCACAGACATTGTTACACTAGACTCCATACACACAAAAAATTAATAAGAGAGACAAGCAAGTATTGAATGCCAAGTACTTCCTTGTTGAAAACTAAATAGACAAACATTTAACAACTGAACAAATCCTCTCGCCAAACAATTAAACTCAGTGTCTAACGTGGTGCCTCCATGCTGACAGACTACATTGTGTATTATATGATATAAAATTATAGCACATATAACGCAAGAAGGCTCCCTTAATGCGACCTGCAGATCTGATAGAAAAAGGGGAAAGAGGATAAATAGAAGTAAACAAATATTTTCTTATACACAATTGCTTTGGAGGTTTAATTTACATAGACTACCCTTAACATTTTAGTGTCTTTATTATTGCAACAATAGTGTTCATTTCAGTACCACCAAGGTTCCTTAAATTCACTGGCAGCTCAAGGTTGAAACTTAAGTGCTGACTTAGAAGCGGTGGGATTTTATGTCTGAAAATAATTAGCTATTATAGCAATAGCAGCAATATTCCGCTAGTAAGCAATAACCTCACCCCACTTGGTACATTGTTTTCTTATCCAACAGCTCCCCAGTGTATGGACTAGCTTTTGTTAATACAAAATTGTTCTTTCGCATGCAAAAGACCCCCAGAATCACACGGTCAAAGTAAGCAACTTAATTAGAACAGCGTTTACAAATAGGAGGCCACGATGCTAGAAATGACCTCTATATTGGACGAACAGTTTGCGAATAGCTTGGATCGTTTTTAACCGCACTGTGGCCTTGATCTGTTTGGGTATAATTTTGCAATTATGAGATGTGTGTATGTGAAGATTTTACTTCCCTGCGACCCGAGCAGTTGTATATGCCATGTGAATTGCTGATCACCTTTAACATCAGCATTAGCCTATTTATTATATACGGGCAAATGCCAAGGGTAACGGATTATTCATCAGAAATATGTCAAGACAAATGTTATTCTCAGTGCATCCACCCTTGCGCATACCTCTGGACAGAGCATCACTCATCATCCTTCAATTCCCTTGGGATATTGTGCACAACTCTGGTCGCCACACTACCAGAAGGTTGTGGAGGCTTTGGAGAGGGTACAGAGGAGGATTCCCAGGATGTTGCCTGGTCTGGAGGGTGTTAGCTATGCGGAGAGGATGAATAGACTCGGACTGTGTTCATTAGAATGACGGAGGTTGAGGGGTGACCTGATAGGGGTCTACAAGATTACGAGGTGCATGGATAGAGTGAATGGGCAGGCACTCTTTCCCAGGGTGGAGGGGTCAGTCATCAGGGGGCATAGGTTTAAGGTCCATGGGACCTTAAAGTTTAGAGGAGATGAGCGAGGCAGGTTTTTTTTTTTTTTTTTTATACACAGAGTGCCTGGAAAGCATTGCCAGGGAAGGTTGTGGAAGCAGATACATTAACTGCGTTCAAAAGGCATCCTGACAAATACATGGATAGGATGGATATAGAGAGATACGGCACAAGGAAGTGCTGAGGGTTTTCATAAGAATCATAGGATTTACAGTGCTGAAGGAGGCCACTCGGCCCATCGAGTCTGCACCGGCCCTTACAAAGAGCACCCTACTGAAACCCACGTATCTACGCTATCCCCGTAACTTAGTAACCCCCACTTAACATTTTTTGGACACTAAGGGCAATTTAGCATGGCAAATCCACCTAACCCGCACATCTTTGGACTGTGGAAGGAAACCGGAGCACCCGGAGGAAACACACGGGGAGAATGTGCAGACTCCACACTGACAGTGACCCAGCCGGGAATCGAACGTGGGACCCTGGAGCTGTGAAGCAACTGTGCTAACCACTATGCTTCTGTGCTGCCCCTTTTGGCCATGGTTGATATCATGACCGGTACAGCCTTGATGGCCGAAGGGCCTGTTCCTGTGCTGTATTGTTCTTTGTTATTTCCCATCATGGGATAATCTCAATACATTCTACCCATGTGTTATTACCTTTGAATGTGCACTGCATCCCTTCTGGCCCATAAATGCCAGTAACCTCTACACTCCACCAAGACAGCCACACCCTCCTCCATCACCTTCACCCGCCCTCCTCCAACACTCTCCACGCTAACGCAGTATCCAGCTCCTCCATCGCCGCCGCCAACACAGCACCCTTCTCCTCCATCACCCTCCCAACACAGCACTCCGCTCCTCCATCACCCTCCCAACACAGCACCCCGCTCCTCCATCACCCTCCCAACACAGCACCCCGCTCCTCAATCACCTCCACGCCAACACAGCACCCCGCTCTGCCATCACCCTCCCAACACAGCACCCTATTCCGCCATCACCCTCCCCAACACAGCACCCTGCTCCGCCATCACCCCCACGACAACACAGCACTCCGCACCTCCATCACCCTCCCAACACAGCACTCCGCACCTCCATCACCCTCCCAACACAGCACTCTGCACCTCCATCACCCTCCCAACACAGCACCCCGCTCCGCCATCGCCCTCCCAACACAGCACTCCGCTCCGCCATCACCCCCACGCCAACACAGCACTCCGCTCCACCATCACCCCCACGCCAACACAGCACTCCGCTCCGCCATCGCCCCATGCCAACATAGCACCCCGCTCCTCCATCAACCCCACGCCAACACAGCACCCCACTCCTCCATCACCCCCACGCCAACAGAGCACCCCGCTCCTCCATCACCCCAACGCCAACACAGCACCCCGCTCCTCCATCACCCCCACGCCAACACAGCACCCCGCTCCTCCATCACCCCCACGCCAACACAGCACCCTGCTCCTCAATCACCCTCCCCAACACAGCACCCCGCTCCTCCATCACCCTACCAACACAGCACCCCGCTCCTCCATCACCCCCACGCCAACACAGCACTCCGCTCCGCCATCACCCCCACGCCAACACAGCACTCCGCTCCGCCACCGCCCCATGCCAACACAGCACCCCGATCCTCCATCACCCCACGCCAACAGAGCACCCTGCTCCTCCATCACCCTCCCCAACACAGCAACCCGCTCCTCCATCACCCTCCCAACACAGCACCCCGCTCCTCCATCACCCTCCCAACACAGCACCCCGCTCCTCCATCACCCCCACGCTAATACAGCACCCCGCTCCTCCATCACCCTCACCAACACAGCACCCCGCTCCTCCATCACCCTCCCGACACAGCACCCCGCTCCTCAATCACCCCCACGCCAACACAGCACCCCGCTCTGCCATCACCCTCCCCAACACAGCACCCCGCTCCTCCATCACCCTCATCAACACAGCACCCCTCTCTTCCATCACCGTCCCCAACACAGCACTCCGCTCCTCCATCACCCTCCCCAACACAGCACCCCTCTCCTCCATCACCCTCCCGAACACAGCACCCCGCTCCTCCATCACCCTCCCGAACACAGCACCCCGCTCTTCCATCACCCTCATCAACACAGCACCCCTCTCCTCCATCACCCTCCCCAACACAGCACCCCGCTCCTCCATCACCCTCATCAACACAACACCCCTCTCCTCCATCACCGTCCCCAACACAGCACTCCGATCCTCCATCACACCTCCCAACACAGCACCCCGTTCCTCCATCACCCTCCATATCACAGCACCCCGCTCCGCCATCACCCTCCCCAACACAGCACCCCGCTCCGCCATCACCCTCCCCAACACAGCACCCCGCTCCATCATCACCCTCCCCAACACAGCACTCCGCTCCTCCATCACCCCCCCCAACGCAGCACTCCGCTCCTCCATCACATCTCGCCAACACAGCACCCCGCTCTGCCATCACCCTCTCCAACACAGCACCCTGCTCCGCAATCACCCTCCCCAACACAGCACCCCGCTCCTCAATCACCACCACGACAACACAGCACTCCGCACCGCCATCACCCTCCCTACACAGCACCCCGCTCCGCCATCACCCTCCCAACACAGCACTCCGCTCTGCCATCACCCCCACGCCAACACAGCACTCCGCTCCGCCATCACCCCCACGCCAACACAGCACTCCGCTCCGCCATCACCCCCACGCCAACACAGCACTCCGCTCCTCAATCACCCCCACGACAACACAGCACTCCGCACCTCCATCACCCTCCCAACACAGCACTCCGCACCTCCATCACCCTCCCAACACAGCACTCTGCACCTCCATCACCCTCCCAACACAGCACCCCGCTCCGCCATCACCCTCCCAACACAGCACTCCGCTCCGCCATCACCCCCACGCCAACACAGCACTCCGCTCCACCATCACCCCCACGCCAACACAGCACTCCGCTCCGCCATCGCCCCATGCCAACATAGCACCCCGCTCCTCCATCAACCCCACGCCAACACAGCACCCCACTCCTCCATCACCCCCACGCCAACAGAGCACCCCGCTCCTCCATCACCCCAACGCCAACACAGCACCCCGCTCCTCCATCACCCCCACGCCAACACAGCACCCCGCTCCTCCATCACCCCCACGCCAACACAGCACCCTGCTCCTCAATCACCCTCCCCAACACAGCACCCCGCTCCTCCATCACCCTACCAACACAGCACCCCGCTCCTCCATCACCCCCATGCCAACACAGCACTCCGCTCCGCCATCACCCCCACGACAACACAGCACTCCGCTCCGCCACCGCCCCATGCCAACACAGCACCCCGATCCTCCATCACCCCACGCCAACAGAGCACCCTGCTCCTCCATCACCCTCCCCAACACAGCAACCCGCTCCTCCATCACCCTCCCAACACAGCACCCCGCTCCTCCATCACCCTCCCAACACAGCACCCCGCTCCTCCATCACCCCCACGCTAATACAGCACCCCGCTCCTCCATCACCCTCACCAACACAGCACCCCGCTCCTCCATCACCCTCCCGACACAGCACCCCGCTCCTCAATCACCCCCACGCCAACACAGCACCCCCGCTCTGCCATCACCCTCCCCAACACAGCACCCCGCTCCTCCATCACCCTCATCAACACAGCACCCCTCTCTTCCATCACCGTCCCCAACACAGCACTCCGCTCCTCCATCGCCCTCCCCAACACAGCACCCCTCTCCTCCATCACCCTCCCGAACACAGCACCCCGCTCCTCCATCACCCTCCCGAACACAGCACCCCGCTCTTCCATCACCCTCATCAACACAGCACCCCTCTCCTCCATCACCCTCCCCAACACAGCACCCCGCTCCTCCATCACCCTCATCAACACAACACCCCTCTCCTCCATCACCGTCCCCAACACAGCACTCCGATCCTCCATCACACCTCCCAACACAGCACCCCGTTCCTCCATCACCCTCCATATCACAGCACCCCGCTCCGCCATCACCCTCCCCAACACAGCACCCCGCTCCGCCATCACCCTCCCCAACACAGCACCCCGCTCCATCATCACCCTCCCCAACACAGCACTCCGCTCCTCCATCACCCCCCCCAACGCAGCACTCCGCTCCTCCATCACATCTCGCCAACACAGCACCCCGCTCTGCCATCACCCTCTCCAACACAGCACCCTGCTCCGCAATCACCCTCCCCAACACAGCACCCCGCTCCTCAATCACCACCACGACAACACAGCACTCCGCACCGCCATCACCCTCCCTACACAGCACCCCGCTCCGCCATCACCCTCCCAACACAGCACTCCGCTCTGCCATCACCCCCACGCCAACACAGCACTCCGCTCCGCCATCACCCCCACGCCAACACAGCACTCCGCTCCGCCATCACCCCCACGCCAACACAGCACTCCGCTCCGCCATCGCCCCATGCCAACAAAGCAAGCCGCTCCTCCATCACCCCCACGCCAACACAGCACCCCGCTCCTCCATCACCCTCCCCAACACAGCACCCCGCTCCTCCATCACCCTCCCAACACAGCACCCCGCTCCTCCATCACCCACACGCCAATACAGCACCCCGCTCCTCCATCACCCTCCCCAACACAGCACCCCGCTCCTCCATCACCCTCCCAACACAGCACCCCGCTCCTCCATCACCCACACGCCAATACAGCACCCCGCTCCTCCATCACCCTCATCAACACAGCACCCCTCTCCTCCATCACCCACCCCAACACAGCACTCCGCTCCTCCATCACCCTCCCAACACAGCACTC